>NC_062230.1:28235964-28880318 GCF_902686445.1 Sciurus carolinensis | reverse complement strand
TTGGGAGCGGACGGCTGCGTGGACATGATTGGAGGGCAGCGCTGGTGGATCTAGCAACCCGGTGGCACCTCTCTGCGCCTCCTTTCTGGGGGACGTGGGAAAGCTCCTCTTCCCGTCTCTCCTGTCCTGGTGAAACGGGGCCTGTGCTTCCTTTCTGCGGACGGGTGGCTGGTTCCTGTCTCTTTCCATGGAGGACCAGGCTTGGCAGCTGCGGCCTGGAGATGAAGCCCTCTCCCTGCCTCTCGTTCCGTCTCTTCTGTCCCCTGCTCTGAAGGGGCAGGCGCTGAGACAGACCCCCTCGGCTGGGCACTGAGCATTGCGGGTGAAGGGTCGGGTCCCCCATGGCCTGCCTGTCCCTAGGTCCTCGGGCAGTATGTGAACTGCCTACGGTGGGTACCTCCGTGGGGAAGAGGAGATCCAGGCAGAGCGGGCCGTGGGCCCCCAGGAAGGGTGTCCCTTGCCAATGGACATGGGCCGGTGCCGGGGTCTCCCCAGGAGGTGGGGAGCGGCTGCTGGTGAGCCAGCCACCCGGGAGGAGCCCGGCTCTTCACTGGAGCAAGGAGGTGGACGTGACCCCGGAACCAGGGCTGCAGGCGCAAGCCGGGCTCTGAGGGCGTCGGGGCTGCAGGCGGAGGAGGGGAGGGGCGGACGCGTTCCGGTTCAGTCTAAGTCAGTGGTTTCAAGCACAGATCCGATCGAGAGTCCACCTTCGTTCCCAGAGAGCTACCGGTTTCGGGGAGGGGTGGCTGTCCCCTTGTCCCTCTCCGTGGGCCCTCCGCCCTCCAGCTTGCCGGGGACACCAGCTCCCTTGGCTCCTGTGTGGTGTCTGCGCACCGCTCTTGGGGCTTGAGCTGAGGGCTCTCCAGGCGATGCAGCCACAGCTGCGGGTGAGCGTCACGTGTCATCCTGTGCAGGCCCCGTGCAGGGCTGCAGCTCTGGAACGTTCCACGGGGTCCTTGACAGCAGCCGTGTAACGTGGCTGCGGGTGTCGTCCGCACCTAGAGACGAGGAACTGAGGCTCAGAGAGAGTGAAGGGTGGCCCCAAGTCACCGATGGTAGAACTGGGATGTCCGCTTAGGCAGAGTGACCCTTGGCCTGCAGGTCACCGTCCGTGACACAGAAGGATTCAGCGAAGCAGCCCCCTTCCGCCTTCTTCAGAACGGCTCTGACTGAGCGGGCGCTGCCGCCCATCCCGTGGATGGGACCCCTGAGTCCCAGCTGTGCGGGGAGCGGCCGAGGTCAGACGTGACAGGAAGTGCACAGGTGAGGACCAGGGTGCCCGGAAACCGTCCTCACCAAGGTCCCCACTGCTGGGCACACGGAGCAGCCCGCTCCGCCCGCTCCGTCCATGGCCTTGCAGCAGACAGGTCGCGTCCAGAGCCTAGTGTTTGGATAAGCTGCGGATTTCTGCTAGAGTCACCGTGAGGCTGCTAATGACGGCGGGGCTTCAGCGACTAGGCTGCTGACTGTGAGCAAGTCGTTAACTGCGTGGTCTCTGGACACCCAGCAGGAGCCCGGCCTGACCCCCTTTTGTGAGGTCCGGGCTGGGCCTGGCTGCGGTTGGAGACCACATGTTTGCCAGCTGCTGATGGTGAGCAGTGTGGCTGGCAGGTTTCCGTGGAGGAGTCCCGGATCACTGGGAGACCCCAGGAGAGGGCCTGGCTGGTCCCCCTGGTGGCACCGCCCCTAATCCAGGAGCAGCGGGAGGGGAAGGGCTAAGCGCACCCTGCGCTGGTGGACTCTGAGGACCCTGGCATCTGGTCCTGGCTGTCCGGAAGCCATCGGGCGGGTTGCCTTGGGTCCCTGTGATTCTCTAGAATCTTTTGTTCTGAGGCCGACTGGAGTTTGGCTGGTTGGACTGTGGAAACTCGCTGCCCACTTTTGCTTACGTGCTTTTCGCAGTGCTGGGGATGTGACCCAGGGCCTGGCGCGTGCTAGCCATGCTCCGCCGTGCCCGGTGCCCCCAGCCCCGCTAAGCTCCTTTGGAAGGAGAGGATGCAGATGGAATGTCCCACGCGGCATCAAGGCACAGTCAAGAGAGTGCCCGTTCCCCACGAGCGAGCACCCAGATCCAGCCCCCGGACTCGATGACATGGCCACCTCTGTCCCCGTGCCTCCCAGGGCGACCCCCGTCCTGACCTGACTCCCGCGGTTTGCTTTGTGTCTCCTCCTGGGAGTGGAATCCGCGTCTCGCCTCTGCTCTGCCTGACGCGAGGTCCCTGCGAGTCATCTCCAGCAGCGATCAGCAGACCACAGCCCCGGGCCTGCGCAGCTGCCGCCTGCTCGCTTCCGTCCTGTGAGCCGAGGCTAGATTTGCATTTGTAAGTGGTTGGGCCAAAAAATAAATAATAATGATTTTTCATGACATGTGAAAATCCTATGAAATTTGTGTCCCGCCATAAAGCTCTACTGGGACACCGTCACGTCTGTGCCTTTCCACGCTGGCCATGGCTTGTTCAGTGCTACTGGGGCACAGCACTTTAAGTACGTGCTCTCTGGCCTTCCCAAGAAAGGTGCTGACCTCGTGTGGATAGAGGTTCCTGGAGTTGAGAAGCGTCCATCGGAGTTGCTGTTCTGCTGTCGAACAGCACAGCGGACATGTGGATTCTGCTGTGGACAGGTGGGAAGTCCCCAGCTGGGGGCCACCATATGTGGTAAACATTCTTTTCTTTTAAAATTTTTAAATTTTATTTGTTCTAATTAGTTGTACATGACAGAAGAATGCGTTTATACGTTTTGATAGATCACACATAAATGGAGTATAATCTCTCCTTTTTCTGATCGCACATACATATTGCAGGATCACATGGGTCATGCTCATTCATGCACGTGAGGTGATAATGTGTTTCACTCTGCTGTCCTTCCTACCCCCATGCCCCTTTCCTTCACTCCCCTCTACCTAATCAAAAGTAACTCTATTCTTCCCTATACCCCACCCCTTATTGTGAATTAGCTTCCGCATATCAGAGACAACATTTTGGTTTTCTGTGTTTGGCTTATCTCACTTAGCATGAGATTCTCTAACTCCATCCATTTACCAGCAAATGACAGAGTTTCATTCCTCTTTATGACTGAGTAATATTCCACTGTGTGTATATGTGTGTATCACATTTCTTTATCCATTCATCTGTTGAAGGGCACCTAGCTTGGTTCCATAGCTTAGCTATTGTGAATTGAGCTGCTGTGAACATTCTTGTGTGTGTATCTTTTGGCACATGTTTCTGTTGGGCACACCCATAAAAGAGCAAGCGATTCCACCGTGGTTTTTGGTTCTGTTTTCAGCCGGTCGTTGTGGCAACTGCATCTGAACTTGGGAGCCTGGCCTTTCACACTAGGGAGGGAAGCTCGGCGACGCTTTCCTGTTGGCGATGGCAGGCGTCCCTTCACAGTGGTCTTGCAGAACGGAGCGTCCTTAGCACTGATGCGCATCGGTTCCTTCAGGGATGTCAGGAGCCTGCCTGGTGGCGCCTGCCCTAGTTGCTTTTGGGAACGCTGCCATCACTTAGCGTCTCATAACCAAAGCCGTCTTGTCCACAGGGCTCTTATCTTTATGCAGTGAAATGGGCCTGGCAGAACCAGGCCCCCGGCCCTCGTCCCTTTCCGTCTGATGGACTTCGGTTTGTCTCCGCTGGGAATGCTGCCGCGCGTCCCCTCCAGGCTCTCCAGCCCACGGAGCTCTGTCATCTTACATGGATAACGCTGTGCTGAAACGAGAACCGTGCCCGGGGCACCGCGACCTTGTGCGTGGCCACAGCGCGGCAGCAGGACAGTCCCGAGGAGCCCCTTCCTGTACCTCGTCTGCGCTGCTTGGCACACGGGGGGGGGGGGCTGCGTCTGGGTCTGAGGGGGTCGTTTTCCACTTGCTGCCCCACCCCTGCGGGCAGGGCGTCGGGGACACTGGGAGAAGGACGCCGGATTCTCCAGGAGCCACGCGACTTCCAGGTGCGCGTGGCCCTGACTGAAGGGAGCCGGCGTGTTCCTTCCAGAGCCCCCGGAGGGTCTCGCCGGCGCCGCCTTCCAACTGTGAGGCCTGTGCGGGGACCTGCCCTCGGTCACGCTCTGCCCCGCGCAGTGAGCAGGGGAAGCTCACCAGGGACGGCCCTTGGTGGCTGCTGCAGGATTTTCTTCTGCATGACGTTTGGATTATGTGCTGGGTTAGCGGAAGTCCAGCCGCAGCGCGGTCTGCAGTCTTTCTGTCTCTGGAAGCTTCCATTTCAGTTTTTACAAAACTGAGCTGCTGAGCTGCTGCCGTCGTGGGTTTCGAGTCCGGGTGTGGCGTTCGGGGACCTGAGAAACTAGATCCTGGAATGCTGGCTGTATTGTCCCCCTGCAGCTTAATCTATTGTTTGCTGAACTTTATAACTGTAAGGATTCGTTGGAACTCGTCACAGGGCTGGGTACATGGCCGTGCTCAGGGGCCTGGAATTTTAATCAAGACTGCTTTCTGGATGCTTGAAGATCGGCCTTGTTGAAATCGGTGATTGACTTGATCTCATACAACAAACGAACAGATGTGTGAACAAATAAGACGAGTAGATTTCAAAAGCAGGGCTCTTCCAGGCCTCCTTCAGAAAAGAGCCAGGCGCATTAAAATTCAACCAGCTCATCACACAGAAAGCAAACTGAAAGGACCCTGCTAAAACATCACTCTTAGATCGGGGAAGAAATTAGGTTTGACAATTCAGATTCCAGTGTTCAATGACAATGAGAATTCTCCGTATGACCCGAGAGGTAAGGCTAATGCTGTGCCCAGAGGCAAATTGATAGCCTGTTTCGAAAGCACTGTAGCTTTGCATATTCAACAGGACTTTGAAGTGATTACGAGGCCAGTGTTCATTTTTCAAAAAAGATCATTGAGAATTGAAAAAAGGTAGGAAAGGGCCATAATAAAAGGCAGGAACCTGTGAAGCAGGAAGCAGACGCAGTTGTATTGGTCCATGAAGATCCCTAGTGATCCCATAGTCCGAGGTGTTTGTGTGCTTCTCTTATGACCACCACATAGAGGGACTGGAGGTAGCAGGAGAGGCCGTGCGTTTCATGCTCTTTGGACAGCGGGGTGAGGGAGATGGCCACTCACCTGCCCACATCAAAGCAAAACATGCCTCTTTGTTTCTGCTGACTCAACCGTGCTGGCCCCCTGCAGACCCCAGCCTGGTTACAGACCCCAGGGGTGACCAGAGGGGCTGCCCGTCTTGGCCCGAGTGGCTTCTGGGTGTGGGGGGCTTCCCTGTGCTGCAGTCTCTTCTCACTGTCAAAGCCCAGCAGACTCGCAGGCCCGGAGTCTAGTGTGCTGCTCCCTCACTGTGCCCTTGGGAGCCTCCCGGGGCTCCGGCCTCCCCATCTTTAGAATGGCTGAAGGATTCTTGGTCCCGTGTGCTCTCGGGGCTGCCTGGGCCCTGGTTGTGCATCTGCCTCTTCCTCCCAGCTGGGACCTGTGCTCGGGATCCTTTCCCCGCATACAGGTGGCTGCTCCCGTGTGTGCCCCCCACCTCCGCCCTCTGCCCGGGGGTAAACGCCCCTCTTTCCAGCCCATCAGAGCTGGCCATGGGTCCGCTTACCTCCCGGGATTTTCTAGAGCCTGCGTGGCCCCTAGTAGGTGCTCAGTAAGTGTCTCGTTTCCTGAGAGCTCAGATGAGGAAGTGCCCTAAAAGAGGAGCCTGGACGTCTGAAGACCTGAAGGCCAGAGATTTTCTGGAGCCAGGAATTGTGTCTCGTGACCTGGTTTCCCGTCAGCTGCTCTGCCGTTCGGATGGCACCTTTTCACTTACTCTTCGTCCCTGACGTGCAGGCCGTTGATGATAGCAATCGCAGTTATTAAGCCTTGACTCCTTGCTAAGCATTTTGTATTTTTATGCTACCACCACCCTGTGATGTGGGCGCTGTTGAAATTGCTGTCTTGTGGATAGAGGAAGTGAGGCACAGAGAGGGGAAGTTACTGCCCCGAGGTGGCACAGCTGGTGAGGGACACGTCTTGCAATCTCACGTGGCCTGGCACGGAACCCATGCTCTTCACCAGCACATCTCCTGATGCTGAGTCTTCTCGGTGGGATTCAGGATCAGCTGGATCCAGGGGAATCAGGGAGGGACCCTGTCCCAGCTGCTGGCCCCGCCCCTTCCCTCTGGCCTGGTCTTTGGCTGCAGGTCTGGCAGACAGACGTCCAGTCTGCTTTGGCCTTCTTCAGGGTCTCCTGTTCTCCATGTCTAGGCAATCAGGGTGGCTGGGCTCCTGCAGACGAGGTGAGCATCTCTCTAGGCCGGACTCAAGGGGCCTGTGTGGCAGAAGAGAGTGGCTGGTCCTGCCTCTTGCCAGCTGTGTGACTTCAGGCAAGTTATGCAGTCTCTGTGCCTGAGCGTCTTCATCTGTAAACAGAGAGGATAATATCCCTGCCTCAGAGAGCAGTGGGGAGAAAGGAGTGAACCGATGTATACAGCTCATTTAGCACAGTGCCCAGGCACATATTAGGCACCATCAGTGTGTCCTGTTTTTATGGGTCCTTGTCCAGGCCGGAGGAAGACAGGAAGGCAAGACCAGGGGACATTTGCGACTGACATCCCCTCTTGCTCTCCTCCCTTCCTCCGGAGCCGGGAGGCCCTGGATTCTGTTCCCAGTTGAGCCACTGTTGGCTGTGCAGCCTCCACTCAGTCACACAGCATCTCTGGGCCCATTTTCTCACCTGCAGGAAGCGGAGTCATTGTAATATGATGATAAGGATAGGCGACTTCATTTGAAGATGCACTTTTTCCTTAAAATCTGGTAAATAACATTCCTGACACTTGGGGTGGACCTTACAATTGAAGCATGCGTTCGCCTAACGTCTCGGGCGTGCCCTTTGGCCCCAGATCTTACTGGACGGGCGACGCGTCTCCCACGGGACAGATCTTGGCGCTGGGCAGGCCACCATGTCCTGGAAGAGCACAGCAGGGTCCCGAGCCTTTCTGAGTGTCCTTTTCCT
Source organism: Sciurus carolinensis (assembly GCF_902686445.1). Taxonomy (NCBI): domain Eukaryota; kingdom Metazoa; phylum Chordata; class Mammalia; order Rodentia; family Sciuridae; genus Sciurus; species Sciurus carolinensis. The sequence goes on along the minus strand of NC_062230.1, from coordinate 28,873,365 downwards.
GATCCCCTCCTGCAGCCCGGGGCGGGTCCCTGTGACGTCCCCGTTTCACGGATGTGGACTTGGGCTCAGAGAGTGGCAGGCCTGCTGGTTTCAGAGCAGAGCGGGGACTCAGCCCACCTGGGCCTGAGGCCGAGTCTCTCTGAGCGCTTGGGAGCAGCCTCTGTCTCCCTCCCTGGGATGCGGGAGTGTGTTCCCGAAGCCGGGCTCGGTTTTCCAAGGAACATGCTCAGGGTGGGCCTAGAGACCCTGCCGGGTTCCCGAGGTCGTGACCCTGCCCTCCGCAGAGCCCCAGCGCCCTGGGCGGCCCCAGCGGGGCGTCATTCTGTAGGACAGCGAGGGACTCGTCCCCAGCTGGCGGAGGGTCTGGAAGGCGGAGCCCTGTTTTCCAGCTGCTCTGCACTGAGGTCGGACGCTCGGCCAGGACCCCAGCAAGCCACACGGTGGGAGCCCTGGCTTCCCGGTCTGGCCCAGGGCCGGGCAGGCGGTGCCGGGTGGGCTCCCGGAGTTCTGGAGGAGGGAGGCGGTAACCGTGGCTGCGGGCGGCTCAGGGCCGGCTGCTGGGCAGAGTCCAGGAACGATCCTGCTGACGTGATGGTCTGTGGGTCCTGGGAAGCCAGGTGCCGAATGACCGATTGCCACCGAGTCGTGGAGGCCGGGTGCACGGTGGGCCCGGCAGGCTCCCCGGGCGTGCGGAGGGGCCGAGGCTGCCCTCTCCCTGAGCCGGACCGGGATGCTCGGGGCTCCCTCTGCGCTGGTCCAGAGAGCTCGGCCCCGGCCGCCCCGCTGCCCAGGAGCTGGGGCCTCTGCTGCGGTTGGGCCGGCCGTTCCCCACCAGGGGCTGGTGAGCCTGGCGCTGAGCCGGGTCCCCGGACTGGCCGCAGTTCTGAGCACCCCGGAGTCTTCGTAGGGGCGCCTCTCGCACCTCCTGCCCCTCTGCACGACGGGAGGAGCCGGGTCCCTGGCAGCGGCTCCGACTCAGGATCCGGGAGGGGCGCTGGCCTGGTCCGTGGCCCCTGGGAGCGTCCGGCCCACTTTGCTTCTGGAACAGGCGGCTGGTGCCTGGGAGCCCAGGGCCTGGGTCTGGGCCCCGGGTCCACCCCTTGCTCCACCTGCAAGGTCGGGCCAGGGACCCGACCCCTCGTGGCCTCAGCGTCCCTGCTGTGCAGTGGGGAGGCGGCCGTGCCTACTTGGAAAGGTGGCTGTGGAGATGACGTAAGCGGATATTTAAAGGTAGAGACAGGACCGGGCTGCGGTCAGTGTGGAGCCCGTACCCGGCGTGCTGGGGGCCCTGGCTTCCACTGCCCGCACTCGAATGACAACAGAAGTGACCGAGCTTAAGTAGGTCCAGACGTGACCTGAGCCCCACGGCGTCCTCAGCAGCGCATGCGGAAGGCGGGCTGGGTGGACAGAGGTTTTCGGTGAAGGGACGGAGACGAAATCTTTTCTGTGGTTCAGTCTTTGTTGGGCTGGGGACACTGTCTACTTGGGGGGGGGGGTGCTGCCAAGTGCTTTCATATAAGTTAGAATGCAGCGTCCACTCCAGGTGGACACTCGGGTCGACCCACCAATGAGGTTTGTGCAGAGAAGGGTCGGCCTGTCCTCTGAACCACGCGGGCCTGACTGGAGAACAGCTCACTGGCTTGATTTCTCCCTCAACCGGGCCACTTTGTGCAGGGTCCAACCTGCACAGCTGCACCGGTGGCCCTGGGCAGGATGTCTCCTGTATCAAATAGCAGGGAGCTGCTTTCTCTAGGTGCCTGGGCCTCTGTTTGGCTGACCCCTGTCGCCCAAGCCTGCATTTCCAGCTCGGCGTTCCGGCGTCTCTCTGGAGGCCGACATGGCGCGAGACGTCACCCTGAGGCCTGGCACCTCCCAGAGAGTCTTCTGGGTGCTGGTGCCCAGCTCCATCCACATGCCCTCCTTATTCTGTCATAAGTAAGCACCGTTTTCTTCCGTTTGTGTCCCTCGCAGAGGCCCCGGGAGAGCCGGGTGAACCAACCCTAAACAGCTGTTTCTCTGCTGGTGACCGGATGCAGACAGTAGGGCCCGCGAGGGTGTTAATCAGCTGCTTTTCTGAGGCCCGGGCGCCTCCACGCTGGGACTTCCTCACCAGCAAGGGGAGGATCGGCGGGAGCCCTGGGCCCGGGCAGAGGACCTCGGCAGGTCTCGGCAGCGCTCCCGCGGTCCTTGCGGAAACCCTGCGAGAGCCCTGGTCTCAAGGGTGGCGCCTCCAGCTCTTCACTGCACAAGCGTCGCCTCTTTCTTCAAAGTGGACGCCGTTCTCAAATGCCACTTATTGAGCGCCCACTGTATGCCTGGCAGGAGGCTGGATTCCTGGGGTTCCACTCACCCTCATCCGTTCCTTTCAACTCATTTTTAGCTCAACAGATATTTATTGAGCACCTACTGTTTACTCACCGGGCCCTGCAGCTAGGTTCTAGGGACACATCAGGGCTGCCCTTTCTCCATCTGTTCCTTCAGCCCCTATCTTGACAGGTATTTGTTGAGTGCCTACTATGTGCTGGACACTGCGCTAGATTCTCAGGCCACATGGCTGAATGTCTGAGAACGGTTGCCCTCCCTCATCTGCTGAGTCCTTCCACCTGCATTGATTGCAACTTGTGTATTGAGTACCTACTATGTGCCAGGTGCTGACCTAGGCAGTGAATGCCGCCAGCAGAACAGACAAGGTCCCTGTGTTCTGGCAGAAGGGAGCCATGGTAACCCCTAAGCGAAGGCTCTGTTCAGGCGCCGTCTGTGTCCTCGGGGTGCCGAAGGAGCCGTGGGCGGAGGTGGGGGAGACCAGGCTGGGTGGTGGGTGGAGCCCACTTTGAGGAGGACCTGCACCTGGGCCTTCTGGGGCAGCGGCTTTGCAGGCGGGGTGGGCACAGCAAGCTGGGCCGGGGCATTTGGGATTCAAAGACCAGCCGAGCACGCCGAGGCCGGGGTACCTGGGCTGACTCGGGTGGAGCGTGGACAGTGAGACCAGGGCAGGGGGTTTGGAATGTTTTTGAAGGGTAACGGGAAATTACTGGGCAGTGGGAAGCTTGGGAATGACCAGCTTTGGCTTTTAAAAAGTCCGTGGGTCCCGGCACAATGACAGGATGCGCGTGGGGGTCCGGATCAGACCCCAGGAGGGAGGAGTGGCAGACAGCTGGGGTCCCAGCAAAACCGCCGCCTGAGTGTTCCCCGGACAGCCTCGTGGGGGTGTGGACGCTTCCGGGCTCTAAGTGCACCTGGTCGTGCAGGGTGTGGACCTTTGCGGAGTCGGGTGACCAGGACAGAGCCGCCCTCTGGCGCTTTCTTCTGCTACTTAAACCTGACATGATTTCCAGATGAGCACGTGACCTGGAAGCTCGCTCTGGCTTTGGGGCAGGAGGTCGGGTGGAGCGAAGGAGCTGGACCCGGGACCTCAGAGGTCAACAGGTGACCCGCCACCGGCGTTGAGGGGTGGTTTGCCACCGCAGCCTCTGACATCTGTCTTTTGCTGCCTCCATTCAGCCCCTCAGGTCCACGGCTGAGCACGTGCCGCGACCAGGGTCAGAGGGTGGTGGCCGAGGTCCGTGGGGAGCTGGCGGACAGCAGATACAGCTCCGCGGGAGGGCTCTGTGGGCAGCGCCCCAGCGCGGCCGAGTGTGCTCAGTTAACCACGTGCTGAGTGCGGCGCTGTGGGGAGAGGTCAGGCATCCCAGTGCCAAGAGGCGACAGGTGGTCAGGGAGCTGGGAGGACTGGCTCTCCTGGTGTGCTCGTCACTCGGTGTACCCGGGTCAGATTATCACACTCTTCCTGGGAAAGAGGCGCTGAGATCACACAGCAGTGAGAAATGGCTGGAATAGGAAGCCCAGGCCCTCACCTGGCCCCTGGCCCTCGCTGGCTCCCTGGCCCTCCACGCAGAGAGGGCACCCAAGCCAGGGTCCAGGGCCCGACCACACTCCCCTCTGTCACTTGACCGCCCGTGACCTTGGCCAAGGGCCTTGACCCCTCGGAGCCTCTGCGTCTTGGCGGAAGGTCAGGGTGGGCCCTGGACACCTGTCCCCCACTGTGGGACCCGGGTCACCCTGGAACCTGTCCAGTGCAGGGTCCTGGGATCACGCGGGGTCTGGGGCCCCGTGCGTCTCTGGGTGGTCCTCGTCCACACCAGCGCGGGAGCCTCCGTGGGAAGGAGGTCTGGGATCCGGCAGGGCTGGGCGCGGGAAGCGTTCTGTGCCCTGCGCGGTCTCTTCAGCGCGAGCGCGCGCCTGTCCGCAACGCTGGTGGCTGGAGCGGGAGCTGGTGCGGGTTCGCGCCTCCTGCAGGGGGGACTGCGCGGCCTTCTGCACCTCGCGGCTGCCCAGCCGTGGGGCCCGGAACCCCGGCTTCCCGACCCCTCCTCTGCTCTGCTCCTGGTGTTGGGCACTGAGCAGGGAGACCTCCCGCCTCAGAGTCCAGACGAGTCATGGCCGCTCGTTCACTGAACACGTACTGCGTGCCCGGCTGCCGGTGGGTGTTCATCGGTGCGGTTCGCCGCCAGCATCCTCTCTAGGAAGTGCTCTTGCCATGTCCGTTTTACTGAGGAGGAAACCGTGGCACAGAGAGGCTGAGGAACTAGGTGTGCCCAGCCAGGATGTGCCAGAGCTGAGATCCAGACAAGGCAGCTGGCTGGGCACCTGCGCTCCCACAACTACACAGTGCCGCCAGATTCCCTGTGCAGCTTCACCTGCCTGGTTCCCTCTGGACTCCATGCGCCCCGAGATCGGGCGACCTGACCCCGAGGTTTGGAAAGTGCACCTCACATGGTGAAGCAGGACAGGTTCTGAGTTGTGATCTTGCTGTCAGGGACAAAATAGGGACACTGTATGGAGGAACTTCTTTATTTTTTATTTTTCAATTTTTGAAGATGAGGAGTGTCTTGTTTCTTCCCGAGCCTTTTTTCTCAGTGACTTTGAGTCCTTCATTTAGAGTAGACTAAGCAACAGGAGATGAGCAGCCTCGGGACTACTCGACCCAGCACTGGAGGAGCTTGGAGCCCGGGGCCTCCTGCCTCCCTGGAGGCCGCCCCGCCCCTCCCGGCTCCTCTCGGCCTCTCCTTGAGAGCTGCCTCCTTCCCCTTGTGGAGTGCACCACCTTCCGAGAAGCCTTGTGCCAGGTGTGTGTTAACCTGATGCCTGACTTTCCCCTGGATCGGCGAAGACCTTGGGATCGGGGCCTCATTTTAAGGTTGAGCTTTCCTAATTCCAAAAATCCAAAATCCAAAAATAAGAATATTTTTGAGTGCTACAGAGCAAAATCTCTATGCCATGAAACTTTGTTTCATGTACGACATTATTAAAAACTGTGCTCTCCACATTACAAAATGCTACACAATACTATGATATTTAAATACAATAGATAAATACTGTAAAACACCAAAATAACTGTGGCAGCAAGCACTTAATGAGTGTTATCTGTTTGCTGAGCATATGTTAAGCCCTTGAATTAACTCTTGAATTAAGTGTCTTTTTTTTTTTTTTTTGGTACTGGGGATTGAACCCAGGGGTGCTTAACCACTGAGCCGCATCCCCAGCCCTTTTTACGTTTTATTTTGAGGCAAGGTCTTGCTAAGTTGCTTAGGGCCTCACTAAATCGCTGAGGCCGGCTTTGAACTCGTGATCCTCCTGCCTGAGCCTCCCAAGTCTCTTGAGATTATAGGTGTTCACCACCATGCCTGGCAAGTTAGGTGTTGGATCCTTGCAACCTGTGAGGAGGTACCTGCCTCCTTCGCACCCATTTTACAAGCGTTTCAGGTCCTCGCCCAGACTGGCAGTGGGGTCTGGCTCCAGTGCTCCTGGTCTGTGACTCTGAGCTAAACCACTTGCCACAGAATGAATTCGGAATGGATCAATACCTTGTATTGGCTCTGCTGAGTAACACGTGTTCACCGAGCAGCATTCGGGAGATGAACTTGGGGGGCGGAACAGCGAGTGCCCCGTAAGGCTGTCGTGTCGAGTCTGGGAAGAGGGCGAAACCCTGGAGTCACTCATCGTGGAGGGGATGAGGTGGTCTTGCCTTCTCCTGCCCTTGGGGAGACTGAGGGTGCAGAGAAGCAGCGAGAGCCGCTAAGTGAGCATTCCCTGGGGACCCTACCCTGGGCTTCAGGGTAGGAGGACCGGCAAGCCCACTAAGGAGCCACAGCGCGGACCTCAGGATGAGAACCGGACGCTCCAGCCAGCCCAGAGCGGGCTGATGAGCCAGCCTCCAGCCGATTGGGCCTCTCCCGTGAAATGACGGTTCGCAGGAAGAGAGGGGCAACCGGTGGTTCTTCGGTTCTGATCCTCCACTGGTTCTGTGCTTTGATGACATCAATTTGATAACTGTCAGCTTGATAACACGTCTCTAGTCAGGGTTCTCCAGAGAAACGGAACCAGTGGGGCGTGTGCATCAGAAGGAATTGGCTCATGGCATTTAGAGGCTGACAAGTCCAAGGTCTGCATTCGGCCTGCCAGAGACCTAGGAGAGCAGGGTGAAGAATTCCAGCCTCGAGCTCTGGGAAGGGCTTAGTCCAAAGGCAGGAAAAGACTAGTGCCCCAGATCAAGCCACCAGGCAGAAGCAACTGCCCTCACCTGAGGCAGTTTTTGCTCCACGGAGACCTTCCACTGATTAGGAGGAGCCCACCACATTGGGAGGGGCTGTCGTCTGCCTCACTCAGCAAAGGAGCATTTACTAACCTTCCCGTGTTAATCTTATCCAGAGACACCCTCACGGACACACCCAGAGTCGTGTTGGATCAAATATCTGAGCACCTCCTGCCTGGTTGACAAGTAAAATTTAACTGTCACAGAGGGGGAGGGCCAAACAAACTTTAAAACTTTTGATCCTTGGGTCCTGACAGCTCTTTTTTGAATCACGTGCGGAGTCTGTTGCAGACAGCTGGGTCGCTGTCCTCTTTTCCATGTGATCCTATCTTTATCCTTGTCCATTATCTGGCACTTAATGTAGCTGAGGATTTCCTGAGGGGATACTTAATCTTATTCATTATCTATTCTTGTCATTGCTACTTTGAGTACTTGATATTTAAAAAAAGAAAAAAAAAAAAAAAAAGAACAGTTCCCCAAAAAATGTTCAGGGATTTCGAATGAAGGCGGGACTTAAGGAATTGAAGCCAGGGTCAAAACTGCTGATGCCCTTGGGCTGGAGTAGGCGCGTGCTGTGGAATGAGTGTGGGGCAGTAGGGAATGGGGAGGCCTGTGGCAGGCAGGGCACCGAGGCCCCTGGGCTCCCCTGCGTGCGACTGGAAGAGAACCAGGCCCAGGTTCTTTATGTTTTAAAAAGAACCAGAAATTTGCATGTTTAGTATAATCCCAGGTAGATATTGGCAACTAATTCAATTTTTTTTCTTGTTTTGACATTACTATGGATGATGTTCTGTTCTGAACTAAACAGAAACTTGCTCTGTGCCAAGTTTATCCCTTGAACTTTTCTGTCTCCACTCATGAATGAAGAAACAATAGTGATAATAATCATCAATAATAATAACTTAACCAATATATGTAGTATTTATTTGTTTTACTGTGTGCCTGGCGTGATTCCACATCCCTAGCCGTGCCATCTCCAGCCATTAAGAGAAATAGCCTGGCGGGAGCCCATTTCACAGGAGGGTAAGTGCCACGCCCACACCCGTAACCACGCCCACACACGACAGTCCCACAGCCTCAGCCACGCCCACAGCCTCAGCCACGCCCACACTTGCATCTTGCCCACAGCCTTAGCCACACCCACACACATCCTCATGCCCACAGCCACGCCCACAGCCCGACTGTCATTCCCACAGCCTCACTGTTAGCACATGTTGGAACTCAGCCTTTTCTCCTTCCGTCACCTTTGCTGTAAATGCCCCTGCCATGTCAATTGCCCTGTTGCCAAAGGGTGAGACCCACCCACGCTGAGCCCCCAGAGTGTCCCCAGCCTGGGTTGTTGCAGATCACAGCAGAGAGCAGCAGGCCAAGCGGGTAAGGCACAGGAAGCCAGGTTTTACGGGGCAATCACAGGCCATGCTAACCGCTTAGATGCAAGTGCACCTGACCCTCAGTGGACACTGCAGGCGGACCTTAGCATCCTGGTTCTCAGGAGGAGGTAAGGTCCTGGTTCTACTTCCAGGCTGCACAGCTGGTGGGGGCAGAGGCAGGATTCGAACTTGGCTCCGGGGGCTTAAGGCCTCTGAGAGCTCTTCTAGTCTCGCTGTTCACGCTGACCATGTGAGTGACAGGCAGGGCCTCCGGCTCAGCTTCTCTCCCAGACCTTTGTTTTCCATATTTTCTGCAGTGAACATGTGTTTCTTTAATCAGAAAAGATAACAGAAATTATGGGTTCATTCTGCATTCAAGCTGGTAGCCAGAGCTGTGGTTTCTCCTTCCTTGCTTCCTTCCTTCTTCTCTCCCTCCCTCCTTCCTTTTTCCCCTCCCTGCCTCCCTCCTTGCCTCCCTCCCTCCTTCCTTTCCCTTCTTTTCCCTCCCTGACTTTCCCTTCCCACATTATCTTCTGGTTGTGGCGTGTGCCAACCCGTTTTTCTCTTAGGGTAGAGTTGTACATTTCTCTTTTAAATAATCTATTCAAGTAAACACTGCGTAACTAATAGCATAAGATTTACACAGGTATGCCAAAGAAATTATGAAGGCCTTTGGAGGGATGACTAATTTAGGATTTTCCCTTTTCAACCCTCAGACAAGACTTGCCTGTTTCCCTGGGAATGGCTGTTTTTTTCTGGTTTCTGGTGAGATTCTAGAGAGCAGGAAAACAGATTTCTCTAACCCATCCGTCAACTCTGATGGACGGGGATGACTGGAACGTGGTGGGAGATTCTGAGGCTGCACCTGGGTTCAGAGGCAAGTTCTGTGATCAGCTAGCCATGCCTGCAGTGGACGCAGGAGGGAGAGGTGGTGTGAGCGAGCCGGGTGTTTGCCATACCTGACCTGGACCAGAGGCTCACTCGCCTTCAGCCGGGTGGGCAGTGACGATGGTGGGGGTGGTCACACCCTGGGTGTCTCGAGTGCTCTGTTCACACCAGGCTTCACACTGAAGAGACACAGGCCGCATCTTGTTTTGTCCTCATGACATCTCTCTGCACTAGGGTCAGCGTACTCTCTGTTTCCTGGAGGAGAAAACAGACTCCTGGAGGGGAAGCAGCTAGCTGGAGACCACCCAGTAGGTCAGCTGTTGAACTGGGACATGAGCCCAGGGAGCCTGACTCAAGAGTCCCCACCACCAGCGTCTACACTGCAGGTCTGTGGAGCATGTGTGTGTGTGAAACCCGGTCTCCACTCTGCAGTTGCCTTGGCCACACACACTCAGCTGTTTGTGCAGCCAGGACATTGGTGTCCCGTGCAGTGGAGTCTTGTGGTGGAGCAACGGCGTAGTGGTCACTCTGTCTTATCATCACCATCACCAGATGGGGCCAAGAGGCGGATGGATACGAGAGCGCTGGGACGTGTCAGCGGCCAAGCTGAAGCTGGAGGGTAGCCCGTCCTCACCGCTGTCTTCTGGTCCGGAGGCAGCCTCCCTCCAGCCCCCAGCGCCCCCTGCAGCAATTCCAGACTAGCTGACCCAGTTAGCTCTTCACCCCTTTGACCACTGGGGAGCCCCCGTCGCGTTGGAGCCTGCGCCCTTCCTCTTCCGCGGTGGAAAGGTCTTCCGCTGGTTCTGTTCCGCTGACCCTTTTCCCCCGAATGTTCCATTTGACATCTGGTCGGAGGGTTTTCCCCGCTCTGATGGTTTGTGATTCCGGTTCCTCTGCAGACCTCAAGAATTCCGTTGCAAGCGTGCGTGGGTCCTTTGAGGTGGCTGCTGCGCCAGGCGGGGACCAGCCCTCGTCCCCTTGTTGCCAGTGTCATGATTGGACCCCGGGGAAATGATGTCAGGGTCCAGGAAAGTGCACTTCACTGCGTTTTTTAAAACTCACCAGATTTATGTTCTGCACACTTCGAAAGGTCCTTCTGCCCCCAGGAACGACTTTTCTGTCACTGGCACCTGGAGATGGTACTGGAGGGGCCCCGATTCCTCTTCGCCTCTCCTCCTGCCCTAGGCGACGGCTCCCTGAGAGGCAGGCTGCCTGCCTGTTGGGCCTGGTAGCATTGGCAGCCTGGTGCTCTGAGCACTTCATTCCAAGTGTTGCATGTGGAGCGAAGCACATGCCAGGCAGCTGTGGGTGACATTGTGCATGTTGACCTAACGTGGGACAGTTCCCTGGGGCGGCTCCAGGAAACATTTGGTACAGATAAAGATCGTCCGTCCCCAGATGCCTTCTTGGTTTCTGCAGAGCCCAGTGTGGTTGGAGACCGAGGATGCTGGGTTTGGAGAGTAGGTTTCCGTGGTGGGCCAGACGGTTCTAGGTCCCCAGCCTCTGGGTCTAGAATGTTCGGATGCGGGCAAGCATGCTCTGTGATTTTTATTATGATTATTTTTTTTTTTAACTTGGCATCATCTTTGGTGTTCTTTGCACAAAATGTTGCAAGATGTAACCTAAGGACTGGGCGCCCTCCCAGGATGGTCCAAGCTGACAGAGCTTGGCTCCACTTCGTTTTCCTGTCTGTAAAATGCAACCCGGACTCTTTGCCTGCCACGGAAGGGTCTTGCCAGGATTAAATGAGATAATGCGGGAGGATTATCTGCGTGGGCCTGCCCCCCTGCCCCGGGTGCACAGAAGGTCAGCCCTTGCAGTTATTATCCTCCATTTTGCACGCACGGCCTGCTGGATGTTCTCCCTGGGAGCACGTGCACAACAGAGTGAGTGCAGGTATCCTTTTTTTTTTTTTTTTGTGGTACTGGGGATCGAACTCAGGGCCTTGTGCTTGCAAGGCAAGCACTCTACCAGCTGAGCTATCTCCCCAGCCCTGAGTGCAGGTGTCTTGAGCTCTCTTCCCTGGGTGACCTGGGCAGCTGGGTAAGACCCTGCTCTTCTACCTTGTGAGCTCAGCAGGAGCGTTGGTTTCCCAGAGGAAAGCAAGTGAGTGCCGTGGAGAGTTAATGGTATTTCTGACCTGTTGCATCGTTCTCCAGTCTCTCTCTCTCTTTTGGTATTGGGGACTGAACCCAGGGTTGTTTAACCCCAGAGTCACATCCAAAGCCCTTTTTATATTTTACTTTGTCACAGGGTCTTGCTAAGTTTCTTAGGGCCTCACTAAGCTGCTGAGGCTGGCCTCAAACTTGTGATCCTCCTGCCCCAGCCTCCCTGAGATTACAGGTGTGCACCACCACCCTGGCCCCCAGTGCATCTCATTTAATCATAATGTATCGAGGCCACGTCTTAGCCCTCCTGTCGCTGAAGTAGCTTCCTCTCTGCACTCCTGTCCCTGACTCCAGGAAACTCCCCAGGGCAAGACTCTGCTTTCCGTTTTTATAGAATGACCTTGTTCCTCACCCGCAGCCTAAAAGCTGAACGTGATTGCAGTGACTTTAAGTTAAACGATCGACTTGAATTTGGCAAACACTGACGTGGTCCCTACTCCGTGCTGACCACCAGGCCCGGAGACCAGGGCTTCTGAGATCACAGCCGCAGGACACTTGGAAGGTCAAGGTGGTGTGGCGGTTTTGAGACTCTGGGAACAAACAGCCTTGGTGTGGATCCCTCCACCTCTTCCTCTCTGTGTGAGCTCAGGCAAGTCGCCTCGCCTCTCTGAGCCTCCACGTCCTCCTTTCTGAGTCGGGAGTAAGTGGAGTCACGCGCGCCTCTTGCTGCCCGTGGCACACAGAAGTCGTCCGGAGGTGCCCAGCCCTGGTCCAGCGGCTCACGGGCAAGTGCCACGGGAAGAGAATGGAGTCACTAAGAGCTGCTTCAGAGCATTAGACCCTGACCCGAGGGCACTGGGCCTTTAGTGCACTGGACCCCCTTCTGCCTGGGCTGGGCTCTGGCACGTAGTAGGCCCTTTGTAGATGTTGGTTGAGTGAATCAGTGAAGACTCCTGAGATTTCATCCTGTTCACCTCTGAAGCGCTGAGGCCAGTCTCAGGTGTTCAAGCCCACGGCCGCCTTGTCAGGGGCAGAGTCTGGGACAGCCGGACCCCGGTCCTGTGGCTTCTTCCCTCACAGAAGCTGCGGCTTCCGGTTTAACAACTCGCTTGTGTGGTAGAAGCAGGCGTTGAGGTGCCAGCCTCGGGGGGGACTGTGCCTTGGAAAGAGAAGTTTCCGGAAGGCCAGGTCTGGTTCCCGTAGCTTGACGTGGGGTTCTGGACGCGACCCCCTGGCAGTCACTGGCCCTGCCCTTCCGCCCCAGAGTCCTGTGAAAAGTTGGTGGCTGGCGAGTTTGTGTGTCTCCAGGACAGGTCCTGGGGTGCTGCAGGTGGCCCCCGCCCTCGTGGTGGGTCCCTGCATCACGTCAGGTGGGCCTTGCTGGACCCTGAGCTCCCTCCCCGGGGGGCGCCCGGAGCATCCGCCTGGCTGCCTGCGTCCTGGCCCAGAGGGAGCAAAGACCCCAGTGTGTGCAGTGAAGGTCGGGCCGGGCAGCACTGAGCGCCCACTGTGAGCTGGGCAGGGCCCCCTGCGCCCCTTTATCTGCGTCAGGCTCGCTAATTCCATTTTATAAGGTGATTAAGCCACGGGCTTCAGGGACCCAGCTTACGGAGCGTCGCTAACCCAGATCTTCTCTCTTTCCTTGTTTTTCGTTATTTTTTCCCCCACTTTTCTTCATAATGTTTTGGTTTTCAGAAGAAACGCTTCCTTATTGTTGGATGCTTAATATTGAAAAGCACTGTGCTGTGAACAGACCTTCTCGGTTGCCAGAAAGAGGGTGAGGGGTCTTGGAAGGGGACCCCTGGACCCCCGGGATGCCGTGACATGCTGTCACCTCTCCTTTGAGGCTGGGACATACCTTGATCCGGGATGTGTCCAGGATCGTGTCCCCTTGAACTCCGCTTGACATTGATGGTGACAGAGAGAGTCCGCCCAGGCTGGGGCGGGGAGGAGGCGTGTGTGAGCGGGGCCAGGCCATTCCAGGGCTGTCCACTTAGATAAAGCCCTGGCTTAGAAAACCCCAAACACGCTAAAGTGGATCCTGTAATGGGATTTATGCAATACTCTGTTAAGGGCAAACCCAGCCCCATAAATACATGTCCGAAATTCAATCTGCCAAATGAAATGTTAAAGGCGCCAAATGGATTTCTCGAAAGGATCAGAGCTAAGATGTAGTTTGCTGGCCCTTGATAAGCTCAGCCAGCCTTGCGCTCGGAAAGACAGAGAAAAAAAAAAGGGGAAGAGAAATGGAGTTAAGGTTTTACTGTATTCTCTAGTATCTTAGATATTTTCTTTTTCAATGAAAAGAGAGACAGAGAGGACCAGGTCTCTGGGTGTGAAGCTAGTCCTCATCCAAACACCTCTGGGGGACAAAGGGACGCTGTCCCGCCACCAGCTGGAGCCCGGCTCCATCCTCAGACCCAAGGCTTCCTGGGCAAGGCTCCTGCTATCCCTGGTGGGCGTGGCCACCTGGCCCGGCTCCCTGATACCCAGTGTCACCATGCTGCCCCGTCCCGACCCTTAACTCTGAGCCAGCTGCCGCCTGCCGGTGTGTCTGTGGGCGATGGAGCCAGCGGAGGGCAGAAGCCATGGCAGAGGCTGGGGTCCCTCCAGACGGCCCCCCGACCCTGCCGCTGGCTCTTTTGTTTTCTCCACCAGCTGGAAGCACCATTTTTCCAAAGGAAGGGCCATGTGACAGGTCACAGTTCCTTCAGATGTTCCTGGCCCACCCAGAGCCCAACCAAAGCTCAAGCCTCAGGTTTCTGTTCCCTTCTGAACACGGGAGTGGCTTCTGGCTTCAGAGAGCCATCATCGCGGTGTCCACAGGCTTCCCCAGGCAAGCCGCCTGGCGGGTGCGTGGGGCGTCCGGGGCGTGGCGAGCCACGTTCCTGTTCCCCACCCTCAGCCTCTGTGCTCGGGACCCTCTCCTGCTGCCCCTGGGCTGGGGCCTCAGCAGGCTGGAGGCTGGATGGATGGGAGCTTGAGGAGGTGGGCGCCGAGGCCGGACCCCGCGGGTGGCTTCTGGTCCTGGTGAGACAGCCCATCTCCAGGGTGTGGGTCTGGCCAGAGGACTGGCTTCAGCCTCCTCCAGACTCACCAAGCCCTCGGGCATCTCTGAGTTACTTAAGAACCAGGGAGGGGAACCATGGAAAAGGAAAAAACGCAAGGGAAACCTTTCATTTTTTTTTCTAAAAAACTATAATAGCAAATTTATGTATTTTAACAGGAAAAAAATAACAAAAATTCTTACATTGCAGTAAAAAAAATTTAGACCTTCTGAAGGTTCTCTCCAGGGACGGTTAGTAAACGGATGGAGCTGTGTCCCCACCACCGTAATCTAGTTTTAGGATCTCTTTTTCACCCCTGTGAGATGGCTTGTGTGTGTTGGAGTCATTTCTGAGAGCACTGGTCAGCTGCTGCAGCCGGGGACAGCCCTGTTCTGGACCGAGCGTGTAAATGGAAGTGTATGTGGTCTTAGCATCTGGTTCCTCCCAGTCAGCATGACGTTCTGGAAGCCGGGGCACATCCCACCCTCAGGGTGCGCCATATTGGATTCATCCATTTGCCACTTGATGGACACTTGGGCTGTCCACTCTCTGGCCGTGGCAAGCCGGTACGCAGGAGTTTACCCATGAACACGTCTTCATTTCTCTTGGGGAAGGGGTTGGAATTGTCAGGTCATATGGCAAATTTATATTGAACTTTTTAAAAAAAATCACCAGACTGTTTTCCAGAGTGGCAGCGTCAGCCCCACCAGCAGTGCATGGGTGGAACCATCCACTTCCGATCTTCCCGTAAGCTCAATAGTGGAGAGGTTTATCAGAGACTTCTGCCTGTGAAATCCAAAAGTTGGCACCTGCCTGTGGGGAAACAGTCCCTCGTCCACTTCTTGGTGACCTGCTGCAAAAACCTCAACTTCACTTCCCATGTCTCAGCTTCCCCAGTGTCCTCCAGAGCTCCCAGGCCCCAGGGGCCTCCGGGACCTGGGTTCCTTCTCCATCCCCCTGGCTGGTCTTGCTCACCACACTTCCCTGCTGTCTGTCGCATTCCAAAGAGGACTCGCTTTAGCCAAAAGTGCTCTGGGTCATACTGTTGCTAATTTAGCGGCTTTATTGGACAATGTGATTTACCATCCATGGCCTGCCTTCAAATGGATTCATTACCTGCATTGATTGCTATCTGTTGCTGTTAACTGCTTGCCAGAAAATGCACAGCAGTGCTTAAACACGGGGTAGCGTTTTGCCTTCTGATAATGACAGTGAACTCCCTCCTCGATCGCCAATGACATGGTATTCCACTTTTGAAGATGGACTTAAATTGCATAACTCTTTTCCATGGTGATGAGAAAATAAATTAGTTTTCTATATTGCATTCGGCTAAGTGCTTCTTAAATTGGGGTGTGGGTAGGTTTAGAAACTTTTTAGGTTTTTCCTCCTCCTTTGCTCCTTTCAGTGTTTTCTCTCCACGCTCTGAGTGTGCTCCTTGGGCCTGCAGCCTGAGCCTCCTCTGAGAGCTTGTTAGCAAGGCCCAAGCTCAGGCCCGCCCCAGACCTGCCAAACCAGGGTCTGTGCCGGAAGGCCACCCCTGGATGTTGTATTTACACGTGGAAGTCAGAGAAACTCTGCCCTGAATCGGGGCAGCAGAATGAGCTCCTGAGGGCCAAATCCAGCCCACTGCCTGTTTTTATAAATAAAGTTTTATTGGAACCCAGCCATGCCCTTTAGGTTCTGTGTCATCTGTGGCCACCTGGCCCTGCAGCTGGGGGGGCGCAGATTCCACAGGGACCTGATGGCCTGCGGAGCCCAGCGTGCTATTGCAGCCAGCTCCGCCACCCCTGCTCTGCAGCGGCGTCGTCTGTTCACCTGTGTGTTTTAGTTGGTTGGCTTTTTCTCCTTTAACTCCGCCCATTTGCCTTTGTTACCATCTACGTTGGATGATTCCACTTTTTCTTTTCCTTGTCAGTAAACAGTCCAGAGAACATCTGTTCACACAGCGTGGACATCGTAGGCGGACTTCGGCGTCCTCTGGGGCGGTCGAGGGCCTGGGTTGCTGTGTGCGGGGCATCTGCAGATGCTGTGGCTGTTTTGGGTAAGGGACAGCCATGGGTTTCGGTTTTCAAGGAGGGTCCTGGAACCGGTGCCCTGCAGGGTCCCCGGGGGTGATGGAGTGTGCGTGTGACTCCACCTGTATCTGTCTAGAGGGAGAGAGGGCCATCGTGGGAACTGGCTCACGCGGCTGTGGAAGCCAGGAAGCCCCGCTGGCTGCCACCCGTAGCTGGAGACCCAGGAAAGCTGGTCCCCATCCCGAGGCCTGAGACCGGGGAGCCTGTGCGCTGGGTCCCAGTGCAGCTGGGGAAGGTGGCTGGTGGCCCAGCCCCAGCGTCAGGCGGAGAGCAGATCCCCAGTCCCTGCTGTGCTCTTGTGTCCTGGGGGTTCCATGCTCCCGCCCCCCGGAGGGCCACCTGCTCCACTGAGCCTCTGTGCCCGCCTCCCACACACCCCCAGAAGGGGGTCATCCGGAGCCCCGGGGCCATCGTCCCAGCGCCCGGGCCTGTGACCTGCAAGGAGACGCGGAGGGAACAGGCCCGCACTCTCGAGGCCTGCAGTCAGCCCCCGCCATTGTCCCACGGACCGTCCCACCCAGCGACTTGGTGGCCGCCGCTCTTCTTGCCGCCAACCCAGCAGGCCTGGTGGCTGCCTTCCTGTCACCTGGCTTTGCTGGTGCCGAGGGAGGAAAGGCTGCTAGTGACGATTTCTTGAATGAAGCTCTCAGGGACCAGAGCCGAGGGGCTTCAGAGTAGGTTTGGGACCGTCTGTGGTTAGGGACAGTCTGGACCTCACAGCCTGCAGGGCATTACTTCTAGGTGGCCGCACATGCCACTTTCCTCCCGCAGAGTCAGCCTGAGAAGCTGCACTTTTCTAAGGGGGGTGCTCCTGAGAACATCGGCTCCTGTCTCGGCGGAGGTCGGAGGTCCCCGCGGCCCCGGGCCACTCTGGAAGCTTCCGACTGTCCCACTCCCCTGCTCCCTGCAGGGAGGGATTTCAGCCAGTGACCCGCAGGTAGCTGATTGAGTCTGGAATAGCTGCCTCCCCGCCCAGCAGGGACCAGAGTAAGGCACGTTGCCGGCTGCAATTTCTTTCCTCCTCCTCTTTGAAAGCTTGTTCATCAGGAGCCTTCTGGAAACAGAAAATAAAAGGAGAGTCCAAAAAGGGACCTCGTTTGGTGAAGCCGGTGGAAAACCGCCACCCTACCGAGCAGCCCCCGAAGGCCCTGGGTAGCGAGGACCTCAGGGTGACGGGCAGGGGGCTGTGAGGTCCCCGGGGCTCAGCTGCATCAACAGCAGGAGATACGTGGAGCACTTCGTGAGAGGTCAGAGGACGTGTCTGTGCATACCGACGATGTCAGTAATCACACGTCTGCAGTCGGGCTGCGGTGATTTATGGGGCATGTGCTGTGTGTCAGGACGGGGGCCAGACCATGTCCCTCTCTGAACTCTTGCATCAGCCCCGCGTGGCCGGCTTCATTCCACAAAGGAGGAGTCTGAGGTTCTCAAGGGTTCACTGGCCCCAGGGGCACCAGCGGGGACGAGGGTCAGGGTGAGGTTCCGTCCAACCCCAGAGCGGGTCCTGTGTCCCCAAGCTGTCCTCACCCCCCCTCGAGAATGACCCCGGCCCGCCCAGCACTGGGATGCGGGGCGTTGACGGTGGGCTGGGGTTAAGGAGGCCCCAGCAGCTTTGAGATCTGACAGTCGTTTTCCGGAGCGTCGCTGGGATGATTTTAGGAGGTAGACAGGTGAACATTTTAGAAAACGTATTTATGGTATTTAAGGGAAATATGTAGAGCTTGTATATGAAACCTGTGATTTCAAAGTGAACTCGGAGTTCTTTTCCAAGCACTGGAGGTAAGAAAAGAAACAGCGAGTCTTTCTAAATAAAAATAATCGTGTGGGCGGAGACGTGGGTGTGGCCTGCCGGTTGGTGGATTCTAGAAGGAGCCTTTTGGCTGAGCCCTGGAGGCCCTGGCAGTGCTGGGGAGGCTGTGCTGGGAGGGCAGGCAAGGAGACTCGGTTCTGAGGGTTCTGCCAGCCCCTCCTCCTAAGTGGAGGCGGCCACCACCTGAGGAAACCTTCCTGTCTTTCAGAATTGTTCCTGAGATTGTGAGGAGGAAGCTCACCGTGGCCTGAGGCTTCACCTCATGTGTCCATGGTGGGGCCTCGTGCGGTGCCTGTTGCTGCTGAATTACACGGAAACTGCACTGGCCTTCTCTTCTCCAGAGACTCTCTGGAGTGCTCCCAGCCTGAACCTGCCCCAGGACCTTTGCCCTTACTCTCCTTTCTTTCCGGAACTTTTTACCTAAAATATTAGCAAGACTAACGCCTTCTCATCATTCTGGCCACCTTCTGAGAGTGACCTTCTTGTCCACCCTCCTAAAAGTCCCACCCTACTGAAAGCCCCCTCACTCCCCATGCCAGGCGTCTGCAGATGCTTCCTGTGAAACACAGGATAGTGAGTATTTGAGGCGTGTGGGCCTTATGGGGTCTGTTGTAGCTACTCTGCTCTGCCATTGCTGCTCAAAAGTTGCCATGGATAAGGTGAAAACAACTGTGCCTGGCCGTGTTTCAATAAAACTTTATTTACAAAACCACACATACCCACTGGCTGCCTATGCCACTCCCTGCTCTGCCCGAGGCCTGGCTGCAGTCACGGCAGTGACCGCCATCTACGGCGCTCTAGTGTGTGCCCCTGCCCCCCTGCATCTAGGAGGGACGCCCCAAGGGCCGGGATTGGTCTCCCCGCCTCGTTGAGGGGCATCCTGAGGCCTTATTACCTGTGCAGTGCTGCCCTCCGGGGCGCCAGCCTTCATCCCGCTCCGTCCTCACCTGGTGATCGAGAGCAGGCGATGCTGCCCCAGGACAGGCCACAGGAGGCCGGCAGGAAGCAGCAGCCCCCGCAGGGCTCACGCGGACGCCGAGGGGCTTCCTGAGGGCGCGGGTCTAGCTGCGTTTGGAGGACGGGCGTCAGCTTTCTGGGTTGAATAGGCAGGAGGGGGGTCCTCGCCTGGGGAGCAGCCCCCAGACAGACTGTGTGCCTGGGGAGAGCGCTGGGGGTCTGGAGCCACAGCCCACCTGGGGTGGAAGGGCTGAGGTTGGGGACCCCCTGGGGTTAGGTCTCCTGTGAGCCATGAACAAAGTCTTCTTTCAGATCTGGGCGGGGGCGGCCCACGCTCCGCAGTGGGCTTTACTCTCTGGGGACTGAACTGCTGTGTTGCTGTGTAGAGGTTTGAGAATTCTTTGTCCGTGGGTCCAAAACCCACCCACTGCCCGGTGGACTTGGCCCCAGTGTCCAGTGCCTGCTGGCGTCTGGAGGGGAGCTGTCTGGTGTCCTGGATAGTCCGTAGGTCCAGGAAAAATGGCTTCTTGGCTCTTAAAATATATAGACATGATGACGAGCCTCCACCCTGGCCTCCACCCTGGCCTCCACACTGCCATGCATGTAAATCCCATCCGGTGACGGTGGGGACTTGAACAAGCAGACAGGGCAGTGCTGCCTGTGTGGACTGGGAATGGCGAGCCCTGCAGGAAGGCCAGCCTGCTGTCTAGGAGGGGCTTACATAAGCCATGGCCCACCCAGCTGGGGACTGTACCTCCTTGTCACCCAGGCCAGGATGAAGGTCCCCAGGGCTCAGGGATTGCCTCCAGCTGCAGGGCCGTGGTCAGACCTGTAAGCTGGGGTCTTTCAAGTGTGGAGGTGGAAGCCCCAGAAGGGCCCTGGGGCGGCGGGAACAGACACTTATTTAGCACCTACTGTATGCAGGGATGCTGTTCATACCCACTCTGCCGTGCAGGGAGGGGTCTCCACAAATCTTCCTTCTTTGGTGTTTCTATGGCGTCTGCCTAACTTTTCCCCAGCAGTGGTAACTTAGTAGTTTTTCTTTAAATCTGCTCAGTTTTTGCTTAGCCTGAACCTAAGTCAGAGCGTCCATAACACCATGCTGTTAATGAAGCCTTGCTTTCTGCTAACATGTGTCAGTATAAATACACAGCTCCAGGAGGAAACAGAGACCCAGAGAAGTTTAGCCACTTTCCCAAAGTCACAGGAATTCGTAGAGTCCGGGTTTGAGCACAGCTTTTTTCTGGACCAAGTTGTGTATGTTGGCTTCTCAGAGGAAGGACAGGAGGAAGGATGTCCAGGTGTCCCACCGGCTGGGTGGACGGGTTCAAGGCTTACTAGGCCAGGCACAGTACTAAGACTGAGGCCAGCCTGGCCCTCTCTTGGTAGGAAGAGGCAGCTTGAGCGAGTGTCACCCAGGTCCCCGTGGAGTTTGCAAAAAGAACCTGCTGAGACTTGGGGATGGCTCCTCGTGTTCCATCTGAAAGGTTGCTCCACCGAGGGAACCAGTTTGCAAAGTGAAAATGATCCAGTGGGATTCACAGTTCTGACGGGGCAAGATGTGTACCTTTTGGAGGGATCAAGACCCAGGGCCTCGGGTTCAGTGTGGGCCAGAGATGAGGGGACCTGGCTTGACCTACTCACCTCCCACCCTTGCATTTAAATCTGAAGAGTGTTTTATTGAGTCGGCAAAGAAAAATCCCGTTGTGGAAATGGAGGCCGATTTAGACAGCAGATTGATGTTTTTGGTTGACGTGTGCTTGCCAGCCAAGCCCTGGGGTTATTTTGGATGTTAGCCTCCTTTTAGACACAGGATTTAACAAATAACAAGCACACACACACAGTGACAGATTTGCTGCTCTCGTCTCAAAAAAAAAAAAAAAAAAATTCGAATAATTAGCCAGGCACATTGATGCTTTGATACTTTTGGATGGTGCAAAACTTTGCAAAGAGATGTTGCATATTAGTTATAACTGGAAAGAAGTTGCTGGGTTCTTGAAGTGTTCCAGAGGCAAGCAGGCCTCCTCTCTGCCACTTCTTAGCTGTGACCCCTGGCAGGTCACGGGTACCCTCTCTGAGCCTCCATTTTTTCACCTGTAAAATGAGAGCAGGTCTCTTTATCCTCCCCAATCCTGGGATTGTTCTAAGAATAAAACGATGCAACAGTTTGGGTTTTTAAGTTGAAAACTTCTTCACGTATTGAGCCATTATTGCCAATAATAGCCCAGCAAATTTCCGTTGCCAAAGACTTCACATGAGAGGGCGGGGGTGCGGCTCCGTGGAGCGCGTGCCTGGCATGCCTGAGACCCTGGGGTCGGTCCTCAGCACTGCAAGGAAAAGAAGAAAAGGAAAGGAATTAGCATTCGCCATACCTTGCTGGCTCATTTAAAAATTAAGTGTGTAGAGTCTATAATTATTTGAAAATGCAAAGTTTAAAAAATTAACTGTGTAACTCTGGTATTAACTAAAGTTTGGGTGGGTATAAGCCATAATTTAAACACTTTTGTGTTCCGCACGCCTAAATTCAATGGTTTTGCCAGTTTGGGCTAAGCCGGGTAGCGCTTTCCAAAATTAAAGGTTTGATAGCACCAAGTCAGAGGGGAAGCCGCCAGATGATATCGTGCTGTTTGGAATAAACTTCGCCCGCTGTCCAGCCCCCGGTTGAGTGGACTGGTAGTCACGGGTGGGTGATCTCCTCTAGTCCACAGCCGACAGAGTGCTGGGTCAGCAGAGCTCTCTGAGGACTGCGAGGGAGCCCTGGCCAGAGCTGCTTCAGGCGGCCGATCCCCTCGGGCGTTAGCCAAGGCTTTCCTCGCTCAAGTTCAAGGGGGCAGGCAGTTCACCTGCCTTCATTTGCTAGAAAAACAAAAGAGCTGAATGGATTAATTTTCCCCTATGCAGTTTCCTTCTCCGGGACCTCTTTCTTATGTGCTTATTTGGAGCACGGATAGCACGGCCTTAGAGGTCATGTGAGATGTCGAGGGAGCGCCCAGCCAGTCCCGCAAGGGCACAGTGCTGCCTGTGCCACCAGGTCTCCAGGCGCACGGCTGCATTGTGCTGTCCACCGCTGGACATTGTGCTGTCTCTTTGTAAATAAAGTTTTATTGGCACATAGCCATGCCCACTCATTTACATATGACCTCTTGCCACTTGCGCCCTCCAGTGGCAGTGCTGATGGTGAATGGCTGGCCAGGGTGAGTAGGTGGCACTGAGGCGCCTTCAGATGCACGTGGGCCATGTGGCCCCGGGGTCTCAGCCAGGCCACCACACACTCCACTGAGAGTTGCTTTTTATGTCACCGGGTAGCGTCTCCCCATTGTTGCTACGTGTGTGGAGGGTTCCTGTGGGTGCCCAAGGTCGTGCGGGGCCGGGCCGAGGAGCAGGGGCACTTAGGGGCACAACCAGCGTGCGTCTGCTCTGGCTCTGCTGGACCTTCACTGACAGGCTACTTGAGTGACAGCACAGGAGTCAGTGTGTGGAAGGGATGTCGCTGTCCCTCTCAGCTCCCCAGAAATGAGAGTCCGGCATGCCACACGGGGCACAGGGGCGGCCCGGGTGCCTCTGTGGGAGGAAGGCGGGAGCCGGCTGGGCAGGTCTGGAGGCCCTCCCGATGCTGCAGGCGTGCCCTGCCTGAGAAGGCAGCGCTCCCGAGGTCCCCGTGGGTCACCCTCCAAATGGGCCACCTTCCAACATGGCGGCTGGTGACCCCGCAGGAGAACCCGTGTAGGAGACCAAGACCATCCTGCCTCCATCCCAGGAGCAAAGGACCGCCATGTCTTAAGCTCCCAAGAAGCTCTTTGCCTCCTCTCCCTCCGCCCCTGACCCCAAAAGCAGAGCTCAGAGTGAGACTCTGCCCCCGGCCCTGGCCCTGGGTGTTTGGTTGGCATCTGGTTGCCATGGTGTTTAATCTGTTTACAGGGATTATATTCTGATCTAGCTAGAGTCCAGGCGGGGTTAAACCTGGGGTTCTGGAATCCCTGGTATGTGTGTGCTTGTGTGTGTGTGTGTGTGTGTGTGTGTGTGTGTGCACGCCTGGTCCACTCACACGTACCCACGGAGTGCCCCTGTGCCCCTCCATGTCCCCAGGGGCATTTGTTCATCCTCATGGGGTGAGGCAGGCAGGGTCTCCCACGGTGGCACCATCCGACCCTGCGCTGTCAGAGACCAGATGTCCCTGAACACTCACCGGGGGCGCAGTGCCCCCACATCCGGAGTCAGCTCAGCAGTGCTTCATCTGCTGCCCAGAGCACATTTTCTCCATCCAGTGTCCTGAAGCTTCCTAGTCGCGGCCACCGTTACCAGGTGAAAGGACAGGGCTGCCTTGTGAGCAAGTGTTCGGAGACCGGGCGTTCTGAGCAGCCGGGGTGGGGTGTCAAGCCGGCATTCCTGAGCAGGGGAGGCATGTCATTCATTAACCCGGGACCGACCACGTGGCTAGGCAGCGCTTTGTTCCGAGGGCCCTCTCAGGAGACCGGCTCGCCCTGCGAGGCTGTTGTGATGTCATTATTTACGTTTTTATCATCGGCCTCCGTAGTAGCAGCTGATATTTTGTGCAGGTTGAGGGTACTGGTGCTGCCTTCAGGGTTTGGTTTGCAGGCTCTCGTGACCAGGCGCTCTGATGATTTGCACTCTGCAGACGGGCTGAGGACACTGCCAAGGTCTTCCAGCTCCTAGGGGCTGGACGGCAGGGCCCAGAGCTAGGCAGGTAGACTCCAGGGCCCAGGAGTTTTGCTGCAGGGTAAGCAACAGAGCCTCTTTATTAGAACATGGACAGCGATCCATGGAGCAGCCGGAAGCCGTGCAGTTAGCAAACCTGGGTTTGTTTCCTCTATGCCACGTCTGGCTCCCACCTTTCGTTTCAGCATTTTTTGGATCCCACACGGAGGAAGTTACCCAGCACTGAGCCCATGGAGCCTGCTGGCTTTGGGGCAGTTCGCAGAGGCCCAGGCGCTGGTAGCATGTCCTGGGGAGCAGCGGCGGTGGCAGCTGTGACGTCCTGGGTCTTCCTCTCTGGGGTAGATCCTCCATGCTTGGCTCTGGTCGTACCGGGGAGCCTGCAGGTGGCTAGGCGTCTTCAGGTCCTCTCTGTGCCTCAGCTGGGAAGCAGGGGTCTGTGGTCTGCAGCTGAATGCCTGTCACGGACACGCTGGACTCACCTCACTGCAAAACCAGCTGAGCGCCAGTGGACGCCTTCCTCAGCTCTGCCCCCGCCTGCCTCTCTCCCAGCAGAGGCGCTGAGCAGGGAACTGCGGTTCAGGGTTGGCGTCCCTCCTGTCCTTGATAACTGGCTGGTGCACCAGGTGTTCCTGAGGACCCTGGGGACAGTGAGGCCGTCCCCTTCTTGGGTGGACTCTGTGTATTTCGGCTCCCTCCCGTCTTCAGGCCGCTGGCCTCTCATGTCCTCTTCTTATTTTCTGCTTTCCAGTAAACTTCAAAATAGAATGAAATTGCAAGTTTGAACTTGACCTGTTACTCTTTCGAGCTCCGAGGGAGGCGGCCGGCCCAAGTTTGATGTCTCCCTGTGCTCTCTGTGGGCTTTTGGAAGGAGGCTCTGACGAGGGTCTGTGTAATTTGCATCTTCTTGGCTCTCTGGTTTTCCTGTGTGTCATTACGGGCAGATTCTTTGGCCTGGGTTCCAGAGCCCGATTTGGGATCTCAGTGTGCATCTCAATCTGGCATCTGGACCCACGATGTCACAGGAAGCTTCTGAGCCCCCTCCCCCCATCTTATCCTTCTAGCAGCTAAAAATGGACGGAGTAAGGATATTGTGGTCCCATCCAGTGAGCTTTCTACACACCGGAGGAGTGTTTCCAGAAAGGGGCTGGAAGTCGGGGACCGGCTCAGGGATGTTCTGTGAGCGCTCAGCAGTGTTTCTGAGCCACGAGGAGACAGATACCGGCCTCAGCACTGGGCTCAGGAGGTACTTTAAAAATCAAGATCCGGGGGACTCCTTCAAAACAAACCTGTGTTGTTCCTGGTTTACAGGGAAGGTGACTGAGGATCTGAGAGGCCAGGGAACTTGCTCAGGGACACACAGCCAGGAAGTAGCCAGGGCTGGATTAGAATGCAGAGCTGCTGGGATCCCAAAGCCATGTGACTCCCTGAACCTCATACAGTGGCTATCTCAGCAGGAGCCCCAGGAACCGACAGTGAGCAGACAGAGACATTTAATGAAGAAAGAAAAGAAAGAAAGGAAGAAAAAAAGAGCAAAGGGATAAAATTTGAAAAGAAACTTTTGAGACCTGGTAGGAACCTCCATGGGAAGATGGTGGGAAACGTCCCTTTGTGATCTTTGGTTGTATTTTCCTGTTGCCCCGTGCACCCTGCCCAGGGCCTAGCTCATCCTGAGCACACAGAATAATGCGCTGAATGAACATCGACTCAATAAGGAGAAGAAAAGGCCTCTTTCTCCCTCTCTTTTTTCTCTTGAATTAACATTTAGCTGTTCAGCATCTTCCTCCTTGTGGTCCCTTCTGACCCCCAGCTCCTAAGGCCAATTGAAAGGATGTGGTGAATACAGCTTCTCTTCCTGACCCCCAGCTCCTAGGGCCAATTTGAAGGATGTAGTGAATACAGCTTCTCTTCCTCGGGGACCCCTTGGCTCCAGGGTCTCCCCATCTGCTTTCCAGATGAGCCAATGACTCATGCGCTTCCTCAGCCTTCCCAGACCTGCTTTCCACCCCCACCCCCTTTCCTGATTTCTTGCACAGAGTTCCTTGGGCTCACAAGTGACGGAAACCAATTTGGTCACATTCAGGTCCCACTGAGAAGTTGGTAGCTCCCAGCAGCCCTGGGAGAGCCCTCATTAAAGCACAGAGAGGGAAGTGGTGTGCGCTGGGTCACACAGCTTTTGATTATGGGAAATGCTGGGGAGAGCTTGGGGATTTTGAGAACTGGGTGGAGGAGGGTGTAGACTGCAGCCACTGCCTCATTCCTGGTGTCCGAAGCAGTAACACTGAGCACATAGTAGGTGCATGTGAATGCGTGAATGGGGCAGTCTTGAAGCCTCTGTGACCCTTTGCACTGTGGGAGGCACCTGGTGGGGCTCTTTCCTCTGCCATCTGGCCTTGCTCCGGGGGCTCAGAGGCCTGGCTTGGCTGGCTTCAGGCACAGGGTCTCTCTGTGCGACCCGGTTGGTTCTGGGCCTTGCAGTTCCGGGCCTGGGCCCCTCCTGGCTCACCAGGGCCCTGGAGAACGGGCATCTTGCAGCAGGCGGGCGCTGCCGACCACAGCGGGCTGAGGAAGCCACCAGAAGCCGGGGCTGCTGCCAGGCCTCTCTGAAGCCTGTCCCTGTGAATCGCCCTCCCCAGGGCTCCCAGCGGGTGAGAACAAGGCTGGCTGTGACCAGTCCCTCGCCTCTGGGTGGGGCGTGCGGTGAATGGAAAGTCCGCCGCTCCGGCCTCGTGGCTTGGCCCCACCAGCAGGGATGTTTTATAAAGTGACTTTTCAAGGCCTTCTCCCTCCACCGGGCTTGGCAGCCACTCCGGCTCCAGAACTGAGCCGGCCTTGTGTCCGCCGGGAAGAAAGCCGTGGAAATGAGGCGGGGAGCCGCCGCGGGGCTCCGGTTCCAGGGGAACAGGGCAGCGTGCTGTGCGGCCGCCGGGACAGAGCGCGACAAGTGGCACATTCATTCCCCAGCGGGAGTTGGCTCCGAGGTACCCAGTGCCCACCTCGCCCTGTGCGACCCTGGTCAGTGGTGCCAGCTGTGGGCGCGGCGCCGGGGTGGCCAGGCCAGGGGAGCGCCGAATGCCCCCCTCTCCCCGCGCCCCCAACGCCGGTGCTGTGGACCGACCCTGCGTTGCCGCCTGGTCCGCGCGGGGCGCCCCGAGGTGTGCGGAGGAGCGGCGGGTGCGCGTCCGACCGCTGCACCCGCACCCCGCGCAGCTCTGGCCGCGCCCCATGAGTGGACGCCCCTCGGTTGCTTGCGTTACAAGCGCGGCCGGACCCGGTCAGCACGCGGCTGCCCGTTCACCACGTGACCTTGACGGGGCCCTCCCCTCGGCCTCGGTTTCCCCACCGGTGTCATGGGGACGGGCATCGTCCCTGGTGCAGGATGGAGAAGAAGGTCAGGTGGGGGAAGCTGACCCCAGAGCGGTGGGTAAGCGGCAGGGCTGTGGCCACGACGGCAGGACTCGCAGGCCCGCCGCGGCACCGGGGGTGAGCGTCTGCTGGCCTCCGCGGTCGGCCTCCTGGGGCGGCCTCCTCGGGGAGTGAACCGACCTCTCTCTCTGCCCCCGCGCGGTGCAACTCACACACACACACACACACACACACGCACGTCTCTCTGGCTTCGCCGCGGTTTCCCACGAGGGCCTTAAATAACTCTCAGAAGCGCTGCAGAGAAAAGCTCCTTGTCCCTCGCCCAGCCGGTGGACAGCTCTGCCCTTTACCCAGTGTGTTGTTGGTTTTTCTTTTTTGGCTCCCAAAAGCAAGTCCTGTGTTTCAAGCCCCTGCTGAGAGTCCCCAGGCCTGGTGGTCTTGGAGGCCGGCCCTTGGTGGAGGATTGTGTTTGCGGTGGCACCCTGGAGGGCCGTTCTCAGATGGGCATCTGGCAGGAGGGCCTTTACCTCTCCTCAGACGGGGGTGAGGGCGGCCCCGGGCAGAGATCCATAGGTCCAGGTCCTGGTTCTGCCATTTCTTGGCTGTGTGACTGTGGGTAGGATGCTAGCCCTCTCTGAGCTCAGCTTTCTCATTTGACAAATGGCCATGGCATCCAAGGCTGGATATGAGGAACAAAGGGGGCTGTCCGCACAACCCTGGGGCCCCCCGGCACGCAGGGGGCGTCCCTGCGCAGTGGTCGCTGCTGTCAGCTAGCAACCCTCCGTGAGTGTCCGTCTCTGCATCTGCTCTGTGCCCGCTCATGTGAAGAGGACGCGGTGGCCAAGACAACCTAGGAGAAGGCCCCTGGGCAGACCCCGGTGAGGGGCCCCTCTTCTTGGGCGCTTTGCGTTCCCGCCTGTTAAACCAGCGCCCTGACCTGCGGGTGCCGTTTTCTTCAGCTCCAGATCCCTTCCCGGGTCTGAGCCCCGCGCAGCCGTGGCCGCTAGGTCAGTCACCCCCACGGCAGCGCCTTTCCGTCCCCTCGACGTGGCCTGGTGATGTCGCCAGTCTCCGGCTCAGACGTCTAGATTTCCGCCGATGTTCTCAGTAAATACCGCAGTAAACGTCTTTGCACGTGTGGCCTGCATTTTATTTTTTCAATTATTTTCCCTATAAATTTTCAAGCATGTGATAACAGATCAGCAGACCCTGGTGAAGCCTCGGCTCACGCGGCGAGGTTGGTGTGTAGCGTGGGGCGTCCACCTCTGTGCGCCCCCCTGGGAGGGTGAGCCCCACGTGGCCTCTGCAGTGACCGGTCCTTCTGGTGGCTGTTCCCGATTCCTGGAAGGCCATGTTCCCATTCCCATTTTGCAGAGGCAGGCGAGGTTACAGGAGCCTAGGAAGGATGCTAAAGGACGTTGTCCCTCCCTCTCACGGGCCTGGTGTGGAAGTTTGTAGTTGAGTCACCTTGACTGGGTCCCAGTACCTAGCACTCAGCACTCAGCAGCACCCAGCACCCAGCACCCAGCACAGAAGCCCTGAGCTGCACTCACTGTTTGTTGACTGACTATTTGACGTGACTCCCAGCATTCCTTCTACCCTGGGCACCTGCCCTTCCTGCCACAGGGTAAGCGAGCATCTCAGCCAGGTCCGGCCCCTCATGGCAGCCCCAGGGGTGTGCGCTAACTGGTCTTAGCGCTTCTGTTTAAGGTGTGGATCTGAGTCCCCCACCCTTCTGCATTTTCCCAGAGAAATGTCTGCTTTCTCTCCAGCAGAACGTTTTCATTATGTGGAGCAGGAGGAGGTTGGCCTGAGGTGAGGAGAAGCCCTGTTTCCCAGGAGACTGTTGAAGGCTTAAAGTTAATAAAGGTGCCGCCATGGGTGCGGGGCGGGGCGCGTGGTGGTCATCACATGCCCCGTGGGACAGGGGACAGCCTGCTTTCCCTTAGAAGCAGGCTCAGGATGAGATCTGAACTGGCGTATCTATAAACAAGTGATTGCCTCGGCTCTGAGATAATTTGTCGAGAAAAATGCCATCATCTCCCATCGAGGTCCGGGCCAGCGCGTGTCTGGGGCACTGGCCGTCGCGGCTCTTGCCTGGAGATGCCGAGAGATCAGGAGGGAGGACGGGCCTCCGCTCAAAGCCTGATGCTCCTAAATCAATTGAGTTTTCTGCTCTCCACGGCCAGGGAAGGAAGGCCGGCTCCCCTCGGCTCCGGGCCGGGCCTGCAGTGTCCACACCCAGCCCGAGGCCTCAGGGCCCACCTGGCCGCTTCAGAGCCAGGGAGCCAGGGTCTCGGGAGGAGGCTCAGAGGCGAGGCCTTGAGAGTCTGCTCCAGCCTCCGCTTCCCCGGGACCTGGAGAACACCACCTGTCCTGCGCTGAACCCGCCTCCGCCTGGACTCGGCTGAAGTCCCAGCCTCCCCGCTGGGCTCCGGCCTCCTCTGAAGGAGGGCACTTGCAGACCGATCGGTCAAGATGCGTCACGCTGGCTCAGGGCCCCGCAGCCACGGGACTGTGGTCACTATGGAGAGGGACCCGTGGACACAGGTACAGGAGAACGTACAGGAAGGCCACAGGGAGGTCAGCGGAGCCTTGGGAGTGGCCAGCAAGTGGGGCGGTGGCTGGGCAGGAGCCAGCCCTGTCCTGCGTCCACCCTGGACCTCAGGCTCCAGGATCTGGAGACAGCACCCAGCGTGTGGCCCTGCGTTACGGCTGCTGGAAGAAGCGAGTCCAGCCCCCAGGCCGCCGTGGGCCCGCCACGCACCTGGACAGGCCACGCGCACCAGGCGAGTCCCACACCACCCAGGCCCGCTGGGGCCCCGTGCCCGTCTGGGTCTCCGCGCTCCATTCTTTCTAAAAATAGTCGACTGCACGTCGCTGCTGAGACCATGACCCCGGGAGGCAACCGGGCCTCCTCCTGCGTCCTGCTTTCAGCAAGTGCCTAACAGATCTGTCGTCTCTGACCCTGGAGACCTGTCAACCTCTGACCTTTGCCCTGAGTTGAACAGTACCAGCTATTCTTTTTTTGGTACCAGGGATGGAACTTGGGGTGTTAACCACTGAGCCACATCCCACTCCTTTTAATTTTACGTTTCATTTGAGACAGGATTTCCCTAAGTTGCTCAGGGCCTCGCTAAGTTGCCGAGGCTGACTTTGAACTTGCCATCCTCCTGCCTCAGCCTCCTGAGCTGCTGGGCTGACAGGCGTGTGCCACCGTGCCAAGCATATCCTGAGTTTTAACTTTCATCTGTTGTTGGCCAGGCTCCATAATTTTTATGAGCCTATGTGGATCCAGATCTTTTGCATTCTCCAGTAATGGTTCATATATGTGAAAAAAGCTCTTTGGACTTCGAAGGGCCCTAGAAGAATGGCTCGGCTGAGTCTTCTGTATGTCTCAAGGCGGGTGGTGAGCTGCTTCCTGTCCAGCTTTGACATTTCCAGGCTGGGCGTCCTTAGGGAAGTTACTTAACCTCTCTGAACCTTCGTTTTCTCGTCTGTAAAGTGTGATGATTGCCTTGTCTGCTTCATAGTTTGGCAGGGGACCAAGAATATGTATGAGAGGCCCGTGATGGCAGTGAAGCCGAGGCTGTAGATACAAACAAAAATGGGATGAACAGGGTCATGGGGATCCTATTAAATTGCAGAACAGGTAACTCCTGAAAGGGGGCAGGTGCGGGGTGGGAGGGTGGGCTCAGAACTTTGAATCGGAGCAGAGAGGCAGATGACCAGGATAGTTCCCAGCCTCCCAGTATTGTCTCAAGTATTTTTAAGCACTTTGAAGTTCATGAAAAGTAGATTTGCAGACTATTTTGGGCCCCTTGGGCCACCATTCTCTGGCTTTGCTGTAGGATTTGGTTCAGGTGGAGGTTGACGGTGATGCTTCTTTCTCTGTTCCCTGATCCTGCCGGTCTCTGCATCCTCTTCAGGAACCTGTGAAACGCAAGGATCAACACTGACCAGGGAAAAGTCAGGCTGCCCCCACCTCCAGGAAGCCTCCCCTGGTTGCATCCGGACTGATTTGAGTTGGATCAGGGGTTGCCAAGCCTTTTCTTAAAGCACCAGATGGGAACCCTTTCTGACGTTGAAGGCTCTCAGTCTCCTGGGCAGCTCCTCAGCGCTGCTCCTGCCGTGGGAAAGCTGCCCAGGGACTCCAGGTTGAGATGGGCATGGCGTGGTGCGGTCCGGCTTCATCCATGCCAACAGGCCGCCCCAGGGGCCGCTGACTAGTGCCATACCTGTCCCCTGTGCTGCCCTGACACCCTGAGCTTAGCTCCTTCCAGGCAGTCTGCTGCCACAGCTGGGAGTAAGGCATTTATTGAGCACGTACTGTAAGCTGCGGGCTGTTTCCACCCCTTCTTTTGTAATCTCTCTGTTCTCACAGTGACTTTGGGAGCTTCTGCCACTGTCCCCGTTTCGCAGATCAGAACCTCGGGTCTCAGAGAGGCTGAGCCGCTTGCCCCAGGGCACCCAGCTCAGGAGAGCGGAGCTGAGCTTCCCCACTGTAGTAAACTCTGCTTCTCCGGCTCAGGTGGCTGCTTCTCTCACTGCGTGTCCTTGGTGCCCTGCCGGGGGTGGCTCGGAGCTTCTGCAGGAGAGACAGGCGTTATCTGGAGGGCTGTAGCCACCACATGCCTGGTGACTGTTTCTGCACAGCCTGGCCAACCCGCCTGCCGCAGGGCAGCCGCGGACCTCCTAGAGGCCGTCTTGGGCGTGGCCTCTGCACCCTGGGCTTGGTGACTGACATCCGGCGGGAAGCTGTGGTCTGGGCTGGTCTAGACCACCCGGGCCTCTCAGCAGCGCTGACCTCTGAGGTCTCGGGTATGGGGCCTGGTGAACCATCCCAGCCTCCGAGGCTGGTGGAGGAGCAGGAGAGGGGTCCAGCACCGGCCAGCGAGGCAGATCAGAGTGGCAATGGGACGGTGCCCCGGGGGCCTCCCTGAGGGCCCCCAAGGGCCCCCCGAGTGGATAGGGTGAGTCGATTCCTATTTAAAACCCTCCAGGGGTTTCCCCGCACTGACGGAGTCCCAGGTGGGCATCCCCGCACGCCGGGATTCCTCCGCGTCAGGAGCGAGGCGCCGGTCGCCTGGGGTGCCCACGCTGGCCGCTCTGCCGGCTGGGCCCAGGTATGGTAATAAGCAGTGACGTCATCAGGGCGATGGGTACAGCGACCTCGCTGCACGCCAGGCACTGTGCCGGATGCGTTCCCTGCTGCCTCCATCCACCCTCTCAACTCCTCTGTGAGGCACAGAGAGGTCAAGTGATGTGCCCAAGGACACACAGCCAGCGAGCGGCACCGTGGAGGTGAGAACCCAGGTAGTCTAGTTCCGGGGCCAGAGCTCTTGGGGTCCCTGTTTAGGCTCTCCCTCCAAACCCGGCGTCCTCCTTCCAGTCACCTGTGGAGGCTCTGGAGCATTGCCACAGGTCATGCTGGAAGGCCGTGAGGACAGAGTGCTGCACCCTGACTCAGTCCTCCTAGCCCTGCCAAGAGGGGAGGAGGGACAACCTGGCTGGCCGGACCTGGTGGGGCACTTGGGACCACCTCTGCCCCTCATGAGGAAAGGCTTCCACGGGAGTCGAGGTGACTGGGAGCCACACCCCTCGGGGCCTGGGGACCTGGCCCTGTCTTAGTCGGGGCTGCTGTAACAGAAGCACCGTCCCAGTGGGCAAAACCCTGGGGTTCTCTTCCAAACCACACTGTACCCTATTTTGCAAAATGATGGGCCAAGAACTTATTAATTTGACATTTTTGTGCACTTTAAACGGGGGGCCTTTCTGGTAAAAACTGAGTGTCTGAATTGGGATAGGCCGTCACCCAACCCCCCATGAGCCCCTGTTCAGCCCTGTAAGTGCCTCCTTACTGGACAGATATTCTCAGCCCCCAGGTACGGGCGGATGGGGCGGGCACGACATGAACGCAGGGTGCAAGAGACCCCGGCAGCAGACAGAAAACGGGGGACATATCCAAAGGGCAGGTGTCCTACCTGGAATCCGGATAGGACCATGGGCTGAGGAGTGTGGCCCTGGTCAGCCATTGGGGAGGTGGTGTTTGGCCCGAGACCTGATTGACTAGAGAAGCCACCAGAAAACCTGGAGGGGAAGCCTTCCAGGCAGAGGGAGAAGGCTTTGAGGCCACAGAGGCTGGAAAGTTCTGGAAACAGAGGGCGGCCATCAGTCCTGGAGAACCAGGACGTGAGACGGACCGGAGGGCAGGCAGAGGTGAGGTCCTGTAGCACCTTGAGGTCCAGGACGAGAAGTTCAGATTCCCCTGCTGGCTAGACGGGCCACCCTGGAGCACGCTTGATTTACGATCGGCTGTTTGGTTTTTCCTTTCTTTTCTTTCCTGCGTGCCATGGTGCTGGGGATGGAACCCACAACCTCACACAGACTGGGCAAGCGCTTGCCACTGAGCTACGTCCCAGCCCTTTTTATTTGATTTTGAGACAGGGCCTGGCTACGTTGCCCCGGCTGGCCTTGAATGTGAGATCCTCCTGCCTCAACCTCCTGAGTAGCTGGGATTTACAGGCAGGCTCCACCAAGCCCGACCTGAGATTTGCCGTTTCCCGTGTTACGTGGGTTTTGGTTTTATGCAGGTCCCTCTGGCTGCTGGGTGGAGAGGGGATGGTGGGGGACTGAAGAGGTGTTGGGATCTGGAGATGACCACGACTTGAACCAGCACAGGGACGGTCAGGGTCAGAAGTGGACGGTTCTGGACACGTTCCGGAGTCGACTCTGTTGGACTTTCTGTGAATTGGAGATGGGATGGCTGGAGGGCCCTGGAGAAGGAGCTTTCCAAGGTCACACTGTCAAAGTGGGCGTGGGCACTGGGGTGGCCCAGGTGCCCGTGGGCTCAGGTGCCTTCCTGTGGCTTCCCGGCTGGCGGGGCTGTTTCCTTTCCCTGCCTCTGTCTGCCAGGCTGCCTGGCAGCTGATCCACACAGACACAGCCACAGCCTTACTGGGGCAGACTGTTTGGGGCCAGGAAAGAGGGATTCGCTCTTTCTCCGCCGTGTGCTTTGGGGCCTGTCTTCCTGGTGACCGTCCCGGCCCGCCGTCTGCTCCCGCCCTGGAGATGGGGTTGGGATTAAGAACAGATCTTCTGAACCTGGCACCGACTTCCCCGGCCGCCCCTTCCCTCCGTGGGGAGATGCTCAGGATGCTGAGAGGTCGGGGTGAAGCGATCTTTTGACTGTGTGCAGATGAGGAGTGGGGACTCCTGCAGACAAAGGGCAGGCCCGGCCTTTGGGCAGAAGGACAGCTGACAGGTTCCGCTTCCTGTCTTGAAGCTCCACGTGAATTTCTACTTGACTAAAAATACCTCAAGAGCTGGACGGTCGCTTCAAGAGCTGTCGGTAAATTTAAAACAGCTTTGCGTGTGGCTGATTATAGCCGAGAATCAGTCAGGAGAGGTGTCTCTGCGGCACGGTTTAACTCCTGCTTCCCCGTCCCCTCGTGCGCCCTGTCTCCTTCCATCCTTGGGTGGGTGCCTTGGAAGGGTGGGTTGTGTCCTTTCGTTTCTTGGTTTCTTTTTCCTTGGAAGTGATCGATGGCCAGGAACTCGGTGGAGTATATTGAGGGCTTGGTGACTGAGAAGTAGCCCGCTGGTCTGTTTTCAGAAGATAATATTTAGCCCCAAGTGTAAAATTACTTGTAATGTGAGCCAAGCAGAGCGCAGAGTTCCAAGCTGTCGACTGTCAGGATCGCACCCATGGGTGAGGCAGATCCAGAGGCTCCTGAACAGCCCTGGACGGACAGGAGGCCGGGGAGGGGTCAGCCTGATGGCGGAGGGAGAATTCTCTCTGCTAAGGAAGAGGGACTTGGGTAAAGAAGTAAGAGCTGCTTAGCTGTCAGGAGGCACTGCCCCAGACCAAGGGAGGTGGGACAGCCAAAGGTCTCTTTCTTTAAGCCACCAATAGGAGACACTGAAGCCCAGGCGACGTCAGGAAGGTGCACACCCCACAGCACTCAGCCAGCGAGGAACTGGGAGGGACCTTGGGCTTTGGGGACCCCTGCTCCCCAGTCACCAGATCCGGCAAGACCGGCCCTACAAGCCTGGCTTTTCTGCTGCACCTCGTGTCTCTGAGTCCATTCCTTGGGTTTAGGCGGGTGAGCGTGATTCTCACTGTGGCCGTCTTGCTCAAGAGGAGCTGAGGTGGAAATGTCCTGGGGCGGTAGATGCAAGCTCAGCCCCTAGAGTGGAAGGGGAACCAGCCCCCTGCAGAGGACTGGCCTTAGAACTTTGGTGGCACTCTCCTTGTTCCCCTGGGACAAGGCCAGACCCAGGCCCTCTGAATCCCCCTTTGCTTCATAAGCGAGCAACTGATCTGCTTGGCCCTGCAGGGTCATCACAACAAGGGGCTTAGCCAAGTGCACGGAGGCACCTGCCTGTCATTCCAGCCCCTCAGGAGGCTGAGGCAGGGGGATCGCAAGTTCAAGGCCAGCCTCAGCAGCCTAGCAAGACTCTTAGCAAATAGCCGGGCCCTGTCTCAAAATAAAAAGTAAAGAGGGGCTGGGGGCGTGGCTCAGTGGTCGGGTACTTGCATGAGGCTTTGGGTTCTATCCCCAGTACTAGGAAAAAATTCGCAAAAGCAGTGAGTTTGGTTCAGCGTGTTCCCTCCCCTGGCCGCGCCCTCCCTCAGCCGGAGTGGACCCCAGCCACTGAGGACAGGCCAGCAGCCTGTCTCTGATCTGCCGTCTGACCCCCTTCGTCCGCGCCCCACGCCTGTCTCCCTGGCCACTTCTCTTCTGCCTGGGTCCCCATGGACCGTTCCCGCGAGCCCTCTCTGGCTCTCTCTGGATCGCGTCTGTGGTGCGTGAGAAACGTCACGCTCTCCATCACTCAGCGGAGGAGGGCGTGGCCTAGTGGGGGCTCTGGGCCTGGGGTGCCAGCTCCTCCCACTGTCGCCACCTGAGCCCCGTCTGGTCCTCAGGCTGCCCAGCCCCCTCCTGATGGACCATCCTGGGTCATGGCTTGTGGACACGTTGGCCCTGGTCACCTGGCAGCTTCAGCCTCCCCCTCTGGAAGGCCACGGGTCACGGTGGGCTGGTGACATTTCCTAAGTTCTCGCCGCTCTTGTAGGAGGGGCCTGGACGTCCCTGCTGGATTCTTAGGAAACGCACGTACTGCCGGACCCTGGAGCTGGCGGAGTTGCAGCCGCATCCCCGCCTTGCAGACACCTGCGCACTGGGCCGCCGGCCGCTCGGGAAAAGGAAGAAGTGGGGTCTAAACCAAAGCGGGCCGCGCGTGCCGGGGAAGGTGCTGGACCTTCTCTGCAGATCTGGCCGCAGCGGGAAGGGCGGCTGGAGAGAGGCCTGTGGGGACCAGGCAGAGCGTCCAGGGGCGGGACCGCGGAGCACCTGCGCTGGCCTGGGAGCCACTCTGGTCCCCAGGAGGGAGCGATGGGATGGAGATGCTGGCAGCGACGATCTTGCCGGCAGCAGCCGCTCCCTCCAAGGTGCCCTTCCCCGAGCCGCCAGCGCTTGGCAGATGTTACCTAATTAATCACTGGCGCGTCCACCGGGAGCCCAGGAGCTGATATCCCCATTTTTCAAGGGAGGGAAACGAGGGAGGGAAGCTCCCAGGTGACCCCGTGGGGCTGCCTCTGGGGAGAGGCCTGCGGCCAGTTCCTGTTGATCTCCTCCCAGGCCCCCAGCCCTCTGGGGGGAGGCTGGCGGAGCTTCCCCGGGGTCTGGTGGGAGAGCCTGCGCTCTCAGGACGGACCGAATCCAGCCTCTAGCGTTGGTGGAGTAGGGGAACAGCTCCCTGGCTCTGTGAGGCCACCCTGGCTGGGGCCCACCTGGACCTCAGGCTCCCTTCTGCCCCCACAGCCTCTCCCAGATTCGCCGCTCTTCCCCGTATCTGCCGATCCTCGACAGACCCTTGGTGTGCTCCTCTCGGGGGAGATTGAGGTCTCCAGAAGAGGGTCCGAGCAGGGCCAGGGAGGGGGCAGCGAGAACCCAGCCCAGGGCTCCTTGACACCTGATGGGAAGACTCGGCACCGTGGGAACCGTTGGTAGAGACACAGCAGGTTCATACAGGAGAGCAGGGTCAGGGTGAAGAGCACGCCGGGCCATCTGGAGAGTGTTTGGGGCCCGGCTCCTTCTTAAAGGAAGCCTCGTGAGGGGTGGGCGTGGGAAGGTGTGGGGGATGACACCGGTCTGGCCTCTAGATGGTTTGTGGTGGCCTGTCTTTCTCAGGATCCCTTGACCAAAGTGGTCTTCGTTATGTGATTAACCGATAATGCTGGAAAGTCCCCCAAATTATAGGTTTCAGAAAATGTTCTCTCTCTCTTTACTGATTGGTGGACTAATCAACAATGATTGGTAGATTTACAGATTTCCCAGATATGGGCAATTTAAATTTTAAATTTTAAATTTCTCCTCTCCTCCATCACTCCTACCTTTTATGATCTAACCTCAGGGTCTGCTTCCTCTACTTGGGCCAGAAGGCTCATTCTGTCTCCCACTGGCCGAGAGTGGAATCACCTCCCTCTCAAGCCTGGGGTTCCTCTGTAAAATGATAGCAGTGCC
The DNA here is from genome assembly GCF_902686445.1 of Sciurus carolinensis. Lineage (NCBI taxonomy): Eukaryota > Metazoa > Chordata > Mammalia > Rodentia > Sciuridae > Sciurus > Sciurus carolinensis. The sequence goes on along the minus strand of NC_062230.1, from coordinate 28,835,949 downwards.
CCTGTGTCACTGGGTCACAGTGGTTGATGGAGTTCTGTCTTGCGCTCCACAGCACCCGGAGCATTATCAGCACCAGGAGCATTAAATGACCCCAGTGCCCTTTGGAGGGCCTAGAAGACACATGGGCTGTGTCAGTGCTCTGACCTGGCGGTGGGCACAGATGCCCCTTCTTTAGTGAAGGTTGGGCCGTGGGAATATCGCATGGGCATTAGTACCTGCCATGGAATCTCGCTCCTCTCGGCGTCTGTGATCATTTTAAAGAAAACCCAGCACCATTCTCCTTTCTGGCTGGGCCAACTCAAGCTTTTGCTCTGAGTCCTGGGGCCCCTCCAGCTCTCCAGCAAATCCATAAACAAGGCTTAAGCTACTATTTAAAGCAACTCTGCTGTTAATCCTTTTGTAAAGGCAAATCCTCTGGAATGCGGACCGCCTCCCCGCCCCCACCCCTTCCTGCAGCTCCCACCGCGTGGACTCAGGATTCCAGCGGGTCATCCGGGATGCAGGCGTGGAAGCGGGTGGAATCACGGAGGGTCCAGCTGAATGTCCTCTTCGCGTGGAGATGGGAGCCGGGCCTGGGGCGAGGCCTCTTCACATCTGTGTCCTTGCAAAGCCCGGCGTGTCTCCAGGCGCGATTCTTAGCTGTTACGTAAATGACATCTTTTGCTTTTAATTGTCAGATAATTATCTTAACATGGCAAGCGTCCGCTTCCTTCCCTAAGTAATGCTAACATAAACCCTGCGCCTCTTGAGCCCTTTCCTTGCCAGGCACATTGATTCAGAGCTCTTGCCACCAACGACCCCCCGGATTTAACTCACGCGCTCTCCACCACCTCTGCCCCAGGCGAGCGCCGTCATGCGGAGACTGAGGTGCAGAGGGCCGAGCCCACTTGTGCTCCCAGTTGGTTGAAGAACATGATCAAGTTAGTATACAGGTGGCATAAAATTGTGGTCAAAAACACAGAAGTAGCGAATGGGCCTCGGAAGCTTGGACGCATTCCCTTTCCAGGTGACAGATTTTCAGAAAGGTTCTGCTCGGTGTCACTGGAAACAGGACTCTTGGGAAAGAGACCCGACCAGGGACAGATCTGCCGCCCTGGGGAGCAGGTGATCCAGGTGGGGTCCAGCGCTCACCCGGAGTGCCAGGGAGGAGCGTCTGCGGGGCACAGGAACCAGGAGAGCAGACTGCTGCTGGGTCGGCTGCGGACAGACCCGAAGGGGAGCTTTACCTGTCCAGCTGCCCTCTTGGTCTTCACGCCCTGCAGGGCCGAGACTGAGGCCCAGGCTCCTGGCAGCTCCGCCTCCCTGCAGGACTCTGCCGCCCCCAGTGCTCAGGAACTGCTCGGGGCCCCATGCGGAGGACAGCACCCTCTGTCAGGTGTGGCGGACACGCTCTGCCAGCGGTGATGGACGCTGAGCCTTCCCCAGGAGAGAGGGAGCGAGGACTCGGCTGGCTTGTTGCTAAACAGGACCGTGCATGCGTCTGCGTCCTTACGTGCCGGCCGTGTCAAAGAAGTCGGATGGGTCTGGAGAGGGACTCCCTTGAACTTGGAGCAGCTCCCTGCTAACTGCTGTGCTAAATGAAGCTGCCCGTGCTGGGCGCGCCTCTTCACGGGCAGGTGTTGTTCCGCTGGACGCTCTCCGTGCGGGACTGGGTCACCCACGCCCCATGCGAAGTGGGCGGTCGCTTCTCATAGCCCGGGCCCCATGGGGCGCATCTTCTGAGTTGGCCAGGGAGGTAGGAGGTCCAGAACTTGAACGCACGGCCTTCCTCTGTTTCAAATTTTGGCAATTAATTGAAAATTCAAAACACGCTTTGCAGGCCCAAACAGAGTAGGTCTGAGCGCCACATTTGGCTAAGGGGTGACCGGTGGGTGACGTCTTGCCTGATGGTCCCTGAAAATCGGGTCTGACTGGCTGAGACACAGAGGGGCCTTTCAGACGTGGTGTGAAGTGAAGAACAAGAAGTTAGCAAATGCACTTGTTTATGGGGTCCAGCCCTGGGGGGCCAGCCTCCTGCCCCCTTGATTGCTTTTATTCTGATAAGGCTGGGCAGAGCCGTCCAGGTCTCCCCTGCAGCCCATGCTGACGCCTCCTGGTTAGTGAGCATTTACTCTTCGTCCACGCAGGTATCCCGTGCCAAGGGCTTTGCATGCATTAGGAGGGCCGATGCTCACCTGGAGGTCCCTCCTGGTACCATCCCCACCTAATGGGTGGACGCCGTAGGGCTCCAGGGGGCGAGATCCTTGCTCAGGGTCACACCGCTGAATTGGAAACATGCCCTGGCCTGTCCCCAGGGCCTGAGACACGGAAACAGCTGTAAATACTCTCTGGTTTGAACCTTTCTTTTTATTGTTGCCATTCGCAGTCAGTATTTGCTATGCAAGGACCATATTTCGGGCACCCTGGTTGGCTCTGGGAAGACGGGTGGGTAAGAGCCAGCTCCGGCCACCAGGAGTCCTGACTCTTCCTCTGGCGCTAGGACGAGGAGCCCTTGGAGAGAAGTACCCTTGGGCTCAGGGTCTGTGGACTCTGCATCCTTGGGACTGTGGGCCAAAAATACTTTTTAAAAATTCCATCTGAACGGTCCAGACCCTTCCATTCCAAGCATCGTTCTCCAGACAATACAACAGAACAAACTTGCCCAGGCTTCGCGGGGCTGGAGGGGTTATATAAGCGCCTGGGAGATGGTTCACTCTATGCAGGAGGGTGGGGGGGCGGTTAGGCAAATACCGCGCCCTCGACCTGAGCGCCAGGAGCAGCCTCAGGGGGCCGGGAACCAGTCCCCGCAGACGCCCACGATGACCGTGATTGCATCTGGTGATGGTGGAGACCACAGCCAGCTAGCCGGGGAGGAAGTGGCCGTCCTCGGGAAGTCAGGAAGCCTTTGGAGGAAGCACTCCTCCGAGTTGAGCTGGCGGGAGGTGGGCGAGAGGAGAGGTGCTCCTGGCAGAGGGCGCCGGGCACAGCCAGGGTCTGCCCCTCACCCTGGCACCCAGGGGACTGTCCCCGCCCCTGGGTTCCTGCCTGTCTTTCTCCACACTCTCCCTGGGAACCCTGTGTCCCCAGCTCGTTCAAAATGAGCAGCCTGGCCTCAGGTGGCTTCCTGGAGGAGGACAGGATTGGACGGTGGCTTGGACCTCCAGTGACTGTGACCTCGAGTCAGCGGCTTCATTCCGTGAAGCCTGTGTCCTCACCTGGGAAACGGGCGCAAGAGCCTGGAGTCTGGAGGGGACAATTCGCCCCAGCACTGTGCACAGACCTCCTGTGGAGCCCGTGCCCACGTGGGGACTGACCGGGAGGGGCGTGGCGGGAGAGCCACTGGGCCCTGACACCGACACCCCCCGACTGGACAGTGGACCTCGCCTCCGATTTCCCCCTCCCCTCTGGAACTGAGCCCCCAGACCCCACCCCCAGCCACCACTGGGCTGCCTCCTGCCCCACAGGTGAGTTCCCACGTTCTAGATCTTCACACAAATGGAGGCCCAGAGTCGAGTCTGTGCTCTGGTTTCTTCTCGCTGAGCGAGGTGAGGCTTTGAGGTTCCCGCACACCAGGAGACCAGCAGGTTATTCCTTCTCTGGTGCCAGGCAGGCTTCTGTCGGGTGGGTGGGTCCCAAGCCGTTTATTTCTTTCACTTCCAGAGGTTTCTTTGTTCATTATCTAGAACGTTCACAGAAGACGAAGCCTGTCCCCTGGTCTCCCTGCCCGGTCACCCCGATGCTTTTTAAATGGCTTCACAGCCAGGTCAGCTCCGTGTCACTGGGCGTCAAGCCCCTGCACGGCCGGAGGAGCCGAGAGCCCCTTCCACCTGCTGCCCCTCCCCCTCACTCAGAAGCTCCCCTCTGCTGGTTTCCGCCTCATCCTTCTGTTTTTTCCCCATTTTCCTTTTTTACTGTGGTATAATGTCCAGGGCGTTGAATTTACTATCTGAGGCTTTAAGTGACAGTTGAGGGACATCAAGTACCGTCACATTGCTGTGTGACGCCAGCGCTGCCCGCTCTCCCGAGTCTTCATCTCCCCGACTGAGACCCCTGCCGCGCGGCAGCTGCCCCTCCCCATGCCCCGCACCCCATCCTACCCGCCACCTGTCTGAAGGTGGCTGCTCTGGGGACCTCACCTCTGTGGAGTCAGCCTCCCTGGTCGCTGGGACGACAGGTGGCATCTAACTTTTTTCAGTAGCATTTGTGTCTCTCTTAAGAAAAACCATTGCTGCTCTGCGTCCCTGTCCCGTGGGGCTGTTTCTGCGTCCCTGTCCCGTGGGGCTGTTTCTGCGTCCCTGTCCCGTGGGGACAGCACCTGTGACCCCGTTTCACAGATGGTACCGAGGCTTGCCCTGGCTCCCGGCTGCCCCTGACATGGGCTTCCAGAGACGGGAAGGTCCAGGACGTGCCGGTGACCCTGCCGGGCTCCTTCCAGCCCCACTGGCCGCACCTCGTCTGATTTCTTTCCTGCACCCTCCCCGGGACACATTCTCTTTTCCTGGGGTTACCGTTGCTCAGAAGCCCTGGGGTTCGCCGCTGGGACACCGCTGGCCCCAGCGAGCTGGCCCCGGGGCTGCCGCCTCTCCGCGGCCTCCCTGGTCCGAAGGTGCCTGGGGAGGGTGCGGATTCCTCAGCCGGCGGCCGTTTGGCTGCGCTGGGAGCAGCGGCTGCCAGCGGGGCTCCTGAGCGTGACTTCTATACATAGCTCTGTGGTGAGCAGGGTTTATTTTGGGAGGTGACTCGGAGCAGCGGCTGGGGGCTGGGCTGCCCCTGGGGTGGCGTGCCCAGGCTGGCGCCCTCAGGGAGACCTCTGGCTCCTCCCGGACAGTACCCCTTGGGCCACGTTGTCCTTTGTTCCTGGCAACCGTCCCGAGGGGCCTGGGAGGGAGTCGTACCCATTGAGCAGGTGAACAGCGCGGCCGCGGGAGCTCGGCACGGCGCTGGAGACGGAGGAGAGGGCACGCGCTTGGGCACTCCTGGCCGTGTCCCTTCTGGTCAGAACTTAAAAACTTGAAGTGTTTTGTGCTAATGAGAGAGTGGGGAGGGCGATTCCAGCTGAGATCATGGCCGCTGTGAACGGTCTGCTCGGGTTCAAGTCTCAGCTCGGCCTCCAGTGGCTGTGTGACGGGTTAGGTCTTCCTGTCCCCTCCCTGGGTTGCCCCAGCTGGGAGGTGGCCACGTGCCCTATGGTGTGGTCCTGGAGGTGAGGGGGCATCACAGTTCCTGGACGCGATAGCTGCCTGGCACGTGGAGGGCCACTGCGGCGTGTGCAGGGAGGGCCCCTCAGCCACGTGCTCCCGTGGGAAGCAGGCGTCCTGCTGGAGACGAACCAAGGGGCTCGGCTCCACGAAGCAGGCGCTGGCGTCCTTTCGGGAGGTGGCCACTTACTGGCGACTGGCAGGAGGAGACCTCAGCTCCCTCCTCTGCGGGGGCCTGGCCTCTTTGAGCAACTTTGATAGGCGCGATCAAGATCCCACGGTCCGTTAAGATGTGGTGGATCGGAACATTAGGGGTTAAAACAAGCGTTGGGACAAACACGCTTTGGGGCAGGGAACCGCGGTCTCTGTCCCCTGCACGCTCGGGCACTGCACACTCCCAACGCTGACACCTTTGCTGTTTTTAATTTGGGAGGCAGCGGGATGCTCTCCGGAATGTTCTCCTAAATAATTGCTGATGTTTGTTCCTTCACTGCACATGTACTGAGCACCAGCTGTGTGCCACGTTCAACACAGGGCAGGCTGCACATCTACTAAGCACCAGCTGTATGCCATACTCTGTGCAGGGTGGGCTGTACCTCTACTGAGTACCAGCTGTATGCCGTGCTCAGCACAGGGCAGGAACTGTCCCTAATGCTGGAGCGTGTGCACACATTTGAGGCACTTCCATGCAACAGTGGCAACGGAACCAAGGATGGGACTCGCAATGCCAGTGGCCTGGGGCCACCTCTGCCCCTCTGAGCCGCCATCCTTCTGTTGTGCGATGAGCGGAGCTGGGTTCAGGGTCTTGTGGTGCTTGGCAGCTCTTTGCTGGAACTCAGCGAGGCCAACAGCGCGTCCTCCTTGGCGGGAAGCCCAGCAGGCTGACCCGGAACAGCCCGTCCAGCCTCGCCCTCGATGAGCGGGCTCCAGCCCCGACTGGGGTGCTCAGGGGCTCCAAGCCCACAGGCCTCACGTGGCCACACCAGAAAGGAACCGAAGCCACAGCGGCTTGGGGGCTCCCTGGCACTCGGGGTGTCTTTGGAACAGAGAATTGAGAGAGGAGGCCGGGTGGGTGAGACCGTAGCCTCGGCTCCACGAAGGCACAGGTGGCTGCAGCCCTCTGGGTGGGCGTTGGCACGGGGCGGGCGTCAGGGTGTCGGAGGAGGCTGGCAGCCAACCAGGCGGTGCCCAGCCCTGTGCCTGGGTGGAGAGCAGGCCGGCTGTGCCCCCGGACAGGGACCGCACTGGCCCACTCCTGTACTGCAAAGGCCGCACCCTCAGCAGGATGGACCTACTGCCGCCGTGTCCAGGGCTGCCCAGTGGCCTCCAGCGGCCCCGCCAGGCCGGAGTTCCCTCCCGGGTGATCTCCAGGAAGCCCTGCCTCCCTGACAGGTGGGTCTGAGTCAGCTCCAGTTGGAGTCCCGTGCCTTCCCCTTCCCGCGCTGTGCCCCTGGGTGTCACCAGCTTGGGGTGGTTCAGATGGTCAGCGTGAAGGCAGTGGGAGCTCATTTGTTTGGCCTCGGCTGTGCCCTTGACTCCACGCCCACCCGTTCCTCCTGCGACCCCATCCTGTGCCTGCTGCCACCGCGTCGTCATCCCTGTCTCAGGGATGCAGACGCGGAACGGCAGGGTTAGCCAGCCGGCCGGGGACCTGCAGCTGCCATCTGCCAAAGCTGCAGGCCCGCGGGCTCTACAAGAGGCCTTCCTGGGGCGGTTGCTTCCTTGGATGCCTGGCTCGCTGGTGCACCCCAGGCCGGGGTTTCCATGAAGGATCCCCATTCTTTAAATGTCACCCAGACCCTGTTTGGGGCCCTGCAGAGATGACTGTGAGCAAGTCAGAGCTGCCCCTTCCTCCAGGTCACGGGGGTCTGTTCGGGGGCCGGGAAGCCAGGGGAAGGGTCTGGAAGGGACTTGGGGTCACCGTTTGGTCGGGCCCTTTTCCTGGCTCCTGTCCCCCTTGGTCAGGCTTCTTTGCCCCACATGACCGGCGTTGGGGCTGGGCCACCTGAACCGGGCAGGATGCTGAGCACCACCCTGGCCTCTAGCCCCTGGAGGCAGCAGCATCTTCCCCCTCAAATCGGGAAACGCAAACCTGGGCCTGGACGCTGTCAGCTGTCCCCAGGGAGAGCCACCCTGGCTGAGCACCACCTGCCCAGGGCGTGAAGGATGGCCCCTCGAGGCCCAGGGCGGCACAGGCCACGGTCCAGAGCCCGCTTGGCCCTGGCACATGGCTTTGCTGTTGGGCTGGCGTCGACCCTGGGGTCCTGACAGGCCATGTGCCCGGGACGCCTGCCTGCGGTGTGGTGGAGCGCCGTGAGGACTGCCCCTCCCATGGGGACCCTGGTGGCCCCTGCCTCTCCCCTCTGGGCCTCTGGTGCATGGCGTTGGAAGCTGAGGTTCCTGACGACTTCTTTAATGGAAACGTGGGCATTCAGACCGACCAAACTGGCCACTGGCTTGTCCTCTTTTGTGGTACTGAGGACGGAACCCAGAGGTGCCCTACCACGGAGCTACATCCCCAGCCCTTTTTATGTTTTATTTTGAGACAGAGTCTTGATAACTTGCTTAGGGCCTCACTAAGTTGCTGAGACTGGCCTTGAACTTGGGATCCTCCTGTCTCAGCCTCTCGAGCCGCTGGGATTACAGGTGTATGCTGCTGCCCCTGGCCAGTGGGGTCCCAAGAGTGTGTTCCCATCCTCTGTGGCCTGACCTTGAGCCTGAGCTTGTACAAGCTCACCCCCACTTACTGTATTTCCAGCGATGTAATTCACCAGGGAGCGGGTCCGTTGGCAGCCAAGGCAGGTGCAGCTTGGCGTGGGCGGTGAGCCCCAGAGTGGTTCTCTTTGCCCCACTAGAGAGTTACTACGAACAAGAGAACAGCAGCAACAAACATCCCTCAAACTTCCTGTGTGGTTGTTGTGGGGGGTTCTTGTGCAGAAGTTAAGGGGCAGGCGAGGGAGGCCACATGCCAGCATCCATTGTGCATTGAGACTCTGCTCCTCTGGGCTGGGGGAGCTCGGCCTCCAACTTTCCATCTGCACAACGGGACTCAGACTAGCACCTGCTTCACGGAGACGTTGTGAGGGTTCAGTGAATTACTGCCTCTGGGGGCTTCAGCAGGGCTTGGAACACAGTGAGTGCCCGAGAAACGTCAGCTAGTGACAGAGGGTCAGGAGTCACGCAGATGGGGAACTGAACTTGGTGGCCTCCTCTTCCGGCCTGTGACCTTAACAGGTGTCCTCACCTCTCTTGAGCTTGTATCTTGCTCATGTTAATGGCTGGGTCTGCAGTGGCTGGAGGGACCCCTGCATCCTCCTTAGTCTGGAATGTTCCTGATTGTAGCCCCGATGTCTCCTGTGCTCTGTCTGAGCTACGGGGTGAAGGAAACCAGACCCCCTGCACCAGTGGGCATCAGGAGCTGGGGCTTGCGGGAGGTGGTCTGCACTTCGGTTCTGTGCGGGACGGGCCTGGTTGGTGGGGAACATCCCAGGCCTACATTTCTTAAAACCCAGAAATGCTAACACCGTTTTCCTTGAGCCGGAGAGCTCAGAGCTGCACACTGACCTTTATCTAACCCAGTTTGAGGTGGTTTTTTTTGTCTTTCCTTTTCAGACACAGAAGGATGTTTTATCAGACTGCAGTGTGCGGTGACATCTCACCTCTCGTCTCTCCCGGTCTGCAGCAGTAGCGAGGCTGGAATAAAACTCTGTAAAACTTGGTAGCAGCCTTGCGGCTTTGACCCTGTGGGGGAGGTGGGATGAGCCCTGAAAACGAGGAATAGGAATTACATGAAAATCTTCAGCCCGTGGACTCGCTGGGTGGGGCTTAGAGATGGCTTTGGATCTGGTTATGTAAAGGCCTCTTTGGTGGCAGGACTGGGGTGACTTCCGATGGAGAGCCCACCAGTCTGCACCCCGCCCTCCCTGGGGATTCCCCGCTGCCCTTCATAACCCCATCCGGGCTCCACCCTCCCTGCACCGCACGCCACGCCCCCTCCAAGTTCTACCTGCAGGCTGCCTGCCTTTCTCAAAAATTATGTGGCTGTTACTATTGCAGCTTCCTCCGCCTAAAATGCTTGTCCTGCCCCACATTTGACGCGTTGATTCTTGCTCCTTCTTGGAAGCCTGGCTCACCTCTCACTTCCCGGAAGCACCTTACAGTCTTCCACGCTAGATGAGTTTCCTGTCCTCCCTACAGCCCCCATTTTGGGAGAATTTATCACAAATGTAATAAAATCACTGATTCTGTGATGGGTAGATTAATGTATGAGGATTGGATCGATCCCTCTTCTGTCTCGTTATGGAGTATATATTATATAGTGACACTTTCATATAGTGTCCTTTGAAAAGGAGACGGGTATTGAATTTGACAGGCGTGAGAGAGTGTGGAGAAGAGAGAGCAGCCGTGGGTCTGGAGCCAGGTCTTCTAGATTTGGGCAAATTCTGGCCCTGACATTCTCTAACTGTGTGACCGGGACAGGTACATAGCATTTCTGAGCCCATTAACCTCATTTATAAAACGAAGGCTGATAATAGTCCCTCTCGTATGGGTGGGGATTCAGTGAGTTAATCCTGCCGTTGGCTTAGAATAGTGCCTGGCACAGAGCGTGCGTCAGGACTGCTGGTGGTTGGTACCATCGGAGCGAGTAATAGCAATACCGGTTATAGTAACCATCTTGAGAAGTGCAGCCAGCTAGCTTGGGAAATGGTTGGAGGAGAGCGTGTTGAACTTTTGTGCCACACTCACTGTGACCATTTTATTTGCAATCTGTGGGACTATGGAGGAATTGTTTAAAGCCTCAGTTTCCTCATCTGTATAATGGGGTCAGCATCGCCCTGCCCCATGGGATCTGTGTGAGCACTTGAGGAGATGAGCGGCAGGCTGTCCAGCCTGGGTCATGGCCCAGGGATTGGGAGAAACCGAGGAGGAGTCGCCGGAGCTTGGCCGGCCAGAGAGTCAGGACTGGAAACCCAGGTCCCCACAACAGCCCAGCGAGAGCAGGCTGCATCTCTGTGATTTAAAACCAAACCAAACCAGAAGTAACCATGGGCCATCCCAGCTGCTGACCTTACATGGCAGCCGACAAGCTTGCAGGACAAGGAACTGGAGAAGGTGCTGCTAACAGACCCAGCAGGTCCCCGGGATGGTCTGATGTCACTCACGAATGGCTCGCAGCGTGGGGCGTGTCTGAGGTCAAGAACGAGCCTGCGGCGGCTGCGTATCAGTACGCCACACTCTGTGGTTAGTTCCCAAAGCCACACGCATTAAAATAGATACTTTATTTTATTTTAAAAATATTTTTAGTGGTAGATGGACGCAATACCTTTATTTTACGTGTTCATTTTTATGTGGCGCTGAGGATCGAACCCAGGCCCTCACACGTGCCAGGCAAGTGCTCCACCACTGAGCCCCAGCCCAGCCCTAAAATAGATATTTTTTAAAAAGAGACATTTATCTGATGCTTATTTTGAACGCGGCAGGCATTTTCCGCACTTGACAAATCTGAATTTAATCAACCCTGATGCTGGGTTCAGGCGGTAGGTCTTATTATTGTCATTACTGCTCCCCATAAGGGGACACTGAGGCACCAGGGTATCAAGTAATGTGTCCCAGTTCGCAGAGTGTGAGGGACTGAGCCAGCGCTTGCCCCCAGGTGCTGTGGCACAAGAATTCACCTTGGCAGCCGCCCCCCCACTGGGGCCGCAGCCTGGGAGGGTGGAATGAGTGGAATAGCGTCCCTGGGGCCTCACCAGCTGTCCTTGGTGCTGAATTCTCCAGGTCTCCCGTTGGGAGAGTTGCCTGTGTTTTCTGGAATGCAGTCGGCTCTTCCACATCTGTGGGTTCCACATCTAGGAATCCAACTGGGGATTGAAAATATTCAGAAAAATATCGTGTCTGTTGTCAACATCTACAGACTGTGTTTTCTTGTCAACGTTCGTTCTCAATCTCACGCAGTCTAACAACGATGCCCGTCCCATGCGTAGCGTACTGGGCGCTCCAGGAACCTGGAGCTGACCGGGACCCAGCGCATATGTGACTTGCAAATACCGCCCCAGTGGACGTGAGGGACGTGAGGCCCGAGGATTCTGGAATCTGCAGGGGGTCCCCGTGGACAACAAGGCCCACCCTTGTGGCATTGGGAAGGGCGGATCCCTCCCACTGATCACAGCCACGTCCTTTCCCCTCCCTGCCTTTGACACTGTGCCCTCCGTTGCACTCAACGATTTCCTTTTACTCTCTTAAAATTCGTGAGTAGTTTGCCCTACCTGCCGAAAGCAGGGTCTTAATTAGCCTTAATTTTTGAAGTCTGCAGCTGTAAACTGTGTTGAAAAGATTGAAAAGATTAGTGCACTAGTAATAAGATAATTGTCCCCGAGAAACGCTGTTAGCATGTAAACACAGTTAGCGTGCGAAATCAGAACAACGGCAGTATTCCCCCCTTTTGGCGTTTCAAGATGTTGCTGCGTGAATAATTACAGACGCCAAGTGCAGAGGTGGGATGTGGCCTGCTCTTGCCTTTCATTCTTTCCTGCTTCTGTCCCAGCCCAGAAATCCAAGTCTGCTCGGTGGAACCTTGCCCCGACCTCGCCCCCCACCCCAGCAGCATGTGAGATTAGTTTCAGGAGCGGGGTGACTCGGGGGTAGTCCCCAGAGTTGGGGAGACACGAGGCACATGCAGTCGACAGATCTTGCTGCTCCTTTGTAGGAGGGCTTGGCCGGCAGAGGCCACGCGTGCAGACCCGTCTGTTCTTGCACAGCTCCTGGGTTTGCATGGGTACGTCCTGACGTGCACTCCTGTACACAGCTGGAGCAGACCTGTCGTGGCCTCATCCAGCAGAGGACCACGTGGAAAGCCTCGACCTCCTTCTGAGACTTAGAAAAGCGTCCATGAAGCAGAGTACACGCCTGGAGCTGGGAGCTCAGTGGCGGAGCCCTTGCCTGGCACGTGGGAGGCCCTGGGTTACCACAATCAACAGGAAAATGTCACCTCTGCCGATGCTTTGGGGGGTCTGCCTTTCTTTTTTGAGATTTTGCGTCCTTTAATAAAATGGGAATATAATTTATGCATTTTTTTTAATTGGAAAAAGAATTTTGTTTTTGCTGTGCTGGGCATGGACCCAGGGCCTCTACAGCCTACGCCTGAGCTAGACTTGCCCTGGGAACGTATTGTGACGATGTCAGCGCACACTGTCTTCCGAGCTCATCTGATAGGCCACACATCCCGAGACTAGCCTTTCTGTTTCCTCGTCTAAGCATCGGGCCGTCAGTCAGTAGCCTGGGCTTGTCTATTTCTGCTCTGTCCTTGGTGCTCAGGCAAAGCCTTGCCTGGTGGCCATGCATCAGGGAACAACCCCCACCGCGCACCCTGCCCGGGTTCTGAGAATTCATCTCTTCAGCCCCATCCTCCCGTGGCTCGAGGTCGGTCTATTCAGGTTCAGTGAGCGTTTACCCAGTGACTTCTCGGTGGCAGGACGTCAGTATGCATAAAGCAAGAAGGTAGTCCCTGGCCTCAGGAAAGCAGGATGGGTCGTCAAAATAATGCAGCCATTCCTCGTTTTATTGCTCTTGACTTTATTTTACTTTACCGATACTGCATTTTTAATTTTTTTTTTTTAACAAATTGAAGGTTTATGGCAATCCCGTGTGGGGTCTGTTGGTACCTTTTTATTCCTAATGGCTCAAATGATCATTAGCATTAAAAAAAAATGTACTTTTAAATGTAAGGGATGTGCACTGTTTTTCAAACACAGTGCTGTTGCGTGCTTAATGTAGTATAAACATAACCTGAAATTTGCATGACTCAGCCAGACCTAGTGGTGCTCACACCTGTAATCCCAGCAACTTGGGAGGCTGAGGCAGGAGGATTGCAGGTTTGAGGCCAGCCTCAGCAACTTAGCAGAATCCTGTCTCAAAAAAAAAAAAAAAAAATTAACAAAAGGGCCGGAGGTTGTGATGGAGTGGTTAGGCACCCCTGGGTTCCATCCCTAGAATCCCCCCCAAATTGCAGGGACTTATTTTACAGTGGTGCTTTGGAACTGAACCTACAACACCTCCAGAGTGTGGCCCTGTGTCACGGAGAGTGAGGGACACACAGGACTGCCCACCCTCCCAGTGGGAACAGAGTGCTCGTGGCCGGGCGCTCCTGGTGTGTGCTCCTTGTTCTTCTGGAGTCAGCCGTGGACTCTGTGGCCAGGCGACAGGCGTACCTCTCTCTGAGCCCAGGTCCACAGGCTTGGACCTGTGGAGCCAGAGCTCAGCAGTCCCCGTGCCTGCAGCAACCACGCGGGCCACCTGAGGTGAAGACCGCGTGGCCCGCTGGGGGCGCGTGCCCCTGAGAGGGACCCCTGTCCTCTGCCCCAGGTGGGCTGCGCCTCGGGGTCCCCGCTGTCAGATCTTCCGCTTTGCCAAAGAAATGCCGGGACTCTGTAGTTTTATGTGAAGCCTCCCAAACTCAGCGTAGCATTTTATTTTTGTTTTCGAAACCTTGCCTGAGCTGCCGTCTGAGCCGCATGCCGCTCACTGGCCCCTGTGGGTGGCGCTCCCTCTGCAAACCCTCTGCGATCCTGTTCCCAGAGCGCTGGCTGAGCAGGGGCGCCGCCTGGGTCGGGGGCGGTCCCCACCCCCAGCGTGCGTCCCGTCTCCAGTTCTTCCCCATCCTGCCCACCCCCTCCCCACAGATGTCCCAATGAAGTTCCTGGGAAAGAAGCGCCTCGGATCCTGAATAGGGCGAGCGGCGATGCCAAGCCTGGCACACATGTGGGCGAGGGTCCCCGCCCAACCGGTGCAGAAAAGCTTAGAAATCAAAGAGGATCATTGTCGCCTTTGGATTAGCCCAAGGAGACTTAGCGCAGCGGCCGTCTCCTGGGTGCTGATTATCAACCCGCCGGGGGATCTCAGGCTTTGGCCTGACCTTGGCGCGGGGTCCGACCCATGTGGCTCTGGGTGTGGAATCGGTCGTTTGAGACACAAAGCCATTGAGCCGGAGTTGAGGAGAGGCCTCTATTCACCCATGAAAGGGGCTCATTGTGCATCCGTGTGCCCGGACCCCCTTCCCTTCCCCCGGCTGGGGCTTGGTGAGGGGCTAGCGGGGGCTCGGCCGGCCCTGCTTTCTTCCCATCTTCCTGTCTCCGGGGCTTCCCTGTGTGCTTTCCAGCTCCGCGGGCCAACTCCGCTGTCAAGTACTTCCTTCCGAGGGCGCGGGGAGGAAAACAGCCGGCCAGCCGGGCAGCTGCAGGCGGCCTGGGCAGGAAGCGGGGAGCAGGGGGCGCCCCGAGCTCTTCCTGTGCTCCCCCTGCGGCCCCCGCCCCTCCCCCACACAAGGTGATGAGCTCCGCGTGCGTGGATCAGTGCTTGGCCGTGAACTTGTCCCTGGATTGCTGGTTTCCTATTTCTCAAGTCTTGGGGTCCTGGACTTGTCCTGGGACGGGTCTCAGGGTGGGACGGTGCTGGGAATCTCTCCTGTGGGTGCATGAAGCTCTTTTGTAAGGGGACAGTCAAGTGTGTGGGCAACAGATGAAGGGGTCACAGACTCGGATGCTTCCAGGGCTCAGCCCGGGTGACCAGGACCAGCTGCAGCCACCTGAGCCTGTGCGTCCACCTGCAAGGGGAAGCAGGTAGCAGTGCTAGCCCTGGTCACGGGGGCCTGCCTGCCCACCTGGTCAGATCTTCGGACATTTTGAGGAAAGCCATACATTTGGATATTGTGAAACCATTTAAAATGTTGGCAACTGGTTTTTTCTTTTTTTGTACTGGGAATTGAGCCTGGGGGCACTTAACCACTGAGCCACATCCCCAGCCTTTTAAAATATTTTATTTAGAGACAGGGTCTCGCTGAGTTGCTTAAGGCCTCACTAAGTTGCTGAGACTGGCTAAGAACTTGTGATCCTCCCGCCTCAGCCTCCCGAGCTGCTGGTGGCGACTAGTTTAAAAAAAAATGTACTGTGCAGCGTGTCGATGGAACCGGGCCACCTCCCAGTGCTGTGGTTCCTTTGGTTAAGGTTAGACAGGCCTGGCTCTGTAGCTTTTGAGCAAGTCTTATAACCCCTTGAGCCTCAGCTTCCTCCTCTGTAAATTAGGGACAGGGTATCCGTAGTCTGGAAACAAGTCAATGCACAGTGTGTTCATAGCAAAAGCACAAAAATAAATCGTCCCCGTTCCCAGACTTTACGGCCAGCCCCTGGCCGGCGCTCTGTGAGGAGGAGGGAAGATGTGTTGAAATAATGCCCACAATTGCTGATCATGGTGCCTTATAAGGACTTCAATGTCAGCTGTCACCATGGTCATTGGGAGGAGGCTGGCAGCCCCCTGGAGACAGGGACCCCCTCTGCCTTCACCCCGAGTCTGAGTGTGGGACGCACATCTGTCCCTGCAGGCGCAGCTGGCAGCCACAGGGTCTCAGCATCTCCCTTCCAGCCCGGGAAGGAGGCGCCCCATCCCAGGGACGGCCTGGAGCCGCGGAGCCCCCTGCTCCCTGCCGCCTGGGACGGCTCCCGCACCCCACGGCCTCGGCAGTGCCGTGTGTGGCCTCTGGGAAGCAGTCCAGGCGTGAGGCCGGCCTGCATCCGTTTTCCCAGGGCTGGGATCCAGTGCGTGTTGACCAGAAGGTGTCCTGGCAATAGGCTCTCGGGGGACAGGGGAGAGGGAAGCAGTAGGGACTTATTCTGGCAAAATGGGTGAGCCCAGGACTCGGCTAGAGGACACTGGGTCCCAGACTGAGTTTCGCTCTGAGCTGTGCGCAGCCTGTAGGAGGTGCTGCTCCTCCTGGATTCCCATGCTCCACCAGAAAACGCCGGGTTGTCAGGTCAGGGAGGGAGCTAAGCTTCATCTCATCAGGAAGCTCAGATGCACTGGCCATGTCTGCTCAGAGGGCCGTATTGAGAGCTGAGGTCAAGCGATTGCTTATTAATGTCCCCTTGGCCCCCACAGAGGGACCCGGCCACATTCCTCTCTTTCACTCCGACCTCAGGTTCTGGAGCTCAGATCTGAACTAGTCCCTGTGGAGCAGAGAACACCCCCGGTGGTCTGGGAGCGTAGAGCAGCCGGGCGCCTCTGGCATTGCAGATGGTGTCATCATGGCGGCCACAGCATCGGGGTGCAAATGCGGTAGGCGCTGGAGGCCGTGCCCGGAGACATGAGCTATGGGGCTGAGCTGAGGTACGGCTCGAGTTCCCAGCTGCGGGAAGACGAGGTCCAAATAGCCCCGTGGCCACCCTGGGGGTCCAGCCAGCACCTGGATGGAGGGGGATGCTGGGTTCGGGGGGGCGTCGGCCACGTCCTTCCTTCTCAGCCGTGGCGGGTCTCGTTCGTGGTCTGGAAGACTTCTGAGCCGTACGAAGCAGGGCGTCGTGCAGGACTGGCAATTGTCCTCCCAGGAGCTGCATGGCGGCTCTCCTCCTCCGCCCCAGCACTGAGGCCGACTCCAAGTATCGTCCCGGCACGTCCTCACGGTGACAGTGAGACGTGGTCATCGTCTTCATCACCCTCAACATCGTCATCATCAACTACAACACGTTCAGTGGTCAGCGGTCAACATGGAGACCCACAGCAGGGAAAGGGGAAGAGCTGGCCTTAGGGACATCCGATGCACTTCCCGGGTCCATCGCTTTCCTGTGCTACCCGTTCATCGACTGAACCGTGGCTCAGCGAGTCCCAAAGTGATTGAACCACTGAAAATCACTGTCACTTAGTGGCCCAAAGTGCTTCTGTGGGAGCTGGGCCACTCTGGTCCAAGTCCTGACTGTGCCACTTACTGATGGATGACATCAAGCACCTCACTGCTCTTCTGAGCCTCAGTGTCACCACCTATGAAATGGGAACTATTAATACCTACGTCCTGGAGGTAGCGTGATGTTTAAATGAGCTAGTACTTACTGCCGGCTTCCAGTAATGCTTTCATTCACAAGGAACCCAGCCGTGAGCTGTTGTCAATACTGACCCACCCAAGTGACCTCAGTCAGGTTTCAGTATGGGGGTGACACATTCAGCTGCTTGCCGCAGCCAGGCAGGGCCACTCAGATGTGGGAATGCATAGCCAGTTTTGCTATATCTTCCAGTTTTAAAAGAGAAGTGAGAAGTTCTGATCTCTGCACTTGAAATAGCCTGGATTTGAAACATTGGCAACGATCTCAAATATGTTGTCAACACCACAGACCAAAGTAAAGGCAGCGGGAGGCCCCACAGGCCACCCACCAGTCAGTCACCTGCCTTGACACTTCATATCTCCAGCCTGTAATTTTTGGGGCAGGGATATTCAGCACCTTGCAGTTCAGAGAATTGTAATTCTGTGTACTTTTTAGAGAGTTACAAATCCTCTTGAAGCACGTAGAGAACAAAATGTCAGACACGGTGGTTGAGATTTGGGGGTGTTGTTTGTGCTCCAAGATACACACACCAAGCTCTGGGAGCAGTGGCACGATTCCTGAGTTTCCGTGTGCCTGTGGCTCCTCGTGTCTCCAAGGCTGTGGGCGATTGAGAGGCAGCCCCGGAGGCCCGAGCTTTGTGTGGGTGTTCCACAGCTCCTTCCTGGGGTTGGGCTTCAAACCATGCGAGGAATGTCACATACTAAAGAGACCTCCAGGTGTTTAAAACTCCTCATATAAAGGAGAGAGGGAGACAAATCCAGCCGGAGAAAGGACCGAAGCGCACATGCCCAGGTTCCTGGGCGCCGGGAAGGCCGCGCCCTCTCTCTGGGGTCCTGTTCTCCCCTGAGCTGTCGGAAGGGGAGTTCCCGAGCTGTCGGAAGGGGAGTTCCCATTTTCCAGCAAGACGGGCCCTGTGCAGTTCTGGCCTGCGGTCACCTTCCAGGTGGGCCTTTCTCCGACCACTGGGGGAGCTCCGTGTGGCTGGCCTCGGCCCCCAGTGCCCCGGGCACCCGCCGGGCATGTGTCCAGCCTGCATCTGGCTGCCACCGCCCCGTGAGAGGAGCTCACCAGGAACTCCCACAGGGACGTCTAGAAAGAAAACCCCGTTGTGCGACCCTCTGGCTGCTGCACCTAGACCTGGAGAAGGAGGTGAGCGGGAGTCTCCGTGTCCCTGGGGAGGGAACGCTGGCAAGAGGAGAGCCACGGCGCCCAGCCTGGGTCCCAGGGACACTCTGCCGTGTCAGGTGACACCTTGCGGGCGCTGGGAAGTGTCCTGGGGACCCAGCAGGAACATCGATCTCTTCTGAGAGCCCCGTGTGCATCAGACACTGGGCGACTGGCGGGCTCTCCAGGAAGGAGCCTTGGTTACCATGGTGTAGGGTGGAGGCTTTCAGGAGCAGGTTCGTGTGCAGAAGAACGGCCCGAGGGAATTGAGTGAAAATCCAGATCCCTCGGATCCCTGCCTGGGGACTGGGACTCAGTCGGCTCTACTCTGAGACACACCAGGCTGTTGTTGATGGAGCGGTTTCTGGCACCTCCCGAGCCTGCTTACTGGTCTCGGCTCCGTCCCTTCCGAGCGGGGCCAGCCCTCGTCCACGCGTATCAGTTGTCTGATCTATAAAAACGGGAAGTTCCATCCCTCCCTTGGCAGGTGGCCGCTATCCCACGCTTGGCACAGCTGGCCTTCCCGAGGGATCCGCTGCCTTTGCTCACTTGGCCGTCAATGAGGTGGGGCCTGCCGGTGGCAGGACTGCTCCGGTGGCGGGGTGGGAGGGTGTGATCCCGCCTTCCTTAGCGCAGAGAGTTAAAAAGCGGACGCTTCTCTTAGAGGCAGGAGCCAGGCGCCCTCGCCACCCCTGTGGAGTGACGGAGTTTGGCCACCTGTGATGTCAAGACCAGGAGGCCATGTGTGCTGCTCTGCCGAGCGCAGTCCGGGCAGGTGTCCGTGGGGCTGGCGTAATTACTAGTAGTGTCCTCTGTCACTCACAGGAGGGTCCGGATGGTTAGTGCCGTGCTCCCGTCTCACAGCAGCTCTGGTGGAGACCGGAGTCTCTCCTAGTCCCCTCGGGTCACAGCAGCCAAGCGGTTTGAGGTCACGGGCCTGCCAGCTTGCAGTGTGGGCTGCCCGGGGCACCCCCGTTCTGTGTTCAAGCCAGAGTGCCCAGGGCCTCAGAAGGGGGCTCCCCGTGGGGCTGGGGTCTTGAAAGTGGTGGTTCGGTTAGAATGGCTTGGTTTTGGGGCTCTGCTGGGTCTGCCTGGGGTTCTCATGAAGAGAGGAAGCCTGGACCCAGACACGGGGGAGGCTCATACACCGAGCGGACGCAGGGAGAAGGGGCCACCACCAGCCAGGGAGAGCCCCTGAGAGCCCACACCGCGGACGCCTTGATCTTGGCCTTCCAGCCTCTAGGACTTGAGGACACACGTTTTCTCATGCGACTGGGTGTTGTCACGACAGCCCTGGTGGCGTTGCAGGGGTGACAGGCCTGGAAGCCGGTGCTGACCCCAGACCGCCCTCTTTCCTCTGAACCACCCTCGCTGGCCTGCTGCCAGCCCCTGGAGGGTCCGGCTTGGTATCAAAACCCGGCTTCCACTGGGTGATCTCTGGGAGCCTGCTCCCCCGGCGCCTGCTGCTTGGTGACAGAGGAGGTGCAGTCTCTCGATGGTGGAAGCGTCCTTGTTCTGTCCCCTGTCACACGGCTCGCAGGGCAGGAGCCCCGAGCCAGCCCTCCCGTGTGTCTCCTGCGAGTGTCTTGCCAGAGGGTGTCCCGAGTCCATGGGCCTCAGGGCCGATTGGGCTCAGAAGGCATGAGTCAGGATTGGCCTGGCTCCCCGGGGCCGCTGCTCACACCCGAGAGCCAGCACCGCGTGACGTCCTCACAGAAGAGAGCCACACGCTCCGTGCACGCCTCGAGCAACAGTGGACGGGCCCCTCTGCCCTGCTTTGTGAGTGAAGCTTAACTCTTGGCCCTGATGGGAGCCCGGATCTTCGGTCTCAGGAGCAAGACTCTCGAGGGGCAGGAACTTTGGTTTCTCCAAGACCTGCGATCAGACTCCTGCCTCCTCCTCGGACAATGTGCTTTGGGACGATAAGTGTGCACAGCGCCACTTGAAATCCCCTTCCATCTCCCTCATGGTGCTACGTGGAGTCCGTGCAGGTGGATTGATTGGGCCAACCCGACCCGGTCCTCTGCTGTGGCAAAGTGGCTGTGTTCTGGTTTTAGTCATGACACCTGCGCTGATTTCTGTCAGTCACGTGAACAACCTTAAAAAAAGTCCAGATGCCAAGAAAGGATCCCCAGTACCGGCGCCGTCTGTTTCTGTAAGTCTTCATCCCTTGGAGAGATGTAGTCTGTATTGCAAGATCCCTTTATCCTAGGTGGGGCGGAATTCTGCAGTTGAGCTACTGTCAAACAGCAAAGCAGCTTCCTCAAGTTCAAGGACAGAATCCAGGGTTTCAGTGCTATCAATGTGACCTTGGATAGACTGCTCAACGTCTCTCGTCAACAATTTCTCCATATCTACGATGGGAATAATGATAGTACTGACCTCTTAGGGTTGTTACGGGGAAACGCCGTGATCTATGCACCAAAGCTCTGCCCAGCGCCTGGAACATGGTAGGATTTTAACAGATGTCAGTTATGATGACAGGTTGAACATTCCACCTCCGGAAGTCCGAGATGCTCTGAAATTCAACATTTTTGAGTGTCGTGTTGATGCTCGAAGGTTTCAGATTTTGAACAAATGCAGATTTTCAGATTAAAGGATGCTTATCCTGTAAAGTCTATGGAAATGTTCCAGAATCTGAAAAAATCTGAAATCTGAAACCCTTCTAAAGGTCTTGAGCCTTTTGGATAAGAAGCACTCGCCTGTATTCATCAACTAGTCTAGACTGTCGTCACGTGATATGCCCAAGGACTGCGGTTCAGAACAAGCCAGAGGAACGAAAACTGTATCTCTGGGCAAAGGATTCTGAGTGATTGTCTCTTTTACGTTGTCCTAAAGGCATCTAATCGACTAATTCAGAAAGACTGCTGTATTAGGCAAAGAGGACTCAAGGTTAACTCACGGAGAGCAAGATCCTCAGGGTCTGGGTGTGGGGGTGCACGCCTGTAATCCCAGCTACTTGGGGGGCTGTGGCAGAAGGAAGTTTGAGCCCAGTCTTGGCAACTTCGCAAGACCTTGTCTAAAAATGAAAGTTTTTGAAAAAGGGCTGGAGGTGTGACTCAGTGGTTGAGCACCTGCCTAGCATGTCTGAGGCCCTGCATCTGATTCCCTGTACTAACAAAAAAAATAAAATAAAAATCCTGGTCCAGTGTGCCCTGACTTGATGTAATGGGACAGTAGCACACAGCCTGTGCCCAGGAGTCCCCGGTAGGGAAGAGCTGTTAGTTACAGTTACGTCCAGTCTCTGGGACGTATTTGCAGACTCAGTGCAGGAGAGTTTATATTGTTGAGGGTTTGTGAAAATACATTCTGGTTCTGGCCGGAGCAGTGTTTGGAAAGTGTATTGCTCAGCTGTTACAACAACACTGTTGAACAAATCACCCCAAACTCCGTGGATCCAAACACTGTGCCGACGGAGGGAGAGGTCAGCCGATGGAGGCGGGCTAGGCTCCGGGCTGCTCCAGGCCGTCATCCTCCTTGGGCCAGCAGGCCCCCGGGTCAGGCTCTTGTGGTGGCAAAAACAGAAAAGGTGCCAGTCAAACCAATTTCAAGCTTCGACTTGAGTCACATTCTGCTGATGCCCCATGGGACGGAGCCAGTCGAGTGACCAGACCCAGACTGAAGGGGACGAGAAGCACGATGCAAAGGGCGCCAAGTCACGGGAGCGGGGCGTGTGGCCCTGGGGAGCTGTCGGTCGGTCTCCCTGGTTCCCTCTTCGACTCCCCCAGTGTACTCCTGGCAGTGCGATGGGGTGAGAGAGCCCGTCCCTGGGCCCGGTGGCTCCCTGGCTCCTGGCACCGGCATTAAGATTCCAGAAGCTGTCCGCTGTAGCAGGCGGGCACGTCGCAAATGCCCCTTTGGTCTCCAGGAGCCTTCCCCTGACAGACAGGAATTTACTCTACTGTAAACCAAAGAGTCCCAATTTAGACAGACTGGATGGATCAGGCAGCCAGCGTCATTGACCCAGTTCCACTTCGTTAGCCTTTCCAATTAAGGAGGATGTTGCTGAAAGTGAGACCTCACAGATTCGCAGTCATACCTGGAATCCTCGGGACTGAGCCTCTTTAGGGAGAGTCTCACATTTCCGACGTGGGCAGAGGGAGGAGAACCAGATTTCCTGGGCGGGTGAACCCCAAGTGCGAGGGGCCTGGCCACTGCGAGCACTTCATCCTCTTCCTGCCCAGCTAATTAAGATGCTCAATAGGTGGTGCTTGTGCTCTGGACTTCCCGAAGCTTTTTAAGAATCTCGGACCCCTAACCACTCGTGCGATGGGCTCTCTCATCTCACTGTGGAACGGCACATCCAGTGCTGCCTTGTGTCCAGGGACAGGGCTGCTTCGTCAGTCTGGTTGACCGGTATTTCCCTGGTTTTCCAAGGAAGCTCCTTTGCAGTGATGTTCTTCGGGGTTAGTTTGGTGTTCTTGGATGCTGAGCAGTGAAGCGTAAGCCCCAAACAATAGCCAAATGAGCTGTGAAGTACAGCTTAATTAATCTGGGCAGGCACCCAACACCCCCGGAGCCCTGCCTCGCCAGGATCTGGCTTTGGGAACGAGGCTAATTTTGTGGCTGGGATGCGGTTTCTTAGTTCGAAATCTAGACGGGGGTTCAGAGTGGACAGACGGACGTGGAGGACAGAGTCTGCGTGCTCTCACTGGGTGGCCTGCACAAGAGGACCCTCTTGCCACCCGAGGAGGAAACTGTTCCTGTCCTGTGTGTGGTTAATACCTGGGGGGACCTGGGGCAGGTAGGGGCCACTCCTCCTGCATGTGAGTGACAGAGGGACTGCTTGGTGGGGTTCAGGAAGGGGAGCTACTGAACCCGTTCACCCGCAGAAGTGGCTCCGGAATGTTGGGTTCCACCAGCACAAGTCCCCGAGGCCCCAGGGAGGAGCTGGCGAGGCCGAAGGGAGGGGCTGAGCCGGCTGCCGGGGCTTCGCTTCCTGGGTGGCCCGATGCCGAGATGGGGGCCGGGGGGAAGTGTTCCCCTCAGGACTTTCCTGGGTCTGAGCACCGTCAGTCTGGGAGTGGCGATCGGCGTCTCGGAGCCTCCCATGGCCGTGCTGGGAGCCGCACTGCGGCCCGGCACTGGGGAAACCGAGGCCAGAGTTCACCGTGCCCACGGTCCTGGCCCTGACACCCCCCGGACTAGGTGTCATGATAACGACGCGACGAGGTGGGTCAGGAAGCAGGGGCCCGGAGCCGGCGTGAGCGCGTCCCGTTCCCCTGCCCTCCTCCTCGCACCCAGTCCAGGCCCCGGGCAGGGGCCCATGGGCAAGGCTTCCTGGACACCTGCGTTGGGGAAACTGCTGGGACAGAGCCAAGCCCCACACGGGGTGTCCGTCCTGCGCCCCACAATCAGGCCCGTTCTCTGTGAGCGGCCACTCAAGGCTGTTTTCCCAGAGTGGTGGCCCCCGGTGGGGTTCAGAGCCAGCAGAAATAGCCTTCGCGGGCGGTTTCCTGTTCTCCTCGGAAACCCCTGGCTGACCCCGCCCCCCGCCCCCCAGTCCCGTCCTTCTGTCCCTCCGCCAGCCCCAAGAGGTCACGCCTCCGACCCGGGACACTGCCCCCCAGCACTCCCTGTCAGCGGGCCTTTGTGGAGACTGGGAGAATGGACGCTCCTCTGTCCTGAAAGGATCCTCCCGGCCCGTGGGAATGCAGAATGCGCGCCTCCGTTTCTGGCTCCTTCTCTGACTTCTCTCTTCCTTTGCAACATCAGACCCAAGCTGCGGGCCGTGCCCTGACCGGGACTGCGTGTTCTCGGAGGTTTATCTCTGATCCTCTTAGGGATCCTCCTTGCCCGTCCTACAGAGGGACGCTGGGCCACGTGCCTGACTTCCCTTGAGCACAAACGTGGGCCTCTCCTTTGCTCGGGTGTGGGGAGAAGTGTTGGGGTGGGGAGGCTCCCGACTGCCGGCTGTCCTGACATCCCTGCGGCAGGGGTGCCCCCTCCCCGGGCGAGGAGCGGAGAGAAGGGTGCTGGGTAGGAAGTCACCCCGTTCACGTGCGCTTTCTTCTCTCCCCACAGGACCCGCACCCGAGCCCGCTGATCACCCTGGAGACCCAGGTGAGCACTGATTTCCCCCGGTCCTTGTCACTGATTTCCGCCTAGATGTTCTGGGATCTGCTCTGCAGGGGACACGCACGCGTCCTCTGGGGCCCACAGCCCAGAAGGACCAACGAGCCCGCAAGGCTGTCCTGCGGCCCCAGACGGGGGTGTGGGTGCACACGCACGTGTCCACGCTCTGGCTGACCGTGTACACCTGTGTGCACGTTCGCGTCCTGGGATCTAAATGTGCCGCCCGTGGGTGGCAAGAACCACAGGCGGTTTTCCTCTGTCAGGAGGAGGTAAACGTCAGGGGCGGGGCGGGAAGGAGGAGCCATCAAGAGGGGGACACTGCTCTGGGCAGTCTTGGGAGGGGCAGGCCTTGCAGAGGCCCACGCTCTGCCGTCTGCGTCACGGGGGCCACTCTGGGCAGTCTAGAAGGCGGCTGCATGTTCTGTGGGGGCAGGTGACCCTGGGCCCAGCAAGCAGGGATGTGGCCCTGCGTCCTGTTCTGCTCTGCGGGGGACGGACGTCTTGGCAGGTGTGGGCACAGGTCGGCATCCACGGACCTGGGCGCAATCCCAGCTCTGTCTTCCTGCCCTGGGACGTTGGTGGCCACTGAATCGCTAAGCTGGGAAAGGGCCACAGAAGTGGCCCCCGCCTTGCAGGGACGTGGTGACAATCACAGGAAGCGGTGTCTGTGAAGTCAGAGGTGCGCACGGGTGTCTGTGAGAGCCTCCAGAGGTGGAGGCCGTCGTCCTTCCTGCTGAAGTCCAAGGGGGTCCATCTTCGGATCCTTTGTTTCCTTAGCTCCGTGGGTTGGTTCAAGGGCACCGAGGAGGAAGGTCAGGATGGGCCCTCTCCTGGGCCACGGCGAACTCTCGGCGAGCGTCGGACGTAGTGAAACCTAGGTGGACATCCCGAGGCTGGGCAACTGTCCCTTGGGGATTTCTGGAGCGCTTGGCAGAGACCACCTGCCGCCCCCCGCGCTCCTCCTTAGGCCCGTCTCTCCCCACATTCTGCCCAGGGGGCGTGAGGAGAGAGCACACACGCCCGCTGGTCCGTCCTCCTGTTCCCTGGCACACGGGAGTCTGTCAGCTCTGGGCACCTCTGAAGCCAGTTCCTCCGTCTCATCCTTCCATTCTTCTGTCCTTCCTGGACCCCACGCCACGTGGCCGTGGGAATTTCACCTGCAGGATGAAGTCTGAAGTCCGTTTTCCGTAACTGAACTCGCTCCTGGAAGTAGACTCCTCAGCTGGTGGCTCTCAGCCAGCAGCCGGTTTTGGTCCCCGGAAGCTCTTCGGTGACATCTGCAGATGTTGTGGGCCTCACCTGCTTGCGCATGGGTGGGGGCGTTGCCGTTCGAGGCCGGGGACGTGGCCCTGTACCCCAGGGAGCCAGGCCAGCCCAGCAGGCAGGAACCGTCCAGCTCTGCCGCCCGTGGTGTCCAGGCGGGACGCCGTCTCGGGGAGCGTACTGTGAGATCCCACGTGGAGACGCTGGGTGTGCGTATAGACAGGGCGGCATCCGAGGAAATCCTGAGGTATGGGAAGAAGACCCGGGTTCCCCGGGTGCTCTGGGAGGGCGCGTGCCGGCCTGGGAGACAGACGCACGTCCTGCAGACCAGGGCAGGGCTTCCGTGTGGGCTCCAGGAGCGAGCGCCGCTCCCCGGAAGGAAACCCAGCGGCTCAGGCGCCCCCGGGGCAGACGCGCTCCGCGTGCAGGACTCTGGGAACCCCGTCTCGCTGGCTGGGCTGGAGCTGCCCGTGGAGGGTTCTGAGCTTGACCCTCCTGCAGCCTCGTCCCCAGACACCTGGCAGGAGCCTGAGCCTCGGGCAGGGGCAGTCGGAGGCCATGACTCGGGCCTGCACGTGGCTGCGTTGTGGCACCCCTGGGAAAGGGCCTCCGCGTGTCCCCAGCAGAACGCCATCCGCGTCACCCGGTCCTGAGTCTTCGGGGAGCCCGAGGACATCATTGTCTTTCCCCGAGTTCTGATTCTCCAGTGCGAAGGAGACGCCGAAACCCAACCACAGGGCAATGTTTTATTTTAACTGTTGGCAGAGACCTCGGCCAACTCTTCCTTCGCGCTGGGCCTCAGCCCGTCGTGGGGTGAGCAGGGGGATCCCGTTTAGCTGCCTGCGGGCGGGTCAGACTCGAGGGGCAGGGAAGGGGTGCTGGCAGAGAGCAGTGTCCACATGCTCCCATATGCCACGGGCAAGATGGCAGCTGTGCCCAAGTGTGGGTGACTGGCCTCACGGACGGCACGTGGCCCGTGAGCCCCCCGCCCTCGGCCACTCAGGACCATGTCTCCCGCTCCGTCCTGGGGCCCGGGCCATGGAGGGCCTGCCGGGGAGCTCACCTTCCGCGTCAGCCCAGCTCCCCAGGCACTGGGCCACCGGGGCTGGCCGCTCTCCCGTCGCTGCAGAGGTCCTCGCCATGGCCCCGTGAACCTGTCCCTGCACAGCTGTTCTGGGTTGGGGGATGCATGGGGGTGCCGAGGACCCTCTGCTGCTCTCTGCCATCAGCACCGCCGAGCTTTGCAACTCTCGGCATCAGCAGGGATTTCTGCTCAACAGCCAGATTAACAGAACGAGGCCACCGGCAAGGGCTACACCCCCGTGCAGCTTGGAGCCGCGCGCACCCAGGAAGCCCTGACTGCAGCGGTAACGCTCTTCTGGTCTCCAGATGGTGGTTACCCTGGAACCAGGTGACCTAGAAATGAAGAAATAACAACAGCAGCAAAAGTCTGGAAGGAGTTCGAAGTCAGTTTGTATCCTGATCTCCACCACTAAGGTTCTTCATTTGCCAGGAACTGGCTTTTCCCATCTAGCCTTCAAATGCCACACTTAGATCAGTGTTCTTATGATACGTAATTTCCAAGAGAGGAGCATAAGGCTCAGAGAGGTTAGGTAACTTGCCCAGGGTCACACAGGAGGATCAAGCATGGATGCGTGTCAGATTCAGGGTCGAATGACATCAGAATTTCTCTACTCAGCCTCTCTTTTGCTAGAAAATGAAGTTGCCCGGGCTACTAGGAAGATTTGGTAATGTTCAGGCAAAGCTAGAGAGGTTTGCTCCCAAGAGTCATGGTAGAATGTTCTGCACAAGTACCCACAGATGTGTTTAGGGATTCAGGGAGAGGTGGCTGTGGGTGATGGATAGAGAGACGGATGGATAGGCAGGTAGAGTGGTACAGGTGGTGATTTATTTATTTATTTATTTTTGATACACAGGTTGTCACCAGGCTGGTGGGTAGAAAAGCTTGGACATGAGACCCAGTGGAAATTTTATTTTATCATGACACAAAATGAAACACCTCCTCGTATCTCGACGGTGTTCTGATCCTTTTGAATGCTTATTTGATTCTCTTTACTGTTGTTCCTGGTGGGGGGATATCTTGCCAGTTGGCCTGCCCTCTCCTCCTTTAACTTCAGCTCCTCTGCCCCACGCCCAGCATCTCCGTCCATTAGTTACTGGCCTCTGCTCAGGCACGGAGGTACCTGGGGAGCTGTAAGGAAGGGACTCATTTGCAGAAGCCAGGATGCACCAGCTGGGGTGTTCGTGAGGTCGTCTCCTGAGTCTGCCTGGACCCCCTCTCAGGACCCCGTGATCGAGGGCAGCGGGAGGAAAACTGTCTGCTCCCTTTTCAAAACTAACCAGGTACTTGAATTTCTTTGATCACCTGACTGGGAGCAGAGGGGAAGGAAGAGCCATTGCAGTATTTAAAGACGTTGCCGGGCAGTGAGGATGGCGGAGGAGAAGGAGTCCTGAATGTGAGTGGAAATTAATGCTTTAAAAATTATATCCATGTAAATCTATTCATCTCCTCGCTTATTCAATAAATAGCTAATGGGCCATGCAGAGGCCAGGCCCTGCGCCAGATGCTAAAGATAGCGCGGTAACCGGGAGAGAAAGATCCTGCCGCGAGGGATCCTTTTTTTACTTTTGATACTGGGGATTGAATCCAGGGACGCTTTATCCCAGCCCTTTTTATTTTTCATCTTGAGACAGCATCTCGCTAAGTTGCTGAGGCTGGCCTCCAACTTGCGATCCTCCTGCCTCAGCCTCTTGAGTCCCTGTGATTACAGATGTGCACAACCAGGCTGGGCAAAGGATCCATTCTTTTGGAGGAGTCAGACAGGAAGTATTAAAAGAATGTATCCCCACCTTCAGGTATTAATGTGCGAATGGAAAAATAAAAAGCACGTTTATAGGAGAGGCTGGGCGGGATGGAACAGAGTCTTTCCACAAGGTTTCACGAGGGGGATCAGAGCTGGAAGCCCGTGCAGTGAACAGCTCACCTTGCCCAGAGGCGACAGTAGTACTGTTCTGAAATTCTCGCATATTGTGTCCGGGTACCTATAGAAACAATGCCAAGTTTCCTTAGAATCAGTTAAGGTGCCAGCTCTCTCAGGGTCCTTCTGAACCTCGCTGTCATTTTAACGTCAAGGTGAATAAGGAATTCCCTTGTCAGGCAAGGGTACAGGGAAATAGCCGAGGCCAAAGAGAAGGGACTAACCCCAGGGCCATGCAGCCTAAGACTGTCCAGCGGAAGCACGTGGGCCGGCCGGCAGCTTTGGTTCTCAGTGGTGTCACGCTCCTGTGGGGCTCTTGTCAGCAGCCGTGCAGGCGGTGGTCATTAGCTAACTGGCAACCTCCTGGTGCTCAGATGAACTTACGTTTCACTGTCAACTAGCTCTCATCAGGGCGGTTTTGGCTGCCAGGGACCATCTGACTTGACTGGAGATCTTTTTGATGGTCACAACTTGGAGACACAAGGTGCTACTGGCACCTAGTGGGTAGAGACCCTGAATATCCTACCACGCTCAGGAGAGCCCCCCGCCCACCAAGAGAGAACTGTCAGCCTCGGGTACCGAGAGCGGCGAGGCTGAGACACCCAGCTCTGCGGACACTTCTCTCCTGAAAACGCCCCCTGCCGTGCGGGGCGGCTTCCCTGGTAGTCCCTGTTTGTGTTCAGAGGCCACCCTCTCAGGTAAAGTCGGACCTCACCCCGTCTGCGGGCTCCGGCCAGGACACCTGCATGCCCAGCACGTCCCTGCTGTGGTGACCAAGACACACACAGGAGACCACCATGGACATAGACGCAATCTTGTCAGAAGCGACGGTTTCCTGAGTTTTCTGTCTCCATAGTGCAGAGAAGATGAAGAGTTAAAGATCTTTACAGATACTCGGCCCGGGCTAGGGCTGTCTGGCTCAGTGGTGAGCCCTGGCCTGCCGCACAGTGGACCCCGGGGTCCATCCCCAGCTCTGCAAAAAAACAAGAATAAATAAAACGAAAGAACGCAGCTACTGCTGAGGCCCCGGGACGCGGGCGGGCTCCGGGCCGCTCAGCGGGCCTTCCGAGCCCCTTGGTTTTGCGCAGGTTCTCTTTCCGGGCAGGCCGCAGCCTCTCTTCTGCAAACCTCTTTCTCAGGAAGCTCTTCTGGCCCCGGGATGAGAGCCGTTGCCGTCTCCTTGCCTCTCTTCCAGCTCTGGGCTTCGATTAACCTTCTCCTCCGTAGAGAGTGCTTTGTGGAGCAATCAGGGAACCCCGAATGGCTCTTACCTGAGTCTCCAGCCCATTAATTCTTCCTGTGCCAGCATCTGCCGAGCGGGCGGAGGGAGGGAGCCGCCCCCGGCTGACGAGCTGTTCCTTTTGGGGACAGACCAGGCTGGTTTGGGGATGGGCCAGATCCCTCTGCCATGATTCTTTCCACTGGCTCTGATTTGCCAGGTCTTTAATTAGCCCTGGTGGGGACCCGGGGTGGCCGGCTAGCCCGTGGCCTGGGCAGAACCTCGGCTTGCTGGGCAGGGTGCTGCTCGCGGGTGCTGGAACCGTCTCAGGCGGCTTTGTGGTCTCGGGGCCACGATTTCCTTTCTCGTCTATGTGACTCAGGCCGAATGACGTGCTGCATGATCTACAGTCGGCAAGTTCCCCCAAGCGCAGCCACGTGCACCATTTCAGAAAATAGGTCTGGTCGAGGTCTGCAGTGACCCCCGACCCAGCATGTGTTTGCACGGCAGTGGCCACTGCACATGGTAGACCCGCCTGTGACCCCAGGTGTCGTGGTGTCAGCCCCGCAGAACAGATGGGAAACCGAGGCACAAAGACCTCCAGTTCCTTCCTTGCCCAGCCGGCGGCAGATGGAGGAGGATTTGAACCTGGCAGTTGAGCTTTCGTTGATCAGGAAGCACATGAGAGACAGATACTGGGTCTTGGCCCCATTTTACAGATGGGCCAGTAGAAACCGAGGCCAAGTTTCCTTTTAAAAGTCACAGTCAGTGGCAGAGCCCGGATACGGCCCCGTGACAGATGGAACCCCCTCGTCTTTGCTGCTGTGTTGCAGATGCTGGTGACAGTAAGATGCAGATGCCGGTCTGCTCAGCCGTTGGCTCAGCGTGGATCCAGAGTTCACGTGGATTCTAAATCCAAGGCCGGGAGAGATGTGCCTAGATTAGAGGTAGATACAGAACAGTGTGGGTGAGAATCGGGTGCAGAGACGTAGGCACCGTCAGACACGACTGTAGAGATAGGTCAGAGGCAGGTGCAGGTGCGGACGGACATGAGGAGGGCAGGGTAGATTTGATGCGGGTGTGGACGTCATAGGTTTATAGATGGAGGATGGATCAGGTCTGCAGGTCCAGACGTAGGTAGAGATTAGACATGGGCCAGACGTGGACATGGATACTTATAGGGTCCATGTGGACTTGTCATTCAAGCCACTTGTAACGTGTGACTGATGAGCCACAGCAGGTGGGTCGGAGGCCTCTGTCCACGCGGTGGCTCCAGCTGAGGCTCCAGGCTGTGGCAGGGCCAGCGGACTGCTGGCAGAGTCCAGAGGAGGGGGTTCCCTTCCGCAGACCCGTCTCCCTCCCGGCACCCCCACCCGCTGCGGGCACAGAGCGGAAGCCAGGGCTGCCAGCTGGGCCGCAGGGCACTGTCTCTGGATTGGCACCGACCGAACGCGTCAGAAGGCACCGCGAACGTTTGGGTAAACACACCAGTGTGGGGGTCTTGAGCGCCCTTCTCCGCGGGGTTTTGGGGTGTGGCTGTGTGAGCTGGGAGCGTCCAGGGGGACGTCCCTGTGCTAGACCGTTCAGGCTGGGTTGAGAGGGTCAGCGGCCAGGATGATTCAGTCAAGAAGAATCCGCCTCACAGAAAACAGAGGCGCAAAGTAGGTCCGCGTGGGTGAGGGACATACAGGGCCGCAGGGGGCCCCAGCCTGCAGGGCCAGGGACCCTGGGTGCCTCCGGCTGTGCTGCCCGAGGACTTGGCTAAGGCCTTGTGTGCGTGGCTTGGTCTCGGGAAGGTGCGAGGGTCCCGGCTTTGCAGGTAAAAATACTCGACCTTCTGAAGGCGAGGTGCCTGGTCCCTGGCTTCAGAGCAGAGGCCTCAGCCGCCTCCGGCTCCTGTGTCGGGCCCTGGCCTGGCCGGCTCCACCCAGGGAGCGTGTTTGGTGTCCCTGCTCCCTGCCAGGCCCTCTGTCCCTCCTCCTCTTCCCTGCCCTGGGCCCCCAGAGGCCACCCAGATGGACTTCCCGGGCAAGGTCTCACGGCTGCAGTCCAGGGGAGGCGCCACGGGGCTGGAGGCTGGGGGCTGGGGAGGGCGACCAGGGTGGTCCTCCACGTGGGCTGTGTCCCCAAGGATGGCAGCTTCTGCAGGGCCACTCCCATGGCAGGGTGTCCTTCCCTCCCTGCAGCTCAGCACCCCCGGGGTCTCCCGTGGAGTCTCCAGGTGGCCCCGTAGGACCCCGAGGGCGAGCACCTCTGCCCTTCAGGGACCCTCCTGATGACTCAGCACTGGGCCCTCAGGGAGAGTCACTGTCATCTCCTGCCATTCTCAGCAAGGCGGCTCTTCCAGGGGGACAGTCCCCAGCGGAGCTGAGGGAGGGTGAGGCTCTTGGAGCTCAGCCTCTGGGTTTCGTGGGCCTCTTTCTGGCGAGAGGATCGGCTGCCATTCTGTCTGTGACAGCCTCCCCCAAACCTGAGCCGGGACACACTGAGCCCCCCGCACTGAAGAAGGCACCGGAGGACCCGCGTCTGTGAGGAGAGGTGCCCCAGGCAGGGCCGGGCCCCGGGCTTGTCACTCACGGACACCCTCTGTCTGTCTGTCTGCCACCGACTGCAAGGGCTTCTTCATCAGAGGGGGACAGCCTAGGACGTGGGGCGGGGACGGGCCCTCATGTCCCCCCAAGGCAGGTGCCTTCTGCCAGCGAGCGGGGCCTTCCAGACGCTGCTTCTCCGTCCCGCGTCGTTCTCCAGCTCGCAAAGCTGGCTTCTCAGGTGCGCCACGGCCTCTCTGGGGCTCCGCCAGCCGATGGGGAGGCGGCGGGTCTGCCATGTCCCTGGGCCCACCCGGCCCTGCCCGCCGGGCGCCGAGCCTCTGGGAACAGGAACGTCTGGTGGATCACAACCCCTCCCGGCTCCTCCTGCCAACACCGGCTCTGGTTTTTCCACTGGAAGGAAGAGGCCTGGGAGGGACCCTGAAGTTAGCTGGGGGCGGGTGCCAGGTGGGGGCAGAGGACGAGGTCCGAGGACTGTACTGAGAGGGAGGCCCCGGCGGGCTCCGGCGGGACAGAGCCTCCCCTGCACCGGGCCTGAAGAGGTGCTGCCCGCTGCCCCGGCCTCCTCCTGGCCACCGCCCTGTGCCTGGGCTCTGCCTGGGACAGGTTTGTGGGGGCGGGGGGCTTTGGGCCTCCCCACGGCACCTGCTCGTCAGAGTCCCCACCCGGGCCTGCCGCCCTGGTCTGCCCTGGCAGGCCCCGCGCGCCCTGTTGGCCCTGCCTCTGGAATTCTCCTGGGCCCCCTGCCGAGCGGACAGGGCCCCCTTCGCCGACCCTGGGCTCTTTGGCCAGGATCAACCTCCACTGTGGGTCCATGCCAGCTCTGAGGGGTGTCCAGCAGCGTCCTCAGCTGCCCCCGAGATACCAGTGCCCACCGCCCAGCCAAACACATCTCCAGACGTGGCCAGGTGTCCGGGGCAGAGTCACCCCGCTGAGAATTCCTGCTAAAGAAACATGGTGGACCCCGACTGCGACTCGGGGACCCCGCTGTCACGGCCTGGAGCCCGTGAGGCTGGGGTGACCTCCGCAGGGCGGGCGGAGCGTCCTCAGAGGTGAGGGTCTCGCTCCAGACGCCCTCACCTGGCTGGGTTCTGAACCCCTGGCAGGGCTTGTGGGGCCCCATGTGCTCGTTCTGTCTAAAAGCCATTGTCACTGAGGCGCACAGGCTGACGGACGGACCCCACCTGGCTCCTGGGGTGGAGACCCCCGCC
Source organism: Sciurus carolinensis (assembly GCF_902686445.1). Lineage (NCBI taxonomy): Eukaryota > Metazoa > Chordata > Mammalia > Rodentia > Sciuridae > Sciurus > Sciurus carolinensis. The sequence goes on along the minus strand of NC_062230.1, from coordinate 28,802,431 downwards.
CGTCACCCCGTGGTGCAGGCCTGGCTGTGGTCCCGGGGGACGGGGCCGCAGGGCGGGTGCAACATGACTGGTGTGGCCAGCCCGACTCAGGGGGCGTGGGCTCGCCTGACATCCAAGAGCAGCTGTGGCTCTGGGGACCGACCTGAGCGTGTTCAAACCCTGCTGGTGTTTACTCCCCGGCTGTGAAAGGGCCTGTGTGCAGAGCCGCCGGGACACAAGGGGCCCAGTGTGCGGCCGCGGGGTGCTGCCGCGCTGGGGAGCCGCCCGGCTCCTCCCGGCCTGTCCTCCCGGCGGCTGTGACTGGAATTGTGGTTTATTTTTATTTTTTTATTTAAAAAGCTTTTTTTCCCGCCCTCTTGGGACTGGAGGTTGGTTTTGGGACTTGTTTTTCATAGCTGCTCTTATCAATGGTGCCTTGTATCATTGCACTAGGGTTGCAGGATCGGCCCCCCGTGTTCAGTAAATATTTGTTGAGTGTCTGCAGGGCGCTAGACGCCGTCTTGGGGCTGGAGATACAGAAGCAGGCACGACACGGGTCCCACCCTCGTGAGCTCAGTGCTAGATGGACAGTGAGTGAGTAACGGGAAATCTGTGTTAGGCAGACGTGACAAGCACCAAGGAGAGTCAGGCCAGGTAGGGGAGTGGGTGTGGGCCCAGTCAGGCGGGTCGGGGAGGCTTAGCCCTGTGGCTTTGGTGGGGACTTTTCCATGCAGCCATATTTGAGCAGAGACCTGAAGAGTGGGAGTGGACATGCTGGTTACATAGCTGGGTAAACAAGGAGCAGGCAGTGCAAAGGCCCTGAGGCGGGATGCCCTTGGTGTGTTCATTGCCCAGGAGAGTTTGGCGTGGCCAGAACAGAGTGGATAGGGAAAGAGGGCACAGGGTGGGGAGGCCGTGCAGAACTTGTCAGCCTTCGAAGGGACTTGGCCTTGCTCCTCGCAGCAAAAGGGCCTTGGAGGGTTTTGAGTAGAGGGATGACACAGGCCAACTTTTGAAAATGAGGTTGGTGGTGCTGAAAATGTACTGCCGAAAAGTCCAGGGAGGGAGGGGGCTTTGCAATATCTGAGGGGACACGGGGGGCTTGGGTGAGGTGGGCTAAGGAAGGGCTGAAGCCAGGAAGAGTGGTTTCACTCTGGACCTGTTCTGGGAGGAGAGCCCGCTGGACTTACCCTGGATTGAGGCGGGACGCGCACCTGATAAAACGGAGTCCACAGAGAGGCCTCGGGAGGGGTGAGCCGGGGCCTTGTCCATGCTTTAGAGGTAACGCTGCGGGTGGGTTTTTATCCCTCCTTCTAGGTTTTTTCCTTTGTGCATTAACATGTGTTTGTGCACACACGCGTGTGTGTGTGTGTGTGTGTGTGTGTGTACATGCTCATCGGCAGGGAAGCGTTTCCTTGAAATGGACTTGAAGGGGCCACATTCGGCAGCAGCTAGCTTTCTCCGTCCTCCGTCCCTGTCCGCACGGACCTTTCCTCCTGGTTAACTGGTTTTCCACTCGGCCCACCTGTTTCCTGCATCCCGCCCGCCTGTCCTGTCCTGGCTGTGACTCGGTCCTGGCTGAAGGAGGAGCTGTCCATCACCCGTCGCTCATTTCCTGCTGCGGCCACGCCCGTGGCGTCTGTGTTCTTGCCTACCTTGAACCAGGCTCCGTTTGGGATGTCCATCGCTCCCGGCAGAGGAGTGAGCCAGCGTGTCTGTCGGGTGAGTGGCGACGTCTGGGGTCTCTGCTCACGGGGCGTGTGCACGTGAAAGCCGGATCCCGGACGGGGGCCAGACGGAGGCCTTCTCCAGTCCATCTCAGCCTCTTTCCCCCTAGAAGCACTGGTGGTTATCGTTCTTGGTAATCTTTGACCAAACGATGGGTAAAACGGTATCTTGCTGTTTGGGTTTGCATTCGAGATACGCGTGGGTTTAAGAACTTTTAAAAACAGGTGTTTTTTGCTGGATTCCTTCACCCCTGTGTCCAGGGTTCCTCCGTGGGGCATGTGAGCTGAGTAATGGACCCCAGCACCCCGGAGCCCTTACCGTGGGCCCACCACCTGCACTGTGTGCACATGATTGACTCATTTGTCCTCCGTGAGGTGGCGACTCTCCTGCCTTCCCACGGACCCCAGCGGGGAAGCATGCTCCTCGCCCTCAAACAGTGAAAGTGAGGCGCCGACAGGGGAGGGCTAGATAAGCCCCCGGGGTCACACAGGAGAAGGCGGGGGAGCTGGCACTGGGATCCAGGCAGAAGCCGGAGCCACAGGCCTCACAGCGGGTGGATTTGGTAACAGCTGCGATTCTCCTCTAGGGCTCGACCATGCTGTGGTACTTTGAAAGCAGGAAACCAATAAATTCCTGGCTTTGGGGAGTCAGTGGTCTGGGCACAGGCATGGGGCTGGGCCTAGCCCTGGGGCGTGTTCAGTGTCATGCCTAAGGCCACGCAAGGGAAGGGTGTCACCTCTTTTCATTCTGGTTCACTTTTCCTCCTGGCCAAGTTCCCAGCTGAGCTGCAGAACTGAATCTGAGTGACTGACGACAGAGTTGTTCATTGTTAGAAGTGTGGGTGAGATCAGAGGCTGGGCGTGATGACTGGATGGGGATGCATGGGTGACGGACAGGTGGGTGGATGGATGGATGATGGGTGGGTGATGGATGGATGATGGACCTACAGATGGATAATGGATAAATGGTTGGATGGATGGATGGGTAGATGGATGGATGGATGCATGGATAGATGTATGTACAGATGGATGATGGATAAATGGGTGGACGGATGGGTAGATGGATGGATGATGGGTGAATGGATGGATGAATGGATGGATGATGGGTGGATGATGGATGAATGGATGGATGATGGGTGGATGATGGATAGGTGGATGGATGGATGATGGACGTACAGATGGATTATGGATAAATGGTTGGATGGATGGATGGGTAGATGGATGGATGGATGGGTAGATGGATGGATGAATGGATGGATGATGGGTGGATGATGGATAAGTGGATGGATGGATGATGGACGTACAGATGGATAATGGATAAATGGATGGATGGATGGGTAGATGGATGGATGGATGGATAGATGGATGGATGGATGATGGGTGGATGGATGGATGAATGAATGGATGATGGGTGGATGATGGATAGGTGGATGGATGGATGATGGACGTACAGATGGATTATGGATAAATGGTTGGATGGATGGGTAGATGTGTGGATGGATGATGGGTGAATGGATAGGTGGATGGATGGATGGATGGATGATGGATGGATGATGGGTGAATGGATAGGTGGATGGATGGATGGATGATGGATGGATGGATGGATGATGGGTGGATGGATGGATTATGATTGATGGATGTACAGATAGATAATGGATAGATGGATGCATGATGGACGGGTGGATGGATGGATGGATGATGGATGGATGATGGTTGGATGGATGGATGAAAAATGAAAAGAAAGAAGAAAGTCAGATCGTCTCATTTCATGTTTTAGATCCCTCCTGTGCACTGCCCACTGGTTTGGGCGCTAGGATCGGGAAATGGGCCCGTGGCCCTCCTCCCGTGAGCTCCCAGTGTAGACGGGGCCCCTGGCATGCTTTCTGTCACGGAAGCCTTGGGGGTCCATTAAAACCCGTGCCTCTCGTCTCTGCATAAGATTCTGAAATGCAAAACACCCATAATGCAGCGGGCAATGAAGGAAAGCCGTGATGTCAAAGTGAGCTCCTAAATCGCATTTTGAAGCACCGATCCGTGGAGTAGGAGAGCGCGCGCCTCTTCACCAGCAGGCTCGTCCACCAGATCGGGCAGCAGGTCTGACGGCGACTATGAAAGTACTGACAACTGTACATAGACGTCTGCTCCCCCAGCAGCGTGGCCCCCGTGTCTGCAGTCCCCGTGAGCGTCGAGGTCCTGGGCGTCCCCAGTCCACACGGTCTGTTGCAGCAGCCGCGATTGCAGGGCCTGCGAAGTCCTAGTTAGAATCAGCAGACAGAATCCTGAGGATCAATGTGGACAAGTCCAGAGGACCCTCAAGCCCAGAGACCCCAGGATGTCGACCTGGGCAGGCGGAGAGGCCGTGGAGTGGCAAACAGGGTCACCTGGTGAGGGGTTTGTCTCAGTGTCTGTCTGTCTCTTTTTCCTGACTGTATTTTATAGTTGGATTTTTGTGATATAAACGGACTCGTGATAATCCTCGCCCTGTGATAGTGTGCGCGTACCGGAACCGTCCAGGGCACTGCTAGAAGGCTTCCTGGAGGAACTGCCCCCACAGCATGTCCTGAAGGACGCATGCACGTCCGCCAGGAGCAGAAAGGGATCAGGGGACGCGCGAGACCGTTCCCAACTAAGAACAGAAGAGAAAGCATGGATTCTGTCCAGAAATTGCAAACTGAAAATGTGGTTATTAATGGAACGTAGTCATTGAAATGAGGATGGGTAGGTGGTTGGGCTGGTGGAGTCAGCGTACACCCAGGTATTGAAAACCACATCACGAGCTTGAGATTTATCCTGTGGGCAACGGGGAGCCACTGAAGGTGTTGGAGCAGGAGAGTTGCATGGTGCAAGATTGGTCTGAGAAATCACTGTTTACTGCATGCAGGGTGCATTGGAGAGGGGAACCTGGAGACCCAGGGAGTAGAAAGGGGACGTTCAATCCAAAAGAGCTGTGACGAAACCTGAACTAGGACACTGGGGAAGGAGAGGAGGGACCTAGTAAGATGTAGAAAGGACAGGCAGCTGTTTGGCAGGAGCACGTACTGGCACAGGACAGAGGGAGCTGGGAAGTGTGTAAGTAGCGGATGGTGTGGAGGGAAGAACTGACCTGGAGGAGAGGAGTCTGGGTGATGTGCTGTGTGGTTGTCCAGGACCAGCGGACAGGGTCTTGGCTTGGCTTTTTCCCCTGGTGCTAGGGATGAAGCCCAGGGTGTGGCGTGTGCAAGGAGAGATGTCTTCAGTACTAGGCTTGAACTCGGGCCCTGTAACCCTAAGCTACACCCCCAGCCCTATTTACTTTGTATTTTGAGACAGGATCTTGCTAAGTTGCTGAGGCTGGCCTCAAACTCGCAATCCTCCTGTCTCAGCCTCCCGAGTTGCTGGGATTACAGTTGTGCAGCTGTGTGCCTGGGACATGGAGGGATGTTAAGGGGCTTTCCACATCTGCTTCCCCAGCCTCAGGGGGCTTCTCTGGACCTGGCATTGTGGACTCTCACACTAGGACCTTGATTGCTGAAGGTTCAGTGACGCTTTCTCAGGGAGTCCCTGTGACGGGCCACTTTGCCTGCCTGTCTCCCAGCCGTGAGCAGAGGTGGAAGGAGCGGAATGAAGCCCCTTTGCAAAAGGAAGACCTGCCTTTTGTGGGATTTCCGTGCCTTTCTGGGGATGAATACCAATTTCCTTGCTGCCATGGGAGTCACCTGCGACCTTCCAAAACGCGGTGACAGCATCTAACGAATGTCGCATCACAGGAACACAGGGCTCCCTCTTCCAAGGGCTTTTCAAAAAAATCACCGTCCCCAGCGTGTGCCTGCCGGAAAGCAGGCCACCCTTCCTCCAGGCAGGCAGGCGGGCACATTTCAGGGCCTGCACCCCCGGTCGAGGTCTTGGGGCTGAGGAGGCACCTGGGCCGGAAGCCCTGACGGGTGCCCACAGGCCAGCGGGCTCCTCCCCTTGGAACTCAGACGGCCAGAGTCGCCCCCACCGATGCAGAAGTGGACCTTTCACAAGCTCGCATGTCGCCTCGATGGCCTGGGTGACCCTGGGCGACCTTGGGAGGAGACGGGGGCCCTCCTCACCCTGCCGCCCGGGCTGGCCCTCTGCCTTCTTTCCCGTTCCCCTCCTGGGGACGCCGCGTTCTGAGCTCATCGTCATCCAGGGGCAGGACCGCAAGAGTGGCATCGGAGGGGACCCTGCCGGGAGAGGTGGGGACGCTGGGGGGGCCGGGGGCCCTTTAGGGGGAGTGGCCTGAGCACGGGGTCTCCGGCCCTGGCTGGTCCGTCTCAGCCTAGGAAGCCCGGGCGCAGCACCGCAGGGCCTGGGGCTGACCCAGGCCATCCGGATCCTCCAGGCCCCACAGCCCTGCCAGCGCGAGTGAATGACGGGGTGCTGCTCCTGCCGCCCGCCAGGGCCAGGTCTCAAGGCCTCCTGGCCAGCCTTCTCCGAGGTCCCACGGGAGCGGCGCCCCAGGACGGGCTTCGGCTGGACTTCAAGAAACGAGCGGGTCTCCGCAAGTTTCTCCAGTTCCATGGGCGGCAAAGTACGCTGGTTTTCCCTCCAGGTTGTGGGGACCGTTTCCTTTTAAAATTAACTCACAGAAGCGGAAATACAGATGCATTGATTTCGAGGGCACTGGGGACCACGTCTTAACCACCCGGGGAAACGGGAGGCGCGGACTGGCCCAGGGGAGGGCCCTGAGATCTGGTGCCCTCACCAGCGAATCGCGGATGCCCTCCGCTCGTGGTCGGTCAGCCTTCGGCGCAGGCGGGCCGGCAGCGAGCTCTGTGGGATCCACACTTGGTTGACACTGCTGTGTGTGCTTTCCCTGGCATTTTGGGAGAATTTCCTGTGAGTTGGGGATCACTCTGGTGAAGGAGGGGAGAATACCTACCTACTGCAAGCTCAAGAAAGAGGCAGGTGGGGCGGCGGGCATGGCGACCCCCTTCCTGCTGTGGAATGGCTGTGGCCGTTTCTGCTGCAGGTCCTAATGCCATCCGGGGGAGCCTGGGAGGGGCTTGTCCATCAGGATGCAGGCAGGTGGGCAAAGGTGCTGACTTAGCAAGCCATTGTTGGCAACTGACCAAGTTGTTGGAAACCCCTGTCTTAGTCTGTTGGTACTGCTGTAACAAAATGCCTGAGACTGAGAAGTTTATAAACAACTGAAGTTCCTTCTTGTGGAGGCTGGGAAGTCCACATTCCAGGCAACAGAATGTTTGGGGTCTGGCGAAGGCTGTTGCCGGCTCCCAAGACGGGGCCATTTTCCTGCAGTGTTTGAAGGGGACAATCGCTGTGTCCTCACGTGACATTCGGAGGTCAAATGGAGGCTCTGTGGTCCTCTCCAGCCCTTGTAGAAGACACTGATCCCAGCCAGGAGGGCACTGCTTCCTACAGCCTCCTCCTCCTGACGGGTGCGTCAGGAATTAAACCCAACATGCATGTCGGTCTGTGTGCAGACCGTGAGTCATCTCGGCAGTCTCTGCAGCCTCCGGCTAGGACCCTGTGCTGCCCCACGGGGTGGCCACTAGCCACACGGAGCCCTGAGCTCTGGAGCGCTGAGCCAGGTCAAACGGAGCAGTGGTCTCAGACAGCGTCCAAACGGAAGAATGGAAAAGCCCGATCCTTGTCTGTGTCCAGAGCTGATACTCTTCCACATTGATGGAGGAGATGATAGTGCTTTGGATATCTTGGGTTAAATAAAACTGATTCATCGAATCAAGTCCTCCCATTTCTATTCACTTATTTCTTTATTTCTGACTTGGCTGCTAGAACATTCAGAGTCACGCTCAGGGTGGCCAAGGAAATCAGGCTGGGGCTGACTTTTCCTTCGTCATCTGAGCGTGACTCTGAATATCCTAGCAGCCAAGTCAGAAATAAAGAAATAAAATAAAGATCTTTTTTCCTTTAAAATGGAGGTTCTTCCCCACCCCTCCTCCCAGTCCTCTGCGAGGGAGCAGAAGGGCTTTCAGCCCAGTCTGGTGGGCAGGTGAGTCGACGGGGCGGCGTCTGCCGGCCCGAGCTGCCTCCCGGGCACAGGGCGCTCTGCTCTCTGCTGGCCGCCCCGCTCCCTGGGCTGCGTTAGACGCTCTGCCCACGGGCTCCTGGCAGGTGACCATGGAATGCCCCGAGGGTGACTCTGGGTGACTGTGGGGCCAGTGTGGGGGTGAACTTGCCGTCCAGGGATCTGAAGGCCGGTGTCCTCGGCCCCTGCCTCTTCTGGAACTGGCCCGTGTTTCAGACACCTGGCCACCTTTGCAGGATGACTCCTGAGGGTCCTGGGCAGCAAGCCGTCTTCCTGGGGAAGGGGCACAGGGTGTGGACAGTCAGGTCCATGGCAGCCCTTGGGTCTCCGGTACCCAGAGCCCGGGGGCGGGGATGCCTCACATGCAGGACCAGCGGGGGTCACACTTGGCCGTGGAGTGGACACCGAGGGGCAGTGGGAACAGGCTCTGGAGCCGCACAGGGCGAGCTGCCTTGGTGACCTCTGATGTCCTCAGGGATGCTGGGCGACTGGAGCCGGGGACTAGGGGTGGCCAGGCACTGGACAGGTCCCCATGAGACGGAGGGCTGTCTGGAGAGGGGCCGTTAACCAAGGAGGTGGGTGAACAGAGGGGCTTATGTTGAGGCCACCTGAGGCCGTCTTGGTCTCCCCAGGTGTCAGTCAAACACAGGCCTCCATCGCGGTGCGGTGGAACCGTGGGCCGTGGAGCCGTCTGACCTGGGCTCGAGTCCTGACTGCGACTTACCATCAGCCACCCGAGTCCTCCGTGTGCCCACCAGTAGTGGGGATGTGTGTACATGTCTGTGTGTCTGTCTCCCCGGTGCGTGTGTGTGTGTGTGTCTGTCTCCCCGGTGTGTGTGTGTCTGTGTGTCTGTCTTCCTGGTGTGTGTGTATGTGTCTGTCTGTCTGTCTTCCTGGTGTGTGTGTGTGTGTGTGTCTGTGTGTCTCTCTTCCTGGTGTGTGTGTGTCTGTGTGTCTGTCTGTCTCCCCGGTGTGTGTGTGTGTGTGTGTGTGTGTCTGTGTGTCTGTCTCTCCCCAGTGTGTGTGTGTGTGTGTGTGTCTGTGTGTCTGTCTGTCTCCCCGGTGTGTGTGTGTGTGTGTGTCTGCCTTCCTGGTGTGTGTGTGTCTGTGTGTCTGTCTCCCCGGGGAGTGTGTGTGTGTGTGTGTGTGTGTGTCTGCCTTCCTGGTGTGTGTCTGTCTGTCTGTCTCCCTGGTGTGTGTGTGTGTCTGTGTGTCTGTGTGTCTGTCTCCCCGGGGAGTGTGTGTGTGTGTGTGTGTGTGTCTGCCTTCCTGGTGTCTGTCTGTCTGTCTGTCTCCCTGGTGTCTGTGTGTCTGTGTGTCTGTCTCCCTGGTGTGTGTGTGTGTCTGTGTCTGTGTGTCTGTCTCCCCGGTGTGTGTGTGTGTGTGCAGGAGACACGAGTTTCTCCTTCCCTGAGGCTGCTCTAATCCCCCGCTCCTTTAAACAACGACGACATAACCACAAGCAGATCAGAACCAGCCGTGGATGGGAACCAGATGTGTCACCGCGTCCCTCCAGCCAAAGGCCCATCTGGCCCTCCGTGGACTGTTCCCACCGCCTGCGTGAGGGCTTGGCTTTGCAGGGCCCGAGGCAGACATTGGCTCACTCGGATTCAAAGCCAAGGGACTAGGCTCTTGGTTTATGTCATGCTAAGGGGACACGGCCTCCACCCTGGCTCTGACATCACTGACCAAATCCCCAGGGGTGCCCCTCAGCCTGCGGCAGGCGGCTGCTGGGGAGGACACTCAGGGACCTTATTTGGAGCAGCTGAGTCTCGGCCCCTCCTCCTCCTGGGCCATGGCCCTCTTGGCTTGAGAGCCGACCTTGCCTGTGCAGAGTCCAGGGGCTGACGGTACCCGGGGGACCTTGGGAAGGGCTTGCGACGCAGAGCTGCTACCTGTGGTCCCAGGGGACCTGGGTGGGTGCAGGTGCCCCCTTGTGCCGAGCAGCCAAGCATCTGGAGATCCTTCCTTCCACGCGTGCGTGCGCCTTCTTTGCCTCAGAGCACAGCCTATCCCAGCCACCCACAGGAGACTGTCCCCGAGTCCTCCAGTGCCCAGGCCACCTGCTCTGTGTGTGGGGATCTCACTGCCCCTTGCCGATCCCCTGCCCTCCCTTAATGGAGACATTCTCCGTGGAAAAACCCCAGCCGTGGTCCCCAGGGGATCCTGAGTCACAGCTGGTCCCTGGTTCCCTGACCAGGGTGGGTAATGCTGTTCTGCAGTCTGGCCACTGGCCAGCCACGTTGCGTAACCCCAGGCCTGGACCCGCAGGCTTCTTGGCTCTGTCTGGGGACAGCGCAGCGGAGAGCGGCTCTCAGCTGTTGCAAGTTCATCAGTGAACAATCGGCTCCTTCATGAGCACACGCTTTGTGTCGGATGAGGCTCCTGCCCACACGCAGCCGACAGCTGTGTGCGTGTGTGAGCGTTCAGGCACATCTGTGTGCGCACATCTGTCGCTGCCAGCAGCGACCTTTTGTTGAGCACTCTGGACGTGTCCAGGACTGGGGCCGAGACCGCTGTTGTCCCTGAATTCTCAAAACCACAGCAGTTCACTCAAAGGATGTAGACGGGACACACACCTATGCCAGCTAGGCACTATGCTAGGTCCTCAACCTGTTGAGTAGAACTTTCTAGAACCTGTCCTTATTAACCCCGATTTCAGAAACGAGGAGACCCAGGGTGAGTGATCAGGTGCCTGAGCTGGAGACTCACCCTGTAAGTCTCCCAGCTGGGAACGGGGCTAACCAGGTCGCTTACCTCTGCTGTGTCCGTGTGCCTGGATCTCCAGACCTGCCCGTACAGACTCCTGTCTGTCCGTGTTTCTACGGGAACCGACTCTGAAGCAGGGCCTGCTGTTGGAGAGCGTGCTTTCCTGCCTGGTCATGCCTACTTCCCGGCCTCTTTCCTTAGGGGCACCAAAGATACTGGCGTCTGTCCTGGGTCACGTGGAATACGAGAAGGGGAGGGTGTGGGGCCAAGGGAAGAGGTTCAGGAAGGCCGTTGTGGAGTGGTGGGTGTCATGGACGGAGAGCCAGGAGAGGAAGCTTGCAGACAGGAGGAAGCGGACTTGGTCTATTAGCTGCTGTTTGCTGTGTGAGGCTCACACCTCAGCCATTGGTTATTTCCTCCTACGTTATAAAGAGGTAACAGTCTCTGGGTTCCAGAGGGGCAGAGTCAGGACTTGAACCCAGATCTGGCCCTGTCCGGGGCACAGGGTCTCCCTTCTAGACCTGGATTGGTGACAGGGTCTGGGTTTGCACCTGGGGCGTCTCTGCAACACGGCCATCTGTTTTTGACGTGCTCTCTGTGGCTGCCGGAGCTCCAGGGCAGAGCTGAGCTGTTGAGATAGGGACCATGTGGCCCCAAAGCAAAGAATCTTTTCTCTCTGACCGTTTACAGGAGGAGTTGGCCCGTCCCTGTCCTTGGCTATCACAGGAGGCCTGTGACAAGAACCATTCTTAGAAACGGGATAGGAGGGCCCCTGAGCTCTCTGCAGACCTGCCGCAGGCCTCAGCCGTCTGGAGGGTGGCGGCCTGGGTTCTGGGAATCCCTCTCAGTTGCAGCACCCATGTCCCTGCCTTCTGGAACAGAATGTGCAGGACCGTAAACTCGCCTTGAAGAACCCGGCCACCGTCTCCAGCACGCCATGGGTGTCACTCCGGGTACTGCCCGTCCCTCAGGCCCAGCTGTCCACGGGGTCCTGGGAGCCTCTGCTCACTGCCCACCTGCCTTGAGGGCGTTTCCCCCGTGGTCGGGTTTCTCACCCCCTGTTGTTTCTCGCGGCCTTCGGTACACCCGGTGCGGCCATCAGCGGGCCCCACAGCTCCACCCAGAGGTGATCCAACTCCCTGGACACGGTCGGCCAGCCCTGGTGGAGAACCCCAGACACCCGTACAGCCCCACTGTGGGCCCCGGGGACGGGAGGTCCCACTGTGTGCCTGTGCTCCTGTCCTGCAGTTCAAAGCAGGGTGTGGACCGAGCCCCCTCCCGCACAGCCCTCCCGTCCCCGGGTCCAGATGAACAATAAGCAAGGAAACAGCAGGTGCTTCAGGCAGATAATGAATGTGCCTGGATCCTCCTCCTTTGCAAATATCTGATCTTCTCCTCCGTTGACAATTCAGGGACCAGAGCTGCCTGCTGGCTACTTTAATCTTGGCCGCAGATGTTCGCAGAGGCCAGGTTGGCGGAGTCTGGCTGGCAGGGTGGAATCCGAGGCGGGAGAAGGCAGACTCGGCCTGTGGAGTCCAAGCCCAGCTTCATAGTCAGAGATGTGACTTTAAAATAGAAACCGGTCGTAACCATGTAGGAAAAGCAACTGACGCTCATTCGTTTTTTAAATAGTTCGATCCAAGTAGAGGGTTTTATTTTTTTAATGTGGTCAGTTTTCATCTAATTTGTGAGTGATTCTTCTTTAAATGTACATGCTTGGCTTTTCCAATTTATTTTTCTGGATCTTAAATTATTTAGTGGACAAGTAATGACGGCACATGTTCAGGGTATACAACGCGCTGATCTGATGGGTGTCCACTGAGTAGCCATGACCAGTCGCGTTCGTGACCACCCCCTCCCCCACCCGCGTCCCTGTTCGGTCCCCGAGCTCCTTCATGTCGTCACCGCACGTTTTACACCCACTTTGATTTTGGTTTCGGTGACAGCCACACGGGTCTCCACGCTCTTGGGGCCTCCCTTGGCTGATGGCTCTGCAGTCACGTCCTGCAATTCTTAGTGGCCCTGGGCACTGGGTCCCGGGACGGGCAGAACCACGCCAGCCCTCCTAGAAGAGGATCCTGGCACCCTGAAGAGGGGTGAGGAGCTTAGCGCTCTCCAAAGCCTCCGTTGGGGCGCGGGGCGAGGGGTCACCAGCGTGGAGCGCTTGCCAGGCCTGCCTGCGGCCCTGGGTTCCACCCCGGCCCTGCGGGACCAAACACCAGCCCGACACAACTCCTCCATCTTAGAGTGACCCACCCCAGGTCACGGGACAGTGCGTGGAGCCACGGTGGCCAGGGACTGGGGGAAAGGGACGTAGGGAGCTTTGACCAACTGGTCCAAAGTGCCAGCTGCCCAAGGCGAGCGTGCGATTGGGATCTGCAGGGTGATGTGGCCCCGCGGCTGCCAAGACCCCGCCACATGCTCAGTGTGTTACAGGGGTGCGTCCCACGCTCAGTGGTCTTACCACCAAAAATAAGGGGGGCCATGGAGGAGGTTTTTGGAGGTGATGGACACGCCCGAGAGCTGGGGTCACAGGTGGCCCCTGCCTGTGTGCAGACTTCAAAGGGCATCTGTTGAAAATACGAGTTTTTTGGTGTGTCGTTTGTATCCTGATCAAAGTGTTAGAACGCCAGACGGCTGGGACCACGGGTGCAGATCCGGACGGGCAGGTCCACGCCGGTCACAGACTCAGCTCACTCGTTCACGCCCAGAGACCACCGGAGACTCCAAGGGCAGCCCAGCAGCTGAGGCCCGGAACCTCCATCTGCCACCCACACCTCCTCCCAGCCCAGCTGTACGAAGCACAAACACCCAGTTCCCTCTGCAGCGTTCAGAAGGGGCTTCCCTGGAATTTCCCGTATTAACGACATAAACATGAGCATGAAACGCTCCCGAAATTGCTAGCAATTTCCCCGACTTAAAAATCTGAGCGGAATTCTTTCCAATAATAAAGCCATACGTTCTCGTGACTGGAAATTTGGAAAATGACCAAGAAGGATTTTAAAAATTCACCTCACTATCTTTTGTATATTTTTTCCAGTCTTTTCTGTACATCTGTATTTTTTTATATCATCAGTCTCACACTCTGTTCATGTGAACCTTTTAGGTTCCATTTAATGTTATATTAGATTAATCCCCGAAATTGCTGTTTTCCTGAACTCAAAGAGCATTCTTTGTAAACATCGTATTCATTGTCTGTATAAAGTGCCGTCGCGGTACTGCATACCACTATATAATTTTTATTAAGCCACACAATTATAAATAAATAATTACAGTGCTACGCGTAATTAGGCCTAATTATGAATAACTATAAATCAGGTTATGATAAAGCATTTGACTTCTGTGATATTCTCAGAATATCCTTTTTAAAATAACTTTCCCACATTTGTGGGAAAAAAAATAGTGTTTCATACAATTGCTTAAAAGAGAAGGAGAAAAGATTAGTAAAATCATTATCTTGAAAGAAGTTTTGGGTGCATTACTTTCAGGTCTTTGTTTTCTGCATTTGTGGAGGTTTGGAAGGCTTCGTTTTTTTTTTTTTTTTTTTTCTCCCAATGTGCGGGTGTTAAATAGTATGTTCATCCTCATTGACTTAACATGGGGTCACATCCTGAGACACCTGCTGTGAGTCAAAAATAGCCTAAGTCACAAATGTGTTTAACCCACCTGACCTGTTGAAGGTCACAGCTAAGCACCAGTCACCTGTACAATGCCTGCTGTTTACCCTGGGACCGTAGCTGACTAAGAGCTGCTGCCCAGGAGGCAGCAAGAGCAAGAGAGAGAGAGAGAAGAGCCTGCCTGTGGTCCAGGAAAAGACCAAATTTCAAAAGGCCAATGACAATTTCTTCCAAATAGATATCACTTTTACGCCAGCATAAAATTGAAAAAAAAAATTAAATCCAGCTGTGGTAAGTCGGGGGCCATCTGTAATATGAATCTGATTAAGTTGAGACCTGAGGACTATGGGGGATCCTTTTTGAAAGGTCTCCTCCAGACAGGCGTGGTGGTACACACCTATAATCCCAGCGACTTGGACTTGGGAGGCTGAGGCAGGAGGATTGCCAGTTGGAGGCTGGCCTCAGCAACTTACCCAGGCCCCAAGCAATTTAGTGAGACCTTGGCTCAAAATAAAAAATAAAAAGGACTGGAATGTGGCTCAGTGGTTAAGTGCCCCTGGGTTCAATCCCCAGTATCAAAAACAAACAAACAAAAACAAAACAGTTTCAGAAATGGAGGATAAGCTTTTAGGAACCTCCATAGCATTTGGGCATGGCCTAGCACTTAGCACATGAACCTTTTCGTTGTGGTTTTCATTTATTGATGCTTTGGATATGTTTGGCAAAATTGCCACTCTGTGGTAAATCCAGGACAAAAAGGGTTTTGCCACTGCTGGATGGAGAAGCCCTGCTATGGAGTTGGACCAGCAGAGAGCGCCGGGATGGGGGTCTCCCATCCCTCCCACAGGTGCAGTGCCAGGTTCCTAGACCTGCCCCTTCTGATCATTTGCAGGGCTATCCTTATTCTGTCCCTTGCTGCTCTCGAGGAGCACAGCTCTGGGGTCATCTTTTCTTCCCAGCTCTCCTCCTTCCTTGTTTTCTTTCTCCCTGGACACTTTTTCCTTTTTCATTTCCCTGTCTCCTCTCTTGGTTGATGGGGTGGGAGAACCAGCCAATCACAGCTCTGCTTGTCAGAGTGGGCGGGGAACTAGCCAATCACAGCCCTGCTTGTCAGAGTGGGCGGGGAACCAGCCAATCACAGCCCTGCTTGTCAGAGTGGGCAGGGAACCAGCCAATCACAGCCCTGCTTGTCAGAGTGGGCAGGGAACCAGCCAATCATGGCCCTGCTTGTCAGAGTGGGCGGGGCAGTGATGGTGTCGAAACCCAACCGGCTTTTGTACCCAGCTGTTATGACCCACCTTTCTGTAGGCAGAGAATGAGTCCTTTTCTTTGGTAGAAAAAGTACTTGTGTTGTGGATCCACAGCCCTGAGGAATTAAATGTATTTTAAAGCTAACCAGGATTAATTTTGAGCTGTTAGCTCTACTTTGGGACTTTCTTTATCCCTGCCGTCTACTCTTGATCCAGATCCGAAAGCTGACCCGAGGTGAACCTGGCCGTACCCGATCGCTTTTTCAGTGGAATGAAAAGCCCAGAGAACGTGGCTGCCCGTTCGTGAAGTTCTGTTGCCTGTGAACAGGAGCAGGGGACGTTAAGCTTTGGAGTGATTCCGCAGGCTCTGGGAATATGTTCCCTGGGCTGCATGCACGAGTCCGGCGCTGGGAATGGAGTGAACAGTGATGACGAAATAACTGGCTTTAGTTAAATAATTTGCTGTTTACGGCTTCTCTGTTTATGAATCAGTTTAAAGCCCTTTTAAGTGAAATTGGATCGACTACAAAGTGTTGGTTTCATGTGTTTTATTTGCAGTTTAATCAGCGTGATCCAGCTGCCGGAGTAGGGGAGCGAGCTGGGGTTTTAATTATCCCTGCTTTGCCCGAGTTAGGAATTCCCAGCGGTGCCGTCTGCCCGAAGATGCCAAAAACCGCATTGTTCTTTAATTAGCTGTTGTAATTGTTTTAGTCTAATCTCCGTGATTAGCAGCAGCATTAAATACAGCAGGAAGAAAAGGCCTGTCCTCGGTGCGCCGCCCCAGTAAACACAGCCTCGCTCCCTTCTGGAGAGGGGTACGGAGGAATCAATTAGAGCTCAACCAGCTTGATTGGAAAATGATAAAGACCGGCCTCCACGAAGCGGCCGGGGCTCAGGGGAGTGGTCTCACGCTCCCTGCTCCGGCCAGCTCGCCTGGAGAAGGCTGCGGCGCTGACCTGTCACACAGGCATTGGGAGGGCCCTTTGCTGGGCTCTCCTTCTCTGCAGGTGGAGAAATGGACGGGATGGGTACCAGCTGTTCTGGGTTTTAGACTTTTGCTTCCTGCATTTAACTATAAGAATTTATTGAGCACTTCTTTAGTGCCATCCATCTGGCCAGGTGCCTGGGGTACAGGGCTCAGTCCCTACACAGAGTGTAGTCTAAAGGAGATCAGTGTCAATCAAACCCTTGCACAAGTGGTGAGTTCACTGCACATTAGAAAATGCTAGGAAGTGGTCTCACTAGGAGGGAGTTTAACAGAATTAACTCACCCGGTCAGGGGGGCTGCGGGTTCAGGAGGGTACCCCAGAGATCCAGTGAGTGAGAGTCAGCTGGGCGAGGAGGCCACAGGAGGCGTATAGGGCAGATGGAATGCGTGTGCAAAGGTCCTGAGGCGGCTGAGTTTGCTCTTTGCTGCTCATTGTTCTATTCGAAGCAGGACAGGATGGTGGCTCTGGGTGGATTCTGGGTGCGGCTCCCTGGGCTCATCCCTCATCTCTGCTGCTTGGCCGCTGTGTGAAATTCTGCGCGCGGCTTTGCTCCGCTCTGCCTTGGTGTTCCCAGGATGTGGAGTGGAGACGACAGTAATGTAAGTCCTGCCGTCTCCTCATGACAGTCGGCAGGAGGGATGCGGCTCCCCACGGCAGGCAGGCGTGTGGCGTGGGGGGCGGACAGCGAGGCCAGGCCGGGCCTGCGTCTTTAGTCCCTGGGTTGGCCCTTCGGGCGGGCTGTGCACCAGCCCCGTGGCCACACCAGCCGCGCCACCTGTCCTCTTGTTGGCGCGTGCCCGCCGACTCGGAGCCGCCCATGGTCAGGCCTTGCTGGAGTTCAGCTCCCCCGCAGGGACTCAGGAAATGCTGCTGCCGTCATTCATGAAGCTTGTGATTGGCACGTGGTGGCCATGGACGCCCAGTGACCCCGCCTCTCTGCCCTCCCGTGCTCACCGTAAGGGTGACCCCTGCAGCCCCCCGCCTTGCCATGTGCAGCTGGACTTGTCTTCCTTGCGTGGGGGACGGTGCTGTGCGCCGCAGGGTGTTTAGAGCCATCTCTGATCTCTACCCACCAGCTTCCCGGAGCTGCCCCTCCCCAGCCACAATGTCTCCAGAGCCACCAGGTTCCCAGGCCCCAGCCCCGGAGCCCATGGGATTGGCCTGGAGGCAGATCAGCATCCTCTAAAACGCCCAGGTGGTTTGGTCAGGGTGGCGAAGCACCTTCCAGTTGGGCCGAGGTCCCGTGTGAAAGGCAGGGTCCTCGGGAAGCCTCGGATGGTGGGGGGCTGTCCCACCAGGTGGAGAAGTGCTCCGCGGACCCCTCACAGAAGCCCTGCCTGCCTGTGGGCTCATTTAATGTCAGAGATAATCCCATGAGGTGGGTACTGTTATCGTTAGCACAGAGTAGTTAAGAAACTTTTCCAAAGTCACACAGCTGAAAGTAAAGGAACCGAGAATGGGACTCAGATGAGTTGGACTTGAGCTCGTGCCCTGTGGCCCCAGGAGGTTGGGCAGGAAGAGGACTGGACACCGGTGCTGGGGATGGTGTCAGAGACCCTTCCAAGTGGGTGCAATGAAGGCCTCTGTGTACGGAGCAGAGAAACGCCCAGCGTTCATCCATTCTCCCATCGGATCTTTATTGAGCACCTACTGTGTTGCAGGCAAGGCTCTGGAAGACACTGCTGGCCCAAAGGGGCGGGTCCCTTTTGTTAGGAGAGGTTTACCATCTCAGCCTGTGGATAAAACAGGGACCAAATACCACAGGCTGCAGGTGTCACTGGGTGGCAAGGAGAAAGTGAATTTCAGAGCTGCCGTCAAATCTCACAGAAGGGCTACTTCAGGGGCTGGCTGGGGCTGAAGGACGAGGAGCAGCCGCTGAGGGAGGAGACGGAAGGACAAGCATGCCAGGCAGTGGGAACAGAGTGTGTGGGCCCCCTGAGGAAGTCCAGCCAGAGGGGCATCCTGACTGGGGGCAGGGGATCGGGACATGAATTGGGGAGGCCGCAGAGGCTTGGTGACACCGGCCACCATCTCCCCGTGAGGGTTAAGGAACCAAGGCCCAGAAGTGGCCCTGCTGCCGAGGGTCAGAGCCAGCATTCGAATCCAGAGTGACCCTGTCCTGCGCCTCGGCTCTCTCTGGTCAGCCCGCGTTCTGCTGGGGCGCGTGGGGAGGGTGCTCGGGGGAGCCCTGCCACGCCCGAGGCTCCAACAGAGCGCAGGCGAGGAGCCCCGGGGCGCCCGGCCCAGCAGGCAGTGGGCAACTGTGCCGTGGCCATTTGTTGGGGTTCCAGGGCCTCTGACAGGTGTCCCCGTATTTCTTGATGTGGCCGTGGGGTGGCCCTCTGCAGTGGGTGGGCAGCCCCCTTTGACCTGCGTGGAAACCGAGGCCTAGGAAGGGGTCGTTCCCTGGGTCCCCCTGCAGGCCGGGAAGCAGAGCGCCGGGGCACCGCCCTCCCGGCCACCTGCCGGGCCTTCCCGCCTCAGCTCTCCCGGTCCCTCTCCGCGCTGTCCGGAGCGGCGGGCGGCTCAGGGCACAGGTTTGCAGCTCCGACTGCTGAGCCCGGGAGCCGGGTTCCGGGTCACAGGGGCACCTGGGTTCTGCACGCGGGCGGCTCGATCCTCGCGAGCAGGGAGCCGACCTTCGCCAGGCCAGGACGGGCCAGGGCCCCCGAGTCTGCGCCCCGGGCGGGAGGGAACTTTGTGGGGGAGCCTTGGTAAAGGTTAGGAAGCGATTTACAGCACAAAACGCAATCCCGGCCTTGTGATGAAGGTCACCCCTCCCCCCGGGAGCCACGGGCTGGTGCTGACTTTGGACGTCCGAGGTTGGAGGGGGGCCTCCTGATTCTCTAGGGTGTCTTGTGCGAGGCTGTGTAGCTCAGAACCTGTGTTAAGAACCTGAGCCTTGGAGTGGGATCAGGTGACCCAGGTGCAGTTCCCCGTTCTCCCTGTCCTTCCTGCTGGAGTCTTTATCGAGCCTCTGTTATGCTCGAGTCTTATTGAGCCTCTATTATGTGCCAGTGTGGCATCAGACATACTGGGAACCTGGGGCTTAGCCAGAAGAAACAGAGTAGCAACAGTCAAATGTGAAGAGGGAAACTTCACAGCGGCGAAACAGTGCTGTGGAGGGCTCACGGAGTGGAAGTTGGCTGGGGAGGGAGGTGAGGTTTGAACCCAGCTTCTGATGAAAAGAACCAAGGCAGATGTTCAGTGCTGCAGCGGTGGGTGTGCCAGGCAGGAGAGTAGCACGTGCAAATGTCCTGAGGCAGGGCAAGCTTGATCCGGTGCTCGCCTTGTAGCGATGAGCCAGGGGAGGAGAGAGAACTCACAGAGGCAGGCTGTAGCCAGGAGGCCATGCCGAGGGACTTGGATTTGACCCTGATCACAGTGGAGCACTTGGTTTGACCTGTGAGGCTGGGAGATCCAGTACCTGCCCTCCTAGACGTGCCCTGGCTCACGCCATCGGGAACCGGGGTTGCTTTCCACTCGGGCATTCATCCTCCCGGCTCTGGTTGATCTGTCGAGAATCTCAAAGGGGCCTCTCCTCTCCTGCCATAAATGATCCAGAGCGAAGTTACAGCTCAAGGAACCATGAACAAATAGCAGGTGGCAGACATCCAGGTGGGGCGTCTCCCTGCCGGTCTCGGCGGCCGACCGGGGCTGCGTACAATTAGCTTCACCCCAAATCCGTCTCGTGGCGGAGCCAGCCAAGTGGAAGCCGAGCAGAGAGCCCTAGCTCTCGGGTCATCTCCCCGACTCTCCCAGATCTGCCCGGAGACGGCGGGAGCGTGGCCGCAGCTCCTCAGCACTCTGAGGCTTCGTAAGCAACCACTGCTCGTCACCTGGAGTCCCTGGGGCCCAGGTGACACGTGTAAATATCTCCTCCTGTGCGGGAGCCAAAGACCAGTCGATCAGCCTGCTGGCCGTGGTTCCACCGCTGGTCGGCCACAGCCTAGAAACTTGACCCACACGGGCTCTGAAGGTGGTTTGTGTGGTGAGCGGGGAGCCGGCCGGGTCCTGCCTGGTGCCCCTTTCTCCTGCAGTCTGCCTGGACCTGACCGGGTGCAGCTGCATCTCCTAACCTTCTGGAATCTTCCGGGAACTCTGCTTTAATGCCGTGGGAAGTCCCTGCCCCAGGGACTGGCAGAGGCAGGGTCAGGGCCAGAGACTCTGATTGGAGTCCAGGGCTATTGGAGGCAGGGTCCAGGGGCCTGGCGTCCCCTCTGGGTGGCCACCGGCAGGTGCCCGGCCTCCCGGAGCTCCTGCTTCCTAACTGGGGTGAGCCTGGTCTACTTCATGGAGTCTCGAGTCCGTCCCCGGGATTCACTCAGGGCCTCTTCCGTGCCGGCCTGGTGCGGAGGCTGGGGAAGGCTGGCTGCAGGAGTGGACGCGCCTTCGCCTGGTGGAGTGACGGAGAGACGGCGAAGCCGGCCAGCCCCAGCAGGCCCTGCTGGGCTGGAGGTGGGAGGCCGCTTTCCAGGCCTTTCAGCCGAGGCTGCAAAGTCTCCAGGTGGCCCAGAGCTTGCTCGGGACGGGGAATGGTGGAGGGAGGAGGCAGAGCTGAGTGGAAGAGAGGAGGCTGGTTTGGTGGGCTGGGGAAGGAGGCCCCGTCACCGGCTTTGGGCTGCAGCCCCTCGGTCTGTCCCTCCTGCCCTTGCCCCCAGGAGCCTGCTCTCAGCTCCCAGCCAGAGCTGGTTTTCAGTTGTGAATCAGACTAAGTCCCAACTCTGGGCCACTCTGCCTGAAGCGCCTTGTGCCCTGTGGAGTATCGGTCAGAGGCCCACCTCGGCCCACAGGTCCGTCTGACCTGGCAGCCGCTCGCCTCTCCACCTCCCATCTGCTGCCCTCCCCTCTGCGGGCACTTTCTGTGCCCACTTGCACCAGGAAAGAGCCGTTCTCGCTTCTGCGGCTGTGCTTCCAGTTGTGGGATTATAAGCGAGGTAATGCAGTGCCTTCCTTTTTTTGCTTTGGCCACCAGGAAGCTCAGAGTCCCACCTAGAGTTAATCATTGTTCTTCTGTCAGCTGCCATTTGTGATTCCCCTTCTCTCGCCACTGTCGCTGATTGTATCCAGTGGGATGCTTTGGGGGCTTCTGTGTCTTCCATTTTAATGGAATGGAAGGACGTATATTGTGACTTGGTTTCACATTGCTGCTCCGGCTGATGGGGGGTTCACCCCGGCCCCCAAGACAGGGATTTTGGGACAGCAGACGTACCGTTGCCATTCACAGAGGGCTTCTGCTGCCCTGAGGAGAGACTGTAGCGCATATTCCGGGGCCTGGAGTCCAGCAGACTGTGGAGGGCTCTGGACATGACCTTGGGCCAGCGCCTCCCCTCCTTCTCTGCCGCGGCTGAGGGGTTGGGGTGCAGGAGGCCCCAGGAGTCAGGGCCTGCTGCCCGGGGCCCTCCACAGGGGTCGGCGGGCAAGGCGGCGTGGGGATCAGGACTGGCCTCCAGTGGCAGCTGCATGTGACTGGGTGCAGAATGGAAGTCACGCCTTGTCCCTGCCCCCAGGACCTCAGATGTGGCCTGTGGGTCACGCTCCGGAGGGAGTCGTTCAAGGAGGCCGAGGCTCAGGCGGAGGGACGGTCATCAGGCTGCTGGCCGCCGCCCCACGCCGGGTAAACCTGCAGCGCACTGCGGAGGCCTCTCCCCCCGTTTCCTGTTGCTGGTTTGGTTTTGTGGCGATGCCGAGGGTGGAACCCAGGGCCTCGTGCGGCGGGGCAGGTGCCCTGTCCTTGAGCCTCCGCCCTGTCATTTTGAGGCTAGGTCTCTGTCACCCGGGCTGACCTTGGACTTGCAATGTGAGCTTGGGCTCCTCCTGCCTCCGCCTCCCTCGTGCCTGGTCAAGGTGGGCACAGGGTGCTCACGCTGCAGCGTGAAGTGTCTTCTCCCCTCGTGGCAGCGGCCAGCGACATCCAGGGGCTGCCCTTGGGGAGGGCGGGAGCCGCGTGGGTCCCCAGGCCCGCCTGCCCGCACAGACCCTCCGCCCACTTCCACGCACAGGGCCGCGCCTCCCGCGCCGTGAGCGCCGGGGTCAGGGGGCCTTGTCTGGTCCTCAGGGGGCCTTGTCTGGTCCACGCTGGCCTGAAGGGGACGTGGGGAGGCCCTGCTCTGAGGGAGGCCTTGTGAGGGTGCCCCGCCCCCTCCGCCTCGCCGGCCAGGGGCCTCCAGCCTGGCGGGCCTCACAAGCAAGCCCTGTGGGGTGGCCAGGGCCGCGGGGCAGGGTGGGGCTCCGAACAGCAGAGTGTTGTCTGGTCCTGATGTTGGCGGGCAGCCCCGGGAACGTCACCAGGCCAGGTACGGGGGTCAGAGGCCTGACGTCCCGAGCCAGGGGCCTGACGTCCCGGGAGCCCGCGGGGCTGGGCCACGGTGGCCTGGGCCCTGGGGAGCCTGCCCGTGGGCACTCGTCCCGAGCACCCCTGAGCCAGGAGCATCCGGCACCCGGTGCTCATTAGAGGGGTGGGTTCCTCCCAGGTGGGAGTTTGAAAGTTCTGGGTTCCGGGCCAGGCGGCACTGCTCGCAGCCTCGGGCTGGACTTCTTGAGCTCCGTTTCCGCCCCCACCCCTCTGGACAGGTCACTTCGTTCCCTCTGTGCGTCAGTGTCCTTCTCTGCAGGGTGGGATAATGACAGGGAAGGTGGAAGGGTAAACCCTCACACACGTGCATGCATGTGCACACATGGACACATGTGTACACATGCACACGCACACACATGCACACATATGCACACACGTGTACACATGCACACACGCATGCACACACATGTACACATGCACACACGTGCACACACATGCACACATGTGTACACACGCACGCACACGCATGCACACACGTGTACACATGCGTAGAAAACTGGTGGGGACGTCCAGCTTTGGTGCCCAGGTACGGCGCACCTGCCGCGGGGAGCCTACAGGTCCCAGGCCGCCCTCCCTCTCGGCCCTCCCACCCGACCCAGCCCTGCCTGGTTGCTTCTCTGTCCCACGGTGTTTGCCCCACGCCTGCCTGGGCCGTCCTGCTGGTGCCTGGTCTAGAATGTTCCGTCTCCTCTGCTGTCCACCTGGGCTGCTTCTCCGGTCCCAGCGTGTTTGCCCACGCCTGCCTGGGCCGTCCTGCTGGTACCTGGTCTAGAACGTTCCTCCTCCTCCTCCTCTGTCTGCCAGGCTCCTGTTTGTCCTTTCCGTCCATCCCTTGCGTCCTCCAGAAGCCCTTCCCGGGTCCCCGGGCCTCTGCCTGGACCCCCTCGGGGCTGGGACGGAGCAGGGAAGCCACCATAGCGGACGGGGCTCTTCCGCGGACAGCCTCCGCTGCCTGCGTGTTTGCTGAATCTGGATGAGAGGGAGACACGGCCACAGCAGAGCCTCCGGCCTCAGGCAGCGTCCCTGTGGTCGGCTCGGTGCCCGTCACGGAGCGGAGGGTGGCGGGTGAGGCCTCGGGTCTGCGGGCTGCAGTGAGGGGGACTGTAGGCGCAGTGAGGGTCCATCAAGGAGGAGGAGGGGGCCGGGCAAGGCCCTGGTCTGCGTGGGGCTTAGGGCCCAGCGGGGACTGGAGCTGACGGAGGCTGGCACTCCTCCTCCCGGCCTCCCGAGCCTGCGTGGCACCGGCCACCCACCTGGGACCTGTGCCTTTACCCCTGTCTGCCCGCGGCTACAGGCCTCCCCTCCCGGGGTTCTGGCTTCGAGAGCGGTTGCCCAGTTGAATCCCTCTGCAGGCTCTGCCTCCGGGGCAGGCGGCCCTGCCTGGAAGCTTCCGAGCCCTGATCAATCTCCGCTTCTATTAGGGACAAAGTTACAAATGGGTCGTAGTCATTGGAAGATTTTCCACCTCGTTGTGCAGAGAAGCCCTTATGAAAGAGGTATTGATGGACCCCTTGCGCCAATGCCACCAGCCGTGGGAGGGCGGTAAATAAGCGTCTGCCGGCCCCCCCCTTCTCCGCCACAGAAACTCTATCAGGTCAAATTTCTCTGTGCCCAGGTGCATTTGATTTAAATCATTTCACTACAAAATATAAAGAAAATAGAGATGACTTATGTAATGAAAAAGAGAACCAGCCTGCTGACACCAGTTTTACTTGGAGAAAACAGGGCATTAAAGCTGCGGGTCATAGAACTACCACATTCCCAGGCCCGCAGCACTGGCCAGGGACCATCAGAGCATGTACCTCCAAAGAGACGAGACTCCCAGCTTCAAGGTTCAACCCTGACTCTAGCTGTGAGTCACTTGGTCTCTCTGGACCTCAGACTCTTCCTCTGGAAGAGGAACCTGGAACACATGGCCTCTAATAATCTTTTGGTTTCATGAATGTAAGAACATTCCAGCCAGGTGTAGTGGCACATGCCTGTCATCCCAGCCACTTGGGAGGCTGAGGCAGGAGGATTGCAAGTTTGAGGCCAGCCTTAGCAACTTAGCAAAGCCCTTAGCAACTTACTTAGCAAGACCCTGTCTCTAAATAAAATGTTTTTCATAACGGCTGGGGGTGTGGCACAGTGCTGAAGTACCCCTGGACTCAAGTCCTGGTACAAAAATAATTGGGGAAAAAAAAAAAGAAAAAGAAAAAGAACCGTCCAGACTTGGAAACCCAAAATCACCAAAAAGATCTATTTGTATGTTTACAGGGATTGGGACCAATGCTCCGTCTTATGAAAGGATTTTTGTTCTGTAATGAGTCACCTTCACGTTGAGAGCTCTCAGGGATGTCTATAAATGGAAATTAAAAAAAAATAATAATATCCTGCTCCTGCCCAGTTTTATTTTTTTCCCAAAGTCCCTCTACTCGCTGACGTGAGGCCCCCCACGTCGGAGGGACTTGGGTTTCTCCCGCGGTCTGGGGGGGAAGTCGGGGTGCGGGGGGCTCTCCCGTCTCCAGCTTTCTCTTTGCTTCTCTTTCCTCCTCCTGCTTCCCCCTCCCCTCGGGACTCCCTGGGGCGCTGGGTCCTGACGCCGGGTGAGCCCCACCTCTGAGCCATCCCGCCCAGGACCATTCATGTGGATGCGCGGGATGGGGACACACCTGGGCTGTTACCCCCAAAACCCGCCTGTCAGGGGAGGGCAGAGGGCTTGGAGCTGACCCCAGGAGCCTGGCCACCGCGGCCCGGGTCAGGGTGGGGAGGCGGCAGCTTGGGGGTTCCTGGGGTGCCACCCACTCCCCAGACGAGGTGAGCCCCCACCCCACCCGGCTCCCTGTGGTCACGGGAGCCCCTGGGGGCAGCGGGGTCTGGACACAGGATGGGCTGTCTCTACGGGCGTGGGCTCAAGGCCTAGAGCTCATCCTCTGCAGACAGAAGCCTCCAGGAGCCAGAGTCTGGGGCTCGGGGTGTGAGCACAGGGCAGGGGAGCCACGCTTGCCTCCGCGGGGCAGCGAAGGCGCCAGGAACGGACTCTGAGCCTGCGAGGGTCACGGGCACAGAGCCCGACTGCCATCTGCTCCGGGCGCTCCGGCTCTCTGTGTCCTGTCTCCTCCAAGCACGTGTTAGAATTTAATCCGCCTCGTGAGGTATTAGGAGGTGGGACCGGGTGATGGCGCTCTGCCTTTTAATCTTTCCTGGGATGCTCGGGGTGAGCGGTATCTCCACAGAGGCTGCCATGAAGGCCACTGTACCGGGGTCTCCCACACGCTCCCCGTCTCCTGCCACGTCATGCCCTGAGCCGCCTCGGGACTCTGCTGGCAAGAAGGCTGTCCCCAGAGCCATGAGCCAAAAGAAACTTCTTTGCTTTATAAATTTACCCAGGCTCTGGTGTTGTGTGATAAGCAAGAAAAAAATGAACAGAGGTAGGAATTCAGAGGGTGGCCGGTGTGGAAATCAGAGAGGGGAAGCAGTAGGTGAGTCACCTGGACTCCGCTCACGTTGGACGCGTGGACTTGAATCCAGACCAAGGGCGCCTCGCCGCCTGTTCCTGAAGACCAGGGCCATCCTGATCCAGGGAACTGGGAGGAGCTGGTCTGAGCCTGTGTCCCCTCCTTGGTACAAGGGGCAGGGTATCCAGGGTCACCTGGTGCAGTTAGGGTGATGAATCTGGTCCCAGCCAGCCAGGCGAGTGGCGTGAACAGACATCGGCTCTGGTGCCTCCCCTTCTCTGCCACCCTGGAGCTGGTGCCCTTTCTTCTCTGGGTCTGTAGCTGGTTCCCAGTGAGTTCGCCGAGAATCCCGCGGGCGACATCTGGGCAGCGTGAGCCCGGCTGGCCCGGCCCCGGCGTCCTCACCGGGCGCTCTGCTGAATGGTGACACGCTGCAGAATGACGAGGCAAACGGGCTTATGTACCTTGAATTCTTGCAAAAACAGACACTTTCCTGGTCCGCTTTCCTCACCGGGGGCGAGGAAAGAAGAGAAGCCAGTTCAACTGGTCCGGCAACTTGGGTTACAGCCCAAGACTTTCTGGAAAAAAAAAATAAATAGAGATCTTATACCTGTGCATTTACCAGACGGTTGACAGGTGACACTTTTGGACAGCAGCTTGCAACAGGTTCAGGGCCAAGACACGTGCCAGCTCTTTCCCAGGAGCCCAGCCCCGGGGCGGCTGGAGTAGAGGGCGCCACAGCCACCCTGGGCCCCCGGCCCGTCGGATCCCAGCATGGCGCTCGCCACCGGCTGACGCTGTTTGGTGGGGGCACCGCTGTGCTGGCCCCAGCTCTGGGGAGGGAGAGGACTCGCCAGGCACGTGGGCCAAGACTCCCCACTCAGCCTCCCCACCCAGCCTCCCCACCTGGCCTCCCCACCTGGCCTCCCCGCCCGGAGCTTCTGGCTGGCTTCCGATGCCAAGCGCTTGACTCTTGCCCCGGGGGCCCTTGCTCAAGGGTCACCTCCCCCTGTCACCGTGACCAGGACTTGAAAACCCCACACTGCTGCGGCCGTCTGTCCCTCTGCTGGCTTTGCTTGTCCTCGTGGTGATGTCCTTGGTCAGCCCCCTGCCTCCTGCCCTTGCCTGCCCTCCAGGTTCCCCTGCGAGCTCGGGGCCGAGCGGTGGCTCAGGCCGTCCACACACACACAGCCCTCGGATCCGCGGGTTCTGCAAGTCCTGAGTTCAACCAACCACGGACGGAAACTGTCCAGGCAGAATGTGCATCGGACTGTGGAGCAGCACGCGGTGTGTCCCCTGAATACGGGGGACTCTTAGGCTGCGTCAGGGTCACGAAGACCCAGAGGTGACTGAAGTCCGCAAGAGGAGGTGCGCAGGGTCGGTGCCCGCCATGCGCCATCCTAGAGGGACTTACCCTGGTGTCCCTCAGCGACTCGGGTTTTGCCGTCCAAGAGGGTTGTTTCAGTTGGCTTTTTCTCTGCTGTGACCCAAAGACCCGGCAAGAACCACCCGGAGGAGGGACGTCTGTTTAGGGCTCAGTTTCAGAGGCCTCGGTCTGCGACTCCTGGGCTCCGGGCCGAGGTGAGGCAGCATCGTGGCGGAGCGCGTGAGGAGGAAAGCAGCTCAGGACCGGGAGCCAGGAGCAGGGAGAGCGCCACTCACCAGGGACACAGCGTGAACCCCAAAGGCAGGCCCTCGGTGACCCGGCTGCTCCGGCCACCCCACCTGCCTGCAGTCACCACCCAGCTCATCCGTTGGGTGGACGGATGCGCCGATGAGGGTGCGGTGCTCACGATGCCCTCATCTCACCTCTGACCCTTCGTCGTCTCGCACGCGAGCCGCACATCCAGCCAGAACGAGGGTCCTGGGATCAACTCTCGGAACCACTTACCGAGCGCGGACTTTCACGCACACGCGCGTGCACACGCCCGTATCTTCACCGCTCACGTGTGTGATTTGTTCACGTGGCCTCAGTACCTGGCACCTAACTTTCCCTCAACAGATGTGGATCAGTCACGAGCCTGAGTTTCAGAAACGCTGAAATGGTAGCCGGGCACAGAGGCCCTGCTGTGATCCCAGCGGCTCGGGAGGCTGAGGCAGGAGGATCGCGAGTTCAAAGCCAGCCTCGGCCAAAGCGAGGCGCTAAGCAACTCAGCGAGACCCCGTCTCTAAATAAAACACAAAGTAGGGCTGGGGATGTGGCTCCGTGGTCGAGGGTCCCTGGGTTCAATGCCAGTGTGGCAGAGTTGGGGACAGAAAGTGGTGAGGATAAAAAAATTCGTCTGCAAGTCAAGAGAACACGGCAGGTCACCTGTGAGACACCTGCACTAAGGAGACGGAAGAGGTCCCCGTGACTGTGCGGCTTCTCTCTAAGCGCTTTCCAGAACCTTCTCTTCTTCCTTCCTCACAACGGCACTGTTACAGAGCCGGTTTCATGGGTGACCACACTGGGGTCTCCAAAGGGCATCGTTTCTTTCTGTTTATTTGGAACAGTTTTGTGTGCTTGCAGGTCAAAGCCGAGCCAGCAGGAGGGGTCAGCTGCCAAGGGCGGGCTGCGGGCGCCTGCGACCCGGTGGGCCACTCGGGCTCCGTGGCTGCTGCTCCCTCCTGCCGCTCTGGGGCTGGCAGCTCAGAGGAGGCGGCGAGGCTGTTCCAGGACCACTTGGTTTGCAGGAGAGGCTGGCGGTGCAGAGCCGGCCCGTGGGCAGGAGGTGCTGGTCCCTGAGTTCAGTCTCACCTCCGTAGGGCAGGGCCCGTGGGCGTCGATCCTCCTTGTCACAGGCAGGTGCTCAGCAGGGGGCAGGTCCCAGGGAGGGATGAGCCAGCCGAGGACGCAGGCGACCGTCCTGAGCCCACAGGACTGCCCTCCCCGCCTGCTCCTGGGCTCTCCCCTCTGTCTCCTCCCTGCCAGAGGCCAGCCCGCCTCCCGCCCTCCCTCAAGCCCCTGGGGACCTGCGCGTGCTGGGGGTTCCTCGGGCTGCTTGGGACCTCCTCTCCCTGTTCCGCGGCATACGGCACGAAGTACGATCGTGTGGACCAAAACACGAGACCAAGGACCGAGACGCTAGGGGCCCGCGACGTGGAGCGTGGACGTTCAGCCCGCTCCTCCGAGCCGGAGGCGTGCAGGGAGCTTCCTGGCAGCCGGTGGAGAAAGCACGTCCCTCCCTCCACCACCTGTGTCCAGGTAACTGACATGGACGGTGCTCACAGCAGGGGGTCTGTCTCCAGAGGGCCTCACCAGAGGACGCTGGGCGACCACAGGGGACAAGAGGGGGAGCTGGTGGCTGCCTGCCACCCCTCCCCCAGCCCGGGCTTTTTGCTAACGCACAGCAGGGTGATGGCACGTCCAGTGCCTGGCCTGGCTGGACCTGGCGTGGCTCAGAGTGGACCTCAGGTCGGCTCCCTGGCCACCGGGACCGTGCTCAGCCAGGCTACAGAGAAAGCGCTCAGTGGGGCAAGTGGAACTCTGCTCAGGTCCCCACCTGTGGCTGGTCCCTCCCTCCCCGAGACCTCCTAGACCTCCGGCTCCTCTTCTAAGGCTGGCTGTTAGCATGCAGCACCCGGCCCTGGGGCGGGGCCAAGAGAAGACTTAGCGCTGGGGCATCTGTCATCTGATTTAAGCCTCCCGGCGACACCGCAAGGTAAATGTCAGCCCATTTGCCACATGCTGTTCTGAGTAGTTAGATCAGAATCACTTGATTTTTTTTTTCATTATCACCCTCCTAAGAAGAAAATTTTAATTTAATTTAAATTCTCCCTAGTGAGAGAAATTAAGTACTAAGGGAGAAGATTGTATCGAGTAGGATTGAGGTTTGGGGTCCATAAACCATTGTGCTATCTAAGATTTTTCCCCCTGACACACATGCAACACGGTTCTTGCTCCCTTGGGGAATAATATCACCCCCACCGGGGATATATGCTTCAGATATCCTAATTCTGCTTAGCAGTCTAACTGATGGATGAAGAGGCGCAGAGAGGTCAAGTAACTCACCCAAAGCCACACAGCGAGTGGGAGAGAATCCGAGTCCAGGCTTTGGCTAGCTCTCCACTGTGCTTTGAACCACTCATTAACTGGTGGTGGCAAACTCCACCAGCTGTCATGGATCTTGCTTTTTTTCATGCGCGGACATACCTTGTGGATTATTCGGTTTGGGTACGTGTCCAGTTGCCTGGTTCTTTCTGTTAGCCGAGTCTTTTTTCACATGCATCAGCATCAAAGGGTCTATTTCTCCAGCCCGCAGCTTCCCCGGGCGGGGCTCGAGTCCGGTCTCGTCAATGAAAACCTCCATCCTCACCATCCGCGGGCTCGCTCAGCCTGTTGCTCAAGCACAAGCCAAGGCCAAGGTCTTCCTAGAAGATGGATCCGTCGGGAGCACGGAAGCCTCTGCCCCTCCAAGGTCAACCAAGGTCACGGGCGCGACGTTGCTGACAGCTAAGCCGCTGTTCGGACCCTGCGATTGATTCCGCCTGGCCTGGTTATTGGTGGAGGGCAGGCTCTCCGTCCCGGCCACCTTGCATGCATTTGGTCACCGCGCGACCCTCTGGTCAGCTGGCATTTCCCTCTGGCTCCCCGCGGTGCGCTTTTGAACCTCAGTTCTCATCTCATTAGCGGGAGGCCTGGGTGGCCGATTCCCCCCCAGCTGGCTGGGTGCGCGCTTTGAATTGGGGTGGGACATCCAGGGCCTCGTGGTGGCCCGGGTCCTCAGAGTCCAAGGTGCTGGGACAGCGGATTCTTCCCATGTGGCTGGTCTTTTGGAAACTTTGCAAAGACCCCGAGCGCCGTCTCCTGCGGGATTTCGTGGCCTTCTCTGTGGAGGGGTGGGACTGGGAATCTCGCCCCGTGGCCCCTGGCCAGCACTGCAGGGGCCACCGGCCCCTCTCGCACACCTCGCTGCATAGCTCCTGGGACTCAGCCGGTCCCCCGCGGACGGGCCTGGTAGCCAGCCGCGAGGCAGAAAGGACTCTGGGAATTCTGCAGCGCCGCCTGTCATTAAAGCCCGCTGCCCATTACAGCCACCTGCTAATGAAACCCAATGGTGGCCGCGATGGTTTGTTCTGGAAGATCCTCCAGGAAGAGCCGGTTAATGGGATGGAGAGGGCTGAGTGGGATTTCGTGCACATAGACCCTGCGGCCTCCTTGGTGTGGTGCGAAGGCCGCCAGGTCCCCGCTGCCCACCTGCTCTGTTCGCTCTCCCTCCAGCGGACGTGCTGACCCCGCCTCCGGCCGGTCGTCAGCTGCCCTCGCACGATGCAGACGCTGGGCGTGTGGGGTGGGCTACCTGGAGCCTCCCTCTGCCTCACGCATCAAGGTGCACAGACGCGGACCGAATGCGTTCAGGCACCCGTTCATGTCACACGCCAGGCAGGGCTTAGCAAGGGAGCTTGAGCTCTGGCTGCCAACACGGGTGACCAGATAGCACCGGGGTCTGGCACGAGGATGGAGAGGCAGTGCCGCTGGGGTTGCCTCTTGAACTGCCCTCTAGCAGCTGCCCGAGGAGTGAGCCTTAAGGGTGTCGAGGGGGAGATTTTTCCAGGCAAAGAGAACAGCAAGTGCAAAGGCCCTGGGGTGGGTTAGACCATCTCCACTGGGTCAGAGTCAAAGGACCTTCAGGGAAAGCCAGAGAGGGGAGACCCGACCATTGCAGGGTCACACAGCTGCAGGTAGGACTTCTTTTTTTAACCAATTCCTGACTCCTGTCCTCTTGCTTCAGAGACTCAGAGGGACTTCAAAGCAGCAGGAGCCATGTCAGCCAGGTAGTTCAGCTCCCGATCCTCCATCCCTCAGCTCTGTGCCCTAAATCCCTTCTCCCATCTGTCCTTGGCTCCTCATCTGTAAAGCAGAGCAGTGATGTCTTGCAACTGGCTCTCTCCACAATGCGACTGTCCCTCGAGGAGCTGACCGCTCTGCCTAGGGGGGTGGCTGAGAAAGCAAGAGCGGCGGTGGTGGAGGGGCAGGGGATTCCCTCCCCGGCTCAGGCGGCGGGTGATCAATGGGATGCCCAGGTCAGGCGTGGGCGGTGCCTCTGTCATCCCAGCGGCCGGGGAGGCCGAGGCAGGAGGATCGCAGGTTCGAGGTCAGCCTGGGTGACTTGGCGAGATCCTGTCTCAAAATAAAAAATAGAAAGACCTGGGCTTGTTCCCTTAGGGACAGTCCCCGCGCTCAGAGCGGAGGTCCTTGCAGTGGTCCTGACCGGCACTCGGTGGCGCCTGGACCTGGGCTGCCCCTTGCTCTGGGCGTCATTGGATACTTCACAGCGTCCCTGCACTGACCCCTAGGTGCCAGGAGCATCCCCGAGCGTGGCACCTACAATCCCCGGGCATGGCGGGGCGTCCCCAGGGGGGCAGTTACTCCTGGTCGGAGCCACGGTTCCAGGTGGCCTGTCCGATGGCCCCTCCAGCATTTCTTCTCGGGCTGACCTGCTACTTGTCCTCTATTTACTGACCCTCTCCAGCCTTGCTGGCCTGCCTCCCGGTCCTTGCCGGCCAGGTGAGCCCCTCCTCACCTCAGGGCCTTTGCACGGCCATTCCTTTCCCTCCAGGTCCACGCGGCCTGCTCACCCACCCCCAGGAGTCTCCGCTGAACTCTCGGCTCTCAGCCCAGAGCCCGTCCGACCTGGCTTCCGTGGAACCACCCGGCACCCGCCCCCGGGCCCAGGTCATCTGTCATCTGTCCACCCAGAGTCCGAGGGTCCCTTTTGTCCCTGGTGCTGAGGGAAAGAGCTCCTGGAGGTGGGACAGAGATGAGACGGGCAGCCCTCCAGGCCGTGGGGTGCGGACTGAGTCTGGGAGAAGGGTGTGTCCATCTCCCAGGCCAGCACGGGACAGTCCTGCTTAGTGTCCCCCGTGGTGCTGTCCCCGCCAGTGTTCCCGAGGCGCTGCTCTGAATAGCCAGCTCCCCACACCCTCCCGGCGCAGCAGCTCCTGGCTGTGGTCAGAGGCCGTGGGGCAGCGATAAACCGTTAGCCGCGCACTCGGCTTATTTTGTACTCTTGGGCCCCTGACGTGTTGGGGGCCAGGGAAGCCCACCATCTCTCCCTCGCATGGGGCAGCCTCCGAGGGAGGTCCCCTGGTGTCAGGCAGGCATTGTCCACTGTCGATGACGCCCGCAAGTTGGGCTTGGTCCCCACCACTGGGTTTTCCAGTGAGGCACAGAGAGGTTAAAGAACTAGCTCACGATCACACAGCCAGCCAGCAGGCGGCAGAGGCGGGATCTGAACCCACCCCTCTCCGTGGATGCCGGAGCACCGCCCCATCCGGCCCCTGCTCTTGGCAGCTGGGATGTGATCCCCGAGTCGTCCCGAGAGCCTTGCCTGCAACCCGCCGTGCCTCTGGAGAGGGAGATTCTTCTTCCACTTAAATCTTTGAGGAGAACCCGCAGCCTCTGGTCTGGAGTAAACCCATTTTAGCCTTGCATCTCCAGAGTGTCACATGATGTAATTGGTACAACTGTCCCCGGGAGCCAGGCGGCCACACTAAGTGGACGTTCCGTCAGGGAGATGCTCCCGGTTGGCGGACGCAGGACTAACCACAGGTGCGGGTGCGGCAGGGAGACCTGGGTACTGCCCAGGAGCTCGCAGCGGGACCTCGGGACCCAGAGGCCTGCCTCACCTCTCCCGCCGCCTCCCGGGACCTCCCACGTCCACAGGGAGGCTCCTCCAACCTCAGCGCCCCCTCCTCGGAGGCCCGGCCCCCGCGGGTCTGCACGTGGTGCCCACAGTGCTCCGCGTCTCCACCCGGGGACCATCCACGCCGCAGCTGTCCAGCGGGTGCAAGAGTCCTGGGCCCTGCCAGGTGCCCCTGGCCCTGCCTGTGGTGGCCCCTGTTTGGACTGAGGTCAGCTGGACGAGCCCGTTGTCCCCGGCAGGACTGGGCGGGGCGTGGAGAGGCCTGGGAACCAGGGAGGAGGCTCCCCAACTCCCGTGGGCCTCACCCTGTGCAGGGGGGCGTCTCGGGCAGCCAGGAGGGGCTGAGGGCCAGGGGCCCCACGACCCCCGGAAGAGCTCTTGCTCACCTGCTTGCCCCTGAAGAGAGAGAGTCCTCCGCCTCCTGTCCATGGCTGTTCTGGTGGCTCCGTCCCCTGCCAGAGCAGCTGTCCCTCCCTCTTCATGGCCACCTGCCCGGGTGACGCTCAGAGAACACACGCTCTACCAGAGACGGGCGGCAGGCCGGGGCTTCTCGGGTTGGGAGGTTGTCGGGAAGACCTGCAGCAGGTCATCCCGGGGCAGCTCTGGCTGGAGCAGAGCAGAATCGGGACCCCAGACACTGGGACGTGAGGGCCGAGGGAGCCTTGTAAACGAGGAGCCCGGCTGTGGCACGGACGACAACAGCTGGTTTCCCTCTTTGCATTGCCTGCCGGGGAGCTCAGAGACGGCGCCCGCCTCTCTCACTGGTGACCAGGCCCTAGTGTCTTGGGGGAGGGGATGCTCACTGTGCTCCGGTGGCAGACGGACTCTCCTGTCGTTTTCCCCGGAGCCCCTTCTTTGCTGGACGCTCTCTTCCCATCGGCTTCGTACATTCACTTTCTGGTCAGTGGACCTGACTCGTTTGGGGTCTGGTGGTTTTTCACATGGGCAGCGAGGGTGGACAGTCACAGAGGTGAGGCGCAGCTCCTGGCTCCCTGTGTGAACGCAGTCCATCAGGGCCCCACGCAAAGGGCTCCGCGGTCAAGTGCAGGCCTGAGTGGGGGCGGCACAACCCTGCTGCTTTCATCCCCCACCGGGGCTCGAACCTAGGGGTGCTTAACCCCTGAGCCACATCCCAGCCCCGTTTATATTTTATTTAGAGACAGAGTCTTGGTGAGTTGCTTAGCGTCCCAGTGTGTTGCTGAGGCTGGCCTTGAACTTGCGATCCTCCTGCCTCAGCCTCTCTCTGCTTCTTGACTGTGTTGTTAACAGCTGGTGATGGGGGAGGGTCTCCGCCCCTGGGCCTCCGTTTCCCATCTGTGATGGGAACAAATCACCCCGTCTGCCAACCTCACGGGTCCCACGTGCTGCATGCCACTCATCCAACAAAATCCCCTGTGATAACAGGTTTCAGGGGCCCGAGGAGAATGGCGACTTGGTGGCAGAGCCGGGGATCGATCACCCACCAACGGGACGCTGTCACCATCTCCGCCCGATGGCCTGCAGGGATATGATCCCTCCCCAGGCCGCTGGTTCGGTCACGTTGAAGAGGGGCCCTGGAGCTCGTGCTCTGCGGCTCACCCGCGGTGGGCCCTGACCCAGCCTCAGTCTCCCCTTGAGACGGGTCCCGGGACCCGGCAGCCCTTATTTCCACTTAGGCGGTTGCTCAAGAGCTCGGAAAGTTGGGCAGCAGCCGCGACATTCCTTGGAGGAGAGTTCCAGGCCGTGGCTGCGGGCCTGGGGCGGGACCGTCCTCCACTCCCGCCCTCCTGCAGATTCCACGGTCCCTGCCAACCAGGGCCGGTGCTCCAACGAGGGCCTGGAGGCGGGAGGGCAAGAAAAGCGGAAAAAATGAAGCCTGTCGTGCCGCCCGGGTCTCTGGCGAGTTCCACTCTTGAAACAAAGTTACACGCTGGTTTTTCCTTTTCTTTTTTTTTCCAACCTCAAGTTTTGTTCTCTGCCCTAAGACTCTGCCACGTTCCTCTCTGGCCTCTTAGATCTGGCAGTGGGGCAACCAAGTCACGAGACACCGCTGGCAAGCCACTTGTGCGTGACTCTGGCTCTTTTTCTTTCTTTTTTTTGATGATGGTGGAAACTCGTTTTTGGAACAATTCAAGTTTCTGTAGCTGCAGAGCTGAAACTTTTTTTTTATTTTTAATGTTCTGAATAAGAGTCATTTGCATTCCCAGCGGTGACAGTGACGACGCTGGGTCTTGGATTTAGAATATAATCGTAACTTTGTGAAATTCCCCTACCTAGGGATCCGGAGGGCAGGCAGCCGGAATGCTGGGAAGACAGGTCAGTCAGGCTGGTTTCCGTCGGCAAGAGTGGGGGGCAGCCACACACACCCAGAGACAGAGCCGAGTTGTCACGTGTCACAGGGTGTCACCTGGTAGAGCATAAAAAGGGTGGGAGATCATGGAAGGGTTTATGTGGAGAGTCTGGAGACAGGAGGAAGGGAGGCACGGGAGGGGAGCGGGAGAAGGGCTGGCACAGAGGCAGGTGGCGTGGGGAAGGGGTTTGGAGCAAGAGTCGGCAGGTTGCCGACTGGTGGACGAAGTCTGGCCCTCCACCTGCTTTTATAAATAAAGCTTTATTGGAACACAGCACACCTGCACAGTGACGTATGGCTCATGGTTGCTTTGGCCTTACAGTGGCGGTGTTGAGTGGCTGCCACAGAAAATCCATGGCCTGCCTAGCCTCGCGTGGTGCTCAGCTGGTCCATGGCAGAAAAGATTGTGGACCTCAGCTCTGGGTCACCATGCACGACGCCTTTGACCAAGTGCAGAGGCCCCACCCCACCCCTGATTGACTGGATGACATTGGATGAGGGACTGTGTCCCTAGGGCTCGGGCTGGAGGACCTTGTGTGGGTGACTGTGTCCCTAGGGCTCAGGCTGGAGGACCTTGTGTGGGTGACTGTGTCCCTAGGGCTCAGGCTGGAGGACCTTGTGTGGGTGACTGTGTCCCTAGGGCTCAGGCTGGAGGACCTTGTGTGGGTGACTGTGTCCCTAGGGCTCGGGCTTGAGGACCTTGTGTGGGTGACTGTGTCCCTAGGGCTCGGGCTTGAGGACCTTGGGTGGGTGACTGTGTCTCCAGGACTCAGGCTGGAGGACCTTGTGTGGGTGACTGTGTCCCTAGGGCTCGGGCTGGAGGACCTTGTGTAGGTGACTGTGTCCCTAGGGCTCGGGCTTGAGGACCTTGTGTGGGTGACTCTGTCTCCAGGGCTCAGGCTGGAGGACCTTGTGTGGGTGACTGTGTCCCTAAGGCTCAGGCTGGAGGACCTTGGGTGGGTGACTCTGTCTCCAGGGCTCAGTTTCTCTGTATGCTGCTCCTTGTATCCTTGGGGCGTTTTTAGCAAATCACCCCAAAACTCCCCAGGGCGATACAGCAAGAAACCTTTGTGATTTGTTTTGCTGGACGGTCCTCCTGGTCTCGGCGTGACTCTGCCCACCCTGGTGGGCCCCACGGGTCTGCCGGTCACTGGTCTGTCGTGTTCCTTTGGACCTTGAGGGCTCCTGGTCCAGCAGCCCTCCCACTGTGCTGTCCACCTTGCAGCCTCGGGGTCCCAATGAGGGGGATCCAAACCTCCAACTGGAGCGTCCCTCTGGACAGAGCACATCAGGCAGTTGCCGGTGCACCGGGTGTGGGAACAGACGCCACCTGCGTTGGGAGTCTGCACAGCCCGTTCTGGGGTGGACACAGCAGGCCGCGGTGCGGGGTGCGGGGGCGTCCTCCTGCCAGGCCCCTGAGCAGGTGAGCGAGGAGCACTGGCCGCAGCAAGCTCAGAAGGAACCCCAGCGACTGTGAGTCTCAGGGGCGCGGCTGCGAGTCTGGGGTCGTGCTCTGGGCTTTGCTGGCCGGTGTTCTCTTCGGGGCCTCTCTGCGCCTCATATCGTGGGAAGGCCAGGGGACTGTCCCCCAGCTGAGGAACCGTGCGCGGTGGGTGTTGGCCTCCATAAAGCCTCAATCCATGGCTTATTAAGTGACGGGCAGATAAAGTCCCCGAGTATCATTATTACCATTTCCACCACCAGTTGGAAGGACCAGTATGCCCATCCCTTTTGCAGGTGCTAGTATCTGTGCTGTCCCTGCGTCGCCTGACTCTCTCTGGGGGACACGCGGCAGAGACTTGCGGTCCTTCCTCTCCAGGAGCCCGGTGCAGCGGGCCCTTAATGCAAAGTGACATGCCAGCGGAGTCCGGGTCCTGGGAGGGCGCCCGGCAGCCAGCTCCTGGCTGAGGAGCCTGGAGCGCAGTGCTCAGGATGACTGAATTGCAGCCTGACAGCGCAGATCCGGAAAGGTCACCGCACAAAGTGGCCGCCTGATGGGGGTGGGGAGGCGGGGCCGCGGGCCAAACTGACCGTGAGGATTCAGCAACTGCCTCACCGTGGAGAGTGGCCATCACAGGCCCAGGGTCTTTTTGAGACCGTGATGAAGTGACCACAGCCTCTGGGGATGGAAAGGGTCTGATCCAGAAGGATCTGTCCACCTTCTGACTTTTGTCCTCTCAAGCATACTGGACTTGGTGTTTACCAAGTGGCCCTGATTGACCTGAATCTAGAAGCAAGTTTAACAAGAGAGGAGTGACGTCAAGAGCGTGGCAGAGCATCTGCATGATCAAAACCCAAATCCGAGTCAGTCAGACGTGGAATTTCAGTTCTGCCGCTTCCTAGCTGGGTACGGTGCTCTACATACAGTTGTTCAGGATACACACTGCACAAGGGAATCTGCAGGTGCTAACATTCAGCCTGCACTCCAGTTATCAAGGGCATGCCCCAAGTCACAGTGCTGCGACTGCACAGGGTCAGGGGAACATTTTTCTGTAAGCCTCATGGATCTGCAACATGAGCCAGCAGTGGCCACTGGGTGGGTCTGACCTCTGAGCTCTTGGGAGGTCAGTTGCCTCGTCTATGAAGTGGGACTTAGTTTCTCAGTTTGTTTTCTTAGTAGCAGAGGGTGTTTAAGTGCTTGGGACAGTGTAAGGGCCTGATGAACATTGTCTACACTGAGTGGTCTACACAGACGGCCTGGGTTCAGCTCTGCTCTTCCACTTGCGAGCTGTGAGGCCTCTTTCTACCTCTGCTTTAAGAGGGACGATGATGAGTAATGGTTCCTCTCCATGGAGCCGTGAGCTTGGAGCCCTGTCCGTCTAAGGCGCTTCGGCCTTCCTGGCTGATCAGTGTGAGCTCTATAAGCCGGTTTCAGGGCTGATGACCAAGGACCCATCGGGGTGGCAAGTTGATCTGGACCCAGCATTTGCCACGCGTGCGTGTCCAGGGATGCTTGAGGGCTGCTGCTTCCGGTGACTAGGAAGAGCAGCTTGTCCCCT
Organism: Sciurus carolinensis; assembly: GCF_902686445.1. NCBI lineage: Eukaryota > Metazoa > Chordata > Mammalia > Rodentia > Sciuridae > Sciurus > Sciurus carolinensis. Next base: position 28,763,402 of record NC_062230.1, on the reverse strand, counting down.
GGGGACTGAGAAGCCCCTCCATGATCTACCAAGACCTGGAGGGCACCCCTGGCGTGGATGCCCGGTGACTTCCTGGGGCCGTCCTCGTCCCTGATGATACAGTCAGTACCTGCCTGGCCCCTCCCACGCTACCCAAGTTTAAAAAGGACTCCCGCCTCCTGTAACTATCACGGTCAGCAGAGAGGGTCCACGGAGCAGGGGACCCCGACTCAGGACAAAGGGTCTTGACACAGGTCACGGCACAGATCTGAAGACCATGGGACGGAGATTGGAGAAGAGGCTCACTCGGGGAAGCAGGGAGCCACGTTCGGGGAGGGACACGTGCTGTGCTGCGGGGGTCTCAGGACGTCGGTCCTGCAATCTCAGGATGGCGCCTGGCTGCTCTCGGGGCTTCAGGTCCACCCGCCCCCTGGGCCGAGCCCTGCACAACATCTGGAACGCGCCGTATTTTAGGTCTCGTAAATCAATCTCTCCCTCCCTTTGCCCCATCTGTTGTAAAAACGCATGAGCTAGTCCATCGCCCGGGAAGCTTCCCTGACACCGAATTTCCAGTAACTGGGAGACTGTCAGTGAAGATTTGTAGATTTTCTAGAAATTGGGGAGTGACAGGTTTGGGGAGAAACTGGCCCCGGGAGAAGAGTAATCGGGAGCTTTAGCTCAGGACCTTGCGAGTAAAGCCACGGTCTCCTTTTAACCTCCTCTTGCCTCCTTCCTGCCGTGCTTTTCTTTCTCCCTCACCTCACTAGGACCCACCCAGAGCTCCACCTCTTGCACCCATTCACGGAGGGGAAGGGAAGGGGCCTGATTTACGGGCTCTCGGGAGCCTGGTTCAAATCCCAGCCCTGCCAGTCACTGGCCATGTGCGTGAACTTCCTGGGGCGGAGGGATCACAGATCCGAGGAGAAACACCCTGGTCATTCATTCTGCCACCGAGTCCCCCAGAGGGATGCGGGGACCTTCTGAGAGCAGCCGCAGGACGCACCCAGCACAGCCCCGGCCTTCTGGGATGCCTGAGAGCCCAGCCTTCCCTGGTAGGTGACATTCCGCTGTAGACCCATCGCAGACCTGGGAGCACGGCCACCCTCAGGGGCAGAGCTTGCAGCCAGAGACCGGTAGACAAATCCCCACCGCGACCTGCGCCCCTCCCGCAGTCCCCAGCCCGCCCCCCACCCCAGCACCGGGCGGCGCCTCTGCTCTCGGCGCACCCACAGGACCCAAGTAGCCCAGCGATCTAGCCAATTTTTATTTTCAGATTGGATTTTTTTTTTTTTTCTGGTTCAAAAGCAAAATATGAAACTCCCCGAGGTCCTTCCTGCTGAGTCCTGGGGTGACCGACGCAGGCGCACAGAGACGCGGGGATGTCCGGTGCGAATCCGGCCGCGGGTGCCTGTGCGTGCGCACGCGCGTGCGGAGGGGCCCTGGCAGCGCAGGACGCTTGAGCTGGGCACTCCGGCCCGTCCTCCGAGAGGGAAAGAGAGGCCGGCCAGCTTCCCTTCGTGTCCTGCTGAGTGACCGCGAGTGCCACCAGCCCTCGGAGTTCTAGCTCCTGACAGATTTCAAAGGACGGTTCACTCATTACCGCCAAACGGAAAAGCATATGGAAGAAGCGCGCCGCGTTAACATCTGCCCGGCGCCATCTGCTCCGCTTGGCCAGGCTTCTCTAGACGCGCCAGCCGGCCGGCGTTCCAGGCCGGCTCCTCCTTCCTTCATGCCAGGATGGGGCGCGCCTGCGTCCCCACCCACTCGTGCAGGGCCAGCGCTGAGGCGGGAGGCGACATCCCCGGATCCAAGGATGACCAGCTGTGTGGCCGTGGGCAGGTCATTGATCCCTCCTGGGCCTTAGTTTCCTGGTCTGTTAAATGGGTCTGTTAAACATAGCAGCTGCCTCCGAAGGTGTCCTGCCCGCGAAGCTTCAGCCACTGCGCGTGTAGTAACTGTGCAGTTAACAGCAGCGCTCGCTCTCAGCGGGAAGGCTGCCGGTGCTACACGCCGCCTCTGCCCAGCATGCTCTGTCCCTGGATGGCTTGGTGGCTCTCTGCACTGCCAGGTGGTTGGTCCCCTGGAGGTTCTCACTTGCATATCTGCATCCTTCAAGCCCCGACCCCACCTTCCCCGTGATCCTCCCAAAGGTGAGACCTGGAGAGAACTGGGCCACCTCAGCTGCCAGCCATGTGTGAATGTGGCCTGCGGCTGCATCCTCCCACCTGAGCTGGGTTGGCTCTGAGCGAGGAGGACAAAGCAAACGTCATTATTATAGTGTCTGGTCACCTGTCAGGAGTCATTTCTACAGACCTTCTCCAGTTCCTCCCGGTTGTCCTGCTCCCCGGCAGCCGCAGGTCGGAGCGCCTGGAACAGCAGCCCTCCCCCGGGCCCTGGGGGGTGGGGGAGAGGCTGGGTGAGCCTGGGAGCCGCGGCCCCTTGTCTGTGAATGGAGCAGGCCGCAGGCTTGGCCCGGGGCTGCGGGGTCTGGGTCAGCCAGCTCTGCAGGGGGCTGGGGCAGCCTCAGCTTCCCCAAGGGCACCATCCCTGGAGGTGGGAGGGGGCTGCCCAGCAGCTCTGGACCCAAGACACCGATGGGGCAGTGCGGGGGAGGGGCATCGCCACTGTCTCAGCAGCCCACCCTGGGGGAAGAGGACCAGGGGGCTCTGTCGTCTCAGGCCAGACCCACAGACCTGCAGAACCCTGGGCCACCATGTGATAAGGACCCACCAGTCCCAGGATTGTCCAGGAAGGGCATGCGGCCGTGGTGACGCCCGGGATGTTTTGGGGATGGAGAGGAGCCTCCCGGACATTGGGTCCCCTCCAGTGCCCTCGGGAGGCAGCGGCCGCCTCTCCCCGCTCCCTGTAGCTCCTGGCTTAGACGGAGGAGGAGGGCTCAGCTCGGCCTCGGTCTTTCGACCTCGGTGGCTGGGGCTGAGTCGCAGGCTCCTTGAGCCCTCGCTTGGATCTGGGGATGGTGGCAGGCCACTTGTCTTTTAATAACGTCAGCGTGTAGGTCTAATATGAGGCAAGAAAAAGACCAAGTAACAGAAGCAAAGGGAAGGAGGCCGCCTCAGCCCAGCACGCTCAGCGTCCAGGTGGGGATGGCGCGTGGAGGGTGCCACGGTGCCCGGTCACGGCCCGGGTGCCCTTCTGGGCATGTGCTGGTACACAGGGCAGGTCACCCTCAGGCAGTGCCTCTCTGCTCTGAGGACTGAGCAGCACTGAACCTGCCTCAGCTGTGCCCACCCCTCACACCCAGCGGAATCACCCAGAAACCTTGAAAACCCAGCTGCCTGGTCCCCGGCCAAACCCACTAGCCTGGCATCTCCAGTGTGGGCCTGGCACTGGCACTGGCAATTCTACCAGCTCCCAGGGGCCCCAAAGGGCAGGCCAGGTTGAGATGGGTGCTCAGAGCTGTCCACCTCGGTGCCTCGTTATCTGGGTCCACTTCAGAAGTGCAGACACTAAGGGAAAAGAAGGGACAGGGCAGAAATGCTAAGGCATTGAATGAAGCAAGTGGCAAAAGGGATAGTTCCAGCAGGGTGCCATTTGTCAAATGTACACAAAAATGTACCAGGCAGGAACACATGTATGTGTTAGCTTTCCGAGACTGTAACAGATACCTGAGAAAAATCAACTTCATGAGAGAAAAGGTTTATTTGGACTCATAGTTTTGGAGGGTCCAGTTCATGATCGGGACAAAGTGCTCTCTGGTGGGGGTGCTGGATGGCAGTGGGGGTAGCGCAGACCAGAGCAAAACGGTTCACCTGGTGGCTGGGAAGGACAGAGAGGAAGAGGAAGGGGCGGGTCCCTCTGTGCCTCCCGGGACACGCCCCAACAACCCGAATGCCTCCCGCCAGGCCCCGCCTCTGAAGGTTTCCGGTACCTCCCACCCGGGGGAGCAGTGGGCAGAGGCTGCTCTTGGGTTGGCATTCGGCCTGTGTTCAGTAGGCAGGGCGGGAGCCCCCGACTTGCTCCCTTGAGCTTTCCTAAGTAAAAAGTCCCGATGGAAGGACACCTCCAGGGACAAGTGGGTGACCTGCCTGGGGTCTTGCAGGCTCCCCGGAGCCCCAATGAGTTTGCTGGGGTCCCCCAGGAGCTGAGGACACCTCAGAGCTTGCCGAAGACATGTCCGGTGCGGAGGGAGGCTGCTGGGCCTCGGGTCTCCACGAAGCCCAAGTCCAGGTTGAGCTGCCTGGTGACCTGAATACCTGCGGTTGCGGGGTCTCAGAACCAGGTCCCGCTAGGTGCGTTCCACCGCCCCCGTCGTCGTTGATCAGAATCCAGCCAGCCCGCGGGAATCCAGCACGGTGGGCCGGCCAGAAAGGAGCCATGGCTCAGCCCTTGGAATAAGGAGCTTTGCCAGCCGCTGACTGGCCCTGCAGCCTGCATGGCACCTGTTCCCAGGAGGAGCGTCACCAAGCAGAACAGCACAGGAGGGCGAGAGGAGACAGGCTTCTGCCGCTGCCAGCTGCCTCTGCCCTGTTGCTCTTCCAGATTTTGTGACTCTCCAGGAGGGACGGTCCTCGCTCCCCAACCTGCTGGGAGGGTCTCTCGCAGCCTCAGTTACTGAATCTTCAAATGGTGATGAACAGATGCTCAGCTTGGGGTTGTTGGTGGGTTGGCGGTGCTGCGTCCACTGAGGTAAACTCCGTGAGCGCAGGCATCTGTCCGTCTTGCTCATAGTCAGCCCTGCATCTGCGCCAGTGCCTGGCTTATGCTTGGCACACAGGGAATATCTGTGGGTGAATTCATCAAGCGTGGCTGGGGAAGTTTGGATGGACCTTTGTCAATAACAGTCACCTTTTGTTGATGCCGACTGTGTTTTCTGAACTGTGCTTTTGCTCTGGTTGAATCAACTTACCTCCTCACCAATCCTGTGAGGTTTAGCTATCAATGTGCCCTATTTTACACAGGCTCAGAGAGGTTAACTCACTTTCCCAAGACCACACAGCTGGGAAGTTGGCAGAGCCAGATTTCAAATTCAGAAGACTGACTCCAAAGCGTGCATTTGTAATCTCCTCATTGGACAGTGCCCAGCATGTCATGGTGGCATGTCTTGGTCACTGTGCCTGTCCATTACTTCCTCCTGACTCCGTTTGAAACAACGGACAATCTGACATTCGTGTTCCATCTGAAGGAAGTGACCAGAGCTTCCCTTTGGGGTGATGGCAGTGTGCCCAAAAGTTGCTTGTGAGCCAGGCACGGTGGCACACGCCTGTAATGCAGGCACTCAGGAGGCCGAGGCAGGAGGACTCCAGGCCCAGGACCAGCCTCAGCAACTTAGCGAGGCCCTGCTTCAAAATAATAATAAAAAAAAATTTTAAAGGGGGGCGGGCTGGGGACGCAACTCAGTAGTGGCGCACGCGCCTCGCATGCCGGAGACCCTCAGGTTCCATTCCCAGGACCACCAAAGAAAAACAATTTCATTGTGCAGAGGTTTTGTATCCAGAGCCCGAAGCTTGGTAAAGAACAGGGGTCTAATGACCTGGGGCTCCTAGAGGACACGTCCCAACCCACCCACAATGGACACCCTCCTCCAGGATGCAGAAGTCGCCTTCTGAAAGCCCAGCTGTGGGTGCTGCGGTCTGCATGACCCCACAGACATCCTCTGTGCCACGCCCGCTCACGTGTAAACAGTAGGCGCCAGTGCAGCACTTAGCGTTTGCAAGGAGCAGCCTTGCTGGGACACTTGGCCGATGGAAACGTGCTCGGAGCCCCTGTCCCTGGCCGGGTGGCCGAGGCCAGCACAGCTGGTGGATTCATTGTATCTCTGCGTAGGAAAAATAATTCATTGGCAGCTGCCGGGAACTCGGTCCTGAAATCTCGTGGCCGGCAGCACGAGGAGACTTCCCTTTCTCCCTCTCCCCGCCCCAAGTGGCCCTGGCTTTCGGATGATGTGACTTAATCGGGCTCGTGTGCATGGGTATGTGCCTCTGTTTATTTATGTGGCTGGCTCCGTGCTCATTCGCAGTTCATCGGAGGTTGGGTGGTAATGAGCTCACGGGCCCGTCCATTCCCCCTGGAAGCAGGCGTGGGGGCAGCGAGGCAGAGGCGGGGTTGAGCTGGGTGTCCTTCACTAGCAGAGGCCCGGCCCAGAGGGCGCGTAGGAGGAGCCTGCGAGGGAGGGAGGCCAGGACAGGAGGCTGCAGGGATTCGAGGCAAGAGGGGTAGAGAAGTTCCCTCGGGGAACAGGACACCCAGCACGTGGCGGCGGCCGGGCTCGCCTCAAGTAAGGAAGCTAGGGAAGGGATCAGAGGCGGCGACAGTTACCCCCTTCTGGCAGCCCCCCTTAAGGATCGACACACTTAGTGGTTACTCTCTTCTTGGTGGGGGTGGTCTTCCCCTCGGCGTCATCTGCACTCGGCCAAGGCTCCTTGTTAACAGGCCATGGGAAGAGAGGGCAGGTTTTATGGCCATGCTGTGTGATTTAGGGTGTGTGACTTAACCTCTCTGTGCCTCCAGACTTTTACCTGTAAAGTGTAGTTGCTAGAACTCACCCAGAAGAGCCGCTCTGGAATTTTTAAAGATAATCCGTGTAGACCATTTAATGTAGACCGTAGAATATTCCATAGGCGCTCGCCGTGGTAGCTCTTATCACCCAGTGGGAGCTCAGCTAGCCGGCACCTGGGGACCCTTGAGTACATCACCCGCCTCATGAAGGGTGGGCTGGAAACCTCCCCTGCTGTCCCCGGAGCCCACGGGGGCCGGGTCCACGTCCTTGGTGAGACTCGAACCCAGGCACACATCCGTCCCACTGCCCACCCTGCATCTTGTGCAAACCCGTCTGCTGCCCTCCCACTGCCCACCCTGCATCTTGTGCAAACCCGTCTGCTGCCCTCCTGGCCTGGCTCTCTACCAGGAGTGACTGAAAGCGAACACCCACATAGAAGTTTCTAGAAAGAATCAACCAGAGGCTGTCCCTCTTCACAAGACAGGTTCTCATAAAAGTTCTTCCATCCTGAAGTGAAATCTGTACTTCACTCTAACCTACTGACATCCACAACTCTAAAAAGTGATCCGTGTGACATAATATGAAGAAGAAATACATGAAAACAATTTATAAACAGCGGATACATCTTTTATTCTTTAAATGGTCAGGTTCGTATTAATTCTGCCCATCCAAGAACAGAGGAGGCCTCTCCACCTCCTAAGGTCTTTGGTTTCTTTCTTCAGTGTTCCAGAATTTTCACTGTATGGCTCTTTCGCCTCCTTGGTTAGATGGATTTCCAGGGGTTTGGGTGATTGTTGTGAATAGATTGGTTTTCCCGATTTCTTTCCCAGCAGAATTGCCGCTGGAGCCTAGGAAAGCAATTGATTTATGGGTGTTGATCTTGTATCTGCCACTTGGCTAAATCCCTTTAGAGGCTCTAGAATCCTTCTGGTGGAACCGTTTGGGTCTTCCAGACATCGGATCATGTCTTCAGTGAACAGAGATGGTTTGATTTCTTCTATTTGTGTCCCTTTAATTTCCTTCTCTTGCCTGTCCGCCCTGGCTAGAGTTTCCAGAACCCTGTTGAATAGAAGTGCTGAGACAGGACATCCTTGTCCTGTTCCCGACTTTAGAGGAAATGCTTTCAGTTTTCCTCCGTTCGGGATGCTGTTCAGCAACACTAGACTAGCAGGTCTCAAACCTGAACGTGCCAGGAATCAGCCAGCTGTTTACTGGATCCTGACCCAGCCGGCCCAGGAGGGGCCCGAGGTCCTGCACAGTTCAACAGACCCCCAGGTAATGCCGCTGCCGCTGGTCCCTGGACCACTCCTGAGTAGCAGGGGACCCGAGGGTACAGGAAGAGGTCCCTGCTGTTCTTTGAATGAGCGAGAATTCGATGTGGCTGGCGCCCAGGTACGCTCGTGGGTGACTCGCTGTGCCCACGAACTCCTGCCGATGGGGTCCTCTGACCTCGCAGTCAGACTTCGAGACGTAAAGTCTGCCCTTGAACAAAACCATAGTTACTTTCCTGGAAAAGTGTTTGCGGAAGACCATCCACAAGTGCTTTGCATCACGTGTAAACCCGAGTCGAGCTCCTGGCCCAAAGAATGATAAATTAGTTGGTCACTCCCGTGTCCTCTGAGGGCCTTCAGAAGTCCCACAGGAGGCAGGCCAGTTCTTGGTCATTGGACGGCGTGTGCCACTCTGCCTTGCTGGGTATCTGGTGTCCCCTCACTGGCTAAGTGCTCAGGGTATCTGCTAATTGTGGTGACAACCAGAAATGTCACCAATATTTCCAGAACCCTCCATCGGGGGCAGTCCATAAAAGGAGTCACCAAAGATGCTGGGGTATTCGAGGTCATGCGCAGGAGGCAGAGGGTTACTTGAAGAACCTGGGTCCTCAGCGTCCAGCAGGGCTGCCCCACGGGCCTGCTGCCGAGCCAGGGGACGGGGAGTAGGCTGGAAGGGGGCCGTGGTGCTCGCAGAGCCCGTGCCCTCCCGCTACCCAGGTCCCAGGTGATGTCGCGGGTGGAAATCCAAGCCCAGCATTGCCAGGTCCCCTGGTATTTGAACAAAGGGCAGAAATCCAGATGTTTAGCTGGAATCTTCTGGAAGGGGTTAAACCCCAAGCAAAGGAGGATGCTCCGTGGAGTAGGCCAGATGTCTCTGCTCCAAGTGCGGCCGCTGGCCCAGTGGTGAGCTCCCACGGACACCAAAGGCCACCAAAGGCCACGGGACTATCCCCTTGCCCACCCTGACCCTCCGTCCACTGTTCCCCCTGACCACCCACTGACTGCCTGTCCCTCTCCCTCTGCACCCGTCCTGGCTACCTGAGCCCCTTCTCCAGCCGCCCTCTTCCTCCCCGCTGACCCCTCCTGTCCCCAGCACTTGGGCTGGTTCCTCGGCCTGGTTAGGATTTAAGACCAGGAAAGGTCGTTTCTGGATAGAACAAGATCCCAACAGCCGGGGTCTGCACCGGGCCAAGGCAGGGCAGGGATTTGGCCCCGCCGCCCCTGCAGGGGACATTTGATAACAGTCTGGGGACATTTGTGGTTGTCACAGAGGCTGTTACTGGCCTCTGGTGGGTCGAGGTCACAGGTGCTGCTGGACACAGCACAGGACGTGCCCGCCACATAGAGTCTTCCCCAATGTCCGCGGGGCCCCGGTGAAGAACCTCTCCTGGAAGCATCCGGAAGGGTTGCTCACTCTCTGTCCCTCACGCCCCCTCCTGGGTATGGTGGCCTTCGGTGTGGGCCGCAGGTGATCCGGGTTACGGGGGTTTGGGGGAGGCCCATCTAGGGGTCACGTTTCAGACGCGTTGTCTTCCCCATCCTGACTGCTCCTGTGTAGGGTCCTCGTGCTCCGGAACAGACCTGCCCCTTACCTCCTGCAGACTTGCCCTGCCCCTCGGTCCCGTCTGAAGAAGGCTCCCCAGCCTCACGCTGTCTCTGGCCTCTGAGTTCCGAGCGTCAGTTCTGACCCGGCCTGACCTTGAGCCAGCCTGGCCCTGCCTCTGTCCCCTGGTTGGAAGTGCCCCACTTCCTGCAGAAGGGCACATGCTGGCCTCGGGGGGCCAGGGAGTCTGGGCGACAACCCCCCAGCTCTGCCGCCCTAGCAGGAACTCTCCAGGCCCCACCCCGACCCGCGTGAGTGACAGGAGCTCCCCCAGGTTCTGGGGACCCTGACCCCAAAGACAGCCGGCCCGGGTCGACCCCGACCTCCGCTGGGAGGCGGTTTTGTCCTCTGGGGTATCACTTCTTTATAGTGGACTTGCTGGCGACGTTTGGAATGGCTTGTGTTGCGTCCACCCGAGGTTTACAGCGTGCTGACGCCCGACCGCAGACGGGCCAGGGTTCTGTCCTGGAGTGGACCGCTAGGTCTGTCCCCCACGGAGTCACTGCTTTGCAGACCAGAGGAGCGGACATTCGGCTTATTTCAAAAGATTCCCTAACGCAGGGCAGCGCGACCCACGGGGTCAGGGCTCCAGCCGTGTTGGGCCCTCAGAGCTCTGGTCTGCGACTTTGACCTCACCCTGGTCACCTCTGCTTCCGTCTCTGCGCCCCTGTATTTGGGATGTAGACTCTGCCTCTCTCTCTGTCTCTCTCTCTGTCTCTGTCTCTCTCTCTCTGTCTCTCTCTCTCTCTCTCTCCCTCTCTCTCTCTCTCTCTCTCTGTCTCTCTCTCTCTGTCTCTCTCTGTCTCTTTCCCTCTCTCTCTCTCTCTGTCTCTCTCCCTCTGTCTCTGTCTCTCTCTCTCTCCGTCTCTGTCTCTCTCTCTGTCTCTCTCTCTCTCTCTCTCTCTCTCTCTCTCTCTCTCTGTCTCTGGGTTGCACATTTGGTGGGACACCGGGTTGCTGGCTCCTGTGCGCCTGGCTTATTTCACTCAGCCCCGCGTCCTCCAGGTCCCCGGGGTGTGGCCCAGCTGGAAGGACGGAGAGAGCCCCTGGGGCACCCAGCACCGCTTCCCCCTCTGCCCCGCCAGCGCTCTTCCCGGGTCTGCGCCACACAGCCAGCTGTCTCTCAGGCCGACCTGCAAAGACCCAGAAGGTGCCGGTTCCGATTCTCCCCTGTGCTGGAGGGGCTGGAGGGCGGGGTGGGTGGCGGGGGCTCCCGGGCTTCCGCTCTGGAGATGCGCTTTGCAGATTGAGGTCCAGGCTGAGTGGCCGCGGGCAGTGTCAGACACAAACCGAGCTGGACGCTGGCCGGAGGGTCGGGGGGGGCTTTAATCAGCGACATAAAATCTTGATACATTTGTATCAAAATTGTATCAAGATCATAAAATCTTGATACATTTGTCTTGCTTTTGAGATTCTCCATGTTGGAGAATGACTGCTGCACTGGGGCAGAGAGTTCGGCGAGAACTGGGCCCCGCTGCCCTGTCCAGAGGTGACTGGCCCTTCTAAAGGGAGGACAGGGCTGGGGAGGGCAGCCAGGGGGCTCAGCAGAGTCGGGAAGAGACCCGGGGAGCCAGGTGGGGCGGTCCAGGTCCACCCCCGGCTGCCACCTGGTGCTCCTGGAGATCAGCGCCTGCCTTCCCAGAGACGGGGCGATGCCCGCCATCAGGTACTGACCGGGACAGCCCGTTCCTGTGGCAGCCTTGAGCGTTAGGGCTGGCGTCGACCTAGGGGCGCCACCTTGAGCTGGTGCCTCAGTCAGCTTTCTCGTCACTGCAACCAAGAGACCTGACGTGAGGAGCGGAAGTTTATTTTGACTCACGGTATTGGAGTCTCAGTCCACAGGTGGCCGACTCCATGGCTCTGGGTTCGAGGTGAGGCAGAGAATCATGGGGGAGGAGAGCAGCTCAGGACATGGCACTGGGAAACAGGGAGCTCCGCTCACCAGGGACAGACTGTAAACCCCAGTGACCTTCTCCAGGCACGGGCTGCCTACAGGTACCACCCAGTGGTGAACTAACCCATATCAGTGGATTAATCCACTGATGAGGTTAAGGCTCTCATAACCCAAGCATTTCACCTCTGAACTATTTTGCTTGTCTAACACTGAAGCTTTTAAGAGACACCGTGCATCTAAACCGGAACGGCTGATATAAACTGTGGTGTTCCCCTCGGGCCTGGAGACCAAGGCGGAGGCCTCTTGAGGAGGCCCAGAGGACCTGCTGGAGTTTAGTCAGGGAGTGGAGGACCGTCCACAGAAGGGCGGCTCTCTCCCTGAGCACGACCCCGACTCAGGGTCCTGAGTTCCTGCTGCACCCCGTGTCCGCTCAGCACAGACCTCTGTCTCTGGGTATTTATCACACGTCCAAGCAACCGGCAGGTCCAGCCCAAGGCCGGTCACGTGGAGAGACCCAAGAGAACCTTCAGCCTTCGGTTCCAAAGCGAGGAGATCTTCAGGATCACACGTGTGTGAAAATATCACAGTTCTCATGCTTCGGCTCAGGACCCCCTAATGCCCGAGAACATTTTGGGGACCTTCGAAGAGTTTTGTTTAGGAAGATGACTCCCATCAATTATTTGCCATTTCTGGACTTTTTAAACCGAGGCCTTCTTAAAATGCTCATTTATGGATTCACTTAAAAAACAATTACGAAAGCAATCCATTATGTGCCTATAGAAGTAAGATTTTTAATGGAAAAAGGTATGCTTTGCACAACAACAGCCACCAAGCTTCAGCGAGAGTTTGGCGAGTCTCTGTGACGTCTGGCCTGGTAGGAAGAAGGCCCTTCTGCTCCTTTGAGTGTTCCAGACCTCACACCACGGAGGCCGCGGAAGACCCCACGGCACCATTGCAAGGGAATGAGCAGAAAGGAAGTTGTGGAGAAAATAGTTTGTCCTTGAAGACCCTCTGGGAGGGTCTCGGGACCCCAGGGTGTCCCCAGACTGCACCTTGAGCTCTGCCCCAATAGATCTTCGTTGCCAGTATTGATTTCCTCTTAATAAATCACAGCTAACGTTGGAGGAATGCTGGGCGTTGGTCTGAATGCTTCGGGTGGATTCATGCTCTGAATTCTCAGGCGACCCCTTTGGGCTGTAGTATTTACCCCCATTTAACAGAGAGGGAAATTAAGGTTGGCCTGGGTCAATGCGCCCCGGGTCCCTTAGTAAGCGAAGTGGCAGGGTCTGGATTTGAACCCGCTACCCCTCACCCCACCTACTCAGCAGTTAAAAATAGGGTCGCGAGGCTGCTTGGCAGGTGCCGTGTGCAGATGGGGTGTTCTTTTGTCCCCTGAATCCAGGGTCACTTTGCGAAGCTGCTCTTCTTTCCACTGTGGTCGGAGAGGAAAAGATGGAGGCTCCAGAGGGCGCAGCTTCCTGCCCCTCGCGCCCCGTCTCGGGGTGAAGGAGCCGAGGCTGGAGCCGCCAGGCCACTGTCCAGCCGCCTTCGTCCTCACCCAGGCCTGTGCACCCCTTAGCATGGGGCTGGGCTGCAGAGGTCTCTTCGTGTGGGGTTCTGGCAAAGCTGCCCGTGTCCGGCATGGCCCAGGGCTCGCTACGGGCAGCCGCCTTCCAGGAAGGCCAGGGGCCTGTGCACGGCAGCCCTCGCGGCTACACGTCCTCACCAGGTCCACCCTGGCACCGAGGTCCTTCTGGAAGCAGGCGTGGGCTTCTCCCCCAGTGTCCCTCCCAATGACCTTGGTAGCCCTGGCGATGAGAACAAAGCCAGTTCAGCAAACAGCTACTGGTGCACCTGGCCCAGCAGGAAGCCATAAACCGGCCCGGCCAGCGGTAGGACAGGTGCCTCCCGTCCCAGCAGCACACCCTCCAGGGTTTCCCTTCCCTCCGGCCCCCACCTTTTTTTTTCCTGGTACAAGGATTGAACTCAGGGCTGCTCTACCACTGAGCTACACCCTGAGCCTTATCCACTTTTTATTTTGAGACGGGGTCTCACTAAGTTGCTCAGGCTGGCCTCAGCCTTGCGATCCTCCTGCCTCAGCCTCCCACGTCCCTGGGATTGAAAGTGTACACCACTGTGCCCATCCCGTCCCTATGCTTAGTAGCTGCTGAGAGGCGTGACCTCCAGAGCTGGAGAGCCTGGGTTCAGATGACTCCGAGGTGGGTGGATTCAGTCCCAGAAACAGCATTCCCATCCAAAACCAAAAACAGAAAATGGAGACCATGAAAGTATCTCCCGCGCAGGCACGTCACCAAGGGGAGGTGAGTCAGGAGGTGCAGGGCGGGGAGCGGGGCCTCGCACGCAGTGAGCGCTGCCTGCACGCTCGAGTAAATGCTTGATCTATTCACTCGGTTTCTGGGAGGCAGGTGCCAGCCTCCACTCCCTGGAAACAGGCAGAGAGAGATGAAGTGGCCTGTCCTGGCGTGAAGAGCTGGTGAATGGAGGAGGGAGGAATCGGCCGGTGTCAGCCTGACTCCAGACTTCCGAATCCGAGATTCAGTGATGGAAGGATGAGGCTGGGATGTCAGAGCCTCCATTCTATCCTCCATCCCTGGTCTCCTAAAGTCCCTCAAATTGTTTTTCTTTTCTTCTCTTCTTTTTCTTTTGCGTGCACGTCTGCTCACATGCATGGTGCTGGGGATGGAACCTAGGTTTCCCTACCACTGAGCCACATCCCCAGCCCTTTTGATTTTTTATTTTGAGGAAGGGCCTTCCTAAGTTTTTGAGGCTGGCCTTGAACTTGTAATCCTCCTACCTCAGCCTCACAAGCCTCTGGGATGAGGAGACATGCACCACGGTTCCCAGCAGCATCAAATTGATTTTCCATGAGCTGAAATGGCAGAACTTTGTGCGCCAATCATATTGATTTACACCTGACTCAGAGAATGTTCAGGTACGCTCCTGGACCCCTCACCCATCTGTTCACAGATGAGAAAATGGAGTAGTCACTAAGGCAAGACAGGTGCCCGGGCCTCTGCCCTCCCTGCTGGGTGCTCCCTCTACACAGCAGCAAGAGCAGAGCTTGATCTCTAAGCATGTAGTTCAAAAACACAGCCACCGCCCCCACCTCTCAGAAACAGGACCCAGGACCCGGGACAAAGCAGACTGAGTGGAGAGCCACCCGAGGTGTGGACGCCAGAGAACCCGGGAAAGACCGAAACAGCCCATATTGTGGTTAGCATATTTCTACCTGATTGAAATTGGCTCTACACATGCCCAAGGTTGAACAGAAATGGAGGACATGATTGCATTTAATTATTCCTCCGGAATAAAAATGGATTCTAGCAACGGCTTCGAGGTGAGGTGACGGCAGAGTAATTAGAGTTTTGAAGCTCGCACGCAAACATTGAAATGTGCAATCATTGTAATAAGTGCATTAAAATAAAATAAGTCAAAGGGTTGCATTTGCATAAATAACCCAAGGTGAGAGAGCAGGGTCGGTTAAGAATGCAGGAGGCGTGGTCGGGCAATTGCGATGGAGAAGTCACATCTGGTCCACTTGGGTGGAGAAGCCAAGGCCAGCATTAACCAGTAGGTCCCCAGTCTGGGTCTGTTGCTCATTCTTCCTCCTGTTTGAGTGACAGGAATGTTCCAGAAGCTTCACATACATGCATCCTCACCAGATTACCCCCACTGGGCCCATGTTCCAGGTGAGGAAACTGAGGCCCAGGGAGTTTGAGTCACTTCCTGATGAGCAGGGTGACCTTGGGCACTTACGATCTGTGCCTCAGCTCCTTCCTTTCTATCAGGGCTGGGACCTGCTGCCTCAGCGAGTGTCCCACAGGACCAGGGACACAGTGCTCTGGGAATCCTCTGGTGGAGCATGGGGACGCATGGACATTGGCCAATGATAGTTCTCTCTACTGGATTTGCTGGAACCTTCTGAGGTTTTGCATGGAGAAGGGGATGTGGGTTTGGCTTTGGGGACTTGGGGGGGATCCAGAGAAAGGAGAAGAGCTGAGACCTGTGGGGCTCTTGGGGACCACAGGAGGAATCAGGGGGACCTCTCAGGTCCACAGACGGACGAATGGCTACGGAATGGCGGGGCGTATGTACAGGAGAGGTATCCACGCTCACGTAGGAAGGAATCCTGTAGCGTGCAGCCCGGGGTGAGCCCTGAGGACAGGAAGTAGGCCGGTGAAGCAATGCAGGCTCAGCGACGTGGGATTTGCCAAGGGACACCATCGTAGGGTCAGAGAGGGAGAGGCGGTGGCCGGGCTGAGTGAGGCCTTTGGGAACCACTCGCCAACAGGCCTAAAGTCTCAGTTACGCAAGCCGATCGAGTCCGGCGGGCCTGCTGCACAGCCTCGTCCCTGCGGTCAACAGTGCTGCACTGTACACTTAAAAACTGGGGGAGGGGTCAGGCTCATGAACACAGTGAAATTATAGTCTATTAAAATTTTCATCCCACAACATAAGAAAATTCGAGAAAAAGGAGTTGGGGGAAGGTGAAGGGAGAACTCACCGGTCACTATGGAAAACAGCCGTGGATCAGGGTGATGGATTCCCAGGCCTTCGGATGCTGCCGATTCTCACTGACCGTGCCTCTTGGGCATGTTTCTGGAAGCTAGTATCTGTGAGTTCTGCTTTCGAGAGGACAAGACATCTTCCTTCCCTCTTGCACGTGAGTCTTTTAATTTCTCTGGGCGGCTGAGCCGTGTAGAGGCGGGCAGAGGCCACAGGGCCAGCCTGAGCCCACCACCCCCTTTGCCGTAGTCTCTCCTGAGTTGGATGAATCAGGAGCCCTGTGGGATCAGGTGGTGGCGGCTTTTCCTGATAGTGCCAATGAGCCGGCGGAATCAGCGTTCTCAGAGTGCGAGATCAGCTTTGTTGGTTGTGGCGGGTGGAGAGAAGAGATCATCGCATCTCCTCGGCCTAGCTTTGCTTGGTGAAACTCTGCCAGAAAGTGGTAGAAAACATGAGCTTTTGAAATAGGTAGTTTATGGAGGTCGTTGGGGGTTGATGGGGATTTTCCGCTCAGGGCACCAAACTTGGCGACCCTCTGTTAACAGAAAGAGAAGAACCCCAGAATAAGACTGTTGCCGTCTCTAAAGACATTAGTTTCTCTGGTTTATTCCTTGCCCTCTTGTGAGTGTCCAGCAAACGGGCTTAGTGACAGAATTAAAATTCATGTTGTTAGGGTTAGTGTCATCAAACTGATTGTCTCTCTGTTGGAGTCAAAAATAAGAAAGAAAAAAAGAAAGGAAAAAAAGATAACAAACTCGGTTCTTGTATTTGAGGATAACTGAGAGGAAGGGTGGTTAAGCTGGCTCCTGTATTAGTCATCATGAGCTAGACCATGCTGCAATAACAGAGATCCCCCAAATCTCAGTGACCTTAAGCAGCAGAGGTCCCTTCTGCCCACTGGGGATGGGTGGGGTCTGCTCTGTACTGGCCACCCTCAGGGATGCAGGGCCTTCACCATCAGTAGCATGACCAGTGTGTTGGTCACCTTTCCATCGCTATGATAAAATACCCGAGACAAACAGCTTAAGGGAAGAAAAATTTACTTTGGTTCACAGTTTCAGAGGTTTCCATCCATGGCGGCTTGGCCATTGCTTGTGGCCCGTGGCGAGACAGCACATCATGGTGGGAGCACATCATGGTGGTAGCGTATGGTGGAAGACACTTGTCCAGCTCATGACAGCCAGGAAGTGAAAAAGTGAGAGAGGAAGGAGCTGGTGTCCCATGTCCCCTTCAAGGGCACGTGCTCCCAGCACCTAACTTCCTCCAGGTCCCACATCCCACATGTCCCACGGCCTCTGTACGGCTCTAATAACCTTCCACAAGGGTCTTCAGGGGACATTTAAGACCCCAACCGTGAGAGCTGGTGGCGGTGCAGCGGGGGAGGCAGGATGTGGCCCTGGCCCCTGGCTGCAGTCCCTTGGCTTGGCTGTGCCCGACTTGCAGGGCTGCGGCCTCCTTCTCTACCTAGAAGGAAGGGCACTACGTTGCGCCCCTGCCCCGTCCAGCTCCCTTCCCACGTGGGCTGCTGTGGGCGGAGAGGGTGCCGGCCTGGGTCCCCACGTGGAGAAGGGGAGCTGACCGCCTCTTGGCTCACCTCCCTGGAGGATGGAAGGGTGGCAGCATGCCAGCTCCTTCCAGAGTCAGGGCGGGTTCACGGCCTGCCCAAGGTGGCTGTGGGCGGATGACACCTGACCTTCCCCTCCCTCTTCTGTGCGACTGCAGAAGGTGGTGATGACCTCGGAGCTTATTTCTGGAGGTCAGGCGAGGCCTCCCACTGCAGGGCTCTGCACGGTACCGTGTGCGGGGCGGTCACAGCACCAGGCTGCCCTTGGTGTGGAAGGCCAGGGGAGGTCCTCCCCAGAGGGCGGCCCAGCCTGTCCACCGCGTGGGGCCTGTGAGTCACTTCCTGCTGTACCTGGGTCGCACTGAGTGCTCAGAGAACGAGTCTGAGAGGCTCTTGGGATTCCTTGAGGGCCTCTGGATAGACGGGAGGAAAGAGGAGCATCGGCGTGGTGTGTTCAGGTTGCAGGAACCGAGGGCTCCGCAGGCACCCTGCCGGCAGCGTCACAAGACCCCGTGGGCGGGAAAGAAGGGCCACCACCCGGAGGTCCTGATCACAGGTCAGGGTGCCCCGCGGCCCTCTGCGTCCACGTTTCTGCCTCCAGCTCTGGGGGTTCAACCAACTACAGATTGAAAATATTCAGGAGAAAAAAAAGGCACATAAGTAATTAAATCAAATAATTTTTTTTAATTAAAAAAATAGCCATGATTTTCAAGAACTGCATAGTGTCCATCGTGTGGGTGAATCCTAAGTCAGTTAGCAGATTCTCTTTTGTTCAGTATTTGACTATTTTTATTTTTCCATTAAAATAGCACTGCTATTAATATCCCTGTAAAAAAAAAAGAAAGAAAGGAAGTGCATCTGTACTGAGCAGAGTTCATGTCATTATTCCCTAAACAACTGTTTCCATTTTCCAAATGACTAAATCAAGCGATTTAAGTAATCTAAAGAAGATTTAAAGAACACAGGATGGGAAGATGCCATTTCACCTAAGGGAGCGAGCACCTCTGAATTTGGCGTCTCAGGGGGTCCTGGAACCAGGCCCTGGTGGGTCCCAAGGTCACTGCGATGGCAACTCCTGGGTGCCCTGGTGACTCAGGTCTCCTTCCCTCTTCCTGCCCCTGCCTCCCGCTCCTGCTGCCTCTAGCTGTAGCACTCAGTGGCCCCAGCTTCTGACCCGTCTCTCTGATGACCACAACACAGTAGGTCACCGGCCAGCCTCCGATAGCTATTTGTGGGTCTCATGCCCACAGCAGACCCGTTGAGCAGGGTCAGGCTGGTGCTGAAGGGAGCAGGTGCTGGGGTCAGCAGGGCCCTCGGGCTCCCTGTGTTCAGGTGCTGCAGCTGGCAGCGAGAGCCTGGGATCTGGGTCTGTCCTGCCGGAAGTCGGGACACCACCGGCTTACCTTGGGCAAGTCCTGGGTAGCGGATGCTCAGTGCCCCACCCATACCCAGCGTGCGCGGTGGCCAGGAGCTCTCCTGGTGTCAGCTGTCATTCATGGTGCTTCACACCAGGGACATGGGGCAGAAGAGAGGCGGGCAGCCCTGTGGATGGCTTCTTCTCAGGCCGCAGCTGAGCCAAATGGGGACACGGAGATGGGGCAGCTACACCCCCTGCGGAGGAGAGGAGGCCTTGCAGACTCCACTCCTGCAGAGCAAGGATCACAGACTCTTCCTCCGAGGGCCAGACAGAGGTGTTCTGTTCCACAGGCCAGCGGTTCCATTGCAACCGCTCCGTCTAGTGGTATCATCCACGGGCAATGCACAGAAGAACAGGTGTGGCTGCGTTTCAATAAAACTTTATTTACAAAAGCAGGCGGCAGGCCAGATTTGGGCCACAGGGCTGCAGTTTGCTGACCTGCTGGATGGAGAGCTGTGCAGAGCATGGGCTGTCTTGTCCACTGCTCGGTGTGGTTGCCACTGCCCTCTCCTCGCCTCTTGTCCTTGGGAAGGGGCACGTTTTAGCCTCCTTAAAAAACAAGAAGCACACACACACACACACACACACACCAGCTGTGCTACTTATCACCTGTGTGCTTCTATAGCGACAGGAGCAGGTTTAGGGAGCCCGTGAGTGTTCTCTGTGCCTTGGGAGGTGTCCCCCGGGTTCGCTCCGGGACATTGGACGCTTCGCAGGTTACGCTCTGGGAATGGCCTCTACACAGAAGCCACCTTTCACGAACGATGCTGACCATTTGATCCAACCTGAAAATCAGTAGGACCCATCTGCCCACGGAGGAGCTGAGTTTCCAGCACCACCTTTCTGGAAGGATCCATGGCATGCATGGTCTCCACTGACTCCTGACCTCTCTCTTGACCCCAGGTGACTTAATTCGGTCAGCTCCACTCAACCAGCATGGAGAGCTGAAGGTCTTTCCTCCAGAATTCACAAGGGCTTGGGTCTGGATGTCTCTGAAGGGCAGAGATACAGGGGCATGTTAAAGGCAGAGAGAGTGCACAATGTCCTGCCCATATTTTCTCCTTTTATCACATTATTATGTCATTTTCAACCTTCCCAGAAACCATCACAGCACTTTCTGCTAGAGTTTAAACAGGAAGTTGGAGCAAAATATTTGTTACCCAGAGGCAGAGACGGTAAGGGAAAGAACCCGACTTGAGGCATCGAGAATCACTGTCAGAGCCCCCAGAGCTTGCAAAGCCCTCACGTCTAGTTGACGTGTCTCACATGTCCAGCTGGGGAAACCGAGGTCCAGGGAGAGGCCCTTGCGGGGTGTGTGCCGCCAGCAGAGGTGCGGCTGGACTCTGGCTCAGACTTCCAAAGCTGCACACCCCGCTCCTTGTGGCCACCCCCTCAGCCCAGCAGCTCCATAACGTTTCTCTTCTCTGTTTCTTGTCCGCCTCCTGCAGGATGGCTACTTCTCTCACCGGCCCAAAGAGAAAGTGCGGACCGACAGCAACAACGAGAACTCCGTCCCTAAGGATTTTGAGAACGTGGACAATAGCAACTTCGCACCCAGGACCCAGAAGCAGAAGCACCAGCCCGAGTCTGCGAAGAAGCCCCCGGGGCGACAGAAGGAGCGTTTGCAGAGGAAGCTGGAGCCCCAGGAGAAAGGGCAGGGACAGGGACGTCCCTTCCTGGGGAAAGGGCCCAAGGAGGCCCTGCCTCCCCGGGACAGCGCCGCAGCCAACAGCAGCCGAGGGAAGGACGCCCCCAGACTGCCCCATGCCAGGAGGAGCGGCGGCAGCTCCCGGGAGACCAAATACGACCAGCCCCCCAAGTGCGACATCTCCGGCAAGGAGGCCATCTCTGCCCTGTCCCGCTCCAAGTCCAAGCACTGCCGCCAGGAGATCGGGGAGACCTACTGCCGCCACAAGCTGGGACTGCTGATGCCCGAGAAGGTGACTCGGTTCTGCCCCCTGGAGGGTAAGTCCCACCCTGCTCCGCAGACCTGAGCGCAGCTGTCCCCCTTCCCAGGCCCCAGCTGGGGGCAGAGGATCTGATTTGTTGGGGTGCTTTGGGAACCGAAGTCCCTTGTAAGAATCACGTTGCCTTTGCTGTCGCGTTAACCCATCACCTTTATGGAAAAGGATAAAGTTACAGTGAAATCGGGGTCACCTGAGTGGCGGGAGGCGAGGGGGCCGCGTGGAGAGGGCCTGGTGTCTCTCCCAGCAGAGTCGCGGGCTTGGATTTGAGCGGGACATGATTGACATGAGGTGTGGTCGGGGAGATTTCTGGTTGGCCGCCTTGACTCTGGAGCGCTGAGCACGGCCTCCCTTCTCCACCCGGAGCCCCTTCCTCCTGACTTCCTCTTTCCTCTTACCCCTCTCGTCTCTGGACTTCCTCCCTCCCTCCTCCCCGGTGCAGGGCGCTCTCCCCGTGCCCGTGACCCAGGGAAAATCAGACCTCTTCCCAAGATGCAGGTCAGGCTCGGAGTTCAATAGCGAATTCACGGGCAGCGTGGAGGGCCCTGGAGGTGGGACCAGTCTTGCACAGACGAGCCGCACCTGTTTCTCTACATCTAAACCCGTAGCGTGGACGTGGGCATCTTGGCCATGACCTATAGCTTCACTGGTGCCCGGGAGTGTGGGCGCAGCCTCTGCCGCTCAGACTGTCTGAGCATCGCCCTGTGCCAGGCTCCCTGTGGGGCAGTGTGTCCCCATCCACTCAGCACCGAGGCTGTGAGCTGAATCCATTTCCAGACAAGAAATGCAGAATCCGAGAAGGTCACACAGTTTGTAAGCGACCTCCTGAGATTACACGTTGAGACGCTGGAGATAGAGATGAGCCAGACTGGGTGAAGCCTCGCTCTCCTCAGGGCCCTCCTTCCTCCCCTTCTCGTATATTAGCAGGAAATTCCTAACTGGGCCCAGAGGAGGGAGGACCCCAGGCCCCACCTGGCCGGCTCTAGGACTCGGTCACTGCCGACCCTGCATACACGGGCTTCCCTCCCTTTTACCAGCGGACAGTAAGGTGGCCCCCGGGAACCCGTTCACATTTTACTCTCCCTTGGACCAGAACTTCTAGTTTGTAACTGTGTGCCTGGTTGTCCTGTCCCTGGAGAGGGCAGATGGCATCCGGAAGGAATTTCGTACAGAGAGGGGGTGCCGGTAAGAACAGAGCAGGGAGCGTTTGCAGTGAAGAGCCGTGGGTTCCACGCTGAGCTGCCAGCCAACAGGGAGGGGCCTCGCCTTCTCTGGTCCCGGGTCCTTGCCCATCCAGGGGGCAGCAGGCATTAGATGCTCATGGTGTCTTCCCGCTCCGCCTCCCCTGGGACCGGCTTCACAGCTCCTGCTCACCCCACCCGGTCACTGTGCCACAGGGCGAGGCCTGGCTTTGCCACCGTCCCTCACGAAGTAGACAGAGGTTCAAAAATACCTCCTTGTCATTTTCTAAATTCAAATAGCACACACACAAAAATGTTCTCTTTTGCTTTGAAGGGAAGAGAAATGACCCCAGATTACCACTGGATGCGAACTGATCCAGAGGCCTCAGGGCCTTGGATAGGGGAAGGACACAGAGAAAGACCTGGAAGGTGATGGGGGGTTCGGGGTCAACCTGAGGGGCAGGAATGGACCCACCTCACTGTCAAGACAGAGGTCAGAGAATCAAGCCAGCCCACTGCAGAACGGGGACACTTTGGGTCCCCATATTGGTGCATCCAGGAGCCAGGCGAGGCCTGCCCAGTGGCCTCCACCCCCTGCCTCTCTGGATGCAGAAGGGAGGTGGGTGGACAGAAGGACTGCAGGGGGAGAGCAGGGCAGGAGACCCCTCAGAGAAACCTTCGTTCAACTGGACGGAGACAGACAACTTGAGGCCCCCGTAGGGCCCCAGGTCACCCTGAGATAGGAGCCGGCTCCTGCTGAGCGCAGGGGCCTTGGTCTTCAGGGCTCTGCATGCCTGCACTCACCACACTGCAGATGGAAGATATTCCAGAAACTTCATCCGTGCTCTACACGGACTCCCTTGTCTTGTGACCGCTCCCCACACAACACAGGATAGCAACTGTTTGATGACATGCACGTTGTACCAGCTCTTCCAGCAACCTAGCGATGACTTACGGCACGTGGGTTATAAAGACCACTGCATTTTACGTCAGGGACTTGAGCATCTGTGGATTCCGGCCGCCTAGCTGGGCGGTGCGTGAACCGATGGTACGTGCCTCTGTGCGCACTAGTCACAGTGCAGGATTTGGATCTGACAGGTGGCAGCCATGTGAGCTAAGTGCCTAGACAGAGGGCTGGAGGGACAGGCAGCCACCCCCTCCGTGGGACGCAGTCCGTGGCATTGGGATAACCTGAGCATGTCAGGCAAGCTCATCTCCGTCTTTGAGCTTTTTGCAGTCAATGTGCAGCCACGCAGTACTTTCTTCTCAATAGGGAGGTTTAAAAAGAAAGACTCAGCTCTCCCTTGCAGGTTCGCCCTCGGCTATGGGTCCAGGTGGTCCCCTCTGTACTCCTGTCGGGACTTGGCACATCCACATAATTAGGTGGAAGGTGATGTTTCCAAAACCTTTTGTTTACCTGATGCCCAGCAGAGAAGTTTTGGAAGCCTGGGTTGAAGGTTTGCCCAGGAGACTATATAGGGCTCCTACTGTATACTAGGTACACTGGTTCTGCAAATGGCCAGAGAGTAAATATTTAGGGGTTCACAGGTCCTACAGGCTCCAGCACAACTACTGAATTCGCTGCAGTCACCAAAGGGCAAGCATAAATGTACTCGGTTACGTTCTGATGAAACCTAGCCTGCAGACATAGCCCCTGGGCCAGACCGGCCGCTGGGCCCCGGGTGGCTGGCTCCTGTTTAAGTACCAACTCTGTGAACAGCGACTCCTCCACTTGTGATGGGTTCACGCCACCATGGATCCAGCGCAGGCTGGAAAGGCCAGTGAGTTGGAAATGCATCTGAGGCACCTGCCTACCGAACACGTGGCTTAGCCTGGCTGCCTTGGGTGTGCCGAGGACGTGGGTGGGCCTGCAGCTGGGCAGTGATCCAGCACCAAGGCTGCTGTGTGATAAGTGCTGAATCAAGACTGCTGTGTGATCGAGTGCTGAATCAAGGCTGCTGTGTGATCGAGTGCTGAATCAAGGTTGCTGTGTGATCGAGTGCTGAATCAAGGCTGCTGTGTGATCGAGTGCTGAATCAAGGCTGCTGTGTGATCGAGTGCTGAATCAAGGCTGCTGTGTGATAAGTGCTGAATCAAGGCTGCTGTGTGATCGAGTGCTGAATCAAGACTGCTGTGTGATCGAGTGCTGAATCAAGGCTGCTGTGTGATCAAGTGCTGAATCTCTCGTGCGACCTGTTGAAAACCAGTCTGAAGCTGGAAAACAGAGAGGCTGTAAGGCCAGGTTTTGCTTGATTGTTAAGTTGAGAAAATCAGCAGTGCAGCTGTCCTGAGTCAGGAAACCTTCATATGCGCATGTCGGACTCTCTCTCAGGGCTCAGAACCCTCGCTCCAGCCCTCCCAGGTAAGTCTACCACCAGCCCATTTTGCTGATGAGGACATTGAGACTCCTAGAGGTTTAGGACTTGGCCAGAGGCACGTAGCTAGTGGATGACACCCTGTGTTAGGACTTGGGTTATTGAGCCTGCATCCCATAAACCTGACCCTTTTCCAGAGGCAAAAGCCTTCACCTTATCAGAGAGAAGAAAGACCTGCTACCTGGAAGCTGTGTCCTGTCCTCAGTGTATCTGCAAGGGAACAGGGAGGGTGTTGCTAGGGACCGATGTGGCCAGGGGTTAGCAGCCTGGCTGTGAAGCCAGACTGCCTGGATTCAAACCCCAGATCTCCCCTGCATAAGCTGTGTGACCCGGGGGAAGTTGCTTGACCTCTCTGTGCCTGGGTGTCTCCATATGTTAAGTGGAGGGGACATGAGCACACCTGTCGCAGAGGGTTTGTGAGGGCGGAACACAGTTAGGAACTTCGCCTGGTCAGCCAGGAGTGTGTGTCACTTACACTTCGGCTGAAAATCTCATCGCCGTGAGCCAGGGGTTCCCACGCCTCTCCTGGTCGCGCTGAGACAGCCCCGGCGTGGTTTTGCAGTGTGGATTGGCTGAGTGTTGTCCTGAGGCCCTCACCGCCTCAGCCCAGGTGACGCGCCCTCCCGGGACCTCTGAGCTGGTTAATAAGAGTGGCATTTAAGAGCCGTGGCACACCCAGCCCCGGCAATACTTTAATTTGCTGCATGGAGGCCTCCGCCTCTTGCAATAAATTCACTGTGAATAGACTAATTGCAAAATAACCCTAATTGGGTAGTTATCAATGAACAACTTCCCGTGGAACAGAATGGCTTACAATTAATAGCATTTAAGCCATAAACTATTCTTCTGCAGAAAGCGAAGATGTAATTACGCCCCATAGGGAGATTGTGTTCCCTTTCTGGAAACCCTGACACCCGGAATTCCCTCTGCTCAGGAGGGATTTGAGCTTCAGCCCAATGGTCCTTTAATTTCCTGGGAAATGAGGAAAGAGAGACAGAGCGAGGGCAGCTTCCTCTCAGAGGCAGCCGGGGATACCGAGTGCCCCGCACGCCCCGCGTCTGTCCTTTGACTGGGCGGCACCCAGACTCCGCCCACAGGGTGCCGGAGGTGGAGAACAGTTAAGGAGGCCATCGCCCGGGGTTGAAAAGTTCAGAGGAGAGGCCATAGATTCTCCACGTGGCAGCTTTGGTGAGGAGCTTCTGCACCTGCCGCCCCTGCCGCCCGGCCCCAGGCCCTTTGCTCAGGCCAGTGGTGGCGTCTAGGAGCCCAGGAGGTGGCTTCCTCTCTGCTGGGATCTTGCACTTTGCCTCCTGCAGAAAGCAATTAGGAAGGAAGGGAAAGGAAACCCCCTTAGGAGAGGAGGGGTCCCCGGCCAGCCCACCAACAGCCACACAGAGGGGAGGCTCTGTCCCGCCAGCACCCACGATGGCCTCACAGACGCTCCTTTCTAGACTTCAGGAGGCACACCACTCCCCCAGGGTCCCCGAGCTCACTGCAGCCACCAAGCTGTCCACACACACGGTCGATCTGGACCACCTGTCCCCACGTGGTGTCCAGAACGACCCTAGGGCCTGCGGTAGCCCTGCCTGGGCCTCCCCGTGTTTTTGGAAATGCACTGTGTTAGATTGAAGGCCAAGGACGGCGTGAATTGGAAAAAGGCATTTTCCACCCGAAGGGCTCTGTCCTCAAGGGTGCAGCTCCGGGTTCTCCTTTGCTAGCTCCCAGCTTTGTGGCCCCAGCCTCCAGGGCCTCCATCTCCGCGTTTCTAAAGGGGGCACAAATATGCACACCCTGTCCTCACGGGTGCAGGCTGGAATGCGGAAGTGCTGTGACCGACCACCTGAGGAGAGCGACTTTAGAGGAGGGAAAGGTTATCTGGGGCTCCCGGTTTCAGAGGTCTCAGTTCACAGATGGCCGGCTCCATTCCTCGGGGCCCGAGGTGAGGCAGAGCCTCGTGGCGGAAGGAGGTGGTGGACATGGCACCAGGACGCAGAGAGAATCCACTCGCCAGGGACAAAATGTCACCCCAAAGGCACGCCCCGGGGACCAGCCCCTCCAGCCACACCCCGCTGCCTACACAGCAGCGCCCGGCAGGGCTGTGCGCTGATTAGCCCAGGCCTCGCCAGGAGCGGAGGACCTGGGGGCGCCTGCTGGGAGTGACGGTCCCCGTGGTTACGCAAGAGAAGGCGTCTGGGCACAGGGAGCCGGCAGGGCACTGGACGGCGTCCTCCCGGCTCCTGGCCCCCTCTTGCTGGCCCTGCTCCTCAGCCGGGCTCTGCTCATTTCCAGCCCCTGCAAAGCCCCCTGCACCCCACCCCCACCTTGTCTGGCCGCCACCCGCCCTGGATCTCGGCCTACCTGCTGCCTCCTCAGGGAAGCCTTCCCAGAGCACCCCTTCCCAGAAGCCGTGGCTGTGGGGGACAGCCACCCCGGGGAGGGTCTTGCCCCATGAAGACCATTTGGCCTGTGACTCGGGAGCAGCATTCTGGAACCAGTTCCGGGTCATGAAAAGCCTCCTGCCTCGTCACCTTTGGAACCACCAAAGGTCGGGAAGTTCCCCGCGGTGGCCCTCCTGCCCACCCACCTGGCTGCAAGCTGGGTGGAGGTGTCCGGGGAAAGGCCCCCTGGCTCCCAGGTCCCTCCTGCCCTCCTTCACCTGCTATGTGCTGGTTAAAGGCAGCTGGTGGGGCTTCACTCCTGTGGACCAGCAGCCTGGGTCTCGGAAGAATCAGAGCTGAGTGACAGGTGCCAGCACATGACTGGCAGGGCGGGTGGGGAGGCTGCTGCGGGGGCAGGGTAGCGACAGCGGGTCCCCAGGGGGTGATGCCAGGACCATTGCTTGCCAGTCAGCTGAGCGGTTCCAGGGCCCCTGGCCTGACTGGGGAACCCAGGACTAGGGACGGGGCTTCCCGTGCAGGGGACACATGGACACAGAGCCCTCTCTACCCATCAGCCTTTGCGGGAGGCCCGAGGCTCTGACACATGGGACTTGGGGTGGGGATTGTTGGAGGGGGCTGGCAGATGGCCCCGCCAGGTGACACAGCCTGTCTCCTGCACCTCCCGGGGCCCCAGGGCAGGGGAATAACTCCCAGGAGGCGCAGCTGGCAGGCGACATGGAGGGAGGGTGGAGACCAGGGTCGGCGTGGCCACACCGAGTGCCCCGGGTCAGGCTCCTCGCTTTCCCCGTCTGTCCCTGGGAGACGGCAGTGTGGCCCTTGAAGAGGGTCCCAGGGGGACTGATCGCAGTGGATCCAGAAAAAAGTAAATCCGAGCCGTTCCTCGGCCACCCGCTGCCTGCCAGGGAGGGCTCAGGGCCGAGGCCAGATGGTAGGAGCATGGGTCTGGGTCCCAGCTCGTCACCTCTCCACAGAGCGTGACAGGCTGCGGCTGGAGGACCCACCGGGCCGTGCTTCCGTGAAGCCTCATGCCTGGCCCCGGAATGCCAGCGTCACATGATTTTCACTGGTGGTGAAACGCTATCGTGCTTTGACTTCTCGTCCCCATCCTTCAAAAATGCAAAAGCCATTCCTCCGCCAGGACACAGGCAGCCGCGGGCTGTGGTTTCCCCGCCGTGTTCCAGGTCCCAGGACCCAGCGGTGGGCGAGAGCAGAGGGCGCCCCGTCCCGTGGGGCCCCCACCCTGCTCTGCACAGCAGGCAGGGCGCCCGCCGATGCCCCTGGAGAATCGTGCGTGGCGATGTCTCCACTCGGACCTTCCGCCCGGCAGCAGAGACCAGTGGACGCCTGGGCAGGAACTTCAGGCGATTTTCTGGGTGGGAGGGGAGCTGCGGAGAGGAGGCAGGCGGTGCAAGGTGAGAGGAGGTGGCCCCCAAAGGCCCCGCCGAGGGAGCAAGGGGTGCCCATGTGTGGTGGAAGGCCCGGCATGTTCTAGAAGCAGTGAGGGGGTTCTGGGGCCGGAGCCCAGGGAGCAGTGGGGAAATTCAGAGGGGAGAGGGGCCGGGTGCAGGCGGAAGGGGCTGCCTTTGGATGGCTTTTCGGGAGGCTGGGATCCAACAGGGGATTGTCAGAGTGGAACGTGACCCAGCGTAGCCTTTTCTTTTCCGCTTTGTACTTATTGTGCTGGGACACTTACTATGAGCGCTGTCATTGGATTTCTAAGTGTACAATACGGCCCGCTAGCTGTCGGCACAGTGTCGAGGGAAAGCAGATCTCTCTAGAATCTGCTGTCCGTGCCCAATTGAGATATTTTGCTTTTTTAAAAAAATAAATGTCATCGTCCAAGCTTAACGATGTTACAAGTGATGAGGATGATACAGGAAAGCAAATTAGCACTCCGTCATCTCGTGGAGTTACCCTTTTTTTTAATTTTTAAATTGTATTTGTTCTGTTGAGTTGCCCATGACAGTAGAATGCATTTGTACATTTTGGTAGGTCACACATAAATGGAGAGTGATCTCTCATTTTCCTGATTATACACATTGCAGGATCACATGGGTCATGTACATACGTGTACATGAGTAATAATGTCTGTTTCTCTCCCTTTTCCTTCCTTCCTCATGCCCTTCCCTCCCTTCACTCCCCCTGCCTAATCTAAAGTAACTACTCTTCCCTACCCGCCCCTGATGGTGAATTGGCTTCCGCCTTTGGTTTTTGGGTTTGGCTTATTTCACTTAGCGTGATATTCTCCAGCTCCATCCCTTTACCAGCAAATGCCAGAATTTGATTCTTCTTTAAAACTGAGTAATAGTCTGTCTTTTCTTCTTTTTTATCGTGGTAAGAGCAACTAATTCAGCTCATTTAGCAAACGTTTTAAGCAGAGTATTATTGAGGATAGCGCCTGTGCCGTCCTGCACCCGTCCTAGGCTTGGTGCCTCTGCATCGGCTACTCCCGTTTCCTTCTCCCCTGAGCCCGGCAGCCACCCTCCTCGTCGCTGAGCCTGTGAAGCCGCCGCTTCTAGAACGTTCTGGCGGGTCTGCGACGGCTGTTTCACTTAGCTGACGCGCCGGAGGCTTGTGGGTACGGCACTGCGTGTCGGGAGGTGCGGGGCGCCTCCTGTCCGTGGCTGAGCGGCACTCCCTGTCTGAACGTGCCGCCCTCTTGTCCCCGTCGGCCGTCCCTGGCCAGGTGGGTTGATCTGCATCCCGGCTCTCGTGGACGATGCTTCCGTGCACACCGGGCGCTGCTCGCTCTGAGGTCCCCTTTCCGGTTCTTTCAGACAAACGCCCAGCGAGATACCGCCGCACACACGTCAGGACGGCTGTTATTAAAGCAGAAAGGCCGGTGTGGCCAGGATGGGGCTGGGACCTGCGTGCAGCTGTGGGAAGCGGCGGGGCAGCCGTCTGGGGAAAGGGGCTGGAAGTTCCTGGAAAAGGAAAGCGGAGGAGCCGCACCATCCCGCAGCCCCGCCTCTGCCTGACTGGCTTTAAGGCACTTCTGGAGACGGGACATCATGGGAGTTTCTCACCAGGGTCCCGGGAGACAAGACGGGGTGAAGGGCATCAGGTGAGGTGTCCGTCACCTGGTCATCAGGACCTGTCGGTCTCCTTTGGGCACAAAGACCGCTCAGGCCTGATCTTTCAGCAGACGGTCTTGAACCCCTACCGTGCTCCAGGGAGCGGTGGCCAGCAGTTCCCCAGGTCCAGTCCCAAAGGCCAGTTCCACTCTGCCTTCCCCTTCTAAGGCACCTGGGGGCTTTCCCTCCCTCCAGGCGTGGAGTCATACAGGAAGCCAGCTGCCACCTCGAGGCTTCTGTGGAAGCCCAGCATGTCGGTCAGGGAAGTATCCTGAGGCGCCTCCACCAGCCTCTCCCAGGATGTTCCGCCAGCTCCATGAGGAGCCCATGAGAGCTTCATGTGCAAAGGCCCTGTGGTAGGAAGAGGAGGAGTGTTTGAGGAGCTAAGGAGATCACAGAGGACCCAAGAGCAGGGCAGGAGGGTCTGACTCCCCGCTTTCCAGCTGGGTTGTGATGATCGGCGTCTTTGCTTTGAGCATGGAGAGTGGCAGCTGAGACATCTCGTGGGAACACACTAAGGTTGCTGGAGAGAGGAGCGAGGATTGGCCCCAAAGACAAGCAACACTGTGGAAGAGGGACAGGGAACAGGTCTCATGTCCTCTCTCCAGAGAACCATGCTCCTTCCATTTCAGGACCTGACTGCAGGTTATCTAGGGTCAGGAACAGCCCTACCTTTTTCTGGGTCAGCACTTGAGAGGGCTGCATTGTGTGGCACACTGTGGTCCCTGCTTCCTGGGACACTCCGCTGCTGTTGAGCTCATGGAGGATTAGAGGCAGCCTTGGACTTCACTCCAGAGGCCCACAGCTCGCCTGTGCCCAGTCTGCATGAAAGCCTGGGCCCAGGACTCACCTGCTCCTCCTCAGAGCCCCACCTTCCACCTGCAGAACAGGTGCAAAGGCCCGCCCCACCCCCAGCTGCTGAATGAGATCCTGCACTTTGCCTGACCACTGATCCAGCAAGTATCTACCAAGCACCTGTTACAGGTCAGCAATGGGACACCCCTTGATTGGCAGCTTGTAGTTCCAGAAGCCTCTGGGGCGGGCTGGGGATCCGGCTCCGATGACGGAACACTTCGCCATGCTTTTTCCAGCCTCCTGTGAATTTGTGCCCAGAAGCCGCCCAGGGTAGGGCAAAGGGTGGTGATCCAAAGACGACAGCTTCTTGCTTTAGGATTTGCTTCCCGGGCTGCGGGGATAGCTCAGTAGTGGAGCATTTGCCGAGCGTGCGCGAGGCACGGGGGTCCAGCAGCGAGAGAATGACCTGTTCCCTGGCAGGAGAGGGTGCAGCGGCCTTGTGCACACCCTGCAGTCAACGTCACATCCTACGCTACAGCAGAAAGCTAGCTGGTCATCCTTTGTGCACAGTCCTGCAAAACCAGCTTGCTCTGTCCCCTCTGAAATCACTGGGCAGCAGGGCTCCGGGATTCACGGGGATGCCTCTTCCTCCTGGAAGCCTTCCGAGACTGCCTCACCGTGTCCTGCCTCCTCCACGTGCCGCGCAGAGTGCACGTGGCATCACGGAGGGATTGCCTGGCGCCCTCGGCTGCGAGGCCAAGTCCTTGTATGTGCGTGGTCACAGCTGGATCTCCGGCCCCTGCCCCGGGCTGGGGTGCAAGGACTCGTGTCTCAGGCCCCTCCTAACGCCAGGCGTGGAGGTCGGCCCTTTACATGCAGGATCGTGTTCCACTTCCCCGCGACACTGAGACAAGTGCGTTCCCCAAGCACGT
The DNA here is from genome assembly GCF_902686445.1 of Sciurus carolinensis. Taxonomy (NCBI): domain Eukaryota; kingdom Metazoa; phylum Chordata; class Mammalia; order Rodentia; family Sciuridae; genus Sciurus; species Sciurus carolinensis. Next base: position 28,731,970 of record NC_062230.1, on the reverse strand, counting down.
TGTGCACCTGGGGAAAGAACTTGCCTGAGGTGGCGTTCGCTCCTGACGGGCCTTGAGCTCAGACCTGGTTCTGCTTCACGTCAAACCCTGTGTCTTAGTTTCTCTGTGACACGTCACCTTTAGTAAATGCACAGCCTGTGTCCCTTAGGTGGCTCGTCCAGGTTCTCAGAAGATAAAGGGACAGAAACACCCTGACCCAGGGCCCGCCCAGCTCTTTGTCACTCTCCTTCGCTGCAGCCAGAGAGAGCAGGACACTGAGGTCTCTGTACGAGGACCCGTTCCCAAGCATCCGTCCTCCGAAAATCCAAAAAAGTCCACAGTGATCCAAGATCCAAGACATTCTGAGCACTGACCTGAAGTCACCAGTGGAAAGTTCCACACCTGACCTCACGAAGAGCCTGCGGGCCCATCGCGGGTGCGTTGAGGGTGGCATAAATCACCTTTAGACTGTGTGCATGACGAAGTTTGCCTTTAACCTCGGCCCCAACTCTGAGATGGCCCACATGTGTACGTGAATCGTCCCAAATCTGGAAAACTCTCAGCTCTGAAATGCTTCTGGTCCCAGGCATTTTGGTCCAGGGTTACTCGACCTGGGTTGACACTTGGCCTTTCCCTAGGGATGTCCATGTGCCAGGGACTGTCCTCAGCACTTGGGCCACGTCAGCTCACTTATTTCCAAGAACTCTGTATTCAGGGAAACCGAGACCCAGAGAGGGAGAAACCCTGCTGGAAATCACACGTTACACCCGGAGCAGAGTCCGCCTCTGAGCCCAGAGATTTGGGTTCCTCGGCCGTCGGCGGGACCTGCTGCCTCCCATCTGATGCAGAGAGACGGCCGCAGTCGGGAGACCCCCCTAGTGTGGAGGGGCTGGCCACACCCACGACCCCCAGGGCTGGCCTTCCAAGTGGGTCCGTTGGCTGGGGTGAAAACTAGCAGCCGCCGTAGCCTCCATTTCTCTGCCAGTTCCCCATTGCCGTGGTATATTTGTGTTAGTGTAAAAATGACAAAGCAATAATTTTTCATTGTATCCTTCAGTCACCCATGAGAGATTGGATTTAGGTCACAATTTATTACCCTGTGGAATTGAATCCAATTTTTAACACCATGTCAGCCATTCTGGTATTAGAGCCTTTTAATGGCTGTGAAATTTATACAATGATAAAGTAATTTAAAACATATGTAGGAAGAACATCAGGCAAATTGATGTGTATAGAACCCCGTGGTAAAAATTGAATAGGAGATAAACACGGGAAATGGTGATTGATTAGGGCGGGATGGAAATAGCGCTCGCGTTGATAAACTCTTAATGGCGAAATTAGTAAACTAATTTATTCTTCGTGATTTTGAGGAGGGTTTATGTTGCCCTAAATCAGGATCCAGGCTGAGCCGCCAAGCACAAATTAATGGCTCACCTCTGTGTGCGGCACAGTGCAGCTGAGAAGCCCGTCTGTGGGACTGGGAGGTGACCAAGGTCCCCCAGGGTGTTTCCAGCCACCAGAGGGAGAGGAGGGGGAGGAGGCAGGGGACAGAGAGACGGCAGAATGACTCCTCTTTCAATATTTCAAACCTTGCTCCGAGATGGCAGGATGCACGCTTATTATAATCCCTGTGATCGCGCTCCTATGTCGGAACCCCACATTGTACCCCGTACAGTTGCCCATAAGTGTAAAAGAGCACCAACTGAAAATGACGTGAAGACAGACGTTCCGAAGACAGAGGGGGACTCCAGCTCGACCAGTCCCCTCTGAGCGGCAGCTACTCGGAGCACGTTCTTCTCTGCCTTTAGGTGCCTAAGTCCAAAGTAGAGCCTGGCTTTGTGAGCGGGGAATCATGGATGACGGGAACTTGATGTGTAAACCTGGAACCTGCAGAAAGGTGGACTCTGGCCGTGTGATGAGAAGTCAAAGTCACCTGGCACTGTTTTTAGAATGGCGCTTCATTGGGGCTTGCGTCGAGGGCGGAGGCCCGTACGGTTCTTTGACGTGACTGTGAATCTGTAGCTTGGGTACGCCAGGCATGACTGGCCGCTCCCCCGTCAATGGACACTTAGGTTGCTGCCAGGTGTTTGCTGTACTGAACAGCTGTCCCCTCCCTTCTCCCCAAGATGAACCTAACGGGTACCATGTGAACGCATCCGGGAAACAGGAATCTGCTTCCTCCAGCGGATGACCCAGGGAGTTAGAGCTTGGTTCTTTGGGACCCCCTGGTCAAGACGGGCTGCGGGGCAGACCTGGGAAGCAGAAGCCCCGAGTGCCACGTCTTGCTTGCTTTAGATTTCAGTGGTCACGGTCGCACGCCCCATGTGAGGCTGTACCAGTGTGGCAGCTCGTCCTCTCCTGTGGGAGTCCCCAGCAGGGTGCCGGAAGCTTCTGAAGCACCCTCATCCTTCCAAGAGGACTGTGTTCTCCCTGGAGCCTCACCAGGCCTCAGGGGAGTGGCCTCTCTAGTTCCAAATCCTCTGAGGTCCCACGGTCGTCCTCTCCGAGGGAGCACGGTGGTCTGCACACCTGAGCTCGCGGGAGTTCCCGGGAGGCTCCTCAGTACAGACGCCCGGCTGGGGCCGGGAAGGCTGGCCTGGGTCTGGGATGGGGCTTGGGACATTTTCTTGCCAGGCGAGGCTGCTTCTGCTGCTTCTGCTGCTCTGGGAGGAGCACCCTGCGGGGAGAACGTCCCATCTCCACATCTGCCCTTTCCCAGGTCAGTGGTTCTCAGCCAAGGCCGTTCTGCTCCCCAGGGGGCATTTGGCTGCATCTGGAGCCGTTCAGTCTCACAACTGGAGCCTCGTGGGTGGAGGCCAGGTAACCCTCCCGCAGGACAGCCTCCCAGCAGCATCCTGTCCAGAGTGTCGGTGGCACCGTACTTGAGACACCCTCTCCTCCCTGAGCCAGGAGCTGTGTTCGACGGGGGTGTTTGCCTCCCTCCACAGTGGTTCATAGCATGCAGGGTTGGCACTGCCCTCTCGGCCTCTGGTTTTCAAGGATTGGCTTATTGCACTTAGCATGATATCCTCCAGCTCCTTCCATTTATCTGCAAATGCCATAACTTCATTTTTCTTTATGGCTGAGTAATATTCCATTATGTAGATATACCACAGTGTCTTTATCCGTTCGTCAATTGAAGGGCATCTAGGTTGGTTCCACAACCTAGGTATTGTGAACTGAGCAGCTATGAACAATGATGTGGCTGCATCACTGCAGTATGCTGATTTTAGGTCCTTTGGGAAGAGGCCAAGGATCTGGAGAGCTGGGTCAAATGGTGGTTCCATTCTAAGTTTTCTGAAGAATCTCCACACTGCTTTCCAGAGTGGCTGCACCCATTTGCAGTCCCACCAGCAATGTATGAGTGTGCCTTTCCCCACATCCTCGCCGACACCTATTGCTGCCTGTAATTTTGTGTATTTGGAGTCCTATAAGCCTCTTGGACTTGATTTTCCATTTCATTCTTCAGATTTGGGAAATTTTCTGATATTATTTCATTGAATAGATTATTCATTCCTTTGGTTTGTTTCTCTAAGCCTTCCTCAATCCCAATAATTCTCAAATTTGGCCTTTTCATGATATCCCATAGTTCTTGCAGATTCTGTTCATGATTTCTTACCATCTTCTCTGTTTGTTCAACTTTGCTTTCGAGGTTAAATATTCTGTCTTCAATATCTGAAGTTCTCTCTTCCAGGTGTTCTATCCTATTGGTTATGCTTTCTATGGAGTTCTTACTTTGGTTTATTGTTTCCTTCATTTGAAGGATTTCTGTTTGGTTTTTTTTCAATATCTCTAACTCTTTATTGAAATGATCTTTTGCTTCCTGTATTTGCTCTTTTAACTGTCGATTGGTGCTATCATTCAATGCCTGCCTTTGCTCTTTCATCTCATCATTCAATGCCTGCATTTGCTCTTTCATCTCATCGTTTGCTTCTCTGATCATTTTAATTATGTACATTCTGAACTCCCTTTCTGTCATTTCTTCTGCCATGCTGTCGTTGGATTTTATTGATGTAACATCTAGATTTGTTTGGGGCATTTTCTTCCCTTGTTTTCTCATATTGTTCAGGAATCAGTGGGTCATTAAGATATTGCAGATTTCCTCTATGGACTTATAATGTCCCTGAAGATTGCTAGTATATCCCCTCTTATCCTTCAGTAGCCTGAAGTCTTGGAGGAAGTTGATAATGCGGAGCTCCACGAAGAAGCTGCCTCTCTAGGGGTGGTGACCCTCAGGTGGCGTATATTCCCTGCTAGTGGGCAGAGGTGCCTCCACTTGTTGACCAATGGTCATCCAAAGGGGAACTAGGCTGCGGGCTGAGGCAAGTCCTGTTTGTGCCTGTGTCTCTGGTTTTACCGTCCCTGTGGGAAAACCTCACCCGGCAGGGAAGACTCACTCAGTGGGGACGTCTCGCTGGTCAGTTCCCCTCCTAGAGGTTCCCCTCAATCTACAACTACCACCTGGGCTGGGCTGTCTTCCTCTGCAACGATCCCAGGGGCCCGGACCTACCTCCTGGGCCTGGGAGCCTCACCCTTCGCAGGCAAGTCTCCTTAGGCTGCCTCTCCTCAGAGAATCTGCCCGCAGTCCTGGAAACTTCGCTCCGCCCCTAGGCGTGTCTCTGTGCGGCTCTTCCAGCAAGAAGCCACCTAGCTCCTGGGACCCTGCTCTGCACCAATCACCTGGCTATGCAGCCCCTCCTCTGAGCCACCACCTGGAGCCCCGTACAATAGCTCCGAGACACAGAGACCCGCCACACACCTCCTCCTCCGGACAGCCGCCCGGTTTCCCACGCAGTCACTAGGAGTCCAAGCAACTCACTTCGTGTCTCCTCCTCCCGCCTACTGCCTGTAGCCCTAGGCAGTCACTCCAAGTCCAAGTGACCCGCCCTGTTCCTCCTCCTCCCCCTCGGGGTAGCCCCCCCGGGTGTTCAGGAGTGGTGGCTCCGAGACCAAGTGACCCACCGCGCTCCTCCTCCAGGCAGGCCACCGGTGTTCAGGAGCGGTCGCTTTGAGTGCAATCAACTCACCACTTGCCTCCTCCTCTGGCAACCGCCTGTGGCTCTGATGCAGTCACTCCTAGACCAAGTGACCCACCGGGCTTCTCCTCTTCCTCCAGGCAACACCCCCCCCCCCCACCCCGTGTTCAGAATTGGTCGTTCTGGGTCTAAACCGCTCGCCACGCAGCTCCTCCTCAGGCAGCCGCCCGGAGCCCCAGCGGCTGCTCGAGTCCCAGCGCTGTGCTGAGCCGCCTCCTCTACGATGATCCCAGTTGTCCGTGTTTACCGCTCCAGCGGGGGGAGGGGCATCTCGCCGGCAACTCCACTTCACAAATTCCCTGCGTTCCGGGGCTACCGCCCCATCCGGGACGCCTCCCCAACGGGAGAGACTCACCCGGCGGCTTTGAGTTTGTCCCAAGTCTGTCACTATCTCCTCTTTTGAATCCTGCGTCCTGGAGCAACGTGAAATGCAGCCGCCCTCTAGGCCGCCATCTTGAAACTCCCCTGCTGCCTGTAAAGGAAGGGGATTCTGACACTGCGGCCAGGGACCCCGTGGGCATTATGCTAAGTGAAGTGACTGGTCACAGGACAGAAATGGGAGGTGCCTGCCGGTGGGGTGCCGTTGTGCTCCATTCACAGAGACTGAGCGCGGCTGGGGGCTGCCGGGGTCTCTGAGAAGGGGAGAAGCAGGAGTGGTTTTTTAATGGACATAGTTTCAGTTTCTCAGGAGGAGAAAGCCCCGGGGGTTGGTGGCCTGACCACGTGAACATACTTAGCATCACTGTACTGTGCACTTGGAGATGGATACGATGGACAGTTTTATGTGTTTTACCATGATTTTCTAAAATGTTGGCTCCTGTAAAAGCAGGCAGAGACTCACTTAAGTCTTGCTCTGATGCAGGGCGATAGGCTTCGTCGGCCTGTCTCCCTGTTTCACACCCAAGGCTGGGTGATCCGCTCGGGCTGAGTCATTTCACCTTGATTCCAGGGTAGTAGGGAGTCATCGATGGTTTTTGAGCAGAACGGTGGCATGATCCGATTTAGACTTTTAATAGGGATTGCAGACTTTCCATCAAAGGCCAGGTCACTTTAGGCCTTGCAGCCTGAGGTCTGTCTTCCTTCACCGCTCAGCTTACTGTGTGAGCCAGCAGGCCTGACTCCGCTCCAGGGAGAAGCTGTTTGCAAAGCGGACCAGCTGGATTTGGCCCCAGGCCGTAGTTTGCAGACCTGCTTCGGGGTGAGCGTGCCGGCTGGCTGCTGCATCCTTGCCGCTGGGGCAGGTTGAGAAGAGAGTTGCAGAAGGTGCGATAGGCTCTGCCCCACCCCCACCATGCCCCCAAGGGCCCCCCTTGGTGTAACCTGGCGGTTGGCTGGCGGGAGCCTCTTAAAGAAGCAGCAGCCCCAGAGTCCCCATAGGTCCCCTGTTGATGCTGCCTGCCCTCCCCGCCCCAGCCCTCTTGGAGGAGAGTGCCCGGGTCTGGGGACCTGGCACCAAGGTGACCTGCAGGGATCCCGGGCAGCCGGGCCAGGCGGGGATGTCTGCTTGCTCCTGCTGCTGGTTCCCAGTGTCTTCCTCTCGAGAGTCTCTTAGCAGCAGCAGGGGACCCACAGAACGTAGAGGTGCTGCTGCTGCTGCGTTCTGGGCCCGGCCCTCCAGGGGCAGTTAGCCTGGTTGCCCACCTCCCTCCTCCCTCCCTCCCCCTAGCTTATTGCTGTGAGGCGCACCATCCCCGCGGAGCGCCATCAGGAACTCGCACTGTAATGTAGAAGACTACGGGAGGACCCGGTGGCTGATTAATAATGCATCCGTAGAGCAGTGGAGACGGGCGGATGAGCGGGGCCGAGGCTCCTGGCTTTATTTATGCATCTGGAATCCTAGGGTTTCCTGGGAGGCAGGGGGTCTGCACGGGGGCTCTCTGGTTCCCTGCAGGACCCTCGTAAGATCAAACGGTCCTGTGTTTCTTATCCCTGGGGTCCTGCCATCGAATGCTGGCTCCACCAGGGGCTGGCTAGGGCACTTGGGGCCACTGTGTGAACCTCCCGGTGCCTCTTTTTCCCATCTGTAAAATGGGGCCAGTGGTAGCATCGACTTTACAGGTTCCGTTGGACAGGACGATAACCCAGAGCCCATGGAGCGTGGGTGCTCAGTCAGTGCCGCCCCCTCACTCCTGTCCTTATCGCGGGAAGGCCAGGCGACCAGGCCCGGCCGGCCAGCCTGTGCCTGCTCCCAATCCCCGCGTCTCATCCCACCTGGACACCTTGCTGTCAGTGTCCGGTCACCCCCTGGGCCCTCCCTCTCTGCTCCTTGCCGCCTCCCTGCCCACGGAGCCTGCGTCTCGTGCGGCTGAGGCCACGCACCGCGAACTCGTCTCACATCTGACTGCTGCGCCCCTCACGCCCCACCCCTCCCAAGGGGTTCCCCACTCCGTATCTAGGGTGTTCTTCCTAAGACATCCTTAGCACCGTGGGATTCGTCTGTTGACAACCCCCAGAGGTGGCCCTTGCAGTGGCCTCTGGGGCCCTTCGTGACCTGCCCACCTCCTTCTCCTGCCTCATCTCTGACACTCTGGGCCTTCCCCGCCCACTGGTCATTGTGCTGGAACCCGCCCCTACCAGCCTCTTGCAGCCCCTAAAGCAAGCAGGCTCCAGTTGGAGCCTTCCCACGTGTGGACCCCCCGTCCAGACCCCTGTTCTTGGGTCCCGGTTCTGAGCCACTCCTTGAATCTGAGTTCAAATCCAGTGTGCTTCCTCAGGGACGCCTCTCCTTTTCCTTGCTAAGCATTTCCCTACTCTCTAGGAGGCACGCATGTGGCTGATCATTTGTTCAGCATCTCTTCCAAATTAGACTAGAATATCCAGGAAGGCAGGTCCTAGTTTTTTGTTTGTTTGTTTGTTTGTTTTCACTACTTACCCCATCTTTACAAAGTAGATACCCTGGATGATGGATGGATGGTTGATGGATGATGGATAGATGGATGGATGGATGGATGGATGATAGATGGGTGGATGGATGGATGATGGATGGACGAAGGATGATGGATGATGGATGGATGGGTGGATGATGGGTAGATGGATGGATGATGGATGGATGAATGATGGATGGATGATGGATGGATGGGTGGATGACTGGTGGATGGATGATAGATCGTGGATGGATAGATGGGTGAATAATGGGTGGACAGATGATGGACGATGGATGAATGGATGATGGATGGATGGGTGGATGATGGGTAGATGGATGGATGATAGATCATGGATGGATGGGTGGGTGGATGATGGGTAGGTGGATGGATGATGGATGGATGAATGATGGATGGATGATGGATGGATGGGTGGATGACTGGTAGATGGATGGATGATAGATCGTGGATGGATAGATGGGTGAATAATGGGTGAACAGATGATGGACGATGGATGAATGGATGATGGAGGGATGAAGGATGATGGATGATGGATGGATGGATGGATGATGGGTGGATGGATGATGGATGGATGGGTGGATGATGGGTAGATGGATGAATGATAGATGATGGATGGATGGATGGATGATGGGTGGATGGATTAACAGATGATAGATGGATCAAGAGATGGGTGGAAGGATGAATGAAAAGATGAATGAATTGGTAAGGCAGACAGAAAGATGAATGGGTAAAAGGACACTTAAGAGGAGTTTAAGTCTACAAGCCAAGAGTCCAGCAAGCACATCTTGGGACAGTCCTGGTAAGAAATGACAGTGAGTTCAATTTAAAAAACTGAACTTGAGGGAAGGTTGGACTTGAGAACATTTCAGGAGGTACAGTTGGCAGCACTTGGCAGCTCACTGGCCGTAGAGATGAGAGATGAAGGATGGGGAGGAACCAAGCACACACCTGGCTTGTTCATTAGTTTGGTGGAAATGGCGCACTTACCGCATCTGGGAAATGGGCTGACGTCGGTCCCGCCTCACCATGGGAGACTGAATAAACCAAACCCCTCGCAAGTGTTCAAGAGCTATGGAAGCCGTAGAAACTGAGAAGGACAAGTCTCGTTCCGGTGAAGCTCTTGAGCCAGAAGAATGGCTTTGCCCAAGTTCTAGAGTCGCTGAGCAGCTGGTGTGACCAGGGAAGTGTGCTGGTCAGGGTCTCCTGGTGCAGGGCCCTGGAAGACAGGAAAAGGCATCTGGAACTTTCCCTTAGTGGGGTCCAATGGCATCCCACGCTTGATCTCTCCAAGACGGGGACCCTCGGGCTAGAGACAGCTGGAGCCTGCCTTGGTAGGAGCGGCCGGGCCACGTGTCCACATATTGTCCGTGGCTGCTTTCCAGCCGCAAGGGCAGAGGGGAGAATTTGCCCCAGAGACCATAGGGCTCCCAAAGGCTAAGCTTCCTGCAGTCTGTCCCTTACAGACAGAGTGCGCGAACACGGGTTCAAAAGCTGAGCGCCTGCTGGCTACGTCCAGCACGTATTCAAACGCCCTGCCCATTTTCCATTGCCTTCCAAACTGATGAATGGGAATAACTGACAGATTTTACAAGGAACAACTCAAGCTTATTTCTGCAAGGGTTCAGCTGACTTTCAGGGATGGGGCGGGTAGTTGGAAAGGTCAGGAGAAAAACACTCTGTCTGCGGCTCGTTATAAAACAAACCTCTAGTGCGTGCCCTCGACACAGCCGCCTCACTGGGCGGAGGATGCTGGGTGAAGCTGGGGCGGCCTGACATGTACCAGATGCCCACCAAATGTTTGTTGAATGACTAATGAATGAACAGTGACCTTCACAAGGATCCAGAGCTGGTCTCGCACCTGGAGTGTTTGGACACGGACGTGAAGATGAAGGCAAAGACCTACCAGCCCGCTGCTGGCTTTTACCTAAGAGATTCAGAGCAAATGGAGCACACGGTGTCACCCAGGCGGTACCAGAAGAGCCCCCGGATTGGGCCACCGCATGCAGCTCTGAGGCTCCCAGGGTCTCCTAGAGAGTAGGATGGGACCCCAGTGGATACCGGATCATCCTTTAAAAACTCTGGTGAGGAATGCGGACGGCCGCCATCTCCGGCTTCTAATTACACCTCTGCGTCTCTCAGGAAGGAAGAGCCACTTGCCACGGGCACACTTCACAGCTCATCTGAAACCCGACACGGCTGGCGTCATTGCCTGTGTGCTTCCTGAAGCCAGGAGAAGGGTTCTGGAAACCGGTTCCCCGCTCGTCAGGGCAAAGGGCCTTGACCTCTAACCTCAGACTCCACCGGTCTCTTCTACCAGGAGCCGGGGTGTGCGTGGGAAGGGGCAGGGCAGGGCAGGAGCCACCCCCAGGAGGCCAAGCTGCCAGTGAGAAAAGTCCAGTCCCTAATTTGTCTCTTTCCAGACTGAGTGGGGGAAAATGCTGGGAAGCCCAGATCTTACTGTGGAGCCCTAATAACAACGATAATGATAACGGAGATGGTTGGTCGAGTCCTATTATTCCCACCTTGTGAACATTAAAGGGTGAGATGCACCTGATTTTGTTACCAAATAACACGAGGGCACATCTCAACCCTTCATCTTTTCAAATCCAGGCCGCACCTGAGTGTTCATTATGCTCCAGTCCGTGTTCAGCACCCCCTAATGCTGGTGGTTCCCACATCCCGCCTCTTGCTGAGCTTCAGAGTCTACCCTCCGCTGCTCAGGGGCTCTTTCGGGTGGCGTGGAGTCCTAAGCCCCAGTACTTGTGAGCGTGGCCTTCATTGGAAACAGGGCCTTTGCACGTGCTGGGGTTGAAGCAAAGCCGTTAGAGTGGCTCTCCTGCAGGGGAATGTGTCCTGAGGGAAAGGGGACGTCGGGCCAGAGACAGACAGACACCCAGGGAGAACAGATACGCCAGGGGAGTGTGCGGTGGCAAGGGATGCAGACTGCCGGGCAGCACCAGCCACTAGGGGAGAATCTGCCCCAGGCCCTCGGCCGGAACCAAGCTGGCCAACTCCTGGTCTCGGATGTCCAGCCTCTGGAACTGCGAGAGAGCTGACTCCTGTCGCTGACCCCCGCCCCCCGCCCGTCGGTGTTATTTTGTTAGGGCAGCTGCAGAAAATGAAGGGACCGTGGAATCAACGCTCAGATGTCCCCCGAGCCCCGGCTTCTCAATGCTACCCCCTCACCAAGCCCAGGCTTCTTTTGGTGTCCTCCACGTCAGCTGGTGATGCCAACACCGATCGGGCCCTCAGGCAGGGAAGTCTCCGAACCCGGAGAGCCGCTGTCATGGTCCGCATCTCCTGTGCTGATGCAGAGATGTCGGGGGAAACGGCTGGGTTGTGAGCGCTGCACGCTCCTCAGACCGTCCTAGCTGGGCTGGGCGGTGACCGTGCGGCTGGGCGCGGCTGGGGCCGGTGGGTCGCTGGGGGCCTCTTTCCTGTGGCCCCTTCTGCTGTCTCTGCTTCCTGGTGGCCACGAGTGGAGCAGCTGTTCTTCACCACGCCCTCCCGCCACCATGTTCGGCCTCACCTTGGGCCCAGGGCAGTGGATTCAGCCAACCATGGACTGAACCTTCGAACCAGATGAACTGTCCCTCCTCCAAGTTGTCCTCGTTGGGCATTTCGGTCACAGCAACAAAATGCTAACTAAACTGCCACGTAGGCTGGTCAGTGAGGGAGGCGTCCAGACGGACACGTCCAGCCTTCACTCGTAGCCTTGAGATCGGGGCTCGGACGTGCTAATGGTTAAAATCTCCGTCGAAACGCCCAGATTTCCAGCTTCCCTGGAGATCAATGGAGAGATCCGGCAGCCTTATGTTGGCAGCTCCTTCCTGGTGCCTGCGCTGGCTCTGGTCTCCCGTCACACCTTCCTCGCTCCAGAGGTCCCCCCCGGCCTGTAGCTTGCATGTCCAACCCTGTCAACAGCAATTGGCAGGATGTGTGGGGACCAGTTCCAGCCCTCTGGGTTAAGTGGGGACAAGACTCCAGAATTTCCAGATGAGGAGAAGTTACTGTCCTAGTCCCTCCCAGAAGCTCTTGCGTCTTTGGTCCCTCCGTCTGCCCAGAGTACGGCCTCCAATAGAAATGATGGAGAATAATGTGTGTGGGTAGCATACACGGTGGTGGCACCCAGGGACGCCTCGGACAGAAGCCGTGGCTTAGAGGACACTCGGGTGCACACTGCCAGTGTGCTGCATTTCTGTGAAGTCGCAAATGTGTTTAAAGCCTGAAAGCTACGACTGGGAGAAGGACAGTCCTTAAAAGAACTGCTAAGGAAGCATCTGTCATAATCCCCCACTCGGTATCCTGAATGTATAATTTCTGCCGTGACTCAGCACATCTTGGGGACTGAGAAACCAACAGTCCCTCTTATTCGTATAAAGAATATTGAGAGGCACAGAGATGGAGGTCATCCAAGTTCAGAGACTGCTTTCTAGCTGTGTGGCCTTGGGAAGGTCACTTAACCTCTCTGAACCTCGTTTGTAAATGGGACACCAGTTCTCCTCTTTGCAGGACGAGAGAACTAAAGAGAAGGCCTCCCTGGGAGCTGTGCTTAGCACACAGTAGGTCTTAAAAATGTACAGTGATCTTGACGATTCAGACTGCGGACTCCAGACTGCTCTCCACACGCTTGGTCTTGGGAACAGCTAGAACGGCTTCATCAGACTCTTCTGAGATCAGGGTTTTCTTTCTGAAAACCCAGAACGTATTTAGTTTTGAACCTCCATTTCCAAACTGGATTGGAATAAGCTCTTCTCTGCACTAAAACAAAGTGATGAAGAAAACAAAGCCAGACGACCCTACTTTTTAAAAATTTTTCCAGGAAGTTTCCCTATTTTCTCATAATGAGAGATCATTAAAATAACCAGAAGACAAATGGCACCAAATTAATAAAAATGTAGATCAAATGATCCTCTGTTACCTATTTTTGCTCAGTCGCAGTCGAGCAACGCATTGATTAAACGGCCAGCGAACCCTTGTGGTCGTATTCATTACGATGGTATCATCTATTTTATTATGATAGGATAATAACTAACACCGTCTTGCGGACAGACATTTCTCTGTGGGCTAAGTAATCATTTACTGTGGATCCGCACCATGGAACACCGGGTCCATTTCACCCGTGGTGGAAGGGGCCCGAGGGCTGGGGAGGGGAGGAGCTGGCTAATTTTTGTATTTATCACAAGGCTCAGCCGGCGGGATTCCCACGAGGACGGGGCTTCCGGTGCACCGGGAAGTCTGTCATGATCCAGGCAAGATTTTAGAAATGTCAGAAAAAGACGGTCAATGGGCTGTTTTTATTAGATTGTTTTTGTTTTTATCGACTCCGAACCCGATAGCGGATCCGATCATTTCTCAGGTGCTGATTTATCCGCGGGCTCATGAATTCATCAGGCGTCATTCATTATTCATAGGCAGACGGGGGAGGGACGTGCGAAGCCCAGTTATCCCAGGACGTGGAGGTGCTCACGGCCGCGTGGGAAAGGCCGGACGTGACTGATGGGTCGCTTTCAGCGGGCAGAGCGTGCACGGAGCTTTGTGAAGGCCCAGGTGTCAGGAACGGTGCTGCCAGTGTTTGCAAGTGGCTTCGGGAGCGAAGCTCCTGCTTCTTTAGGACCTCTGCTTGGCCCAGGAGGGCTCAGCAGCCTGTGGTCCCCGGCCAGCCACGGGCAGAGCCAAGGTGTGAGGTCCAGTCTGCTGCACCCTAAGGACTCACCGTTCACCTGTGTGACGCTGGCACTGCATGTATGGGTGACGTCTAAAGCACAGGTCCCGGGCGGGGCAGGGCAGGAAGGCCCGGACGGGCGGGCGAGGGCTGGCCCGTTGAACGGCTCCCGTGGAAAGCTCCAGACGCTCTTGCCTGGAGAGTCCAGGCCCAGACTTGTTTGCTCTTCTGATTTAATTTATTTTTTTTAGTAAGAAACCTGAATTTTTGTCTAAAGTCTCTTGATTCAACTGACAACTAATTTAATTGAAAACAAATAATAAGCAAAACAGAGTGTGAGTCCCCCCCATCCCCCGAAAACAAGCAACAAACAAAAAAAAGGATCTGCAAGCTGAACAAGCCCAGAGCTGGCAGCGGGAGCGCGGCTTTGGAGCCGGACGCGGCTGCAGGCCACTTGGTATGCCAGGCAACCGCCGCTCCTTCCTCCTTCCGTTGCTGCTGGGAGGCTCCTGTCACCCTGTGGGCGTCGCTGGCCTAGGCTGCTTCTCCCCAGGCCCTGCTCTGTCTGCACCCGGTGTCCAGCAGAGGGTCCCTGTCCACCGCGTGGAAGCCTGTGCTCCGCCCTGTGCGCCAAGCATCCGGAGGCTGGACACCAGCCGCCTCCAGGGCTCCTTGAGGCTGGCAGGGAGGCGAACGTCCCCCGAGCCGCTTCTGCTCTGGTTTTCCTTTGGAGCTGGAAGAGCTGCGGCCTTAGCAATGCACCCCACTTGCTGTCAACATGCATGTGTGACATGGCCACTCTTCGCGGGTGCCAGGGGAGGGGAGGGGCACCTGCAGAGCCAAGGAGATGGGGAGAGACAGGATCCTGACGTGGCGGATGGCAGAGTGGCGGGCGTTGAGGCAGCGTGCTGCAGCCCTCTGATGGGGAGGAACCGCGCCCGAGGAGGCGCCTGTGAAAGTGGCATGGTCGTTAGCTAAACCAGCAGGTGTGGGTGCAGTCCAGGGGCCGAGAGGGGAGAGGGGGAGCACGTCCCCTTCATTACTGCCACCAGGGCTGCACCACCATCAACACCCTCCCCATCAGAACCACCATCACCACCATCACCACCATCACCATCATCACCATCATCACCATCATCACCATCACCATCACCATCATCACCATCATCACCACCATCACCATCATCACCATCACCATCACCATCATCACCATCATCACCATCACCATCACCATCATCACCATCATCACCACCATCACCATCACCATCATCACCATCATCACCATCACCATCATCACCATCACCATCACCATCACCATCATCACCATCACCACCATCACCACCATCACCATCATCACCATCATCACCATCATCACCATCACCATCACCATCATCACCATCATCACCATCACCATCACCATCATCACCATCATCACCACCATCACCATCACCATCATCACCATCATCACCATCACCATCATCACCATCACCATCACCATCACCATCATCACCATCATCACCATCACCATCACCATCATCACCATCATCACCATCACCATCACCATCATCACCATCATCACCACCATCACCATCACCATCATCACCATCATCACCATCACCATCATCACCATCACCATCACCATCACCATCATCACCATCACCACCATCACCACCATCACCATCATCACCATCATCACCATCATCACCATCACCATCACCATCATCACCATCATCACCACCATCACCATCATCACCATCACCATCACCATCATCACCATCATCACCATCACCATCACCATCACCATCATCACCATCATCACCACCATCACCACCATCACCATCACCATCATCACCATCATCACCATCACCATCACCATCATCACCATCACCACCATCACCATCACCATCACCATCACCACCATCACCACCATCATCGTCATCACCATCATCACCACCATCACCATCACTGTCACCATCACCACCATCACCATCATCGCCATCACCATCACCACCATCACCACCATCATCATCATCACCATCACCATCACCACCACCATCACCACCATTACCACCATCATCATCATCACCATCATCACCATCATCACCATCATCACTATCACCATCACATCATCATCACCATCACCATCACCACCACCATCACCACCATCACCATCACCACCATCACCACCTCCACCTCCACCACCATTACTACCTCCACTACCCCACTCCATCTGAACCACCATTACCATCATCACCCACCCCATCAGAACCACCATCACCTCCACCACCACCTCGAACACCTCCACCATCATCACCATCACCATCACCATCACCAACACCAACACCATCACCCCATCGCCATCAGCACCATCAGCACCATCACCATCACCACCTTAGCACCTCTGTCACCACTCCCACCCTTGTCATCACCACCAAGGCCAGTGCCATCACTGACGCCTGCACCACGGCCCCTCAGTCCCTCTGCACTCCTGAGGGCGTCCTCTCAAGCCTCTTCCATGTGCTCTGACTGGAGACCCGGAACCCTTTGACCCGGGTATGCTCTACACTCGTTTAAAGGTAAGAAGGCGGAGGCTGAGAAGGAAGGTCCTCACCAAGACCACACTGCTCATTGGTGCGGCTCCAACTTCAAAGCCAGCTCCTGACTCTGAGCTGTACCCTGACCCCTGCACCACGTGGCTACCACGCACTGCTGCCCCCGAGAGAAGGGCCAGTGCTTCCGGGTGCTCAGGATGCTGCCAGCACTCGCCAGGTGCTCAGCCTATGTGCGTTATTTCAGAAGTATGGAGGCTCTGAAGGAGGCTCCAAGCCTCTCCTCCAGCCCCCAGTGGCTGCTGAAATCCCTCTCCTGGGTGTGCCCCTCCCAGCCCCACCGCCTTGCCACGTGGCCTTCCTGTGGCCTTCTTAGTCATGTGGTTTACGACCCAGCCTATGCGTATGAACTAATCTCAATTCAACTGCTGCCAACTGCAAAGATTTATTTCCCACTAAGGTCACACCCTGAATTCTGAATGGACATGAATTTGGGGGGACACTATTCAACCCAGTGCACTCATACACAGATGTGGAACGTTGTTCCCAGAGTCTTCTGGATAAACCGGAAATTGAGCAACACGGACTGTATCCCCCAGGGCAAACAGTTGGCTGTAAAAAGTGATCTGTCCTGTTGGGCAAGTGAGCGGCTCCTTCTGATTCCCCACGGCCCGGGAGAGTCCACACAGCCCCACCCAGCTGGCTCCCACTGCCCTTACCTGGCCAGTGCTGGTTGGCCTGCGTGAGACCCCAGCAGGAGCCCTCGCCCCTGGGGGCGGCTCAGCACTGGGAGCAGACTCCACCCTCTCTGCCTTTCCTTCCTGGTGTCTGTGGGATCTAGGTTCAACCATGCTGTTGTTCAATCAACCCAAGTAAACACACAATTGGGGTCACAAGGGCAAGACGCAGGCACATCAGCCCTCAAGTAGGATGCGAGCTGGGACTGGCTGCAGCCACCATGGTGCTTCCCTGGCTAGAGTTCAGGGGAGACCCTTTGGCCACTATCAACGTGGGAGTTCTGGAGTCCCACCTCAGAACGGCATGGGGCCAGAGGCCCTCAATACCAGCTTTTGAAACCAAGCAAATCTGGCTTTGAACTCTAGCTCCAGCCCCAACTGGCTGTGTGGCCTTAGACAAACCCCTTAACCTCTCTGACTCATCCTTAGAACAAGGATAGGCTCCGCTTGGCCCAAGGATTTCTGTGGCCAAATGCAATGTGTGAAGTCCCTCAAATAGTGCCAGGTCGAAGGTGGGCACTCAACAAATGACAACCACCCCCAAATTATTGTCATGTCTACCGTGAGTTGCGCTGGGGTCACCAGACAGATGACACAAGGAACGTTCATGGGTCTGGAGGACCAGAGTGGGTGGGGATAAGGGAGATGAAGTCTCCTCCAATCAGAAGCCTTGTTGATGAGGACATGGGGGTTCTCCGTCACCCATTGGCTGTTTGAGACAGGAAGTCTTCTGAGCGGGACAGCAGGCCCCGCCCCTCGGCCCCAGCCTTCATCCTGTGGTCATTTCGTATGCGCTACCCGTGTACCATAGGTGACACCTTATTAAACAAGGTTTGCCGCCACCAGGCAAGTCACAAGGAAGCCAGGAATTAAGCTCCAGCTTCCCGCATGGCCTAATTGGATTACAGGGACCTTGTGAATGCGGTGTTGACTATGGAATGCACAGGGGATTATTCCGTAATGACTTCCTTCTGTCCTCCTTCTCTAAGCCTGACAATCAGGAATCGCTTTCCAGGAGGAGGGAACCCACCGGAAGGAGCCGACTTCCTCCTTTAAGTTGGGGCTCCCCCCTCACCCCTGGGCCTAGACCAGGTCTCTGGTCTCACCCCTGGTCTGGATTCCAGATCCAAATAACAACAGTGTCCATGGCCATCTCTGTCTTGAGGTCCCACAGGAATCTCAGGGTCGCCCAAAGAACCCACCACTTCTCTATCTCCAGATTCTTCTAGACCTTCTTCTTTGGTGAATTCTCCAAGCAGCCTGAGCCAGGAACTCGGGAATCTCTGTTGTCCCTTCTTCCTTAAATCCAGGAGGCCGCTCTGCAGCCTAACGCGAAGCACCTCCTGTCTCCAGCCCCTTCTCCCCACGAGAGTACAGTATTCCCTCCAGTTCCCAATTCTTCGCCTCTGCTTCTGCTTCTTTTCTCTAAAAAACAAAAACAAGGCTTCTGGTGTGAGCTAAAAAATAAAATAAAATACAAATAAAAAAACAAGGCTGCCCATCTCCCAATGAAGACTCCCTAGTGAAACCCTTCCACCAAACAGCCCTGCGTCGTCGCAAGGGGGCTTGGTCTCCCTGGGCCTAAGCGAAGGCTGCTAATCAATTCCACCATGGTCTCCCGCTGAGCAAGCCTGGGATGGAGTTTGCTCTGAGTTCGCTGGGGTGGCGGGAGAGAAGGGAGCCTGGGCCATCTCGGGACCCCTGGTGCTCTGCCCTCTTCGGCCTGCCTGGCTCTCCTCCCCCACCTCCAGCCTAGGATTCTCGGCCCCGGGGGGTGCCATGACTCAGACCCCCACACCTGGGCAAGCGCAGCTCGCTCTACCTGAACGCCCTTCCTCCCACATCTCCCTGGAACACACTCCTTCCCTCAGATGTCATCTCCACCATGAAGTCCCCGGATGCGGGTGCTCTCCCTTCAGCCCCCACCGCCCTGTACCCCAGCCGCCCTCCACCAAGTGTCACGTTACATGATTCATCGACCCGGTTTGCGTGTCTGCCTGCCCTCTGGCTTTTTCTAGCTCCCGTGCTGGGGACAGGGACAGGGCTTGTGCATCTCTGCATCCCCAGGTCCTAGCGCAGCTCAGCTGTGTTCAGTGACAGTTTGTATCAAGTGAGTGAATAAATGGCACCTCACTGGGTCTCAGAGCAGTGAAGTCACCTGCTCAGGCTGCTGTGGGGTGGACCCAACCTGTCTGAGCGAGCGATCCCCCAGGACCTCTGGCCATGTTTGGAGACATCTGGGGCTGTCACAGTGGAAAGGAAGGTACTCCTGGCTTCTCTCTGGTACAGTCCAAAGATGACATTGAATATCTCTGTTAATCAGTTTTTTTGACGTTGTGACCAAAATAAGAACAACTCAGAGGAGGGAAAGTTTGTGTGACTCACAGTTGCAGAGGTCCCAGGCAGGGTCAGCCGCCATCGCACCGGGCCCATGAGAGGTCGAACATCACGGCGGGAGGCCATGACAGTGGGCTGCTCCTCTGCTCATAGAGGCCAGGGAGCAGAGATGGGGGAAGGGACCAGAGGGAAGCTGCACCCCTCCAGGGCAGCCCCAGTGACCCGCCTCCTGCCGCCACGCCCCGCTGCCTGCGGTCACCACCGAGCCAGCCCATTCAATCTTGGATGGACTGCCTAGGTCCCGCTTTCACAGTCCAGTCATCTCACCTGCATTGACACAGGAGCTTTGGAGGGACCCCTGGCACCCGAACCACACCAACATCTTACAAGGTATAGGACACTTGGTTTGCAACAGAGAATCATCCAGCCCATAGTGTCGACAGAGCCAGCCACCCAGGGCGAGCCACCCGGCCCCTCAGCCTTCGCACGTGACCGTGACCTTGAACACCCCCTGTGGTACCTGCGAGGTGTAACCTTGTTGGTTTAACTGCTGAGGGTCGCAGGCTGCACAGACGCAGTCTGTGTTGAGCCTCTCTGAGAGCCACGCATCCTGATGTCCCTTTTTCTTCCAAATCCTGGGACTCCATAATTAAACAGACGCAACTCCACCAGTGACAGGTCTGGGTGCAAGCCACGTCTCCAATCTCCCTGTCCCCGAGGCGTCACTTTGAAACCCACTACCTTATGCAGATTTCTAGCAGCTGCAAGGAATACATGCAGATTTCTTTTCTCCTTTTCTTCTTGCAGATGTTCTTAGGAGCAAGGTAAATAAGTAATTTAGATAAATCCAGAGAACTCAGGATCCGCATCCGCAGGAGCCACGCCAAGTCGACAGAGGGTTAACAGAACCCAATCCATTTTCATCAAGAAAGTTTGAACTTTGGTCCGAGTCTGCAACTTAGCCGCGATATTACATTATTTATTATTCATGGGGCATTGTAACTTACCACAGACTCTGAGTAATCTTTTTAAGCCTGCCAAAAGAACCGGTGTTAATTGCTTACACTGGAACATATTTGCTGTTGGAAATGTCACACCATAATTATATCCCATTTCGCTGTCTGACAAGTAATATACTAAAAGAAAATTGGGTTTCTTATTTTCTTCCGCTTCTTCCTGTGATGTGTAAAACCATTCTGGGAACCCTTCAGGCAGCAGGCAGGTGGCAAGTTTCTGGACTTGTCACGAAGTTCGTCAGAGAAACTTTCCAGGCTGTCAGGGATGCAAATAAGTAGCCCTGCCTTGGGCACTTTGAACCCTGGGCCAGGACACACCTGCTCATAGGGCCCATGTTTGATTTGGTGTTCAGATTTTACCATCTTGAAACTCTTAAGTCAATTTTTAGCAAAGCACCCCACCTTTTCATTGATATTGGGCCCTGAAAATTATCTAGTTGACCCTGCAAAAGAGGAAGGGATGGGAGGGCTGCGTATGTTCCTTCTGATTGTACATTCCATCATCTGATCTCTGATTAGACATTCAGTGATCCCAGGGGACTGGTTCCAAGACCCTGTGGGTATCAAAATCCAAGGACACTCAAGTCGGTTAAGTACCATGGTGCGCTATTAGCATATAACCTACCCACACCCTCCCGTGCACTTTAGATGATCTCTAGATGATTCGTAATACCTACTACAATGTCAGCGCTATGTCAGTCATTTCCGTACTGTCTTGTGCATGCAATAAGAGAAAAGAGTCTGTGTGAATTCAGTACAATTTTTGATCAAATATTTTCATCCCGCGGTTGGTTGAATATGGAAATTAAGGGCCAGCTGCGTGTGCGCGCGTGCGTGTGTGTGCGCGCCTGCAAACCTGTGCCTCTCCCTGGCTTGCGAGGTCATGCAGGGCACAACATCTAGTCAGATGGCTCTTTCTGAAAGGCTGGCACTCAATATGGGGTTGGCTGAGCTTTTCTTAAAGTGGGGGTTGGACATCGGTGGCACTGGAGCCAAGGTCAGCCGGCCACTTGTTTCGTAAGACAAGTTCAGTGGGAACCCAGCGGCGCGCGTGTGCTTTGCCATCATCTGAAGCGGCTTGCTCTCTGCACCCAACCAGTGGAGGAGGGGGTCTGGCAAGAGGAGCCCCAGGGACAAGCCTCGGGGCCCTGCGTGTCACTCACGCTTGCATTTGATTGGCTCACGCGAGCCACTTGGCTGGACCTAACTGCAAAGGATGCCGGGAAGTCGGTTCCAGTAGGCGCCAGGGAAAAGGCAGAAGGGGGCTTGAGGAGGAGCCTCAGCTGCTCCAGCAGACACGATTCTCTCCCCGTGCAGTTATTTCCAGCCCAGCCTGAGTCCCCGGCAGCTTGGAAGTGCACGTGACTGCGTGGCTGTGCTCAGGCGAAAGGGTCACCTTCCTTGATGCTGAGCGCACATCTCCAGGAATCAGTCCGCTGTAAGGCGGCAGCGGATCTGACAGGGATACGGGGCACAGGGGAAGCAAGGTTAGTAATTTAGTTGTCATTGGCTGACAGGTTAGTCTTAGAATATGTTCCCTGCAATTCAAGGCTTGCGAGAGAGAAGACAGAGAGGGGCACTTAACAAATGCCAGCCTTCCCCCCTGGCACGTCTGCCTCCGCTGACCCTGGGCGGCTGAGCAGCGTCTCTGGAAGATTCCGTCAGTGCCTCGGCCCACTCGCTCCTGCTGTTCTTGTTTCGCCTTCCTGGGAAGTTTCCTTAGTTGTGGTCCTCAAGAAGCAGCTGTCATGGTTGCTGGGCGCCTCTGCAAATACTGCTAGGACTCGGTCTCAAGGAGGAGCCCAGGGATCTGCATTTTGAGTCAGCTCCTCAGGGGAATCTTCTAGAGAAGCACTGGTTTCCAATCCGAATTTTGCAACCTCTGCACTTGACATTTTGAACCCATTTATCCCTTATCCTGTGCAAAGTAAGGAGGTCAGCGGCATCCCTGGCTTCCTCCACTGTGACAACCGAACTTGTCTCCAGACCTTGCAAATGTCCCTAGGGTAGGAAGCAAAATTGCCCCTGGTGGAGAAGTGCTGGCTTAGAGGATAATGTGCTGTTTCTGCAGCATGAACTGTAAATGGACCTCAGAGTTCCGTGTCTCTCTGTTAGAGTCTCACACGCATCTGTGTGAGGTCCTGTGACTCGGTCTCCCTGTGTGAATGAAAGTGCTGGTCACTTCCTGAGCAAGCAGTTCACTGGGTGAATTCATCACATCAATCCTGGTCCCCTCTGAGTGCTGTAAAATGGTGGAGTTGAAATGGAAGTAGCTTGGGTCCCCAGGTCACCTCCTGAAGGAAAGTCCTGCAAAAAGACTTCCAGAACAGCCCAGGGGTGATAAGCCTTTTCTGAGTCAAGCCATTGTGAGCTGAGGGACCATGTATTACTGCAGCAGAGCCTAGCATTGACCTGACTAATCCTGGATTTTATTGCTCCAAGTCAGGCATAAGAAACAACCACCTTCCTTTCCTTATCGGACTTTCAAGCCCTGTTCTTAATACATTAGAGACAAGGTGAACTGGTGGCTCTGAAATCAGGTTCACCTGGGTTCAAATCCCAGCCCTGCCACTAGCTGTGTGATCTTGATCATGTTACAGAACCTCTCTCAGTCTCAATTCTTTCCTTCTCTATAAAATAAGGATACTGATGGCACCTGCATCATAGCGTTTGTGTGAGCATTAAATGGAAAGAAATGCAGCCAGCCCCCAAAGTTCTTGGCACATGCCTGGCATGTAGTAAGTGCTTAACAAAACACTGGCCTTTGTCAATATTATATTTCTGGCAGGCTCCACATACATATTTTCTTGAGTCAGCATCTTTCAGAGTCCTGGTTCCTTCCAATCGATCAACTTCCTTGTCTCTATTGACTGAAGGACCAGGTTTTGTTAATACTGAACAGGAGTGAAGGCAGGTGGATGGGGCTAAGGATACCCAAGAGAGAGAGTATGGCTTGGAGATATGACTGCTTCCAAATCAAGGGCAGGGTGATCGTGCTACCAGGAGTGGGTGGTGGTGGCCAGTAAGGGATGTTCATGGCCCACTCAGTTCACACGGACCCGCTCCATACTGGCCAGGATACTGAGACAGCAAGGAAAGGCAGTCTCGTCCACAGACCACGTTCACCTGAACATGCAGAGGCCTGTTCCCACCCAGGGTGAGATTTCCATCAGAATTGGAGAGATAAACAACTGATCATATCTGCCCAGGTCAGGAGCCACCGGACGAGCATCAGAAGTGACAGAGAGTGTCGTGACCTGAGTCCCCCAGTTTTATCCAGATCGCCTCCAGTCCCCGCCACCCACGACTCTCCTCTCAAGTGCATTGTATTGAGAACGCCTGGGTGGCCCTCCCACCCCGGGTGACAGCTTGCTCAACTTTCAATTGTGCTCAGTTTTTTTTTTTTTTTTTGAAATGGCAGTTTCAATAAATTCTACCCACTGATGCATTGTTTAACCAAATGTCACTTCTCTGCCGTTCTCATTTAAGTATCATCTGTTAGGTTTACACATTGGTACACCCATGAAATTAACATTACACGTGTTTCCTTTAGGAGCTGGCTACATTTAATTTAATTGACGTTGTTCTCACCGTCGGTGGCCTCCGAAGCCCTGGTGGCGGGGCTCCCGCCTCCTGGAAGGCCTGTCTTAACCCTGCGCTGTCTGGAAAGCAGGGACTCCCCTTCACCAGGCTTAAGATGCGTTTTCCTTCATCATTTCCTTCATCATCGTCAGCTCATTTCTGAAGGTGCTTATTAAGAAATGGAAATTCTCCAAGTCTGTGATCAAATGCGGCTCCCAAGCTGTGGCTGGTTCCCAGGCCATGACGGCCGGTGACTGATGTGGGGACGGACTCATCCCAACACGGGGCAGAGCGGGGTCCATCTCCAGGAAGTGCTGATGGCCAGGAAAAGACAGAGTTCATTTATTCCACTTCCCCTGGGGACTCGGGGAGAGGGACTGTGTGGCCTGGGCCAGGGCCCGACCCACCAACCTGTCAGCAGCCAGCGGCGCTTATTTCTCTGATACGTGGTGTGTCCCTCTGAGTACTGTCTCTCCCCAGAGATGACCCTCCAGGCAGTCCTGTTTCAGAAGCAATGACTCCTGCAGGTGCCACCGCCTGTCTCTGAGGCACTGAGGTGACCATCTTTGAAGGCATTCAAGAAAGAAGGCAGCAGCTGTTCATGATTTACCCAGGATGCACAGAAGCATCAAAGAGAAGCAAAAATCCAAAGGGAAGGCCTTCTCTTCTCTGGGGACTCCCTCTCTCCCTGACTCCCTCCTCCTTGTGGTTGGGATCTCAGCTCATGGTGGCTTCCCCTCATCCCCTGACCGTCTCCCTGGACCCTGGCAGCCGGAACTTTTGCTTCCTTGCAGCCAATACCTGTTGTGGACCGTGTTTGTCTGTGTTCCCACCCCACCCCCAACGGATGATAAGCTCCTTGAGGTCACACTGAACAGGGGTCTCGCTCCTTTCTGCATCCCTGGCGGGGTGGCTGCTCCTGGCGGGTGCTCTGTGAGTACCAGGGAAGGGGAGGAGGGGGCAGGGAGAAGGTGATAAAGCAGGCATGG
This sequence comes from Sciurus carolinensis, assembly GCF_902686445.1. Taxonomy (NCBI): domain Eukaryota; kingdom Metazoa; phylum Chordata; class Mammalia; order Rodentia; family Sciuridae; genus Sciurus; species Sciurus carolinensis. The sequence continues at coordinate 28,707,198 of NC_062230.1, read as the reverse complement.
AGAAGGTTCCGGCACGTCGTTGAAGACGCAGTGCCTGTGACAAAGCTGGGTGCACAGGGTTGTGTCGTGCACGTGTGTGTGTGCGTGCGCGTGTGTTTCATGAAATGTTACTGGTGGTGACGCTGGGCGCGCTCACGTCTGAGGTTTCTTTGCTTTCCTTTTTGACTTAAGTCATGCCGTTCTCCAGGTTGCATTTTCTGTAGCGAGTATGTGTTATCTAGACAGAAATCAAGGAACGGCCAGAAGCACCCAGGCGCGCAGCTGGCAGGTCAGGATAGAGCCCCCTCGCGGCAGGCGCAGGGAGCAGTGTGCCTAGGACGCAGAGCATTCTAGAATCAGGCTGCCTGGATTAAATCCGAGTCCTTTACTTCCTAGCTAGGTGCCCTTGAGCATCTTGCCCCCTCCCTCTGTGCCTCGGTTTCCCTGTTTGTGAAAGGGACCTGCTGCTGTACTTAGCTCTTAGGTTTACTGCAAGGACCAAGTGAGATGAGGCATGGACAGGGCTTGACCAAGTGACCAGCTCGGACCAACCGTGCACCAGTGTGAGCCTTTATAATGACTCCTGTCTGCATCCCACAAGGTGATGGCATTCACATGACAAATGGGTACCAATTTGGGGAAATGTCCCTTTTTAAAAAGCAAGCACCTGCAGAGCACACTTATGGTTTATGATCAGGAGGCAGCGTTAATGGCCCATAATGTGATTACTATAAGGATTTTTATTAGGAAAATTCCAACCAATTTGGCATTAATTAATGTACTGTTAACTATAGAGTGTTACTCACTCAGTCCTTGGAGAGTCGGAGAAAATAAACCTGTTGTCAAAACCCTTACCCTGAGAAGTAAATAAGAGTGGTTTCCTCCTCGAGAGGCCCCGTTTGTAATAAAAATAGATGAGTTGCTGCGTTTTTCCGTGGCAGTATTTATTGAGCCTGTGAGTCCCTTCACGAGAGGAGAAGGAAGGGGAGATGGAAACCCCAAGCCACGGGAAGGTCAGAGGAGGAGCCTGCAGGTGGCCACCTCTGGTCAGAAGGCAGGGAGGGTGCTCGGAGCCAGCAGGCCGCAGACCTCAGGAGGACATGGAAGAGGACATGGGGGCCCACCTCCTACCTGGCCCCCACTCTGTGTCTGGAAGCAACGCATCCCACACCAACCCAGCACCCTGCCTGCCATCCCCTCCTCCACTGGGGTGATAAGCCTGTGGCCAGGGCTCGTCTCCATCTTTCATTATGGTCCTTAAGACGGCACCCAAGCTCCTGCAGGGCGCCACGGCTGTCTGTCCATCCCCGTCTCACACAGTGCTTCCTCTTGGCCTCTCTGATCCAGCCATACTAACCTTCCTCTTATCGACATCTTCTCTTCCTCTTCTCTTGTCCATCACATGCCGGTCCTTCTGCTGGGGGACCCTCCCCCTCTTCTCTTGCCCAGTGAACTCACCACTCGACCTGCAGATCGTACCCCAGAGGAGGCATGCTCGCCCCCGCCAGCAGTGTGCCAGGCTGCGAGGGCTGCCACCAGATACCATAGGCCGGGGACTTCAGCCGCAGACACGTATTGTCTCACCAGAGGGCCGTACGTCCAGGATCAGGGCAGCAGCACGGTCCGGGTTCTGTGAGCACCTCTTCCTGGCTTGCAGATGGCCGCCCCGTTGAGTCCTCATGTGGTGGAGAGGAAGCAAGCCCTCTGGTGTCTCTCCTCACAAAGGCGCTAATCCCACCAACCCCCAGCTCCACCCTGTCTCTTCTTTGAAGCGCGCGTGAGTTTTGGAGGGACAATTCCTGGCAAGTGTTATCCTTGATAAAGGAGAAGTTACCCAGCACGGAGAAGCAGAAGGAGGCTTCCATGATGCCCACGTACACTGTGGCTTCGGGAAAGAGCAATGGAGGGGCACGATGGGACAGGAGATTGGAAGGGGAGAAGAGAGAGTGCAGTCACCCACATGTTGCCAACGAAGGGAACAGTCATTTTCTCACATCCTTTATTGATCCTGCAAAGGTGTGCATGTTCACTATGTCTTCCCCTTCTGGAGAGTCTGCTGTGTGTAAGTAAAGGCTCTTGCTGGTGCACACAACTCCCCGCCCCACCCATCTCCAGAACAGGGCCTGCCTGGCACCTTGTTGGCACTCTTTGCAATTGCTACTGCAAAATAATTAACTACCCTAACTTTGTGACATAAAAGACCACCACCTTTTTATGTTTGTGGATTCTGTAGATCAGGAGTTTGGGGGCTGGGGATGTAACTCAGTTGGTAGAGTATTTGCCTCGCAAGCACAAGGCCCTGGGTTCAATCCCCAGTACCGCAAAAAAAAAAAAAGAGTTTGCGAAGCACACATAGGAGCTGGGAACATGACAGAATTGCCTGAGACTCAGAGACACTGTTCTGTAGGAGGCCCATGTCTTCCTAGCCCATGATTCCTTGGACTCCTCCCCAGGAGGGAGGGATCCGTATTTACCCTTATTTTACTAATGATGATCTCGAATCTTTGAGAGGTGATCTAACTTGCCCAAGCTCCCAAGCTAGAAAGCAAAGAGCCACAGTGTTCACCTAGTGTCTCTACTCTCCAAGCCACTCTTCTTTCACTGGGCCAAATGGCATCTCCAGACTGGCAGCCCCTGTGGCCAAAAGTGAGGTCGGCCATCTTGGCAGGGAACCTTCTGCCTCCAGTGCAACAAATGGTTGTCAAGCAACAACTGAACTGGTCCTCTAGAAGCTACCGGGAAGCATGAGAGAGGAAAGGCTGTTTGGGAGATGAGGGATGTTAAATGTCCTGTAGCATGTGGGACAGCCCCACCTGCCCAAGAAGGGTCTCTCCCCAAGTGCCAGCATTCCCTGCTGAATGTCACCACCAGAGAAGGGGAAGAATGTGTGACGTATTAGCGTGTGCTGAAACCATCCAAAAGGTGCTCAAATACAGTAAAGAACTATTGCTTCCTTGTGTGGCTTAGCACAGGGGAGTCAGTTCCTCCATTTTGGTGACTGACAAAAGGGGATTTGAACCCCAATTTCACCACATACTAGCTGGCCAGATCAGGTAACCACCCCGAGTCTCAATTTCCTTATCTGTAAAATGGAAATAATCAGAATACATTTCTCAAAGGTCTGCGATGAGGAGAAAAATGAAATATGTTTTAAAAAAAATGCCTGACTATTATCATTAATAGCTCTTTCATCCTTGGTGCGTGGAAAAGGTCACATCCGCGGGATGGACAGGAGCTTGCAGGCCGCGGCACAGCGTTTCCACAGATGATATGTAACCGGCAAAGTGACTGGGACCCAGTGAATTGCGGCGAAATGTACCATACGCCATCAATATCTATCCTACCAGTTTCCATTTATTGAGCAGTACATCATTAGAATATCCCTGGGCTCCCGACAATAAAATCAATAAGACAGTTCAGCCATGGGCTGTGGTTTAATAACTCCAGACTTGAATGGCGGGGGGCGGGGGGATCAGTGAGCGGAAAACGTCCTGAGCGCCGCGTCGGGGAGTGGAGAGAGACTTCCCTGAGTGGGAGAGAGTAACAGGGTCTCCGGAGCAGGAGCCGTGAGCAGCCCCCCAGCACCCGGGGCGGTACCTGGGGATGCCTTTGGGTGAAACTCTCCACCTTGAGCGATCGGTGGTGGAAATGCACATGAAAAGAAAGGAAGGTGTCCAAAGTGTGATTCTCAGCTCTCACTGCATACCGTCCCCACCGGGGAGTCTTAAAAATGACCAGGACCAGCACCTACCCAGCACAGCCAGTGTTGCTCTGTGACGGACTGCTTGCAACATGAGCTGATTCCCTGGTGTGAGCACCACGGGGTGTGCTCACACTGAGGTGGCTACAGCGTCACCGGGCACATGGCCCCATGTCACGCAGTCCATCCTAGATCCACGTGGCGTTTCGCAGCTCTTGACTGTGAGAATGGGCAGGGGCGGGGCCCAGGCAGGTTCTCGTTCACATTTAATTTTTCTGAGATGTTCAGATGCTCGACTCGTGGCTGGAGGCCAGAGGTTTTCCAACGTCAGCCTCCATCAGCATCACCCGGAGGGCTTGGTCAACACAGATTTTGGTCCCCACCCCCAGAGTGTCTGACTCAGGTCTAGACAGGGACTGAAATCTGCATTTCTGACACATTCTCAGGTGTTCCTGAGGCTGCTGGTCAGAGACCACATTTTGAAAACATGCCCGGGGCGGATCTCCACCCCACTGTTCTCCCCACCCCACTTTGTCAATGAATGGAGACACTTTTGGCTTTGTCATAACCAGGCAGGTGCTGCTGGCATCTGATGGGTGGAGACCAGAGATGCTGTAAACATCTCTCAATGAACAGCACAGCCTGCTGTGACCAGGAATTATCCGGCCCCAAATATCAATAGAGCCCAGGTTGAGACACCTTAAACCACTCTAGACAGTGGTGTAGGAAGCCATCTGGACAGGGACTGTGACATCTTGGTTCCAGGTGAGCTTATTACCAGAGCCTGGATGAAAATCAGGTGACCAGATTCAGATTGCAGAGCCCAGTCTGTGAAGTCAGAACAGATCATAACCTGATATCCTCTCCATCTCCTGGCTCTGTGACCTCGGGCACGTTCCTCACCCTCTCTGAGCCTGGAACAATCATCTGTAAATGAGGAGCATTTTCATGGGCAGTATTGCCGTGAGAGATTAAAAGCCGCGAAAGAACCTCATGAATGCTAAGTGCTCAACAAATTGGAATGAAAATCGAAAGTGGAGTGTATCTCTGACCGCCCTGTCTCTAGCAGGGAGCTACCTCCCCAGAGTGCACCCCAGAAAGCTACCCCCAAACCTTCCTGGGACCCCAAAATGAGCAGGGGCCCTGAGCCAGGAAAAGCACCCATCTGGATCTCCGTGTCCTTGCGTGACATCTGGGCCTCCCTCTGCGCTGGCCTTCGCTCTCCTTGTTTGCTCAACACCCGGGGCACTTGAAACCCGTGTGGTCTCCTTGAGCCCCTTGGCTCACGCCTTCGGGCATCCCGCCCGCCCTGTTTTTACTGCAGTAGATTCACCTGTGTTTGCACAGAAGTAGATTTTATTTTAAGAGCAATTCTGCATCATGGCCATGAGCGGAGGTCTTCCTGTCACTTACCATGAAGAGACAGCAGGTGTGCATGGCCATGGACAGCAGCGGTCAGCGCCAGCTGGGCTCTCCTGCTGCCCACCGGGGAGGCCAGGCCTGGGTGCAGAAGTCTCGTTGCAAAAGGGCGCTCAGGAAGCCGGCGTGTTGGCACGTGCCTGAGACCTCATGGGTGACCGATGCAAGAGCTGGATGAGGATGGAGAGGGACCCAGGCAGTGATGTCCCTCTGGGCACCACGTGGCCTTCTCGGGAGCCCTGGCACTGCATTGAAGGACAGGAGCTGTGAAGTCCTCGAGGTCAGTCGTGGTTAGCTCTCTCCACCTCCCATCAGCTCCAGGGCTCTGCCCTGCCTGCGCCACCCACGGCTTCTGCCAGGTCCCGCCTCCTCTGCCAACCCTGTTTCCCAGGCTTGTCCTTGCGGCGCGGCTTGCAGGCGGGTGCTCTTTGACAGATGAGCAAACCGGGGCACGAGAGGCACAGTGCTGCTGAGGTAAATGGTGGGTGCAGGACGCAGACCAGCCGAGCCCTGCTGAGCCGCGAGGTTAGAAAGTGCTGCGTAGGGCCCTCGAACTCAGATCATGTCACCAGACCCAGCAAATCCCCTCTGGGCGTGTTCCCCAGAGAATTGAAATGGGTGACGGAATGGGCCTTGACACGCCCCCGCCAGGAACAGCACTGTTCACGACAGCCCGAAGCTGGGAGCCACCCAAGTGTCCGCTGAAAAACGAGTGGACATGCAAGCTGTGTGCCGTCCACCCAGGGCCATCACTCAGCGTCAGACAGGAAGGGACTTCTGACACAGGCCACGCCACGGATGAGCCTCGGGGACATTGTGTTCCGTGAATGAAGCTCGTCAGGAAAGGACGACGTGGGCACAATTCCACGGCCCGGAGGTTCCCAGGGCTCAAGCCCGGGGAAGTGGAGTGGCGATGGGCAGGACCTTCGGGAGGGGCCGCGGGTGTTTCATGGGTGCCGAGCCTCGTTCTGCGAGACTGTTTTGAGGTCCCTGGTGCTGGTCGCCTCACCACCTGAGTGCTCAGTGCGCTGGGAATGGTCAGGATGGCGTGTTCTGGATGGCAGAGCTTCGACCATGATTTAAATTTAAAAAGGGGTGCAGGAAGCTCAGGGGGGCTATGGCAGGGAAGGAGGGTTGGAGAGAGGGTCAGGGTGGCTTCCCTGGGGAGGGTGATTCTCCTGAGACCTGAGGGGCCTGTGCCCAGCCTGCCTGACCTCGCAGTGGTGCTCTGGGCCCCCCTGGACTCGGGACCCCGGTCGCCCACCCTCTCGCCCCTCCCATTCCCGTTGACCTGGGCGTGGCAGGGCGCCCGGGCGCTCGGCTGGCTCCTCTGGGGGCTGGGTGCTCCCAGCAGGGGTCCTCAGGCTGCTCCAAAGCCTCAAGGGCAAGGGCCCCGCCCCCAGCCCATTTGCCGCCGAGCGGAGAAGCCACGTGCGGCGCTCAGGCGGAGCCTTGCGCCGGGGCCTCCAGGGGCCCATACACGGATGAAGCTGTCTGCTCGAATCCGTCAGTCAGCAGCCATTCAGCCAGTTCTCCCCTGAGCTCTGCTCTGCGCCAGGCCTGGGGGCCGGAACGAGCCCTCTGAGAGAGAGCGTGGCCTTGCTCGGAGGGAGCCAGCGGACAGCCATCAGCAAGGCCGACCGGACTCTCCAGGGGGAAACTCTCCCCATGCAGCAGGTCAGAATTCCCAGACTGTTCCGAAATTTCCAGAAATTTCTCGAAATCTCATCTTCCTCCTTCAGGGGGACCCAAGCGTCCATCTCTCTTCTGGTGCTCACCAGAAAGGGTGGCTCCCCTTGACCCCCAGAGTCCTTCCTGGTGGGGCAGCACCTGCCTCTAGACCTTGGGATGATCAAATGACAGAATCACATGGGTTGTGCTGGGTCAGGTACTTAATCAGCACCTGGGTGCTGCTGGTCTGTGGCTCTGCAGGACCCAGGAAGGGAAATGTCTTGCCAGGGACGCCAGGCTGGTCCACAGCAGCAGGATTGGAACCCCTCTGGGGCTCTTCATCCTTTGGGCTATGAGCACAGCCTGCTGCCTGTCCCAAACCCCGAGGCGGGGGGGCAGCTTTCCAGGTACCAGGTGACACACCTGCTTTAAAAAAGCACCAAAAGCCTGCATTAAAATTTCCCAGGGGAGCTGGGTGCAGTGGCTCAGGCCTGTCCTCCCAGCGACTTGGGGGGCTGAGGCAGGAGGATCGCAAGTTCAAAGTCAGCCTTGGCAAAAGCGAGGTGCTAAGCAACTCAGTGAGACCCTGTCTCTAAATGAAATACAAAATAGGGCTGCGGATGTGGCTCAGGGGTCTTGTGCCCCTGGGTTCAATCCCCAGTACCCCCCCCACAAAAAAAAGAAAAAGAGAGAAATTTCCCGGAGGGACAGCCATCCCATCTCAAGCCTGACAGCACCCAGAACCCCCTGGAAGGCTTCTCCTCTGGGTAGCCACTTCCTCCTGTCCTGCTGCCAGGGGGGACTGTCCCTATCCATGATCACCAGTCACCTGGGGCCCCACGGGGTCAGGGACAGATGGTTCTTCCCCCTTGATAGACGAAGACTGGACCATTGTGGGGGTGTCGTCCCAGGTCCCCACCGTGGGGGCTCGTGCAGACCTCAGCTGTGCACCCTGTGCCCGTGCTCCCCTGCCCGCAGTGCCCGGCGGGTGCTGCCCAGCTCCGGCCTCCTGCCTCGAGAGCCCTGTGCACAGAACCCATTTCTGCCTCTCCGTTCCCAGGGCCCAGGCAGCCCTCTGATTTGGAAGCAAGCCAGAAAGTGCCCCTCGCAGCCACCAGAAGGGCGCTTGGGAGTGTAGAGAGAATGGCGGGCTTTGTTGGTGGGGTCACTGCTCCAGTCTGCAGCTCCTTTGCATTTACTATTGCTGGTGGTCGGGGCACATGCCGGGGAGAGAAATCCGGTGGCGGGTGTTTATTTGCCAGTGGCAGGCGACCCCCTGTGTCCGTGCTGGGAGCCAGCACAGCCCCCGGAGCCGGGCCTGTTGGGGAAATCAGCCTTGGTCCTGGTCACCCTGGTGAACAGTCAGACAGAAAGGGTGTTGATGACCGAGTGCTTGGCTGGGCATTCCCTGCACGTCAGGTGCTACGCTTAGTCCTGACAGCAAAGTCCAGGTGAGGCGGATTCTGTGGGTGCACCTATCCATTTTACAGATGAGACAAACGAGGCTTGGAGAGAGGATGTAACCAGGCAAAGGTCACTTGACCTGCCTGAGGCAGAGGGTGCCTGAAGCCACAGATATCGCCAGACCCTGACTGTGCGCCACCCCTCCTTGCCCAGGGACCTGCCGTGGATGGTCAAGGCCATTGTGGAAAATGGCATGGTGTCTGCACAGAATCTATGTGCATCTTCCTCTAGACTTTAAATCATCTCCACGTTATTCACAAGCCCTAATCCAATGTAAATAGTTGGCAGACTCTATAGTTTAGGGAATAATGACAAGAAAAAAGTCTCTGTGTTCAGCACCAGAGTCAACATTTTTTTTTTAACCCAGGGCTACTTGACCATGGAACTTCATTCCCAGATTTTTTTGTTGTTGTTATTATTTTGTGACAGGGTCTTACTGAGTTGTTGAGGCTGGCCTCAAACTTGCAATCCTCCTGCCTCAGCCTCCAGAGTTGCACCACCACACCCAGCACAGACACAATTAAAAAGAAAAAAAAAAAATCTTTTCAATCCATAGTTGGTTGAATCCACGGATTCAACCCACAGAATCAGAGGGAAGATGGGTTTGTTTTTCTCCATCTCTCTACCTATGTCTGGTAGCATTTAACTTATAAATCAGGCACAGGAAGAGATGAGGAACCACAACTGATAATAAAGTGGAAAGGCAATAATAGTGTACTGCAATGAGAGCTAGAGCGTGTGTTTATTTCTGGAATTTTCCATGTACTATTTTGGGTAACTAAAACCTCAGAAAGCAATGCTACAGCTCAGGGTACGGCAGTTCGCGCCTTGCCCCTTGATCCTGCAAGGCACCTTCATCTCCACCCTCTCTTTGGAGCCCAAGGGTTGCGTGATCCTTACTGAACACACAGCGCTACTAAGAAACAGTCGGGTCGGAGGCTGAGAGGCAGAGCTGGTCACCCCTGTGCTGCAGAATGCACTTGACGTTCTCCCCCCATAAACCGGCTCTTTGACATTCATCCGAGGTCGGCTTCTCGCTGCCCCTCATCACTCTGATCTTCCCACTTATTTTCTGGGTTTTGTTGTTGTTGGGTTTCTTTGCCACGGAATCTGATTCCGTGGTCCGGTTCACCGTTCTGTTTTAGGGGCGGTGTCGGGTTTCCGTCCTTTCCATATCTGTGAAGACCCCGTAACCCTGACCCCAGGGCCTTGCTACCATCGTCTGCCCTACAGCTGAAAGTCCCCAGAGCAGATCTTCCTCTTCATAAAGCGGGGACAGCGGATGGAGCTCAGTGACCAGGCTCCAGGCCCCAGACTTGCCGTGGCCACTGCTCGGCCACTTCTTTCCAAGGACCACCCTGCGCCTCGCACGCTAGGGGGGTCATGGCTCCCCCCACCCCGCACAGTGGAGGTTTGGACGGGGCCCAGTGCCCTCCTCCCGCTCCAGGCCCTGCTCTGCGGGTCTCCTTGCTGTACAGCTGCTTGCACTTCCCACCCCGCTCCCCAGAACAGCGGCTCTGCAGCAGGACTCTGGGCTTCTGGCCCCCACTTCCGGGCCTGGTATGGGGATGGCTTTCTTTGAGCAGAGGAAGCTGTCTCGCTGCTGTGGTCGTCTGTGATTTCCGGTGCTCCCTCCTCTGCTCCAGAAGAAAAGCAGCCGTGTCCGTCTGTCGGGTGTGACCTGCTTCCCGGACCCCCGTGGCGCCTTGTGAAAGGCTTTTCCCACATCGGCGTCCAAGTCCCTTTAGAGACAAGTGCAGTCCCCGTGCCAGTGCTTCAGCAGAGGGCGCGTGGGACCCGCGGGGTGGTCTGGACCGGGCGACACTAGGCTTCCGCTCCCACCGTGGGTTGGGAAATGTGCCGCCCTCTCTAAGCCTTGGAGGACCATAGTGCATTCTTCCCAGGGCCGAATAAGGGTGGATGCTGAGCCCCCACTGCAGCGCGGATGCGTAGCAGACCCTCGGAAAATGTCAGCTCCTGTGGACCAGAGAGACCACTGTTTTTCAAAATGCATCATTCATTCAGCAAATGTGGCAAGAGAGGCATCGTGGCTGGAAGGCAAGGAAGGGTTTATCTCACAAGTCTCGATTGGGTGGATGGTGTTTGGCAGGATGGTCTGTTAGATGTTTTGCTGGAAGGGTAGTTGGAAGGTTTGCCATGTTTGGATGGATAGGTGGTTGGATCAGATGGATGGGTGGATGGATGGATAGATGGATGGATGGATGGATGGATGGATAGATGAATGCTCAGACAGATGAATGGGTGGATGGAAGATGAACAGATGAATGGGTGGGTGGATGGATGGATGAATGGGTGGGTAGAAGGATGAACAGATGAATGGGTGGATGGATGGATGGATGGATGGATGAATGAATGGCTAGATGGATGGATGGACAGATAAATGAATGGGTGGGTGGAAGGATGAACAGATGAATGGGTAGGTGGATGGATGGATGGATGGATGAATGGATGGATGGATGAATGGATGGATGGATGGATGGACAGATAGATGAATGGGTGGATGGAAGGATGAACAGATGAATGGGTAGATGGATGGATGGATGGATGGATAGATGGATAAGTGAATGGATGGATGGGTGGGTGGATGGATGGGTGGGTGGATGGATGGACAAATAGATGGATGGGTGGGTGGGTGGCTAGATGCATAGATGGGTGAATGGACAGATGGGTAAATAGCTGAAAGAGTAGCTTTATTAGTCACCTAGTGTCAGCCTCCCCTCAAATACAAAAATTCCCCTTGGATACCTGTGGCAGCCCTCACATGCAGGCCTACTCACCTGCAGTAACCGACTCGGGAGGCATTTCATGAACAAGCGTTGCTGTTCCAGACTCTTCCTTCCGGCTTTGGTGTGATCGTGTGTCTGTATTAGTGGTTAAGGGATTGAACGGCGTGGGGAGTAAGACCTGGGTTATTTGTTCAGATTCCTTGGCCTCTCTCAGGTGTGGCTTCCTCCTTTGAGAAGAGGTGATAATAGCACCACGTGCAAGATTATCACGAGGATGTCATGGTCTAGGGCAGGTCAGTGCTAATGAAAGGCATCGTGATTTTACTGAACCAGGAATTTCTGGATCCTTTTTATTTTATTTTTTCAACAAGAGCCAGATGTGTGCTAGATATTGTTCTAGTGTTGCATATTTAATGGTAAACAAGGCTGAAATAATCCCTGTCTCTTGGAGTTTTGCTCCAGCACAGTGTTCAGACAAGTAAACAGATAAGCGTTTTCAGATGGTGCTAATGCTATGCAGAGAATCGAAGTCGGGGGAGGTGAATGACATAGGGGAAGGGGGCAGGAGTTCTTTGGGGGATGCTGTAAACCAAAGTCTAGAAGGTGCGACCAGGCAGAGATCTGGGGAGAAGGGGTTCTAGGCAGCAGGAATGGCCTTGCAAAGGTCCTGAGGCAGAATGAGCTAACCCAGGGAAACCAGGAAGACCAGGGGGCCAGGAAGAAAGCGGGCTTGGCCAGGGCAGAGAAGTCCGAGGAGTCACGTCAGTGAGCCTCCCAGGCAGCGTGATTTGAACGTGATCCACGTTAGGCTCATCCTGTGTCTGGAACATGGAAGGACGAATGTGCCTTTAGTGGCCATTCCTTTTTCTGACGACAGCTAACAGGCTCTGGAGTTCTTGACCTCCAGGCGGGAGAGTTCACATTCTCTGCATTCCTAGTGGCTATCCTGAGACACCCACAACTTCTACCCTGACATCAGTGAGTCCCCTAAACCCAGATCCCATAAGAAATATGATAAACCGAAAGGAGACTGGGCTGAGGAGAGCTAGGAGGTTCCCAGTTGGGATTGCAGTGAACTAAGCCAGGAAGCTGTGCTTCTCCGAAGCCCCGGACCCTGGAGGAGCCGCAAGGGAAAAGCAGAGAGAGCGTCTTTGAGGCTGGCTGCAGGATAAAAGATGTCTGGAACCATTTATCCAGGCGGGTCTGGTGCAGGATCCGGCTTTAAAAGAAAGACATCCTCATGATCCATGGTGCGGCCCTTCTCCAGCCTGGGTGACCCAGGAGCTCAGGCGGGTTCCTCAGGATTGGGAGACTCACCGCCACCCCGTGGTGCTTCCCTCCGAGTTGGTTTTCTTCTGGCAAGTTCTCTCCATGTTGGGAGAAAAAGGCTCCTAGGCTGTTCCCATTGGTGTGCAGCGGAAGGAGACCCTCCCCAGCGTGGCCTGCTCTGGCTGGCTCGTTGTCTTCCTGGTTCACGTGTCCGTCTCAACCGTGCTGTGGCCAGGGAGAGGCAGCGCCGTGGTTGCTCCTGGACCACCCCTGGATTGGTAATCAGTCTGGTGGACCCTCCACATCCACTGGACTGAGCGTCAGGTGACCGAGTGTCAGTTGGTGAGCTGAATATGACCAACCTTGCACCTCCAGTTAACAGTACTTGCACTGTTGGCTCAGAATGTGTTAGTGGGGTAGAGCTCATGTTATCTGTTCTTGGCACAATTAAAGGAAGCACAGAAGCAGACCCACTGGGTGCAGTTAGGAGAGGGAAGGAGAGTGGATTCCGGGCAGACGAGAGTGGCTCCTATCCTGGAGCCCCTGACCCGGGCGTCACCGCCGCTGCCCCTGCGGTTCAGAGCGACCTCTGGTGGCCTGCCTGCCCTGCCTTGTTTGGCAGTTACCAGTCCCTGTGTCTCCATCTGCCCAGGGATGGAAATAGGTCATAAGCACGGGGTCTCCTACCCCGCGGGGTGCGCTTGGCTTCAGGGCCAGATCTGACTGTGCCTTGGGAAGAACCCCAAGGGAAGAAAGATCAGAGACGCTGCTCCCCAGTGGGGGCCACGCCCACCTCACCTCTGCCGTGCTGCTCCCCAGTGGGGGCCACGCCCACCTCACCTCTGATGCACTGCTCCCCAGTGGGGCCACGCCCACCCTCAACTCTGACCACTGCTCCCCAGTGGGGGCCACGCCCACCTCACCTCTGATGCACTGCTCCCCAGTGGGGCCACGCCCACCCTCACCTCTGTGGTCCCATTTTCTTCCAGGCAAAGCCAGCAAGAACGTGCAGTGGGACGAAGACTCTGCGGAGTTCATGCCCGCCAACCCGGTCAGGATCGCCTTCGTCCTGGTGGTGCACGGCCGCGCCTCCCGGCAGCTGCAGCGCGTGTTCAAGGCTATCTACCACAAGGACCACTTCTACTACATCCACGTGGACAAGGTCAGGAGCCCCTGCCCCTCCTGCCTGCTGGGCTTCCTCTGCAGTCTGTCTGTCCCTCTCTGATCCCTCCTCTCACAAGTCCGGACTAAGGCTCAGAGGCTGAACAGCAGGTGGTTTCAGGGTTAACAGCTAAGGCTTTCGACTTTCTCCATAGACATTTCATTTCTTTTTTTGATTGACACATCAGAGTCATACACATTTATGGGGTGCTCTCCGACATTTCAACATATGTCGGACGGTGCACCTATCCTGTTCAGAGTCATTAATCTATCTGTTGCCTTAAACGCCTATCATTTCTTTGTGTTGAGATCTCCCCTGATTTTTTTGAAGTAGACCCTGCATCACCTCCAATGCAACCCAACCCCTCTCTCCTGATGAGCTGTGCGCTTCTCCACCTCTTTTCCTGCCCAGCGCCTCCCTGCCTCTCAGACTTGGTCACCAGGGTGGGCTCACCTTTCCTATTAAAGTCCAGGTCATAAATGATTCCAGCTCTGTGACCCACACGCTCTCCATCTCAGCTGCTCCTCTCTGCCCTTGTGGCGTGAAAGCAGACACAGAGAACATGGGAACAAATGGGCGTGACTGTGTGCCAATAAAACTTTATTAGCAGAGCCCTGCAGCCCATTGGCTGACTCTGAGCTCTCTTGCCCTGAGGTTTCTGTTGGCTGGAGACCTGATGATATCTTTAGTCCAGGAGGCAAAGGAGGTCTTCATGCCAAAGATCTGCTCCTCGCAGACCCGGGAGGGGCGGTGGAGGGGAGGATGGAACCCACAAATGCCACCCCCAGCACTCATCGGGTTCGGATGGACCCAGCTCTCTTGGCTCGCTGCCCTCGAGCTGTATGCATCTGTCACGTGCAAATGCAGAGCTCCAGGCCTGCCAGTGCAAACCTAGCGGGCCATTAGCTCAGAGGCGGGGCCAGGGAAGCTGCATTTGCAATATAATCTGCGGTTCCAATATTTCACATAGCATTTCAAATGAATAGAAGTGCAGAGATGCGGAGACTCGCCCCAGGCCAGGATCCGTGACTTGGCGAGTCTCCTGTGTTCTGGGGCCGTAAGGGAGGGGGCAGAGCGGGGCCTGGGGCGGGTGCCCAGCGCTGTCTGGCCCTTTCTGCTGCTGAATGTCACCCTTTCTCTCCTGGGAAAAGCGCTCTAATTACCTGCATCGGCAAGTGCTCCAGTTCGCCGGGCAGTACAGCAACGTCCGCGTCACCCCCTGGAGGATGGCCACCATCTGGGGAGGAGCCAGCCTCCTGGCCACCTACCTGCAGAGCATGCGGGACCTTCTGGAGATGACCGACTGGCCGTGGGACTTCTTCATCAACCTCAGCGCAGCCGACTACCCCATCAGGTAAGGCGGCCGGCGGCCCCGGGCCAGCCCGGTTGATGTCCTGCTTCCTCTCCAGTCCCGGTGACGACACCCAGGACACCGGGAAGCACGGGCAGTCTGCCTCCTGTCCAGAGAAGCATCTGCCTCAGTGAGTCGCGCCACAGACTCCGGGCATCTCCCTGAGTCCCCGGCACTGGGTCAGGCTGGTCCCGAGAGTCGCTGGGACGGCGGATGATTTTCGAGCACATGGTTTTCTCAGCTCCGTTCGAGGCTGTGCCCGCGCACAAGAGACGCAGGCTGCTACCCGCGAGGGGCTTCCGCTCTGGAAGGGAAGCAGTGACCCGCACAGTAAGCCGTCGTCTGTGAGAACGAAGCCGCGTTGTCATCGCAGTCTGTAAGGTGACAGTAAAAGTAAAGCGGAGGGCAGAAGCCGGGCCCTGGAAATGCGGCGCAGCAGCCGGGATTGTCCTGGCAGAGGAAAGGCGTGAGTTCCACCAGGGGGACATGGCCGGGGACGTGGCCCAGGACGGGGACAGGGGCGCTGAGCTCGGACCGGGCCTGGTGTGTGCCCCGCACAGCAAGTCAGGGTCAGGTGACAGGGGACACGTGGTCAGAGAGTAAGCCGGGGCTCGTTCGTGGAGATTCTAGAAGGTGTGGTCAGTCCAAGCAAGGTGGAAGCCACGGGTGAGTTGGGGGCTGAGGAAGGACCAGGTCAGACTCCGTGCTGAGCCCTGCGGGCAGAGGTCGGCTGCCAGGTCTGAGTGGCGTCACGGGTGGCTGTGTGAGGCCCACGGACAGGTCGGTGAGGCCCTCGGCACATCTTAACAGGTGGATCGCTGCCCACACTGGAGAGCCCACCCACAACGACAGATTTCTGGCACCTCTGGAGGCTCTGCGCCCTCCGCGCTCGGCCTGCTGGGCACAGGTGTCTGGAGCTGGAGGTGTCGGGAAGGGCTGTCCCTCCGCACGAGTACCGGTGTGGTCTTTAAAGGACACGATAAGCAAAGAAAACCTCCCGGAGGTAGCGCAAGAAGAGAGAAGAAAGTGAACTCTACTTCAATCAAGAGGCGGCTCCCAGCCGGCGCGGTGGCTCACACCTGTGAATCCTAGTGACTCGGGAGGCTGAGGCAGGAGGATCGCGAGTTCAAAGCCAGCCTCAGCAACTTAGGGAGGCCCTGAGCAACTCAGCAAGACCCTGTCTCTAAATAAAATATAAAAAGGGCTGGGGATGTGGCTCCATGCTTAAGTGCCATCCTGGGTTCAATCCCTAGTACCAAAAAAAAAAAAAAAGAAGAAGAAGAGGAGGAGGCAGCTCCTTGCGCTGTGTGTGCTCCACCCTGGGTTCTTGACTGGGGTGTAAAGGAAGAGGACTGGGGTGAAGGGGGCCTCCCCGCAACCGAGGGCAACAGGGCCCCGATTCCGCACTCCCGGGAGAGTTAGGCGGAGGTGTCTTACAAAGAAGCTCTCAGCAGGGCAGTTTTCAAACACACAGGACAGCGGCAGGGCCAGCGCCCGCCACGGGCAGTTCACGGCTGGTCTGGTCGTCCCTAGGCCCCCTCCTCCCCAGCCCTGGATGGCTGGTAGCGAACCCAGGACCTCACAGGCCGGTGTCCGTCAGTCCCTCAGCACGCGTCTCTCAGAAGGGGGCTCTTTTAACATGACGTCAACGTGACGCTCACACCCGGAATGTTAACAGGCATCCGAAGTCACCAAATGTCCAGGTCACAGACTCCCAAGGGTCGGGGCTTTGAATCGGGTTCCAAATGAGGTGCAGGTGTAAAGGAAGACCGTGCCATGGAGCTGGAAATGGCTTCTTTCTCCTTGGTAGCCTGGTCCTTGGTTCCCCTCCCTGTCCCTGGGCTCATCTGCTGGGAGGCTCCAGATGTTGTAGGGGTGAGAGGGAAGCACAATTTCTGGTCACTTTTGAACAAGATACACCTGTTTTCTTTTGTTCACAGACTAACAGGTAACTTTTACTTACTGTGAATTTTCATTTAGTCAACATTTATTGAGCAACTACTATGCTAAGCTCTGTTGGGGAATTGCGAACAAAAGCAGCCTCTACTTCTCCTCTGCCTCATAGAGCACTTGCCTAGTTGGGAAGAAGGAATCAGATGATCGAGAGAGAGAGAGAGAATCAGCAGGATCAGGGGCATAAGCAGGAGATCAGAAAGTCCTGGGGATGTCCAGCTTTGTATTGAGAACTGCAGACCAGAAGGGACTGATTGACGGGGAAACAATAAAGATCATCCCAGACCAGGATCTCCCAACCCTGGCCCCGTTGATGCCTGTTGATGGATGGTTCTTTGCATTGGGGCTCTCCTGTGCATTGTAGGGTGTTTAGCAACATCTCTGGTCTCTGCCCACTAGATGCCAAGAGCACACCCTGCCCACTCATGCAAACCCACACATCTCCAGACAGTGATGAGTGTCCCCTGGGGCCCAAGTCGCCTCCAGCTGAGAGCCACCATTTCTGATAGAGGGAAGAACCTGGGCATGATGGGGGTCAGAGATGAACTTACTGCGTTTGAGAGATTTAAAAAATGAATGGAGCATAATAAATAAAAGAGTGAGGAGACAATTACAGAGCAGAGTGGAGGTGAAAACTCTCTCCATCTCCCAGGAAAGGGCGAAGGTCAGAAATGCCCCCAAACGCTACGCATAGCAGCTAATGTGGCGGGTCCTCCTTCAGCCCTCACCGCAAGCCTGGCCACAGATGGACAGACTGAGCCCAGGGCTTGTGCTGAGGGCCTGGGGGAGCCGGGTTCAGAACCAGTGCTGTCCACTGGGTCGCGGGGGCTCTTTCTGCTGGAAGTCAGTCTCTTGGCAAAATCAGCAGGCTCACACTCGATGGCGGGTCCCCAGCCGCCTAGCAAACAGAAGGGAACAGTCCAGGCCCTGGAGCCCACAGCTGGGCGGGTCAGTGGTTAGACCTCCCTGCAGCAGGGGATGACCAGGGCAGGCAGTGGGAGGTCACCTGTTGTCTCCGGGAATGAGGAGCTGTGGTCAAGGTTCCCACACGCCTCCTCCTCCTCCTCCAGACTTTCACGGGAGGCCCCCGAGGCCATGCCGGCCTGGGGCCGGGCCTCATTCTGCCTGAGACCTGTGGAGGCCAGGTGGGCTGCACACTGCTGCCCCCTAGAGGTGCTGTGTTGTTCTGCTCGTGAGTCGAAGGCTGCATCACCTGGAGGAGTCCAGCCCTGCCCAGCCCAGATGCCCACCAGACCCTGAGCTAGCCAGGGAATGCCATCGAGACGTCACCGTGGAACGTACGGTGTCAGACACTTGGAAGCTGCTCAGCACATACCAACTGTTTACACCTAAGCTACATCCAAAGCTGCATCTCCTATCCCTCCGAGGATCCCAGAAAGCCTCGCTCCGACCACGTCCGCCCTACTTCGGGATCCTGGGGGCAGTCCCCTGGTTTGCAGCCTCTTAGAGTGCTGCTCCATGGCCCTCTCCTTGACCTCCCCGCCACGGTGCTGCCGGCCCACCTGAATCTTCTGCCCAGCCCGCCCGCCAGCCTCACGGCCAGAGGCGCGTCACGCCTCGAGTGTCGCTGGCTCCTCCTGCCGCTGTCTTCGCGGAGCCGCCCGCCCGAAAACATATGAAGTTTGCAGATGAGTGATTCCATCCTGGGCGACTCGGATCGGTTTTCACTCCCCATCTGCTGCTCCATCTGCAGCTCCCAAAAGCACTACTGCTCCCATCCCAGGAAGGAGGAGCCAACTGGGGAGCCTTCCGGAAGGGGCGGCAGCGCCCCAGGCAGACCCTGAGGAGCCTGGTGGGGGGTGGTCTCCAAGGGCAGAAGAGCCCAGGCTCCACTCTGAGCTGCTCCACTCTGGGCTGCGCTGTGCTTTGACATCGCCCCCCAGGGTCCCCGCCCGGCCCTCGCTGAGCGTCCAGGCTCTTCCTCGTAAGTGGTGAAGAACTGCTGGCTTACTGGTCACTAGCCCTGGGTAGGCCCTGGACTCGGACAGCCCGGCTTCAGGCTCCGCCAGCCACAGCCGTGAGAACTGGCCTAGGTCACTCTGTCCTGCATCTCAGCTCTTCCACCTTACGATGACATGACCTTCATGTGACCCGTCAGGCGACCCTCTTGGCCGGATGCTCAACTGCTGGTGAACCTGGCTGTTCCTCTGGCAGTGGGTCACGTGGGCACCCCAGGTGGGGCAGCAGCCGCATCACCCCGGCCTCGGTTGCTCCCCCTGTTTCCCCTGGTTAGAGTTAAAAGAGTCGGAAAACGGTTCTTGAACTCCCGTCTCTCTGCAGCGTGGGAAAAGCAGACTCCGAAGACGGCACGCCTGAGACGAGCCACGCGTGGGTGTCAGAATCTTCCTGCCTTTGGAAGGTTCCAGACCCCAGGCCTGCCCGCTCCGCTGGGCGCGACTTCCTGGCCCATGGAGGCTCTGGCTGGAGCCGGTTAGGATGGAAATGGATGTTTTCCAGCCCAGGTCCTGCCTCAGATGCGTGATGGCTTCATTCAGTGTATTCTGTTCGTGAAGCCGGGGAACCAGGCCCAGTGGACTCTGGATCGGCCATGGGAGGGAATGAAGCCAAAGGCACTTGCGTCGGACCCTCCAGAACCCCGTTCGCTGAGCCCCATGAGTCATGGCAGGGTAGGGTGAGGGGTGCCCCAGGGCCTGGGGGCCTTGCCCTTCAGCTTGGCCCTTCTCTGCTTTGTTCTGGCCCCTGGGCTCAGCTGACCAGGAAAGGAGCACCTGGCGATTCTGGTTGGCTGGGGAAAGTGGGGAGTCAAAGATGGACCCCTGGAAGGCTGGGTTTGGATCTGAGTCTCCCTCCTCGCCTTCCTTCTTTCACCATCCAGGCCCCTGAGGGTACCTTGTGGGGGTAGCTCAGCCAGCTGGTGAGGCCAGCCGGAGACTCCTCCCTGTCCCCAGGAGACTTCAGGACCTGGCTCCTTCCAACACTAGCTGAGCACCTGCTAGGGGTCAGCCGCAGGGCTCCAGTGTGCAGTGGTGAGGAAGAACCCTCAGTCCGCCCTCACCTCAGTGGTGTAGGGCAGGACCCCTGGGCTCAAATCCCATCTCCTTTGTTAACGAGCTGTGTGAACTTGAACTCGGGCAGATCTCTTATGACTTCCAGGCCTCCGGTTCTTCATCTGTAAAATGGAGATGATAAGAACCATACGCCCTCTGGTTGCTTTGACGGTTAAACGGGCTGGTGTCTGTCGAGGGCTTTGCCCATGGTAAGGCCCATCCACGCAGCGGCCGTCGTTAGTATTAGGAGGACAGGGACATTAATCAGAACGACCACAGGAGTGAATGCCTCATTGCAGAGGGAGGTGGGTGCTCCCCAGGGATGAGTCTCCCTGAGGTGAGTCTCCCCTGAATGGGTATGGGCACCTCCCCAAGAAGCATGTGACCTGAGATGCTCGTGATGGGTAGCAGTTAATAGCAGGTGTGCCGGAGGGTGCCAGGGGAATGTTCCCGGAGGAGGGGTGGCATGGGCAAAGGCCCTGGGGTAGAGGGGCCCTGGCACGTTGGAGAATCTGTTGCCCTCCTGCAGTTGAGACAGGCACGCCCAGTCGTGTGCGGACTTTATTTAGATCCCTGCTGGTGGTGGAATCTCGGCCACAAGCCGTGAGGTTTTAAGGGCTAGTAATCTTACGGCATTTCTGAGAGATCACTTTGGTGGCCATGGAGGAAACGTAGGGAAGGGACCCAAATAGGAGAGGGGAGGCCAGTTAGAGGGAGTAGCTCTGCTGACCCCAGAACCAGGTGCACTGGGCCTGCTGTCCTCTCCTGGCCTGGCCAAGGCCCGCGTCCCGGAAGCCGTCCTGAACTTGCAGAATCCACACGGCCAGTTAGTCCCAGAGTCACACACAGCCAGGCAGCCGCCTTCTGTTTGGGGACCAGGGCCCCACACCTGCGCAGACCGCCTGTCCAGGAGACTGCAACGCGTTTCTGCAGAGTCAAGGCAGCCCAGAGCTTGGGCAGGGTACTTAGGGTGCTTGTGCTCAGTCCCCGCCTCTGAAGTGGACCAGCCCGGAGCAACCCAGGAACCTGAGGCGGGGGCTGCTCGTGAGGCACATCCAGACCCTGCACCTTCGAAAGGTGACGCTGGCGACTCTCTCATGTGCAGTCTGTCCCCACCCAGGTCAGACCCCCTCCCCTCACCCTGCCCTGTGAGGATGGCCTGAGCCCTCCGTGTCCCCAAGTGGACGCTAGTCTGAGCCAGACCCTGGAAGCAGGCCAGAGCTTCTCTGAGGCCATTTCCTGAGCATCTGCCAACCGCAACAAAGACCCTCTCAAAACCAGGGTTCTGGGTGGTTCTCCACCCAGACAGAGGCCCAGGCTCCTCGGGGGCGGCAAGAATCTCTAAGCTTCCCACGGAGCTAAAATACATACTGGAGGGCTGGAAACCACACCTGAGCGGGCGAGAGAGAGAGAGAGAGAGATGGGGGGCGGGGATTCATCACAGAACTAGAGAGAGACAGCTCTGTCCGCCTTGGCCTCAGCGTGGGTGGGAAGCCATATTGGAGGCCAACACCCCAAGGTGGGCGTGACCTCTGCTTCCTCAGCCTCTGATCCGCTTCTGCGTTGAGAAGCGCGCAGATGCACGCCCTCCGTCCTGAGACCCAAGGCCCCTGGGACGGAGCCATCCCGCGATCACTCTGCCCAGATCGTGCGGGAGCCTGAGAGGGTGCTCCTGCCCAGGCCGCGGCTCCCGGGCAGCTGGAAAAACACGCCAGTGATTATGCTGTTGACGGTTTGGTTTGCATCTCATAACAAAATAAACACATCCCAGACCTGTGATTTTTCAAGCTGACAGCCCGCCCCTACTTCTGTGGAAATGCAGTTGGCTCTCTCTTGCCAGCTGTTCTGGGTCTCCTGAGCTATATTTTAGGTCAGACGGCTCTTTGTGTTTCCCGGAGGCCAAGGCTGACCCCAAACATCCACTGGACAAATGGAGCAGGACTGGAGTGTCCATGAGACGCAGCGGGGAGCCTCCAGGTCCCTCAGAAAGCCTTAGTGGTCCCATCAGTTCAGACCATCATCCTGGCTCCTGGAGATGAGGATGGAAGTTTCTGGAAGAATACAGGGGAGTTCACAAAACCAGTTTGAAAGGCTACAGAACAAAAGGCAGGCAGTTCATCCACGGGTGCCACCATCCGTCGTGAATGCGCCCGCCATATTGTCTGGTGACTTTGGACTTGGTGTCTCTGCTTTCTCCTTCTCTCTCTCCTGAAAGAAAGATGCAAATTCCTGGGGAAACAGAGGCAATGGATCTCTCCTGAGTCGTATGTCCTGTGGTCCAGGGGACGTGAGACTCAAGGGAGGAGAGACAGCCCCTCACTTGTTCCCTCACTGCCCTGTCCTCTGGGAAGCCACGCAGTGTTCCACACCAGTGCCGGTGGGTAGAACTTTCCGGGTGATGGAAACGGAGCTGAAATGCTCCCATTCGAAAGAATTCACTCCCTTTTACCAAAAGAAGAGAGATTCAAACGTGATCTCCACCCTCTGCCGAAGGTCCCACCAGATCCCGGTTGCTCGTGTATTGGATTTTGCAGTATCTTCTTCCTACTTCCTCCCTGCCAGATCCCGCAGTCCTCTGTCTCTCGGCAGCAGCTCCTGGCTGTGGGTGCGACATTTCCAGCCCTGACGTCTCCCTCCCGGTGCCTGCAGCGTGTTTGCTCTTGGCAAAGCCAAGCCTTCTTCCAGGTCGCTGTGCCCCCAGTAGACAAGGAGAGGGCCGGCGTGCGTGCTGGGACGCGCTCCAGGTGCATCCTGGGAATCTGGACGGTCCAGGAGGTGGGTGATCCCTGCCGCAGAGCCTGTTCTGCTGCCCACCCTCCCACCCAGCCACAGGTGGGGCGGTTTCCAAGTGCATTCTGGAGGGGCAGCGAGCTCTGGAAGGTCAAGAGGGACAAGGAAGCGCGCTCCTACCCTTCTTTATGGACGATGGCTGAGAATTGGATGAGCCCAAGGGGCAGAGTTAAGGCCCAATCATTTTGTGTCAAACAGAAACTGGGTTTTTGAAAAATGACTTATTTATTTCCTCTCCCTTGCCGCATGTGCCACCATTACCCAGCATGGCCAGTGGTCAGAAGTGGCCTCCAGGCAGATGCCTGGGAAACCCCGTAAGAGCCGCCACTCTCCGGAAGCAGGTCACACTGGCCAACATTCCTCGAGTTGTTACTGGGCATGGGATCCTGAGTCCGGTGACTTCCACACCTTATCCCACGTCACCTTGTGGCCACCTCAGAGGGTGGATCCTGTCACTTCATCCCACTTTGTAGATGAGGAAAATGAGGCTGAGAGAAGTCAAGGAATCAGCTGGGGTGTCGGGGCTGGCAGGGGTCAGCGCTGGCCTGCAGACCCTTGCTTCTTCATCACAGGGGCACCTGGTCTCCAGCGGCAGCTCCCGATGCACCGGGCAGGTCATTCCAGACCCCTGCCGTCCATTCACGGCTCCCCCTGGCTCCTGAGAACCCAGGAGGCACGAGCTGTCCAGCAACACAGGAGGAGCAGCCTGAGCTCCAGGGTCCCCTACCCTGCAGCCAGCCAGCTCGGGTGACTTGCCCAAGGTCACACGGCAGGACAGCAGCTGAGCTGGGATTGGAATGCAAGCTCAGGGGCCTGCCGAGCTCTGCTCTCTGCCTCAGCCGCCTCGCAGGACGGGCCACCAGCAGGTTACGTAAGCAGGGGACCCCAGGGGGAGAAGCCCATCGCAGGAGACCACAAACCCCACCCGCGGCGACCACGGCCAGCCTGGGCCACACCCTCTCTGGCACTTTGATGACCATGTTTGCTCTAAGCACAGACCCAGGGACCAGCTGTCCCACACTGGGACAGCTAATCCTGTTCCCTCTGCATCTCAGATTCCCTGGGCCCCTCCCCTAACTGGCCGACTGCTGGTGGCCCGTGGGACTCTCGTTCATCTAAATATCAGCCTCACACGTATGCAATGAGAAGCGAGGGGCCGCTGACCCCCGAAGTGTGTCGAAACCGTGCTGGCGTCTTCTGCACCGTGGATTCATCCCACGAGGGTTCATTGCACAGCGGTGAACAGGCACCAGGAGGCCATCGGGGGTGCTGGCCACATCCCCAGGGTGGGGTGAGGTGCAGTGCAGCTGGGGGCTTGGTTTCCTTGCTTAGAAAGAATTAGAAACCGTGCCCCCAGGGCCCCGGCCTGCCTCCGGTCCTTCTTCCTCCCGAGAAGCCTCTCCTCGGTGCGGCTTAATGGAGCTCATCGCTCAGCATGACTTGGCGGAGCAAGCCAGGGGCGCCACACCACGCGCTCTCGGTATGACGTGCTCTTCGGCATGCTGGGATCTGGTTTAAGGCCAGGCAGGTTTTGATTACAGTCAGTCTGGTTTAAAAGTTGGCCACCCTCGGGAAGCTTCTAACGAGTCACTAAACAATGCATTCTCTGGTCACTTACAGCTAGAGAGTCCCATCCATCCAAATGGCTTTGCCAGGATGCGGTGGACCGCTCAGCGGCCGGGGCGGTGGCCCCGATGGGTTTCGTGGAGAGCCAGGCGGCGGCATGAGGGATGCTGCTGTGTCGTGGACTGAGTGACAGGTGTCAGGCCCCTCCTGAGGTCCCCACCGCGGCTCACCGGGCCCTGAGCGTGTGCGGAGTGCTCAGTGCTTCCCAGGGTCTCGCTCAACCTCTGGACCATCTGGTGAGCGGGGAACTTACCATCCCCACTTACGGAGAAGGGACCTGAGGACGGGCCACCCGCCGAGATCCAGAACTCAGGTTCAAACTCACCCACGTCTGTGACAGTAAGCCAGGGATCCTCAAGTGTGACCCAGGGGCCGCTTGTGGCCCCCGAGACGATTGGAAGTGACGTGCCGGCCACTGTTGAAAACGTCACTCTTCCCCTGTATTAACACATAGATGCAAAACGAGTGTGTCCAACCCTCGCCTTCTGCAGCTGACGTTTCCTTTTTTAAAACAGTTGCTTTGAGTAAGGAATTCTTACAAAGTCACGGTGCAGCGGGTAAGTCGCTCTTCAGCCATTCAGCAAGTCTTTATGGGTGCCTGCTGTATGCACGCCCACTGTTTGCTGGGTGCTGGGAATCAGCAGGAAGCATATGTGGAGGGGAATATGTTGGGTTCAGAGGTGTGAAGAAAGCGACAGCCTGGAAGGGGGACAGGGTGGGCTGGGAAGTGACCTGGACGAGGTGGGCCTGCCAGGAGGTCATGGGGGAAGCACAGGAATAACCCCAAAGAGATACTCCTACAGGGGCAGGAGCGCAGGGTTTCTGATCAGGGGACAGAGCGTATTTGCAGTTTGGAGGGCCTGTGGTTCCGTCGCGATGCAACCCCAGCGTTGGCCGGATCTGGGCGCGGTCATGGACGATGCACGCGGGCGGGTCCTACCCTGTTCCTGGGAACCTCCGCCTGTGGGAACAGGCCCTGTCTGCGGAACCCTGCTCCAGAACGTTCTGCCAGCTCTCTGGCATTTCGGTGCAACCTCTGCAAACCCAGCCCTGGCCCGCCGCCCACCTTCCTAGTGTGGCCTTTCCTAGTTACCCCAGCAGTTCCTGTCAACCCGGTACCAGCTTGGGATCCCCTCAGGGGCTCGGATTTCAGGACCCTGGACAGAGGACGTGGGTTGTGATTCCCAGGACCTGTGGCCTCCCTGCCCTGCCCCTGCCGGGGGCTCCCACCAGCCGGGGTAGCTGAACCCCACCGAGCACCAGCTTCTGTTAACCATCCCTCAGTGCCCGTGGCGGGCTGTCCCGCTCCTGAGCTGAGGAGCGCATGTGACACGCTGTTCTCATGCAAGGGTGGCCTGGCCAGCGCCCACCGAGAAGGGACAGACCGTTTGCTTGTTGTGTAACCCGCCGGCCTCTCCCGCTCGCTGAGCGAGTACCGGCCAGGCCACCTGTGTCTCTGCCGCCACTTGGCCTTCCCCGCGTGGTGCCTGTGCTCCGGGACCCTGTCCCTCAACCCGCACCCCCTTCCTCGATCTGAATCCAAAAGGCTAATGACCTTGACCCCCGAGACTCACCCATTTCAGCCCTTACCCAAGACTTCTCGCCCCCCAGAGCATCTTTCCATGACTTCCAGACAAGTTCCCGACTAACGCCTCGTGCCCGCTGAGTCCCCAGGTTCCCAGAGGGACCCACACAGGCCCCTGTTCTCTTCCGAAAGTCTGGGTGACCCCGTGCGTCTGGTTCCCTACCAACATTTTGCCTAGACCTGTGTCCCCGCCTGTCATTTGTCTCAGGATTCAGCCAAATTGTCATTTTGAAGAAGGAGAAAATTTTAGCCAAGACGATGATCACAAAAGGCGTCTCAGCGAAATATCAGTTTCAGGGTCTCAGGACTGATCGCTCAAGCCAGGTAGTCGGTGGACACTCGCTTGTTGGAAAGCTACAGCGTACCAGGGGTAGGATCTGAGGGAACATCTGCCAATAGGATATCTTAACATCTCCGACCTTGAGGAAGATACTGATTAGGCCATTAAATAATTACATCTTCATGAAATTTTTAGGAAGGAAATTTACATGCCTCTCATGCGGGAAAATAACATGCATATAACCTCTTCTCTTCTAAGAGGTCAGAGAAACTTCCCTGGAGAAGTACCTTTGAGCTGAGAATCGAAAAAGGGGGAAATGAACTTGAATGAAAAATCGGGTGGAAGGCGAGGTGTCCAGGCAAAGGTGTGCAAAGGTCCTGAGGTAGGAGAGCGTAGAACTCAGACAGCAGATGAAAAGACGCGGTGCGGACAGGGTGTGGTAAGGGGATGGGCCAGTGGAATGGGGCAGGAGGAGGAGGTGGGGCCAGATTGTCTGGAACCCTGAGAGCCACGTTAGGAACCCAGGTTTGCCCTAAACGCAGCAGGAAGTCTTTGAAAAGTCTTTTTATTAAAGTACCGTAGTAACGTTGTTCTAGTTCCTGTCACCTGCTGGGCAGTGGGAGAAGGAAGGAAGGAAAGGGGTACGGCACCAGCCTGCGGGAGCGGGGCAGTAGCTCAGGCACCTGCTTCCTACCAGGCTGACTTCGCCCTGTCCTCCAATGCTGTTGTCTCCTCCCTGTTGGGCTTTTGCTACAGCATCTGGGATTCTTGGGCTGCACGTCCCTGGGTTTCTTGGAGGGATGATACTGCAAGCTGGCCCCGGAAGTCCTCTTTCGACTCTCTGTTTCACAGGTGTTTTCCAGGGCTCCAGCCTTCCGGAAAGTGCAGCAAAGGGGTTGAAAGTGTGCGTTTGTGAAGTTAGGGGAGATGTTCAGCCCATTCACGGGCTGTGCAACCTTGGCAAATGGCTTGGCCTCTCTGTGCCTCCATCTTCCCATCTGTAAAATGGGAGCCCTTGCAGTGACCTGCCTCAGCCTTTGCGGGGAGGACTGAGTTGTGAAACCGGAGGCACCCTGCCCAGTACGGAGAAGGTACTCGGCAGCTAATGACTGACAGGTCACCACGTGCAGGGGTGACATCTGCCCTGCTTCCCATCATCCTTCAGTGCCTGGTGCAGTAAGGACCAAAGGAGCCAACAGCGCCCAGTGGCTCTCCCTTATGACCCCGTGGGGACTGCGGTGACCACCATCTTTTATTCCTCCTGGCAGAAAGGTCGCTGGTCCTGTGTTGCATTCTTGAAGTTCCACAATGATTAAAGCGTTTGGGGCTTATTCCTGGGTGGAGGGCCGGAGGAAAGGTGTGCTCTTCACTTAAGAGGTTCAGCTGGGGACGTCTTCAGATTGTACCTCTACAGCGGAAACAGTACAGAGAGCCAGAGGGTCGACCCCAAAAGAGCCAGGAGCCGGGCCGGGTTCCCAGGACCCTGAGGTTGGCCCAGCCACTCCTCCACGGAGCTGGAGGCGGCTGCACAGAGCTAGAGGAGTCCCGGGCGGGAGCCCGCAGGCTGGAGAGCCCTCTGCTCTGCTGCGCCTGCAGGTCCCCTGCGGCCCGGGCGATCCCTCCCCCTGGGAGGACAGGAGGGGGGGGCTGCAGCACCCTGGAGCCCAGGGCCACCCACACTGGGAGAAGCTCTGTTGTTTGCTCCATTATCAAACAGAGCTGTCGCTGCCTGCCTCCTGGGGTGGTTGTGAGGATTCGTCAGAGCACATATAAAACTTAGATGCCATACCAACCACCGTTATTGTCATGGTTACATTATGATGGCCTTTTTTTTTTTTTTCAGTATGAAAATTTCAGGTTCACCTAAGACTTTTCTATGGTTGTAAAATACCCACAACATAAAATGTACCCCTAGTATCAGCACATTTGCCATGATGTCATCTCTGTTACAGGTATTTTAATCACCCCAAAAGGGTGACGAGGCAACCACCAATCTGCTTGTCATTTCCACGGATTGGCTGACTCTGGGTATTTTGTATTAATAGAGTTGTATAACATGTAGTATTTTGTAGTATTTTGCTTCTTTCACAGAGCATACTATATTCCAGACTGATCCCTGTTATATCATTTTTTAAAATTTCATTCCATTTCACGGGTGCATAGTATTCCACTGTGTGGATATACCACAATTTGTTTATCCACTCATCCATTGACAGATTTTGGGCTGTTACCCTTTCTGAAGAGTGCCACCGTGAATATTCATATACAACTTTTGTTTGAACACAATCTTTCAATTAGTTTAAGTAGTAGGGGGACTTTTTTAATATATGTGGTCCAGCTACTTAGGAGAGAAAGGGAAGAAATAGTGAAAGGATAAAGAAAGAAAAGAAGAAGATTCCACCTTCTGTGGTGGATTTCTTTTTATGGCCAGCCTCAGTGCTTCGGGGCCTTACAGAGGAACCAACCAGAGAGGTTGGTCTCAGGTCTTTTTCTCCCGCTCTTGCCTATCAGCATCCCCCAAACTCAGCTCCCTTCGGGAACTCTCTGGAGGCTGCATGTTGTAGCGCCCTGCACGGGGGAAGCTAGCCCGTCCTCTCCCTCCCTCAGAGACAGTGACAGTGGCTGTCAGTCCAGCAGCATGGTGGGGGGGCCAGGCACTGGTCGGCGTCCATGCACACGATCTCGTCACGTCTTTGGCCAGCTTCCACCGGGGCACCGAGGGTTAGAGGGAAAAGCCACCACAAGGAAGCAGTAGAGCCAGACTCCAAACCCAGGTCACCTGAGGCTGAGCAACGTCTCTGCAGAGCTCAGTGGCACATCAGGCCGTCACTCATCCGGGCTCATCTCCACTGGGCCTGTCCATGTACTCACCTTAGCGTGAAAGGGATTCTATATGAGTTTGGAAATTCCATTTCAGGAACCTGGCACCGCCTTGGGGAGCTCATGCGACGTCCATCGCTGTGCGTCGAGCAGCTATTACGTGCAAGCCTTTCTCGACTGGATTCCTCACTGCATCCCCAGAGCGAAGCACGTGATCCGTGTGACTGTGTTCTTGACGTTTGCGAGCGTGACGCGTGACGAGCACCGCTTCTGATGTGTGGGAGGAAAACTAACCCAGGGCCTCCTGGGGACACCTGGGGACACCAGGGTCCAGTTCTTGCAGGGACTTAGTCTCAGTTGTCCCTGTTTCCCAGCATCTTGAGCCCGACTCCTAGGTATAACATAACTACTTGCTGATAGGGATTTTAGGGGTGTGGACAGAATACACACGAGCCCTTATCTGTCACACGTCCTGCTTGGCAGTTTCGAACATGATCCTGTTTTACCAGCAGCCACTGAAGTATTCAGGGAGCCGGATAGACAGTAATCCACCGGTGCTCAGTGACCGCGCACCGGCAGCGTCTTCCTGGCATGGCTCACGTCGCAGGTCTTAGGTGGGATTGCAGGTGGCATTTGTGAATAGTGGGTTTTTGTTGTTGTTAGTAAGCGTTGCACCAGTCACCATGGAGACACCAGGGAGCAGGGCTGAGGTCTCACCCTAGGCAAACACCTCTGGGAAGGGACCGGCGTTCCTGTCCATGAAAGCCCTGCCCAAGGCGCAGGGCGTCTGGGTTCACGGACAGTCAGCAGGGTCTTGAGTCCGCGCTGCAACGGGCCCGTCTGACTCATATGGAACCAGTGGCTGGAAAAGCAAGATTCACACCTGAGGTTGGAAACCAGCAGGGGTTTGGACACATCAGAAAGGCTCACCGCCTGCTTGTGTCAGAGCGGACCCGTCAGAGAGGCAGAAACCCACGTCCCAGGAGAGCCAACAGAGCTTGCGAAGTCCGGGCGACCCGGGAGCCGCGCAGCACTGAGGAAGAACGCGTCCAAGTAATTCCAGAGCCTGAGCAGATGGGAGGAGAAGAGGCAGGGAGGGGCGGGGGGAGGGAAGGAAGCTTGAGTCACAGGCCCTGCGTGACGCCGCCGAGACACCTCACGTGTCGCTGGCAACCCCAGCCCCCCCAGCTCCCTGATCCTCACCGTGCCTCCGAGACGTGGCAAGGCCTGGTTCCCGTGATCAGGAGGCACCACGGCGCTCCTCTGCCTCTTCCCAGGAAAGAACAGGGTCTCGATTGGCCGCTGTCACTAACGGTTTCTGAGCCTTGGTTTTGAAGCTCCTAACTCCTTGGATGAAATGTCCATCAAGCCCCCCATGAAGAGGCGTCCGTGGGCGGCCCGAGGCCCCAGAGGCTCCCCCACATGCAGTCTGGAAACCCCTGAGCTATGTGACGGATTCTCTTTTAAAACACTTCTGGTTTTCGGTCCCGGGGAATCGGCACATTACCTCCCCGGGGCCTGCGTCCTCTGCCAGTCTGATCTTTTTGCATTTCTCATCCGACCTGAGATAGGCAGACAGCCCTGGAACCTGTGGGTGGGACACACGCTGTCCGCGGTGTGTGCTGAGCCTGCCGGGATCTCTCAGGCCGGGAGCCGGGCAGCCGCGGGCGTGTTTCCTGTCTGCTTCGCAGTGCTTTCTGACCTTGCTTCCGTGCAGCCGGTGAGCGGATCCGGCAGGTGCCCGGGAGGAGGAGGCGATGAGCACCGTCGCCGTCCTGGGCCCTCCAGCTCCAAACCACCCGGCCCTGCAATTCTGGCAGTCGCCATCCTTGCTGGTCCTGGAGAAGCAGTGATAATAACAGTGACAGTGACCATAACCAACCTTCTAGCATTCCATGGGCCCGGCTGCCCAACCTGTAGGAGACCCCTGTTCTTTTCCCATCTGACATTCAGGACCCCATTTCGGGTACCAGTTGCTGTGTGAGCTGGGGGTTTTCATCTGCAGGCAACAGTTAATTAATTCTCTTATTCCATTAAGTCTTCGAGCAGTTCTGCGGTGAAGGTGGTGTTCCCACCCCCAGCTTTAAAGGTGAGGCCGTCAGTGAGCACTGGGTAGCCGCATGACCTGCCCAAGGCCACACTGCCAGTAGCTCCTTACACTGGGACTTCAACAGCCCCTCTGATCTCAGCCACTTCAGTTTCCAACACATGAATGTCGGTGCATTCAGGACATCCTTGTGGTGACATGGAAATGGATGAATTAGTACCGTATTGATCTGGCCACTATTGGAACAAACCCAGGGGAGTGTAAGGGTGGAGAAAAATCTGTTCTCAATTCTAAACTCAGAGAAAGTGGAGCTTATCATACAGCTCGGTGTTGTTCAGTGGTCATCTAAACTCCTGTCCCTCCCAGTGAACGGACATGGAACTGACCTTTGTAGGAGCTGATCGAGCAAAGCTGTGGGAAGCGAGTTCCCAGCCTAGGGAACGTTAGAAGGAAGGACATGCACCTGGGCTGAGTGACCACCATGGGTCCCCCTGGGCTGGACGTGGGGACCCAAAGAGAAACGGGCATAAGGCCGATGGAGCCTGTCACGTTCCAGGCCTGTGATGGACCTTCGGGGGACACAGGTGAATCAAACAATGTCCTCAGGTAGCCTGCCGTCGCACGACTCAAGCACACAGGCCAGGAACACGGGTGTGCAAAATCAGAAGCACCACAGCCCGGAAGAGGCCGGGCCAGGGCGGCACCCGCTTCTGCGTTTCCAGCAAAGAATACGACCTTCCCTCCGATCTCTCTCTCCCAGCGCCAGCTGTAGCCTCAGCCACGTGTGGACTGCACCCAGGACACAGGGCGACTCAGACGCCGTCCTTGCTCCATTTGGCAGATTAGAAAACGAAGCTCAGCGAGTCTAAGGGACCATTTCAAACACTCCGCAAGACAGGGACGGAGGTCAGAGGGGAACGCCCACCCATCTCTCTGGGAAGCCTCTGTCGCAGCCGAGTTCCGGCTTCCCTCCTGGAGGCCGCGTTCGCTCTTCAGATCCCGTCTTTCGGTGTCCTCCAGAAGGGACCAAATCAAATCAAAGGCGATCATCGATCGTCACGTGGGCACGCGGGACCTGGCTAACCGAACGTTCTGCTCATTCGAGACGCCCCGTGGCACCTGAGCACCCTCCGATTCCAGAGAACCCAAAGGTAATCGGATCGAGTTCACGTGCAGTCCTGTGCACACGCACGCGCACACGGGCCGCATGGCGGCTTCCTTCTCGCTCCCGATGGCCGCCGGGTGCCGACTCCTTGGCTCCCTTTCCATGCCGGCCACCTTGAGGAGGGGCTGGCGGGTCCCGGGCTCTCGCTGACGTTCGTCAGAGCAGCTGCCTGGGACCGGCTGCGCGTGTTTGAAAGGTTCCCGGAGGAGCGAGGCCCCCAGAGGTGACTGCCCGCCCACCCAACGCCGGGTGCCCTTTCCGAGCTTGCAGCTCTCCTCTGTAACCGAAGGCGCGTCGGTTGACGCGATCGGCTTTGTCACCCAGGTGGCTTTGACATTTGCTGCCTGCATGGAGGAGGGACTGTCCCCCCATGTCCCCCGGCTGCTTGGCATTTGCCTCCCCTCAGCTCTCGGGTCTCACCCGGGTCACGGGGACCTACCCATCTGTCTGCCTCCCCCGATAGACGGTGCTACTTGAGGACAGGGACAGGGGCCACCGCCGTCCTTTCTTCTGCTGTTCCGGGGGTTGGCACAGAGCCTGGCCTGTCAGAGTGGGAAGTCACGCCACCCAGGAGCAGACAGACCTGGCAAACGCTCGGAGTTAGGGAAGCAGAGGACGCTGAGTCGTTCCGAAGACGGAGTCGGCAGGGCCAGCAGGTGACTGACCTCTGCACCCTGCCAAGGAGTCGGCATGGTCCTCCGCTGAAGGAGAGGAAGGGCAGGAGGCGACACCACCAGACTCGTCTTCCAGAAGGATCCCCGGCCGCTTGCTGGGGCCACAGGAGTGGGGCTGGGAGGCGGGCGGCGCTTTGAGCCAGGCCACTCTTCTCGGGTGACCCGGGGTGGCCCTGACGGCCTGCAGGGTCCAGGAGGAGGCGTGGTGCCCGGCACTTACTGTACATCTCCCCTGCCTCCTGGCAAAGACGCCGCCAGACTCCACCACCTTCGAACCAGATCCGCCTTGTTCCGGATCTTTAGCTCTTTCCTCCTCGGGCGACCCTGAGCTTGACCCTGCTTCACCGTTGGTCTGAATCCTGGACTGTTTTTCCAGGATTGTTTTCCGCGAGCAGCGGCCAGTGAGGTTTGTGAAGAACAAACCCGGGAGCAGCTAAGAGAGCCCTGGCGGTCTCCACCACCCCCAGCAACCCCCAGGGGACCAGGGGCGTGCGGTTCCTGGGGTGGAGAGGCAGGCGGCAGAGGAGAGGCAGGCTCAGATTTCAGGTGCGCACAGGAGGGTGCACGCCCTGGACGGAGCTTCTCCCTGAGCAGCTCCCGGTGTGTGACCGTGTTTGGCGATGGTCCATGCAGAGGAAGCAGGAGGTTCAGAAGCGGCTGCCGTTTGCTCTGTGCCCTGGCTCTGCTTCTTTAAAAGAGGAAAAGTGTGTTCCCGAAGCTTCTTCCCAGCAGGAGAGCAGGCCGGAGAGCAGGCAGGCAGGGTGCTCCTGGGTGCTGAGCTCCGCAGCCTGTGGCTTTGGACAAGCCACGGCCGCCCTTCGGTCCCCTGTGATGACCCCCTATGGAGAGGCCTGCAGTGAGGCTTAAGGAGGACCAGGCAGGCAACCCAGGGAGCTGGCGGCCGGTTCTGGTGGTGAGGCATCCACCTTGACGCTCAGGTTCCTTGCCCCAGGTCCCCCCCAGGTCACTGGGCAAAGACACAGGGAAGCACGTTCCCGGCAGCGGGCAGAGTGGGCAGAGGCCCAGATACGGAAATGAAGGATAGCTCACCCGCCCTCGGAGCCTGGGGAGCCTTCAGAGCTGCAGGGCCGGCCAGGGATGAGCCCGCACAGCAGGCTCCACTGGGCACTGGGTAAGCATGGCAGTGAGTGTTTGCTGAGCACCTACTACGCGCCAGGTCTTGCAGGGATGGAAGGGAATTAGACCCCACGCGTGCTCTTCCCAGGGCTCCACGGGCTCCTGCGAGGTGCTGTGCCAGGTGCTGCCCCACCCACGCCCTGGAGATCCCTGGTGCATCAGCAGACAGACAGACGGTGCCAGCTGGAGCGGCTGCCCAGGCACAAGAGAAGACCATCATGCCCCACCCTACCCCGCTGCCTGACCGTCCATTCGGACTTCCCCGTGAGGTTCTTCTGTCCTCAGGGGTCCCTTCGGTTGTTGGTGCGATGGGGAAGGCCTTGCCCCGTCTCGGCCAGCCTGCCCAGGAAGCCCGCCCTGACCGCCAGGCGCTGGCCAGCCTGCCCAGGACACCTCCCCTCCACCCCCTTTCCATTTCCCCCTCCACCCCTCAGCCCTGGAACAGGGGAGGTTCCCATGCGGTGGCGAGAGCCCCAGCCCTGCCTCAACCCTGGGGGAAGCCTCCTGTCTGTCTGAAAGCAGAGCGAGACTTGGAGTGAGCAATTCCACACCCAGGAACCTAACCCTGGAGAAATCTAGCACACCCGGGCCCGGGAACACGAATCTGCAAGAACGGCGCTGCAAGAACGGTGTTTGTAAGAGGAACGAAATGGAGACAACCTGGGTGTCCATCACTAGGGGATGGCTGTGCCCCTTCCCCAGCATTCTGTGCAGCCTGTGTGTTGATTAGACAGGACAGCAAGACACATCCTTAGGTGATCCCAATGCACATTTCCGTTTATGTCATTTAAAAAATGGACATGAATACAGGAGCGTGGACTTCACAGGGTTGTCACGGGGTAAGTGGACTGATGGGTGCAGGGTGCTTGGGATGGGCCCGGCACCCCGCAGGAGGCACAGGCGGACGCTGTTGTGGCTGTTGCTATTGCTGGTGTTCAGTTCCTAATCTGAACAGGCTTCCGTAATGACTTTAAAAGCCGAGGAAAGACTTACAAGGAGCCCCCCACCAGCCTGCTTTTGTGTACACTTGGGTTCTTCATAGAAAGAAAAGCTTTCTACCCCGTGGGGTGCGACCTTTCTCCTGTGATGACACATCCCTCCATGGATCCACATGCCTGGACCCACAACTCATCTTGACTTGCCGAGGACGGTCCAATTTTAAAACAAATATTCTGTGAACTCCCAGAAAAACCAGGACCGTTGAGCCTTCTGGATAGGCCCTTGAGGACCTGGTGGATTTAGAAAGTATGTGGACTAGCGATCGCTACTGCTTTTCAGGTATCCTTGTGGGGGAATCCCATATGTCTAAGGGGGAGGGATAGCAGATTGGAATACTATTCAGCCTTGAAAAGGAAAGCACACATGCTTCAACATGAGTGGACCTTGAAGACACTCTGCTAGGCAGGACAAGCCGTTCACAACTTGTAGAGTTAAGCAAAGTCCCCAGGAGAGTCGCAATTGTCCAGATAGAGAGGAGAACCGTAGTTGCAGGGGGTCCAGAAAGGGAGGAATGGAGAGCCATTGTTGATCAGCCTCCATTTGCCAAAATGCAAAGAGCTCTGGGGGTGGTTGGCACTGACCCTGTGCCTACCAAGGGTCAAGGTGGTCATTTTTACGTACGTGTTGTTTTCACGATGAAAAATCAGAAAATAGTAGGTCAACCGCCATGGATGTTGCTGCTGAGGATGAAGCTAGAGAGATAGTCACATGGAACGTCCCCACCGTGGGGACGGTGGGCGCACTAGAGGGGAGGCTGGGGAGTCCCCAGAGAGTCCCTTCTGAGCTCAGATCCAAGGTGCCTCACCCCACGCGTCTCAGCCTGCCCACCTCCGTCACAGCCCCCGTCCTCGGCCGGTCACATGATTTCTGCTGTACGACGGCCAGTGCGCCGTGGTCCCCAGGGCCAGCCCAGTGCTCCCTGGTCCACACACGTCCGGCAGTACCAGGCACTGGATCCTGAATCCCGACGTTCACAGACGTCCTGCGCCGGCTTGGCTGGAGCCCGTGGTCCCCGTGGGGTCTCCGGATGGCCTTTCTTGGCACTCTGCACGGGGAGGCTCCGTGGCACTAGCGTGCTGGGCAGGACAGCCCGAGGAGTGCAGCCGCTCTGAGCTGGGCGCTGCCCCCTGCAGCCCGGGTGGCCCAGCCTCTCCGTGTCTTGTCCCAGGTGCCAGCAGACAGGCCCTGCCTTGCCGTCACCCTGTACGCCTGGAGCACCCTCCCTGCAGAAGCCTGGGCTCCCGTCTGCTGGGGGACCGAGAGCCACCCCCTCCTCTTAGGTCTCCATTCCCCAGGCTGTCACCTGACCCGCCGGGAGGCAGCTTCTAACCGGGCACCAGCCTGGAGACGGAGCGCAAGTCCCCTTCCCTAGGGCGCCTCCCACTCTGAGCTCCAAAGAACGTCCCGGGTCTCATGCACAGAGAGCCGTCCAAGTTCAGATCAAGTCGGGACTCTGCTGCTTTCCCTGGTTCACGAGATCCAGGGCCTCTGCTATTCAAGGCGGCAGAGATCCCACTGCATAGCGGCTGATGTCGGTCAAGGGCTCATCTCCTCCCCAGGCCCACGGCCGGGTCTTCCCGCATGAATCCAGCTAACACTCCGGCCGCTGGGCTCCTGACTGTGGAGATGAAATAACTTGCTCCACTCTGGGTTTTCCAGAAGAGGCCACGGGGAGCAGAAGGAGACGGGCAGAAGAGAATTAACTCCCAACATCCATGCTTGATGTAGAGCAGAGCTTCTTTGACGTGAGAAGGCGCACATCCCCCTGGAATCTCATTAAAAAGCAAAGTTTAACTCATAGGTCTTGGGTGGGGCTTGAGACCCCACTGCAGCTGGTCTGCAGACTCGGCTGTGACTCAGGAGACATTAGCGGCCCTAGAACTTTCTTGTGCACATGGGATGGAATCTATGCATCCACCTGCTCATTCCTTCTCTGGCATTTGCAGAAACGGTCCAGCAGCAAAGAGAACCAGCTTCGACCCTGAGTGCTAGTTTCCAATCCCCGTCTGCCCTTTCCCCCCACAGATGGCTCCTCTGAGTCTCAGCCGCCCAGTCCGTTAAATGGGAATGAAGCGCACATTTTATAACATCTGAGAATATCAGGTGCAGTTAGATGCAGCAAGAGTCTATCATGAGGCCTAGGACTTAGTAGATGTTCAATAAATGGCTTATTTTATTACTCACGTATTCGCCTCTTTCAGCTGAGATGCCCCTATGATTCCCAGTAGGATTCTTTCAGCGTTTATTTATTTATTTATTACTTATTTCAGCCAAGATTTCCTTGCGGCTCTGACGGTTGCAGCTATGGGTCCCCGTTACCCCCAGGAGATAGAGGAACTGCCGAGAAATAAAAAGCATGACTTCTCATCCGTTCCGCCAAAGTTAGAAGGGAATTGATGAAGAGACAGGTCCCAGCAGTGAGCCATGGGAATCACTTGGCACATGACTCAGCCAGCAAGAAGGAGTGAGAAATGTGTGTGAGTGGGAGAGGGGGCAAGTGACTGGAACCCGGTAAAATGTCAACAGATCGCGAGCTGCTAATTATTTAGAGAGAACTAAATATTATGGAGGCAAATTATCGACAGGCGTCTGAAAGCAGCGCAGGAGAACTTGGTCCCCAGCCGAATTCCGACTGTTTCTGGAGAGGGGCTGGGGAGGCCAAGCCTCCGGCATCCAGAGCAGGCGATTTACCCAGAGGGAGCAGGGGAAGCAGGGGTCCCCTGGCCCCACCGGACTAGCCAATCCAGCAAGATCCCGGGCGGAGCGCATGGTGCTGGGCTTTGAAAGGGGGCTTCATCCACGAGCTCCAGGCCTGGAAACCGCAGCCCCTCCCCCAAGATGTTATCTTTTGAGACGATTTCATGTGGAAGCATCGCTAAGTAAATTCGCTAAATGCCTATTCATCCCCGTCAGATGGGGACTCGGTGAAGCGGTAAATGTGAAAATAGCCCCAGCTCAGAGCCTGAAAGCCGCTTTCTGGGGTTGCCAAATGGAGCCGCAGCGGCTGACCCTGGGAGGCAGGAGGCTCCGGGACAGGGGCGCAGAGCCCGCCCGGCCCGGCAGTCCCCCGCCGAGAGGCCCCTGTTTATTATTCCCAGTGCCGGGGACCCATTCAGAGGTTAACTTGTCCCGTATTCATCAGAACGACAATAATGAACTGTCGCAGAGAGTGGCGAGGGGTGGGTAAATAGGAGCTGCCGAGGGCGGAGATGGAGAGGGCCTCTGTGTCTGGGAAAGGGACATGGATTGAATTTTTTTTACATAGGTTGATTCAGTCTCCTCTCCTCCCAGCCGCTCCTTCAAGCCCCTGTCCTTTGGCCAGCGACAGGTGCCCGGTGCGAGGCCCAGCAGGCTGTGCCCTGGTGGGCACCGGGGCTGGCGCAGGCGGGGGCGCACGGCTGAGCGGGCACGTGGGTCCCTGCGCGCGCGTCCCGGGCGTCCTGCCCCTGCGGGCCGGCGGCCGGCTCAGCCCCGAGCGCGGGTGACGGATGTACCTCTCCGCAGACACGCGGGGCGCTCGGCTGGCTCCGACTCGGGTTTATTTCAGGAACGGGCCGGGACGTGGGCAGGCAGGTTTCGCTGCCGCATCGCCTAGCCGCTCGGTGCCACCCGCCCCTGCCGGAGTTCTCAGTGGGTCAACATGCAGCGTCCAATGGGAGCGCAGGGGCTCAGTGGCGAGACTGCGGAGTCTCGGGGACATGAAGGAGGGGCGCAGGGCGCCGGAGGCAGAAGGAGCAGGCAGTGCGCACGTAGGGTACACCTACTGTGTGCCCTTCCCATGCACGCCATTGTTAATTGATGGGGGGGCGGGTAGGTCCTACTATGTGCTCTGCGTGTTTAAACCTCAACCGCCATCCAGAGAGGCTCACGGCTTATCCGTGGACTCACAGCTGACTTAGCAGCACAGCTGGGATCTCTTTCCAGAGTCTTCACTTTGTGCAGCACTGTCAAGCTTCTGGAGAGTCTAGCCTCCTTCCTTTGCACCGCCTACACGTTCTCCCAGCTCAGACAATGCTTAACCCCTTCCTTCTGAGCAGAACTCCCCGGCAGACAGCCTGGTGATGAAGGAGCTGTCACATCAGCACCGTTTACCTGTTTGGGTTTATTCAGCGGAAGAGGCGACTGCATTTCTGGCAGATGGAGACCTGTGTGACTGCCTTTTAAAATACTGTCACAGCTGTATGCACAAGCTGATTAGCTGTGACTACACTGCTGGTGCCGAGATTGATGGCGGTAAATTTGGGATAACAATGCCGGGAACGGTGTCATCCGTTTGTATTGCGTGGCATATTTTTTAAAGCTCTCTCAATCAGTAGCCCAGTGGTTACGGAGGACGCGGTTTCCATTCAATCCCGAGGCCTTCGTTGCCCTGAGGGCAGCCAAAGGAGTCCGTGAAAACTCAGCTCCCGGCGATTCATTCATTCATTCATTCAGCGGACATAGAAGTAGCTCCTACTATGTGCCAGTGATAAACCACACCTAGGTGCTGTCCTGGTGCTGCTCGCCTTGTATGGGAGGCAGATGGTGACAAAATAATAACATAATCAAGGGGGTGTGATGAGGGAGGGAGGAGGAGGTGGGTGCTACTTAAGGTCAAGTGGCCAGAAAAGGCCTCTCTGGAGAGGTGACATTTGGAAAACCTGGTTGAAAAGAGCAGGCCAGCAAAGGGAAGATACACAGCAAAATCTCCCAGGGACAGTGCGTGCAAAGGTCCTGGGGCCACCCTGTATTTTGCATCAGGCTGCACACTGGTGGTTGCCAAGCCCAGTGCTGAGCCCTGGAGATTCTAAAACCTGTCACATGCAATGACTGTCCTCCAGGCGCTCTCAGGACAGTGGAGCGCATGGGAGAGAGCTGCCAGA
The DNA here is from genome assembly GCF_902686445.1 of Sciurus carolinensis. Lineage (NCBI taxonomy): Eukaryota > Metazoa > Chordata > Mammalia > Rodentia > Sciuridae > Sciurus > Sciurus carolinensis. The sequence goes on along the minus strand of NC_062230.1, from coordinate 28,667,469 downwards.
CAGCCATTTGAATGCAGGGGTAGGACCATAAAGAGGACACCTTACCAGACTGGTGATCAGGACAGGCAGTGTTGGGCAGGGTGACACAGCGAGACCTGGATTCCCTGGCCCAGGAGGGAGCCAAGACCAAAGTCTCCATAGTCCCCCGGAGGACCCTGACTGTCCTCTCCATTTATTTCCACAGGACGAATGACCAGCTGGTGGCGTTTCTCTCCCGATACCGAGACATGAATTTCCTGAAGTCACACGGCCGGGACAATGCAAGGTAGCACATCGTCCCCTCCCCCTGCGCAGAGCAGAAATGTTTGACTGGGGGGCTTCCGTCCAGACTGGCTTGATGCGACTGGAGATAAGTTGAGGCTGGGGGAGGGAGGCTATGGCCATCTCGGGCAGGACCTGAAGTGGCCCCTCCTGTCCGCCAAGGGACAGAGATAGCCCAGTGTTCCTCGTGCCACAGCCCTGTCTAGCTTTTCTCCCCAAAGCATCTTTGTGAATCTGTTGTCATGACGACCCTTTGGGCAGAGCAGCCACGGTCCATTCCCATTGTGCTGATGGGAAGACTGAGGCCCAAGTCGTTCAGAGAGCCAGCCAGTTACTCACCAAGTGCCAGCTGTGCCAGGTGCTGCTCCAGCACTAAACGGGTCCAGCAGCTGACTCCCCAGGAATTCACTGCCTGGCAGGGAGGAGTCTCCTGCCAGCTGGAGTTGAGCCCAGAGGCCCGGCTCCCTGCCCTGTGTCCTCCCCCCTACCTCCTGCTGCTCTCCAAGATGTCGGCGGGGATTGGAGTCTCCAGAACCCCGACCTGGATCCAGGACGGATCCCTCAGTAAAAGTGAGCCTGGTCCAGAAAATAGCTCTCCAGAGGCAGATCAGCCAGAGGTGGTGCGGTCTTGAGCGCCCCCTGTAGGAGACAGCTGAGTTCTGCCACGGAAGGCGGCGTACCTGGCAGTTCAGAGGCCTGGTAGCTTGTTAACGGGCTGTTGGACCCTTTTGGTGTTTTGGTTTGCTTTGTTTTTATTCAGGTGTTTTATTTGAAAATTAATAGCTCTATTTAAAGACAGCAGTCTCACCAGGCGTGGTGGTGCACTGTAATCCCAGCGGCTCGGGAGGCTGAGGCAGGAGGATTGCAAGTTTGAGGCCAGCCTCAGCAACTTAGGGAGGGCCTAAGAAACTCAGCGAGATGCTGTTTCAAAATAAAAAATAAATAAATAAAAAGAGCTGTGGGGGATGTGGTTTGGTGGTCAAGCACCCTGTGTTTAATCCCTTAAAAAAAAAAAGCCAGTAATATCTCCCATGAAAATCCAGATTCCCAGCTAGTCTTGAAAACCCAAAGGGCCTGCACTGCCTGAACTTCTCGTGGTAGATACTGCCCAGCTCTTAGGCAAGCCCGTCTTCAGCAGGCCACCGGTCCTCGCCTGTCTGCCGCCCCAGCCTGGCCCTGCACGGCCGCCATCCCTGCTTAGATTTTCTCTGCCCCCGCGAGTGGAGGTGTCCTTTGGGCTGGTCGTGTGGCTCAGTTTTCCTGCGTATCCCAAGCGTGGCACCACAGCGAGCCATGACCTCCACGTCCCAAGCCTTCGACCTTCTTCCAGAATCCTGGTGTCGCTTCGTCTCCCTGCGTGTTAACTGAGTTCACCCCGCGCCCCGGCGCATGGTGCCCGCCCGCGTCGCCGGCCTCCGCTACACCGCCAGGAGCTCCCGGGCTTGAGGGTGCCCGGTCAGCATCGCGCGCACGTTCCCAGCCTGTCCAGGCCAGGAGGGTGGGGAGGCGGGCTGGGCGGGCAAGAACGAGAGCCACCGAGTCTCCGGTCGCCCGTTTCCAAGTCCACGCGATGGTGAGAATCAGGAGCCGCTCTCAGGAAATGAGAGGGGCTCGGGAGCCGGGGTGATTTCCCCTGAGGTCACACAGCTGGCCGAATGACAGCTCTGGAACCCGGGTCTTTCTGGCCTCCCGGTGGAGCGAGGTCCCATGCCCAGAGGTGGCGGTCAGAGAAGCAGCCCCAGTACTGGGGTTCCCCTCCCTCAGGTTCCAAGTGGAACCCTGCCCCCTCCAAGCCGCGCGTGCGCGGTGATGCCCGCGAAGCTGCGTCTGGGGAGGGAGCCCGTCCTCAGTTCACCAACGCAGGTCTGAGTCTCATCGCCCCGTGCTGAGGTTTTGCCCGGTCAGGACGTAGTCCCTGAGCCTGTTTGCCAGGCTCTGCTGGGAACTGGGGACAACAGTTACTCTCAGGCTTTGAGGTGTCCCTCTCTGTGCTGGAGTCGGATCTGCTCTGCCTAGCTGTGCTGCATTGGACAGGGACTTCACCTGTCTGAACCTCTTCCCTTACCTGAGCAGAGAACACCAACAGGCCACACTCACGGGGTTGCCGGGAGGACTCAGTGAGATGGGGTCTGTACAGCATTTGGCACAGTAAATACCCATGATGATGGTGGTGGTGATGGAGGTGATGGTGATGGTGGTGATGGAGGTGATGGTGGTGGTGGTTGTGGTGGTGATGATGGTGATGGAGGTGATAATGGTGATGGAGGTAATGGTGATGGTGGTGATGGTGGTGATGTCGATGATGATGGTGGTGATGGAGGTGATGGTGATGGTGGTGATGGAGGTGATGGTGATGATGGTGATGGAGGTGATGGTGATGGTGGTGATGGAGGTGATGGTGATGATGGTGATGGAGGTGATGGTGATGATGGTGATGGAGGTGATGATGGTGGCGGTGGTGATGGTGGTGGTGGTAGTGATGATGGTGATGATGGTGATGGTGGTGGTTGTGGTGGTGATGATGGTGATGGAGGTGCTGGTGGTGCTGGTAATGGTGATGGTGGTGGTTGTGGTGGTGATCATGGTGATGGAGGTGATAGTGGTGATTGTGATGGTGATGGTGATGGAGGTGATGGTGATGATGGTGATGATGGTGATGGTAATGGAGGTGGTGGTGGTGATGGTGGTGGTGATGGTGGTGATGGTGGTGGTGGTGATGGTGATAGAAGTGATGGTGGTGATGGAGGTAATGGTGATTGTGATGGTGATGGAGGTGATGGTGGTGCTGGTGATGGTGGAGGTGACATCATTGTTGGGATAAGCATGGAACTAAAATGTTCCTGGGAGTAGAAGCAGGTGGCGTATAGGCCAGAACTGTGCCCGAGGGGGTGAGTAGTCCCGTGTAACGGGTCACAGCGGTAGTTGACAGGTGGCGCCCAGATGGCGGGGGCAGGGTAAACGCTCAGGCTGAGATGTGGCTGACGCCTCCAAACCCCTGGACAAAGCTCCCTGGCCAGAGTGGCTTACAAGCCTCTGGCACTGCTGAGGCCCACAGGGACTCTGCCGTCCGCGAGTCAGGGCGGGAGGCTTCCGTGGTACCCTGGTACCACCGTGGTGACTTAGTGCACCACGCTGCCTCCTTGCTCTCGCTCCTTGCTCGGCAGGCCCTCACTTCCTGTGTGAACAGGCTGTCCACAGCCCATCTTCCACCAGCTCTCCCAAGGTGCAGAGCTGGGTCTCACTGGGGCTATGTCGGCAAGAACCGTGTGGTGGAAAATGGCAAAAACCCAGTTCAAACCCGTGTAAGGGTAAAGAAAGTGATGAGATCATATAACTGAAACGTTGGGCTGGCCTCAGGTACGGCTGGATCAAGCAGCTCACACATAACCATCCAGCCCAGACTCTCTATTGGGTTTGTTTTCTTGTGTGTTTATTTAATTTTCCGGCTCCAGGTAGTGACTACTGGCAGCTAAATAAGTCATCTCAGTTTACAGATAAGGAAACTGAGGCTCAGAGAGACGAAGCAACTTGATTGAGTTCACTCAGCTAGCTCAGGGTTCGGACACAGGCCCAGGTGTGTTCACAGAGGCCCAACTTCTCATCCCCATTAATAAAGTCCCTTTGTGCGCTAGTCCTGCCTTCCTGGACATGCTGTGTGACGTTAAGGCAGCCACGCTGCTTCTCTGAGCCTTTTTGTTCCTCTAACATACAGGGAAGTTGAAGGAGGTGGTCTGCAAAGCCCCTTCCATTCTAGGATTCTGTGCTTCTGGAACAGTCCTTGTAAGAGGAAATGAGAAAGCCAAGAGCTTGAAAGACAGAAAGAGGGGGCAGGGCAAACACGAGCAGTGGGATGCGGAAGAGGCCGCAGGGACCTCTGCTTCTGTTTCCACCCAGCGCCTAACAGCACCACTGACCTTCCGTCCCCGTCCCCAGCCTTCAGCAGACAATGAGGACTTCAGCTCCCGCTGTGAAGAGATGGCTCGGAGGCAAGCTGGTGCGTTACCGCTGCCACGTCGGTCCTGACCGTCCTGTGATTACAGGAAGGGGAGTGTGGTGTTCATGGTTTCCTTTGCTTTCCTCCAAAAAGAAGGAACTGCATGGAGTGAACGGCAGGGAGCACAGTCCTTTCGGGTCCCCCAGCCTCAGGGGGCCGGCACCAGCGAGACCCTTGACGTTTGCTCTGGGTCTGACGAGGGAGTCCTGGCCTCTGCTGGGGAGCACCAGAGGCGTTTTGCAAACCTCTGCGGCCTGGTCGAGGCTCAGGTGTGGGGACAGGTCCCCCACGGGGAGTGGGAAGGAGATTCACTCTCCCAGGCAGGAGGCAGCTTCCCCTGGGACACGTCCTGCCTGGCCCCACGAATGTCTCCACCTCCGTCAGGGCCCCAGGCGCAGCCCTGGGACGCGGCGTGGCAGGGAGGTGAGAGCAGTCGGCTTTGCCCGGCTGCAGGGTCGAGACCCAGACGGGGGACTGAGTACTGGTCACAGGAGGCCACTGAGCTGGTACTTGTGAGCATTTTATCTCATCCCAACCTCACTTGGCAGCTGTTCCTCCATTTTAGAAAGGAGCGCAACTGAGGAGACTTGCTTTAACTTGCTCCAGGTCCCGTGGCTAGTGAGTGGCGGGTGGGCACTGAACCGGGGCTCCGTGAACCCGGCTCAGTTTGACCTTGAGGCCTGCGTTCGCTCATCGCCCCACGACCAGTGACGCCCGAGAGGCTGTGCAGTTTGAGGTTCCCGGTGTGTACGAACGGAAGAGCAGAGTCCCGCTAACCTGAAACGGGGCCCTTTCCTATACGGGCGGAGACAGGTCTTTCTCTTTTCCAAGAACCAGCATTTCCAAACTGCGCTCATGGTGGACCAGGGATGTGTAAAATCTTTGGGGTCATTTGTAAGTGGACGGACTATGAAAATTAGATATTGATCTTATGTGTAGCAACAAACGTTTATGTAATCATTCCATCTCGCCTGTGATTTTATGAACATTATGCTTAGATTGGAGCCAAGTTTTCAAAAACAGCTATTTAAAGTTGGCTTAGAGGAAAACAGAAGGGGTTTTCCCACAGACACTGCATAAGGCCCAAGCACAGAAGTTAAGAATGCCAGTTCTGAAGCCAGAGCGTCAGGGCGCACGTGCCAGCTCCCAGCACTCGCTGTGTGTGTGACCTTGGGTCAGTTACGTCAGTTATCTGTGTCTCGGTTTCCTCATCTGAAAAATGGGAATGATGCTAATAATGCCAACCCTGTTGAGTTATTGCAGGAATTAACTGGGTTAATATAAACTCTGGGAACAGTTAGCTGTGCATGGGAAGCTGATGATGGTGGTGATGGTGATGGTGATGATGGTGGTGATGGTGATGGTGGTGGTGATGGTGGTGATGGTGATGGTGATGATGGTGGTGATGGCGATGATGGTGGTGATGGTGGTGATAGTGATGATGGTGATGGTGATGGTGGTGATGATGATGGTGATGATGGTGGTGATGGTGATGGTGATGATGGTGGTGGTGGTGGTGGTGATGGTGATGGTGGTGGTGGTGGTGGTGGTGGTGATGGTGATGATGGTGGTGATGGTGATGATGGTGGTGGTGATGGTGGTGGTGATGGTGGTGATGGTGGTGATGGTGATGATGGTGGTGGTGATGGTGATGGTGGTGATGGTGATGATGGTGGTGATGGTGATGATGGTGGTGGTGATGGTGGTGGTGGTGGTGGTGGTGGTGATGGTGATGATGGTGGTGATGGTGATGATGGTGGTGGTGATGGTGGTGGTGGTGGTGGTGGTGGTGATGGTGATGATGGTGGTGATGGTGATGGTGGTGGTGGTGATGGTGGTGATGGTGATGGTGGTGATGGTGGTGGTGGTGATGGTGATGGTGGTGATGGTGATGATGGTGGTGATGGTGGTGGTGATGGTGGTGATGGTGGTGGTGGTGGTGATGGTGGTGATGGTGATGGTGGTGGTGATGGTGATGATGGTGGTGGTGATGGTGGTGATGGTGATGGTGATGGTGATGGTGGTGATTGTGATGATGATGGTGGTGGTGGTGATGAAGATGGTGGAGAAGGGATGAGAAGAATCGCAGAGACGATGGACAGTGACGACAAGCCTTAGAGAAGTAATGAGTGAGAGGAGGTAGTATGGGTGTGGCCCAACACCCTGTGGGGAAAATGGGCCCCAGGGGCTTTGGCCTCTGTCCTTGGTGCTGAAGCGTCGCTGTTTTCAGGACATGGAGAGCTTCGTTTAGTCCCCCAGCGCCCTGCATACTCCCCTCCCCATCCCAGAAGAGCCACGGGAGTTTAAGGTTCCTGTCCTGATGGTCTCAGGAGCTCACCTGACCTGGGGCCTCCCATGGCGATCGCTGCTCTCCACACGGGACACTGAAGCAGACATCACTAGGGCACCAAGGTCGGCCGTAGACGCAGGGCCCCGGGCCACCTGGCGGTCACGGGTGAGCCCGTTCCGCCCCTGGCTGATCGCATACACTGTGAGGCTTTTTGCTCCGCTCCGTGGCTTTGTTTTTAAACCCGAATGCTTAGGCCGTGCTCGTGCTAAAGGAGGAGCGTGGATCCCGTGCCAGATCACTGGACAGGAAAACAGAAGAACAGGAGATGTCCCCCTAGGCCGCAGGACTCTGCGTCCCTCCTCCCTTCTCTCTGGGGCTCAGGTTTTGTTGTGTTTTCGTCTGTAGAATTAGTCGTGTTTGTTGATCGCTGTGTTCGCTTTGCGCTGCTGTGACAAGCCCTCGGAAAATCAGCTTAAACAGAGGGAAGGTTGATTTTGGCTCATGGTCTCAGAGGTTTTGGGCCACGGTCAGCCGGCTCCGCGGAGGCAGAGTATCACGCTGGGGAGAGCTGCTCAGCGCACCGTGGCCAGGGAGCAAGAGAGACAGAGGAAGGGACCGGGCTGGGGTCCCAGTGTCCCCTTCCAGGGACACCCCATGGTCTAATTTTCCTACCTCCCGCGAGGCTCCACCAGCCGGAGACCCAGCCTTCAGCAGGGAGGCCTGGGGAACCCTTAAGATCCCAACCATAGCCATGCTGAGATTCCTTCTTGCTCCAGCGTAGTGTAAAGTCCAAGGGGCCGGCTCTGTCCTTCTAGGACTCCTAATGGGACCAGACAGTTCTGGAACGATCCCACACTCGATGAATATGCCAAGGGTGCAACCAGGGAGTGGTTACAACCCAGCCGCCTCGTCTGCCTTTCTGACGTCAACTGCAAAGACCAGGGCGATTTCTTCACCGAGCTCCTCACACGGGGGAATCAGGACGCCTCCCCTGGGGCTTAATCGGCCCCCTCCGCCTGCCTTACCTTCATGCTCAGCAGGCATATTTGGGCCCCCGTGGCTCCCAGGAGAGCCACCCGTAGCTGTCACTTTTCCCCATATTATCCCAAGAGAGACAAATCCCTGGAGGGTACGCGCCCATTGCTGAGAGTCCAGGCAGTAGCACTGAGCGTGAAGGATCCCAAGCTGCCTCTGCCTGGCCCATCTGGCGTCGGGTCCTCCCCAGACCACCCAGGAGCCTCTTCCAAATCCAGCAGGGAAACTCTTCTCTTGCTCTTCTCTCATCTCTGAGCATCACCTTTTGGAGGCAGAAGTTCTTAGATTCTTTATTTGTATTCTATTGGAGGGACCCTGGTGAGCGGGGACACTGAAGAGCAGCAGAGTAGTTAAGAGTTTGCACCGGATTCAGCCACACCTGGATTCAGGTTCAAGGCTGGCAGCTGTGCACCTTCAGAGAAATGACTCAACCTTTCTGAGATTCTGCTCTTTTGTGTGATACATAAGTTAGAAGAATCCGATACCTGGTTAGCTAACACCTCGACTTTCTGATTGTCCAACAGCTGGGGCTGTTCCCCTTGCCTTTATTCAGTCATTCAATACATGTTTATGAAGCATCTCAAATTCGCTCGTCACTATTCTAGGTGTTAGGGACACAGCATTGAACAAAAATGGATTAAAAATCTCTGTCCTCTTAGGGCTTACGTCTCATGGGTAGAAACAGATTGTGAACAAGACCTGCCATGTTATATTAGAAAGTTAGAAGTGCTGCGTAAAAACATTGAGCATGAGCTAGCATCCCAGATACCAGGCATGGGAGAGAGGTCTCCTGGACTCCCTGCTTGGTTAATGGCCCTAACGACACTTTGCCAGGCCCTTTGAGAAGCATCTACTTGTTGTCCTGGGCTCGTCTTACATGAGAGGCAGGACAGAGGCCCACCACCTCTGCCTGGGACCTGCCCTGCCGTGACGCCACCCGTTACCCCATCTGCCCCAAGGTAGCCTTGGCCATGGGAAATGAAAGGGAGGGAGCAGCTCGCTGGTCCCCTTCTTTGTGCTGGACCGGGGGCTGCATCCCTCGGGGAGCTGAGCCAGCATCTTCGAAGACGCCCGCCAGGTGTGTCCCCACGGAGGAATCTTCTCTCCAGCTTCTCCCTTTCCAAGTTATGGAAGTGCCTGCAAAAGGCAGGGACATAAAAGCAGCTCCTAGTCCAGGCCGCTGACTCCCTTCCCCTAGCTGGGCCCAGACTCTGGGCCTCCGCCAGCTTCTCTCAGGCCAAAACAAAGTCTTTGGTAGCCCTGTGACCCCTCAGAAACTTTCCCGAGACCTGGGGAATTGGCTGTCTCTATTTATTCATAATTAACCAAAGCCTATATTTGCAGCTTATCAGCTTCTGAATTCAGTAAATAAAGAGACCAATCTCCCGATGTCATGAATATTTCATTTCGGAGATGACTGCATAAATATTGTATTTGAATATTATGGCCTGGGACGTCACATTAAAATTGCAAGGCAATGACATTATCCTGTATAATGGAACATGAAATTAAAAAGCTGGGCCCTGGAAGGAGAAACTGCTAGAAAAGTTTCTCTTTTCTCTTCCCCACCCGACTCCTACCCCTACCCCTGCTACTTCCCCTCCTCCTCCTCCTCCTCCTTCTCTCACAGTATGACTTCCATGTAAGTTTTCATACAAGTCATCTACAATTTGAAGTTTGAAACGTGGTTACATGCACCCACTGGGCATTACCACATACTTAGCACAGCCAGAGTCGAGGTCGAATCTTGCTTTCCTGAACTCGGGGCTTGCTTCCAAGCCCAGTTGTGTCTCCATGCAGTGATACTGTGAGCATAACGAAAACCCTCACCAAGTCCCTCCCCACAAGAACATGGCTTTGCGAATGAGCTTCGGTTTTGCATGTGGAAAATGTGTCGGGGGGAAAGAACCAGACCAGGGATGTTGGACACCTGGGTCTTCTAGATGGTTCTGCCCTGGATTGAGTCCTTGGAAAAGTCATCAGCCTCCTCTGGGTGTCCCTGCCTGTGTGCGGAATGGAATGCCCCACTTCTGGGTGTAACAGAGTGACTTATAGAACTTCACAGCTGTAACTATGACCAGGGTCCTATGGTTAGAATTCAGCCTGGAGATGTTTTATGTAACCAGAAATGCTTTTTCTTAAAGGAATTTAAGACCATGCATTTCCTACCCCTCTGCCGTCAGAATCCCGGCTTCTGTTATCTTGCCAGTCACTGTCAGTATCTAACTTTAAATCCAGATCAAGCCCGGCTTTGCAATTATACCAAGAGGGGAACTGAGACCCAGAGGGGATTCCTCACTCTCCCAGGTCACCCAGCTTGGAGAGAGATTTTCAGGTCTGCAGAAGAGCCGTGGCCAGAAGGCTACGGAGCAGAGAAGCTGGGGCGGAGGAAGGTGAGGGAGCGCCCAGCCACAGGGCTGCTGAGGTGGGCTGGAGCAGGCCAGGTCCCCGGGCGTGTGCGGGGAGCAGAGATTCCCAGGAGCCGCTGGGCTGTACGTGCACAAGCAAATGACTTGTTCCCTGGTGCGGGGATCAGCCCTGCTTCTCCCCTGGACCCCACCAGGCCCAGCACAGTGCCGGGCACACCGTGGGTGTGCAAAAAACCACAGTGAATGAACTGGGACTCGGGCTGAAGGCCTGCTTCAGGCTCCGCCCACCCTGCCCACACTCCCTCCCATCTGCAGCTCTGCCACCCAGAGCTTTGGTTTCTGCATCGCACAGCCCTAAATGAGATGAAGATGATACGTCCGTTTACCTCCTGGTGTGGACGTTACTGATGGGAAGAGCTCCGGGCTCTGTGACCTGGATGAGAACAAAGTGACATCTTTACTTCCCCCCATTCTAACTGGACTCTAGCTGGATGTAGAGGCCCAACCACGGCAGTACTTACAGCAGCCGCACTGGACTCGGGTAGCAATGGCGGGTTTCACATCACGTTATAGTTGGTCTAGATCACGGACGCTCGCTGCTTCATCAAAATTACAGATGTCCCTCAGAGGTAGAGCACGTGCCTCACGTGCACAAGGCCCCGGGCTGATCCCCAGAGCTGTGAAAAACTAACTAAATAAAAGTGACCGCAGGTCTTAGACCTGCTGTGATATCTTGTCACTTAAACTGTTCATCATGAAACATCCCGAATCTGGTATTTTTCAAAGTATTTTGTAGTCCTGTGTCTAATGTGTCAATCAAGAAGCGGATGCGGGGCTGGGGTGTGGCTGAGCAGTGGAGCACTCATCTAGCATGCATGAGGCCCGGTTCGATCCTCAGCACCACATAAAAATAAAGGTTGTGTCCGTCTACAGCTAAAATATATATATATATATATTTAAAAGCAGCAGATGCGGTCTGGGGCTGGGGCTCGGCCATCTGTCCTGAGATGGGGTCCCAGGCTGCATTCACCAAGACAGCCCGGTCCGACCTGTTTCCTTGAAAGGTCTCTAGAGAGGAAGCAGGTGCAGCAGACCATCGTGGGCGGCCGTGGTGCCGGGCGGGTCCCGTCCGCGCTTCGGGGACCTCGGGCGTGGATGGGCAGCCCGGAGCCTGCCTCTGGGCGGAGCGCCCTGCCTCACGGTGCGGCAAGACCCCGGCTCTGGACCTGGCGCACAGCACGTGCCCGGAAAATGCTCTGGTTGCCGGGGTGGTTTGCGTCTGGGCTCTGGGTGGACCTGGGCACCTCTGGGCTCAGGGCCACCTCGTCTCACCCAGGTTCATCCGGAAACAAGGCCTGGACCGGCTCTTCCTGGAGTGCGATGCGCACATGTGGCGCCTGGGCGATCGCAGGATCCCCGAGGGCATCGCGGTGGACGGCGGCTCCGATTGGTTCCTGCTGAACCGGAAGTTCGTGGAATACGTGACCTTCTCCACGGACGATCTGGTGACCAAGATGAAGCAGTTCTATGCCTACACGCTGCTTCCCGCCGAGGTGAGCGCCAGAACTCCCCGGGCTGGGGGTGGGGCTGCAGCCTCGCGAGGCAGGTCCCCCTGCGCTTCCTCCAGAGTCCAGATAAAGGCGCCAGCCCCACCCGCCTCAGGGCCCTTGCCTAGCACGGCCTCTGGTGGCGCCTCCAGGCTGCCCCCAGGCTCTAGGGAGTAGACGCTCGGGGTCCCCACCAACAACCAGCACGTACCTTGTTGCAAAGTACAGAAGGTAGCCCACACTTGGCATTTGGCCCTATTATTATAAAAGCACTGTGTGCTGATTTTGTTAGAACAAGGTGCTTGACTGCCGTGTTCCAGAAAATGTAAAACATTGCAAACCTCTGGTATCTACCATGTCGATGCTCACCCACGTTGTGCAGTGCATAACCTGTACAACTGGGTAGCCTGGACCTTTCAGAACATACCCATATCGACTTCTGAGTCACCAATCCCGTAATAACCACCTTTTGACACCCAAGAATTCCTTTGAATTCATTTGAATCTAGCTCTGTCGTTCCCTGATAGAAATAGTGTTGACTTTGTCCAGCAGACCTCAGAAATACAAGAGATCCCAGAGAGGCCATCCGGGACTCCTACCTGGCCACTGTGGCCGCATGCTGGGGGCTCAGTGTTTCCCCATTGGGAGTATTTGAAAAGCTCCGGAACCCTGAGCCCTCCTAGGCGGGAAGCCCTGCTGTGGGAGATCACAGAGCCAGACCTGCTGGACACAGTGGGATCCGGTTGGGTATCACCACTGTCAGGCCAGCGGATCTGGGCTCAGGACTTCTAGATTCATCTCCCTGACCTCCTGGGTCTGTCTGTGGAGCCTCTGATGCTTCTTTCGAACGGTCCACTGTTTGTCACTTGGGGGCTGGGCCCCCAGCTTGGCCACATGGACTGTGTGCTTCTGCAGACCAGACCAAACAGAGTGTTCCACTGGATGATTTCCTCGTCCCTCACCAGTGTCTGGCCCAGCGTCCAGCTCCAGGGAGGGTTGACCACCCACGTCACTCCAGGGGGACAGTGAGCTTGTCATCCCTGAGCCAGACTTGACTATTCTGTACACGTTAAGTAATCAGCTTTTAATCCTATTTTAGCAAAAATCACCTTTTCTCTCCGTTCTGATCATCTCCTCATCCATCACCTTGCAGGGAACTTTAAAAGGACGCAGGGCAGTCGGTCACTGGGTCCTTCCCCCACTGCTGTGGGCTTGGAGATGATTCAAGCTGAAATCCAGGCTCTCTGGTGTGTCCCTTAGCATCAAAGGAAGGCCAGCGGGGAGTGGGGGGCAGAGCCTCCCTTGGCCTCCAGCCCATTTAGAGGAGGTCCTTGGAGAGCTCGGCCTTCTCCACCGTGCTGCTGGAGGTGGGGACCCCCTCCCGGCCCCCATGCAGGGTGCGCATGTGCCTGGGGCCCCCGTGAGACCCCTCCCCTGCCACTCCCGCATTTCTGCCTTGGCCTCCCTCCTCCCCGACACCTGCGGCACTGGGTGGGAAGAATCAGAAGGCTGGCCACACATTTGTGACAGGCAGGCATGTGTTCCCCAACAGCGTCTCTTAGGGGCCAGAGGGCAGGAGGGACTCCATCCCGGTAGCTGGGACTGTTGTAAAGCAGTGTGGAACAGAAACTGCCCCTTCCTCCCCTGCCGCCACGCCCTCTCTCTGGATCGCTCAGCAGCCCTGACCGTTGTGTCCCCTCCCTGCTGCCCTCACTCCCAGCATGCCTCTCTTCCGAGTCAGCGCAGAGTTTGGACAGGAGGCCCGGGATCAGGGAGACAGGGCCCCCGGTTCAGCACCACGGACAGCAAGCCCTGGGTTGTCCTGCTGGGCGTGGCTAAGGCAGCGCCCGGCCTCTGCTGGAGGCCCAGGGATGGGGCCCCCTCCACCCCGGGGTGAAGTCCAGCCCACACGTCCTGGGTACCAAGCCGTCTCAGACCTGAAGCCCGTAGGTTTCAAATCCGGCTCTTTAAAAAGCAAGAGCCCTCTGGGCCCAAGGTTCCTGGAAAGTTGTCCCCACGTTGGCCTCTGGCCCCGCTGTGTGGACACACCTGAGAGGCGTCCTGCGCGCCGAGCAGACTGCAGAGGCCCCGTGTGGCAGGATGTGAGATTGGAGACGCTGGGGAGCGACGGCACGGGGGCCAGGGGACTTGTGAGTGGCAGTCGGCCACCCCGGCGCCGGCCCTCTTTGCCTGCAGAGCCCCAGCCGCTGGGGGAGGCCGGGAGGGCTGAGGCCGGCTCCTCTCTCCCGCAGTCCTTCTTCCACACGGTCCTGGAGAACAGCCCCCACTGCGACACCATGGTGGACAACAACCTGCGCATCACCAACTGGAACCGCAAGCTGGGCTGCAAGTGTCAGTACAAGCACATCGTGGACTGGTGCGGCTGCTCCCCCAACGACTTCAAGCCGCAGGACTTCCACCGCTTCCAGGTGAGCCCACCCGCGCCCTAGCCCCCGGCGCGCCCGCCCACCTCGCCCCTCCAGGCCCAGCAACCCCGTGGAGAAAGTAGCCAGCACACATTGGGCACTTACGGCATACAGGGCTGTTCTAGCCTTCGGTCCGTATCGACTCCTGAACCCCGCAAAGCACATAATAGGTGCTCGTGGTATTGCTAGGATTCCGCCTTGGACAGACTGAGGCACAGAAAGGTCAAGAGCTTATTCAAGGTCACACAGCCCCAGCTCCATGCGCCTTCTCTTCTCCGCACTGCCTTTTAAGCACAGTGCCCTGGAAGATTTCTGAACACAACCTGAACTCACCCAGGGCAGAGTTTTGAGGCAGGCACTCTTGACACAGTCTGATTGGTGCCCCGGGGGTGTTTAGCAGCATCCCTGGCCTCCACAGGCTAGACGTACCCTCCAGCCGTGACAACCCCAAAATGTCCCCAGCCATCGCCACACGTCCCCTGGGGGCGACCTCGCCCCTGCTTGAGAGAGAAGCACGCTCTCCAGCGAGCTCCAGAGATGTGTATTTCTGTTGTTTTACACTTTGGGAAAAGCTGATGTGCAGCCAGGTTTGGAAACCACGGTGCTCTGTGACCCTGAAGGAGTAACGGGAGGTAGACATGTCATTACCTTCACAGCTGTGGCCGCCCGAGGAGGCAGAGGGGAGGGAGGTCACTGCTCCTTGCTTGCCCTGAGCCTGAGGCGGCCTCTGCTCTGCTCCGCCTGACGCAGGCTGTGCCCCTCCCCCCCCACGCCCTCCAGGTAGCTGGGAGGGGAGGGCCTCCCCCTGCCTCCTCCTCTCCCTCCGCCCCTGCCAGGCCCGAGCTGCAGACTGCACAAACTGAACGCCATGAGATGTCTGACCACATCAGACCCAGGTCCCTAGAGCCACCACGGGAGATGGCTTGCTACTTCCCCCACTGCTAACTCGGAGGGACCATGGGGACCGTTGGTAGGAGGGGGCCAGGCAGTAACCCAGCCGAGGCGTCCCTGCGCCCTCACTCTGGCCCGTCACTGAGGCATCCAGGGAAGGACAGCCTCGGCCTGCCCGGTTCCTCAGAGCAGGGCCACGGCCCCCGGCATGGCCATTCCAGGGCACCCGGAATGCGGTCTCGGCCTGCTCCAGGCCTGGGGCGCGAGAACCCAGCGGGGTCACAGGGAGCCCAGGGCGCTGGGAAGGTCTCCCGTGCGGTCTGCCCCGGGCCAGGCTGCGGCCCCAGCCCCCGGGCACTGGCTTCACTGGAGCCGACCTCACTGCTGTCGGACGCGGGGACACTGAGGCCCAGGGGTGTGGACTTGCCCGTGGCCCCACAGCTAGTGGCCTGGGCAGGGCAGGGGGTGCCCTGCTTAGTGTGCCCTGCTCCAGCCTGGGTGTTGCCCAGATCCCGCTGCCAGCCTGGTTTCCTGCCTACAGAATGCACAGCGGGTTTCAGCCGGTCACTTGCGCCCCTCCGTGTGTCCCCAGGCACCTTCAGCCGCCTTCGGTGGTTGCCACGGGCCAGATTTTGGCAGCAGACCCAGAGCCACCCAGGAATGTCCTCAAACCCCGGTTAACTTAGGCATGAACCCAGGTGGTGCTTTGGCTCCGCGTGGTCCACCAGGAAGGATCTGCTGAGCAGAAAGGCCGCAGGGGGCACGTCTGGCCGGTCAGGAGAGGGGAGACCCCCAGCCTCGCAGGGGGCAGTCGCTGCCCTTGCTACAGAGGACCTCCGTCCTCTGGGCTGGCGGCCCAGGGCCTCCGTGGTGGTTCTGGGGGCTCTGCTTCCCCAGCGCCCACGCCCCGGGGACACTGCGGTCTCTGACAGAGCCCGGCTGCCTCAGAGACCACCTCCTGCACCCCCAGTTCTTCCTTGCACAGTAAACAAAGATGGAGCATGTAGATTTGTCAAGACATGGCCGCCTGGGAGGAACGCGGAGTTCTTGTTCAAAGAGGACGACGAATATAGAGACGGCCCGTCACAGCACAGGCTGCGGCCAGAGAACGGCAGGAGGAGAAGGGAGCCTGTCCCGCTGCTGAGGCCAGACTCCTGCCTCCAGGAAATGAAGGCTGACCAGCCCCTGGGTAGACAGGCCCCTGGTCGCAAGCTGAGTGGTTACGATGATCACGCGGCCAGAGCAGCCAGCGGCCTGGCTAGTCACCCACCTGTTATGCCCACGTTAAGGATGAGGACACTGAGGCCAGGGGCGAGTTGCCCAAAGACAGCCAGACAGGACGTAGCAGAGCTTTGGGCCTCCGGTGGGCCCGAGCCCACTCAGTGCACCCGTCAAGGAACCAAGCTGACCCCTCCCTGAGAGAGGGTCCCGGGGCTCGGGAAGCAGAAGCCACGGGCTATGCAGAACAATGCCAGGTGTTTATTTCCAGTTGACTCAATTAGCTCGATCACCAAGTGAGGCGGTAGAAAGACCCTGGGTTTTGGCGTCATCAGACCTGGGTACAAATCTGAGGCCTCTGCCCTCTGTGCTCAGTGTCCTCGTCTGTAACATCTGCCTGGCCAAGTCCCTGGGGGGATTCCAGGTCGTGACATAAATGCAGCGCCCGTCTACAGGATGTGCATGCTGGCCCTGGTCAACGTTATTGTCACGGTTAATCCACGGCAGCACAGCCGTGCAAGACCCGAAGCGAGGCCCAGCAAGCGCCTCCGGGGGCAGGGCTGTTGAATCCGCTCCTGCCGTCCCAGACCAGGGGTCAGCCGAGGGCAGCCCCGAGCTGAAGTCAGGCCTGGAGGTCTCTGTAGATGCAGCTTCACGGAGCACGGCCAGGCCCACCAATTTACGATTTCGCCTTTGGCTGTTTCCAGGCTGCAGAAGCAGAGCTGCGTGTTAGCAAAGCTGTGCCAATTTGCTCTCCGGCCCTTTCTTGAAAATGTTTGCCAGTCCCGGCCCTGGAAGCGGTATCGTGTCAAGGCTGGTGGGCCGCAGGTGCTCAGTACTCTTGGTGACCCTTGACCCTGCATCTCCTACCGATGTGTCCTGTGTCCTCAGATAAAGTCCCCGCCCCTCTCTGGGCCTATTTCATGGGGTGCTCAGTTTCCGTCACCCCTCAACCCTGCGTGGACACCGCAGGGAGCTTTGCTTTTGGATACACATCACTGAGCTTCCCTCTCCCCACCCTCCAGCCCCAGGGGTCTTGAGATGTTGACTGAGCAGATCTCAGGAAGGACCCAGGAATCTGGGTTTTTTACAGCCACACAAGTGGCTCTGGTTCGCAGCCAGCTCTGATGTCACTTGCTTTGTTCTCAAATCTTAGCAAGCAAACAAACCGCTGGGAAGCCTGTTAAAAATCAGTTCTCTAAGTGCCCCTCCTGCAGATCTGACGGGTGACTCTGGATGTGCCTTGGTGAGTCTGCAGGTCAGCTGAAAGGCCAGGGAGGCACCAGGGAGCAGTGCGGACTGTGGCGGGCTGCGCGGCCCATGTCTGCTCAGCTGTGGCCAGTTGTTCCCACTTAGGAACATGGGCCCGAGGCCTCCAGGTCTACCACTCTCCTCTGTTTCTGTGACTCTCCACTTTTAAAACACTGCCAGCTAATTCAATTTTAAAACGTTCTTTTGGGCAACTGAAATACCTCTGTAGGCGGTGTTTGCCCCGACGACTGGTCTGTGACCTCGGCTAAATGATTTCTGAGTTCCAGCCCAGCTACAAGCATCGAGGATTTAACTTATGTAACAGTCACTGAAATGATACGTACTAAGTGCCCGTCATTGCCCCAAGGCGTTACCCATATTAACCCATTCGGGCCGCACAGCCTCCTTTTTTAAACTTTATTATAATTGCTCGGTCATTAATTAGACAAATGAATGGGTTTCACGGTGACAGCTCCGTAATGCTTTTCGAGCTTTGCTGTGTCCACCCTCCTGCTAACCTCTATGGCCCCTCCCCTCCTCATCCCTAGAGTTGATCCTCTATTTTCATTTCACATATGAGAGGAAACACATGCTGCTTACCTCTCTGTGTCTTTAACACAGGTGTTTCCTCTCTTTAACAGACACAGAGAGTTCCATCCATCCAGTTCCATCCATTTTTCTGCAAATAACATAATTTCGTTATTTATGGCCAAGTAAAATTCTGTTGTGTATATCTTTTTTTTTTTTTTTTTTTTTTTTTTTTGTAACCCTTTCCTCTGTCGATGGGCACCTAGGCTGATTCTTGACCATTTAGTGCCATGGTATGCGGGGGTCTCCCGACTCTCCAGGAGCAGGACAGCTGGGTCAAATTGTAGATCTGTTTTCATTTTGTAAAGCTGCACACCAACCACGTGTGTTGCTTTTTCTCCACGTAAGGGTTACTTTTTTTCTACATCCTTGCCGGCATTTGTTACTTGTTGGTTTTGCCTTTTGTCCGGATAGGAGCCCTTCTGACTGGGGTGAGGTGGACTCCCGGGGACGTTTTGATTAGCATTTCCCTGAGGGTTCACAGCGCTGAGCGATTTTTCACGACGTGTTGGCCATTCATATTTCTTCTTTTGAGAAGCGTCTATTCAGATCATTTGCCCATCGTTGACTGGATCCTCTGTTCTGTTGTTATCTGGCGGGGTTATTTGTATATGCTGGATGTTAATCCTCTGTCCGATGAACGACTGGCAAAGATCTTTCTCCCCTTCTGTCTCTGAATCTTTGCTCTGTCGACTATTTCCGTTGCTGTGCGGAAGCCTTTTGATTCCGGGTGATCCCATTGTCCCTTTTTGCTCCTATTTCCTGAGCTACTGGAGTCCTATTCAGGAAACTGGTTGTGCGGCTGTCTTGAAGTGTTTCCCTGCTTTCCTCTGGTGGTGTCAGATTCTCAGGTCTTACCGAAGGTCTTTGATCTGTTTTGAGTTGGTTTGGTACAGGCCAAGAGAGGGCAACCTAGTTCCAGTCTTCTCCACCTTGATCGCTTTGCCCAACACCTCGCAGGTTCCATTGCCACCCATTTTACAGATGAGGAATCTGAGACCAGAGAGGTCGTTCAGTGTCAGAGCTGGGGCTTGGCCAGCCCCGCTCCTGGCCGCGGGGTGCGGCCGAGGCCCCACTGGCTGACGGGGTTCACCTTTTCCTCTCCGAGCACAGCAGACCGCCCGGCCCACCTTCTTTGCGCGCAAGTTCGAAGCGGTGGTGAACCAGGAGATCATCGGGCAGCTGGACTACTACCTGTACGGGAACTACCCGGCCGGCACCCCGGGCCTGCGCGCCTACTGGGAGAACGTGTACGAGGAGCCCGACGGCGTCCACAGCCTGAGCGACGTGGCGCTCACGCTGTACCACGCCTTCGCCCGCATGGGGCTGCGCAGGGCCGAGGCCTCGCTGCACACGGACGGGGAGAACAGCTGCAGGTGAGCGGAGGCGGGGCTTGGGGTGCCCGGGAGTGCCGGGTCCGGGGGTCCGGGGGTGCCGAGGGTGGAGCCTCAAGGCGCAGCTCAGGGGCCACCCAGGGTCACCCCCTCTTCAGGGGCGGCACCCCTACCCAGGGCTGCTTCCTCTCTCCTTGTGCCCAAAGTGTGCCTGGCGTTCCTGTCTGAGCACGGCCACCCTCTGCTTTACCTCTCACTATGTCAGAACGCCTAAGGTCTAAGACCCTCTCCGTGGTCTTTGGTTGACCGCTACATGTATTTTATTTTACTTTATTTTTTATTGTTTTATTTGGTACTGGGGACAGCACCCAGGGGTACTGAGCCACTGAGCACATCCCCAGCCCTTTTTATATTTTATTTGGAGACAGGGTCTCGCTGAGTAGCTTAGGGCCTTGCTGAGGCTGACTTTGAACCTGTGATCCTCCTGCCTCCGCCTCCCAGAGCTGCTGGGCTTACAGGCGCCCACCCCGCGCCCAGCTAGTATGTGTATTTTAGAAGGAAGCTTTATGTCCGCATTGTACAGTGTTCATCTAAAATGGAAGGCGACCGTGACCGAAGATCAAACTTTTTTGGACTTTTCATGACGGGAAGTGTGGCACAGATACACTAGAAGGGCAGGACTGGGTGCCCCCATCCCCCTGCCCCAGCAGGCCACCCCGGGCTGGGCCACCTCAGGGCTCCTGCACCTCCCTCTCGCCTCCTCCCAGAGGAGTCTGAAGCAAATCTCAGACACCCCGTCGTTCCAGCCTCAAATGAAAAAGAAGGACTTGACCGCTCTGGAACCTACCTGATCATCACGTCTAAAGAACAAGACCCAGCAAATCGTGGGAAGTCCGAGCCCTGGTTGCCAGTGCTCGCCGCCCATAGCGTGACCTCACCCACCCCTCCTGGGTCCCTGCCAATACTTCAGGGAAGAAAGTTCTAGAACACATGGGGGAAGCCAGAGAGGGGAGGAGAATCCACGGCCTCCCTCCTCGCGCCTCAGCCAGACACCCCTCTGCCTCCTGCGCCTCCTCTTTCCAGCTCCGGCACTAGGGTTGTGGGCAGAGGTCGTGGGCTGGTTGTGGGCAGGCACAGATCGCACGGGACTCGGCTCCCTGTGCTCCCCAGCGATACAGTACTGGCCGTCACTACTGTCCTCGACGTGCCCACTGTCGCGGGCAAGGTCCTGGTGAGCAGCTTGTCTGCTGGTGGCTGTCCTGTGCTCCTCCCCGACCATTTCCTTAAGGTGGATTCCTGACATCGCCTCCTCGCCCTCCTTCCCTTCTGGATCTCCTCCTCCTCCTCCTCCAGCCTCCTTTTAACAGCACGGGAACAGTCACACCACTGAGCCTGAATCTCCTGTCCCTGTTCCTTCCCTGCTGTGTGCCTCCTGGCCCTGCTCTTCCTTTTCTCAGGGAGGGAAGAAAGGGACTCTTCTGTTCCCTAAAGCCCGACAGTACAGACAGGGTTCATATTGAGCTGTTGCAGTTGGTCAGCTTGACCCTGCCGGGTGGTGTGAGGTAGTGGCTGGCAGCATGAGCCACTCACCGCTGTCTCAGTGATTTTCTTTACTCACAGTCCCCACTGTCACCGTATAGCCGACCTTTTGCTAGTCATCAGGGCCACCCAGGTGCCACCTCCCCTCTGAAGCTTATCACGAGCTCCCCCATGAGAGCCCCACCCCCACCTCTCCAGAGCTGCAAGTTCAGGGACGTCACTTCCAACCTACCCATCGTGTGTGGCTGCAGTGCCACAGGCCCTGGCTCAAGGTCAGGAGAGGGCGACTTCCCTGCAGCAAGCCTGGCGCAGAGTCTGGATCTCTGAGCCACAGAACGGGGCCCCGGGGCCGGAGCTGTGCTGAACCCTTGGGAGCTGAATGTCGCCCAAGAACCGTTTCAATCACAAACTTCCCAGAATATATAAGATAAACAATCCTACAGACATTCCAGGAGACACCCCGATTTATTTAGGGTAGTTGAGCGGTTCTCCCGGGGCTTGTTCTGGGATGACGCCAGCCACCGAGTTGCCCCGGGCCTGGAATCCTTTGGCTCCTGCCTCGTTTTTTATTCTGAAGGAACCGTTGTGCCTTGCCGGGGGCACAGCCAGGCGTTTATGGGTAGGAGCCTGCAAATAAATCAGGACAAAAGATCCTCATCCCGAGAGGCAGAAGAGAATGAATCGCCACTACGGGGAAGCAGTAAGCAAGATGGGGGGGGCGGGGTCTCACTGCATCCGGGCATTTCATGTGCCAAGGCGTCGGGTTCAGGGTGTAGCCTTTCACAGAGTCACGCCTATTGATTTTACTCTCATTATATCATAATGCACGTGCACTGCAGGCATTGCAGAAATGTTCGAAATGGCAGATTCAAACATTAAAAGAGTGAGAAAATACACTTGGGACCGGCCACCCAGGAACCCACATGTCAGATTTTATCATAAGGGGAATGAAATACCAGGGTCAAATGGATGCGTCTGTGGTATCCTATGGCGTATTGTGGTGTCTCTTGATTATTTCTCTTCTCTTAGAAAAGTAACCCTTTTAGTTTCCTAAGTTCCAAATACAGTGAAGAGCAGGCTTAATTACTTAAATGCCAAATACAGTCAAGACGAGGCACCGGAAATGCTTTGTGTTCCATTTTTGTGTTAACCTGTGCCCCAGAGGCTCCTTAGAAGCATCGGGTTCTAGAGAAATCCTTGTAGGTTTCACTCAGACCACAGGCACCACGTGCAAGCTCTGGATCAGGCACCGACTCAGACAGACCAGGCCCCTGAGTCAACCCTACACATTCCAGTATGAAGACAGACAGATCCTAAGCGCAAGCAAGCTGAACGAACCAATCAGAATAAGCACTCCAGGAGGGGGTGGTAGCTCAGTGGTAGAGCGCTTTCCTGGGATGTGCGAAGCTCTGGGTTCTGTCCTGCAAAAAATAAATAGAAATAAAACAATTGTTCCCCTGAGAATGAACGTTGTCATAAGATAGTGATGAGATAGTGACTTAAGGTTCAGCCGACACGGATGATCTCTCCATAATGTAAGACAGAGCCAGCCCTGCACTCACCACAAAAGAGCACCCAGCAGACGGAATATCCTGTGCAAAGGTCCTGAGGCAGAAAGGTACATTAGCATGTTCAAGAATTCAAAATAAGGTTCCAGTGGCTAGAAGGTGGCGGACTGCGGCAGAGGGAAGCAAACCAAGGCTAGAGAAAGAGGCAGGGATCCGTAGCCCAGGTAAGAAGTTTGGCTTTTATCGCAAGCATTAAGTGCACCCCTTGGGCAATTAAGCAGGAAGTGAAGGAGGTGAATCCCAAGAGAACAGGTTCTAGCACATAAAAGTAAGACAGGGACCATTGAGGAAGTCCCTGCAACCCTCCCGCGGAGGAATGACGGTGGCTTGGACCAGGGTTCTGGCAGTGCCAGAGGAGAGTGGAGGTGGATTCAGATGGAGACGAGGGCCCCGTGACAGACAGCGAGGGAAGGAAGCAGTGGACGGCATGCCCCAGTGTCTAGAGCACCCGACCCGGGCTCCTTTCCTCGACCTCAGTCAGCCCTGGACACAGCCGCCGCTCTTCCGCAAACACCTCCTTCTTTGGACCCCCATGGCAAAGCTCTCCTGCTGTCCTCCGGCCTCCGCGGCCCCGCCCACCTCACAGAACAGTCCCTGGTAGTGCGTCTTATGGGTTTAAAATGCCGCACAGGAAGCAAGATCCAGTGTTCCGCCTTGCTAAGCTTTCCCTAGAGCGCAAGTCTGCGGATCAGCCCGGCGATGCTCGTGGTCTAGGCTGCGCGCATCCTGCATCCTCCGCCAGCCACGGGTCGGCGGGTGGCTCTGTGGCTCTTGGCTGGGAATTCCTGGGTGATCCAGGCTGGCATTGTCTGGGACGACTGCAGTGGCTGGGTTCCAGGGTCTCATCCTCAAGCGGCTAGCCCAGGTGTGATCCCATGGCAATCACACAGGAGACCTCTGGAGGCCTGGCTGGGGACTGATCTGACCCTTCTGCCGCCTGCTACTGGCCAAAGCCAACTCAAGAGGTGGGAAAGTAGCCTGCCCGCCATGCAGGGAGAGCCAGAGTCACCTGCATGCAGGAGGCACCAGGCCTTTGGGACACGGCTACAGGTGACCACACCCTCCAAGACTCCTTCTATGCCATCCCTTAGCAGTCAGAGCCACGGCGGCTGTTTACATTTAAATCAAATAAAATTTAAAGTGCAGGCGCTCCATCCCACTAGCCCCATCCACAGCGACTGCTGAATTTTACAAAACAGATAGAAAATGCATCCATCATCTTGGAACGCTCTGCCTAGACTTGGCTGCAGCCGCAGACTTGGTGGCTCAGTCCGAGGCTTTCGGCTCCCAGCATCCACACCCGAGGCTGGCATGAGCCGTGAACACCCCGCCTTGTGAAGCGCGTGTGGGCTGCTCCTGCAGAACCCCGAGGCATCCCAGTAACAAGGCAGTGATTTCAGGAGCGGCACCAACGCAGGAAGGCGGCTTCCCCAGCCATTATCATTGGACATAAAGGCTTAAAACTCCAGATCGAAACCAGAGGGAAGCCTGCATTTAGCTGAGCGGGGACAGTGATTTGTGGGCTGCTGTTATTAAGAAACCACAAGCATCCTCTTAGTGCCGTGCAGTTCACACACTGCAGAAGTCGTGGCTTTTTATGTTGCAACTCGGAAGGAAGAACTGGGAGCTGAGCCGCCAGAGGCTGGGCTCCTCTGTGCTCCCTGCTCCCTCCTCTCCTCTGGGCTTCTCTGCTTAGCCTCCCTGACCCTTCCAGCCAGCAGGCCTGAGTGGATCAAAGACATGCCACTTAAAACCAGTGACTTCTGCAGGTCTTGTGCGTTTGCCTGTGTCTGTATCTCAGATTGGCAATAATTTTTAAAGCAGCAAAGAACAATGAGGATCTAAACTGGTGTTTCTGATAAAGTCAGGCAGCAGACAATAAAGAGATCCTTGGAGATGAAGAGAGAGAGAGAAGGAGAGATGTTCCAAGACATGTTTTTTTTTTTGCTCAAGGATGCAAAAAATGCATTTTTGTTTGGAATAGGAATAAAAAACATGTAAACCATTTATTATTCATGGATGGGGAACTGACTCTAAAATACATATTCCGTACAGCACACATTACACGATATGCATACACACCCCTGGCTTCAAGACTTAAAAAAAAAAAAAAAAAATGGAAAAATGCTCAGGAAATCCTGTGGAGCCAAAGCAGAATCCAGTCTGTACGTTCTGATCTCCACGATGCAATATTTATGCAAATAGATGCACAGGAGAGGAAGCTGCAGAGAGACGCATCAGGAGACAGCGTTTGCACACCGGAGTCGCTCCCAGCCCCAGCCCCCGAGGACCCAGTAAATATCTGAATTGACGTTATTTATGGGAAGAGGCATCAAAAGTAGTAATTTTGTTTTCTTGATCGTACTTCCCTACTGTCAGCGCGTTTCACATTTATAACTCAGCAAAAAAGTTATTCATAGTCACTGAGATCATAGCAACAGAGGAAGCAGCTTCCAGACGGCGCAAAGAATATGGTAAGCTCTGTGTAAACGGGTCTATTTTAGGAACGAGCTCGCTGCCCGCCTGTGGGGGTTGTGACGCCCCCACCTCGGGCAACGGCCCACGATTGCCTGTGTTTCCAGGTACTACCCAATGGGCCACCCGGCATCTGTCCACCTCTACTTCCTTGCCGACCGCTTCCAGGGCTTTCTGGTCAAGCACCATGCTACCAATCTGGCCGTGAGCAAACTCGAGACCCTGGAGACGTGGGTGATGCCAAAGAAAGTCTTCAAGATCGCGAGCCCCCCCAGTGACTTCGGGAGGCTTCAGTTTTCTGAGGTAAGAGGCCAGATGCTGTTGCACTGGGTGTTTGGCAGCCCCCCGGCTGGGTGCTCCACCCCGTTCTGAGGCTCACAGCTGGAGAGGGAGGAGGAAGGGATTGGCAGAACCCTGAAGAGGAGCTCACATCTGTGAGACCCTCCTGCCCCAAACACGGGAGCCCATGTCTTAAACAGGGTAAGAGAAGAGGGTGAGTAACAATGTCAGCCTCGGGGACAGGGCCACCCAGGAAACGTGGTCTGTGTTTTAGAGTAGAATTTCTCCTCTTAATGTTTCTTCTTAGCCAGGGACTCTTCTAAACCTGTGTTCATAGTACGCCAGTAACAAACCAGCCTCCTAAGGGTGTAGTCGCCTTACATCCTACAGACTGGGGAATTAAGGCAGATGGAGAGCCAGTGGTTTTCTGGATCATAACCAGGAAATGGAACTACTCGGAGTTGATCCCAGGTCTCTGGTCACAGACCCCATGCTTACTTGTGTTTGTGGTACCCCAGGTCCCAGCACAGGGGCTGCAGGTGAGCGCTAGATTAGTCTTTGGCTGTAGCAGTGGATGGGTGGGTGGATGGATGGAGGATGGATGAATAGTGAATGGATGGATGGGGTGCATAGATGGATGGATGGTGGATAAATGGATGAGTGAATGGATGGATGGTGGATTGATGGGTGGATGAGTGAATGGATGGATGGAATGGATGGACGCATGGATGAATAGTAGTAGATGGATGGGGTGGATGGATGAATGATGGATGGTGGGCGGATGGATGGTGGATGGTGGAGGGGTGGATGGTGGATGGATGGATGGTGGATGGATGGATGGGTGGAGGGGTGGAGGGTGGATGGTGGGTGGATGGATGGGATGGATGGATGCACAGATGGATGGTGGATGGTGGATGGATGGATGGTGGAGGGGTGGATGGTGGAGGGGTGGATGGTGGGTGGATGGATGGGATGGATGGATGCACAGATGGATGGTGGATGGTGGATGGATGGGTCGAGGCATGGACGGATGGACTGATGCATGGATATATGGGTCCACATAATGCAGTCTCCCCTCCTTATAAAAGCATCAGCCGTTAGTTATTTTTCCGGCTGGAGAAGCGGATTGACCAGCACCGCCCTTACATCAGCCCTGCCTCCAGGCCCAGAAGGCCCCTGTGATCCAGGCCCTGTTTTCTTCTCCAGCCTTGCCCAGAGCTCACACTGCCTGCTCACTCTTCTCTCCTCCCTGCTCACACTTCTTGTGTCTTTGCTGAACACACCACACTGCTCCGGACTCGAGCTTGGCACAGGCTTGTCCCCCAGGGAGTCCACGTTGCTTTTTCAGTCATTCCGACCTAAATGCAAACGGCGCCCGTTTAGAAAGGCCTCCCTGGCCCCTCCTCCCGCTGCAGTCGCTACGATGTCCACCTGACACCTCCCTGTTGGACGGTTTCCCTCTTACTATCTGCCCGTAAGGCTCCCCGGTTGATTGATTTGATCACTTATTGATTGTCCACAAGAGAGCCCGCGCTCTTCCTCTGTGCCCTGCCCTGGGCAGGAGAGGGCGTGCCACCTACAGACGCCGACTGAGAAGGGAGGGCGGAGCGACCCCACACCCACCCAGCCCCTGATTTCCGCCCTCCCCGCGTCAGGCGGTGGCTCAGGAGGGGTCGCAGGAGTCTGGCCGCAGGGTTAAAGAATCTGAGTCTAGAACGTGAAGAGCTGTGGGCCTGGGGTGTGAGGGGTGGGGCCTCACCTCCGGGTCCTTGTCCAGCCCGCTGTGGCCGCGCCTTCCTGTCCGTTCCCTCTGCGCCCCGCCCCCTGTCAAACAGGCACGGGGGGGGGGGGGGGGGGGGGGGGTGGGGGGGGGGGGCGAGTTTACTGTCAAGCCAGCACTTTCAACTGAGGCTCTAAACGGACTGGCTGGATTTGACCCCCGTGGGGCCCGCTCCATAAATTACTGGTGTCAGGGGTAATTAAACGCTGCCCCAGTCGGATTCTGTGCTGGGGGCCCCTGTGGCCCATGGAGGACATTAACGTCCCATTAAAGAGATGGATGCCTGGTGTCTGGGCTCTCCCTGTTTATCAGCCTGTGGTTGGATGACTAGGTCCCTCTGGCAGTGACAGATGACGTTGGCCACTCCACGGCTAGTGATCTGCAAGGGTTCCTATGGGTCGGGTGGCCTTGGAGAGGAGCCACCAAGATCCCTGGCAGAGATAACAGCATGAAGTCCTATCTGGTATTTTTGAAAATTTTCTAGCGTTATTTATTTTTTATTTTTTGCAGTACTGGGGATAGAACCTGGGGCCTGGCACATGCTGGGCCGGTGCTCTACCGTTGAGCCACACCCGGGGCCTCTTAATCTTATTTTTAACAGCTTAGGTAGCAAAGCATGAGAAGGACTTCAGAGCCACCTGGTGGGCCGCCCAGTCTCCCAGGCATTGGCACTGGGCCGGGCACAGCAGGAGGCCGGTCTCAGATTTCTCCAGCCCATGAGGCTCCCCGGCTGTTGGCTGGGAGAAAAGATGTCCAGTCCTTCAGCCCACCACCTCCAGCAGTGTGTAGACTCAGGAGGGACCGAGCGAGCCAGACAGACGAGGCCACCGTTGTCATAAACTGCAATCTGATGGGACAGCCAGCCAGCGAATGAGAGAATAAAAGAAGAGAAGCTGTTCAGCTGATGACAAGTGTCACAGATAAAATAAGACTTCACCCATGTGATTGCTGAGGACACGGGAGGTGGATGGAGATCACTCCCATAGGATGATTCATTCCAAAAGGCTTTTCAAAAAGGAGAAATTTAGAGCTGAAATCTGTAAAGGAGATTCTCAGATGGGCAGATCTGGAACATTCCAGGGAAGAGAGAGAAGAGCATGTGCAAAGGCCCTGAGGCTCAGAAGGAATGTGGTACACTCGAGGGGCAGCCAGGTCAGTGTGGCCAGGGCACAGTGAGTGAGAGGGAGAATGGTGGAAGCCAGGTCTCAAGAGGTGACAGGGTCTTGCAAGCCCTGGAAAGGTCCAGATTGGGACCTTTGGATTGGAATCGGAAGCTGGGGAACAACAGGTTAGGTCTGAACTTGAACACAGGTTTAAATTTGGGCAGTTGATCCTTTTGCAGGAAATGGCTGTGGACTTCCACACTGAGGCCTACTAGGTCTCACAGGTCACAGCAGATGTGACCATAGTGGGCTCCATCTCAGACTGACCCCAGCCCCCTTCTCAGCCTAGAAACAAGACCCAGGGGTTTTGTCCACTGCTCCCCAACACTCCTGCCCACGTTATCTTGGCTTTCAAACTCAGATTTCAGACAAGTGTTCATTTCCATTTCTGTGATGAGTCCAAGGACCGTGGTCTACAGGGTCCCCACGACCCCCAGCTGATTACAGATTCCTTCCTCCGGGTGTGACCTCAAGGTAGTTCTGTGACGTCATCCCTTCAGTCTGTTTGAAGGTCAGATAGAGAGCGGGGAAGCCCAGCCACTCAGCATGTGTTCAAGTTCAAGACGGAGAGATGATGGACAGTCATAGGACTGATTGACAGGTGATAGGTAGGTAGGTAATAGGTAAGCTAGACATACAGCTGAGATGTGCAGATGAGAAATAGATCATTGATAGATATTAGCAGGTGGATGTTAGCAATAGATGATTGACAGAGGATGGACAGATGACTTACAGGTGAGAGATCATCGATGGACAGAAGACGGATGATCGGTACATCGGTAGATTGGCGCTGTTCTGAGCAGCGGAGACGCACTGGAGAAGGGCCAGAGAAGTTGCGGGCCTCCCGCAGCTGGTGCGGTGCTCAGGGGGGCAGCTCTGACCAGGTGCCTGTCGTCGGGAGGAACTTCTGAGCAGGTGCAGCATCCGGGTCAGAATCCGGATGCTGGAGATGGAGCTGCTGGGGAACCTGGGGAGCAGCCTATGCCATCAGAGGCTGGCAAGACTGAGGCCCCCGGTGAGAGAGGCCAGAGCCCTCCACGGTGCGGGGCGAGGGCAGGCAGAGGAGAGCGGGAGGGGCAGGCACAGGTCCGAGACAGGGCAGAACGGGGTGGGGCCCTCAGGAGTTCCGGAGGGTGCCAGTGACACCCCGCTCCTCCCGGCTCAAGCGTCATCTCTGGTGGGACGGAAGCTGGCAGGAAGGTGCGTGCTGGGGACCCCGAGTGTGTGGCGGCCGCCCCCGCGTGGAGACACCTTGCTTATCTGTGCTGAGTGAGGGAGTGAATGCGCAGGGGCCACTCAGCGCCTGGGGAGGAGACGGCCGCCTCCGGGTCCGCCCTGCCGACCCTGCCCTTCTGACCACAGCCAGCCTTGTGCCTCTGCGCAAGGAAGCTGCCCACGGACCCTCCCTTCCTGGAGGGAGGAATGGAGGCGCCCACATGTTCACCTCGTGCCTCGCAGCCCTCCGTCTGTCTTAGCCATGGACTCCACGTCCTGGGTGAAGAGTGGACGGTGACCACAGGCAAGGCCAGGGGAACCTGAGTCCGCGCCTGTGCGCACACGATCTCTTCTCCGTGAGTGGCACGCGCACCTCCACCTCCACCGGTGCGCACGCAGGCACGGAGTGCTTGTCTAGTGCCCGGCAGCTGCCAGTGTGCCCACAGGCGCGTCTGCAGACAGATCCTCTCCAGGGGGAGGCCCCATGATTTTCTCCCCAAATCAGACAACCCCGGATTGAATGTGATTTGAAATATCAACGAAGTTCGGCGTTAGCCACCCATGTGGTTAGTCCACGTTCTTGTCAAGTCGTTCACTCCTGCGTTGGGCAGACATTGCTTGAGCACCTGCTGTGTGCTGAGCCAGTAGTAGGCACCAGGAAAGCGCAGAGTCACACAGGAGGGCCATTCACATTGGGGTTCTGGTACAAGGGAGTGGGGTGAGGAGTGGCCAGGTGGCTCTCGGGTCAGGCTCAGCAGATAGGCAGCCACAGTGACCGAGGGCCATGCTTGATCTGGGGGTCAGGCAAGGTCTGAGGGGACCTCAGAGCTAGGGGGCCGGCTGTGCGGGGAGGGGAGGGCGTTGCAGGCTGGACACATGGGGGGACCGTGGGGTGGGAATAAGCCCAGTAGGTTTGAGGGTCTGAAGCAGGGCCAGCAGGGAGCCAGGCGGGGAGATGGTGGTGGAGGCCAGACCAGCCTCCTGGCCCTGGTGAGGCTAGCTCAGAGCCGGAGGTCGAGGGGCGCTGAGCAGTGGAAGGCGTGGGACTGCTGTCTGTCCTTGGGGTGGAGAGTAAATGGGAGGTGCCAGAAGTGGAAGGCAGAAGCCAAGAGGGACACCTGGGGGTCCGAGCCCTGCCACCAGCTGCTGGCCGGCAGAAAGGCCGCGCCGGGCACCTCCATCTCAGGGTCAGACTCAGAAGGCGCTGCGGAGGATGAACTGCTGTCCGGACCCCACGCCGAGCCTCGCCAGGTCAACAAGGCGGCCTTCCTGGGAAGGCCCCTGGCGCTCCTGGGCGGGAGCAGGGCCCGCGGGTCTCCGCCCTCCCGGCTCGGAGGCCCCGCCCCTCTGGCTCAGCACGCCCACTGGCTGCGTGCAGGTTAGAAAACCCAGGGCCAGAGCGGAGCTGGCCACCCTGTGCGGTGGCGGGGTGCGAGCTTCGGGAAGTGCGCCTCGCGAGCCGGTTTTCATTCCTGGGCGTTCGGTGCCTGTTGGGGGGTTTCCCTTGAATGGTTCCATGTACCCAGCACAGGAGACCCCGGGAGAGGACTACAGGTCTCAGGATCCCCCAGGCAGGGCCCAGATCCCAGGTCTTCTGCTGACCAGTTGTGCAGCCCAGAGTAGGTGACTTGCTCAGGGCCTCGGTCTCCTCGTCCGTGAAATGGGTCCACGAAACCCACCCAGCAGGATCCCAGGTCCACACGGGCGGCTGCAGACTCACTCTCCTGTTTCAGGTCGGCACTGACTGGGATGCCAAGGAGCGGCTGTTCCGCAACTTCGGGGGCCTCCTGGGGCCCATGGACGAGCCAGTGGGGATGCAGAAGTGGGGGAAGGGGCCCAACGTGACCGTGACCGTCGTCTGGGTGGATCCCGTCAACGTCATCGCGGCCACCTACGACATCCTCATCGAGTCCGCTGCCGAGTTCACACACTACAAGCCCCCTCTGAACCTGCCCCTGAGGCCCGGGGTCTGGACAGTGAAAATCCTCCACCACTGGGTGCCGGTTGCAGAGACCAAATTCCTTGTCGCGCCGCTGACCTTCTCAAACAGGCAGCCCATCAAACCAGGTGAGTGTCCCAGCGTCCCTGCAGGGGGGAGAGTCCCTTCCAGGTCCCTCTCCTTGGCGGGGAGCCTGCTCCTGCCTGGGGTGTGTAGCCGCCACGCACAGCCCTCACCTCCCTGCCCTGGAGAACCACGGAATTTCCTCCCCGGAACCTATTTATTAGGTCCCGTCCCCGAGGACTTCAGGAGGTCTGAGCGTGTTTCAGGCAAGACGGGAAATAAGCCCAGGCAGATATTAGGTTTCAGCGAGTCTGGTTTGCTGTTTAGAAAACAGTAATTAACATTGTGGAATTCTCTTCATCCAAAATATAATCCCCTCGGTAAAAACAGAAACCACCCACTGGTGGAAGATATCTGCTTTTTTAAAAAGTGCTCCTGTTCAGAATATGTAAAGGAATCCGTCAGCGGAGGTCGGCAAACACAGGACCACCGGCCACACGTGATGGTCTTCTTTGTAAAGTTCTGCACGAACACAGCCGCGCCCGTTCGCTTGTGTAGCATGTGTCTTTGCTCCGGGCTGCGGTGGCAGAGTGGGGACCCACGCCCTGTGGATCAGCTGTGCTCCTGGCGTCCCCAAGGGTTCTCAGACCCAGAGGTGGAGGGGGAGGGTGTGATTGGCAGCACCCTCCATGCCTCAGACGTGCCACCGGATGAGCCCAGAAGCCATCCCGAATCCACCCCACCCCGGAGAGCCCGGGCCACGCGCTGTGGCCCTGGTCTTTCCCAAGGTTTCTGCTCTAATTTCTAAAAAAGACCGAGCTCTTACCGCCCGGGAAGACCTAGGGGTCATCTTCCCCGCCCCCAGCAGACCCCTGTTGCGGGTCATCGCGTGTGTTAACAGCGTTCTCGCGACGGGGCGCGCCAAGGCAGGAGCGCTGCAATTTGTGAAATGATTCATCACCAGCAATTTGCTATTGACGCGTCCCCAGTAATCTCAAGAAATCTGATGAGGTGGAATTGGGGAAGATTTAATTACAGAGGCAAGAATGGCGCGCCGAGGCTGTAACGGCGTTCCCACATCAACCTCTTCTTCCTGAGGGTCTGGCATCCGCGCGATCCTGGTGTCCAGTGGGCTTAGCGGCTCCCGTCCTTCGGAATGTCCTGCCTCAGGTCGGGGTGGACATCCCACCACCTCCCACTCTTTACAGAGAAGCTGAGAAGGACTGTTAGGCTCTGTTCTCCTGGAAGGCACTGGCACTGCCCACCTTGACTGCCAGCATCAGAGAAGTGGGCTCAGACCAGGGTTCTAATCATGGCGGCTCCTACTACTGCTCCAGAGAGAAGCTTTGCAAAGCCAGAAGCAAGACCAAGTCTATGCTCCGTGCATGCCGGGCTCCTCTTTCCCCGCCAGTTCCCCAGAGTCCAGCTCCTGGGGCTTTGGGAATGGAAGGAATGGCATTGTTGTCTGTGTTGGTCAAGGTCAGTGCGTGTTTTGAGTGCAGATAGTATTCTCCTTGCTTTTGGAAATGACGGTGGCCTAGGGTCTTCCTGCCTCCTCCTTCCCACTCAGGAGCCACGTATTAGAAGAAAATAGCTTCAGGTTCCCCTGCTTACCAGGGGTGGGATAGCTGCCGTCAAGCCAAAAGGAAGCATTGTCTTCTGAGCACCGTATTGTCTCTAAAGGAGGCGTCTCTAATCCTAGCTATTGGGGCCACGGCAAAACCTGATTGGTGAAACCAGCCTCATTGTCCAACCCTGTTTGAAAACTGTGAACTTGCCATTGGCTATAAAACAAGCCAGGAATGTGACTTCTTCAAAACAGGAGCATCCAGGTTCTCTCCTTTACCCCACACTTTCCGCCTCCTCATCTTTAAGCCCTAGAGGGATCGATAGTCCTTCTAGTGTCTACCTTACTTCCCTGTTTGCAAAGCATATGAACTTCTCGTTGAGTCCCTCACTGGCCCTGTGGGTCCAGTTGGTTCCAGGATCCACATCCCCATTCAACAGATGAGCAAACCAACTTTTCTAAAGATGGCTCCAAGATGGACAAACAGGCAGAACCACTCACTGCTTTAGCTTCCAGCTGGTGCTAGGTCTGGCGCGGAGCATCAAGATGGCAAGCTTGGCTTTGGGGTTCAGCCCATCCTGGGTTGCAGCCCAGCTCTGTCTAATGATAGCAGCCTCAGCTTCCCCATCTGTACATTGGGATGGTGTAAATAGTTTTGTGTAAGGGAGGATGATGGCTTAACAGACCCAACAGAATAATCCTGGCTAGACTTTTCCAAGCATGGAATATGTGTCAGGCGCCATCTTGAGCATCTCTCTGAGCCAGCGTAGTCGATCCTCACAAACGAAGTGCCGAGGGAGATGATAGTACCCTCTTCATTTTATGGATGAGGAAACTGAGGCACAAGGAAGTCAAAGTCAGAAGTCACACACCTGGTTTGCAGGCAGTCAGGATGCAGACCCACCATAGTATTGGGCTCTTACATGAAGCACTTCACAGAGCGGTTGGCGCATAGTAGGTGCTCAGCAAGACAGAGCCATCACAAGGACACTCCCCTCCATCCCACCCCGGCTCAAACATCGTGCCGCCCAGGGGCACGGAGCTGTGGACAGCGCAAACACCAGCGCCTTCCGCTGAGCTGTCAGGAAGCAGCCAGGCACGGCCTGTGCAGAGTCAGCGGCCCTGTGCTGAGGGGAAGGTGCTCAGTTAGTTCCGCCCTTGCTGTTCCCTCTGCTCGGAAGTCCTTCCCCAGAATCCTCAGGTGCCCTCTTCCTGCACGTTGATCAGCACTTCGCCCAGAAGTCACTTCCCCAGGGGTGTCCCCCACCGCCCACCCCATGTGGCTAGGCACACGGGGCTCAGCACACTTTTTCCATAAAGGGCCAGGTAGGTGGTAAATATTTTCAGCTTTTCAGGCCAAACAGTCTCTGTCCCAACCACTCCCCTCTTCTGTGGTGGCACGGAAGCAGCCATGAATGATATGTAAGCAAGTGGTGTGGCTGTGTTCTAATAAAACTTTATTTATAAAACCACACCTTGGGCTGGATGTGGCCCACGGGCTGGATGTGGTCTACTCTGACTCCGTCCCCTGTTTACTGTCTTCATGAAATTTCTCACTGCCTGGAATGACCTCACTTATCTAATTGTGTATTCCTTCTCCTGTGGTCAGTCTTTCCCGTGGACACTCTGACCTCTTGGATGCCGTTGTAAGATCCCCTCTCTGGCTCATTCCACCACCTAGATGGAGCCTGGTCCCTGGAGTAACTGGCCCTTATTGTAGCTCTAGCTGATCAGCAGTTACTAGATGTTTAGTAAGTGTGGAGCGAATGGACGTTTTGCACAAAGCAGGAGCTTAACGGCGTGTGTCAAACGAGTGGACGACAGGCCACCCACCCAGAAATACGTGCCGACTCCCAGTTGGTGCTGTTGAGGGACCGGGCTTCCTGCAGGGGTGGCACCATGCCCTGCGTGAATGGGCCTGTGGGGACCCCTGTGCAGTGGGCCTGTCACCGGAGCTAAATATCGCTGATGCCCAGAGCACCGGGCCAGGCACACAGGAAGCGGGTGGGTGTCAGTCGGTGGCCCTTGAACTCACTGTGCCCTTCGGCTTTCAGAGGAGGCATTGAAGCTGCACCACGGACCCCCCCGCAGTGCCTACATGGAGCAGAGCTTCCAGAGCCTGAACCCCGTCCTCGGCCTGCCCATCAGCCCTGCCCAGCTGGAGCAGGCCGCCCGGAACGCCGCCTCCACGGGCGCAGCGCTGGAGGGCTGGCTGGACTCGCTGGTGGGCGGGATGTGGACCGCCATGGACGTCTGTGCCACGGGCCCCACCGCCTGCCCGGTCATGCAGACCTGCAGCCAGACAGCCTGGAGCTCCCTCAGCCCCGACCCCAAGTCAGAGCTGGGCGCCGTCAAACCCGACGGCCGGCTGAGGTAGCACTGGCCCCCTGAGGGCCA
Source organism: Sciurus carolinensis (assembly GCF_902686445.1). NCBI lineage: Eukaryota > Metazoa > Chordata > Mammalia > Rodentia > Sciuridae > Sciurus > Sciurus carolinensis. Next base: position 28,632,280 of record NC_062230.1, on the reverse strand, counting down.
CGGCGCCGTCTCCACGGGAACGCAGCCAGGGGGCTGGTGCGGCAGAACCCTGGCCAGGGGCTCCCCCGGCCATAGGACGGAGGAGGAGGAGGGTTTGGAGGCCAGAGCAGGGCCTGCTGGCTTCTGGGGCTAGGGTCGGGCCCCAGGGTGGTCTCGCCTCTCCCCGCGGATCCCAACTTCCGCGGTTCCTCTCCTCCCCTCCTGTGACCTGCACCATCCCTCACCAGTGATTTCACACTTTATTTTGAGCAGCAGAACTTTGTTTACTCAGCACTTGGAAGGTGGACGTTCAGGCGCAGACGAAATCCAGGCTGCGCTGGCGGAAGCTGCGCGGGGAGGGCCCCTCCCCGGGCCCAGCGTGCCAGGCCGGCCCTCTGCCCGGGACATCTCCCAAGGCCCCCCTTCCAAACCCAAGGGCTCTGCAAAACGCAGTTTGACGAGCACTGCCCACAGGGAGGGTCTGGCCTCCTGCTGCCCTTCCGCGTAGCTTTCCGCTCCTTTGGTGGGAACCCCCGTGCCAGCCCTAGCGCAGCTGGCCACTGAGGTCACCGTCTCAGGCCTTTCCAAGGGAGTTGGGCTTGGGACGGGCACGAGCTGTTCTCCCTGATAACTAGAGAAGCAGGGAAGCCTGTCAGGTGACAGGGCCAGGGAGCAAGACTGCCTGTCGGCCATCGGCCCAGGCCACCTCCGTCGAGGCTGCCGCACAGGGTAACAGAAATGGAACAATGTTGTGAGCAGGGGCCTCCAGTGTCCTACCTGTTGCTTTTCTAGATGGAGACCGTGACCTCCTAGGCCCTTCAGCCTGGGAACAGTGGGGACCAGGGCCAAGAAACTCACAGGACATTGCTTGGAGCTGGTCGCTGAGCCAGGCAGCAAAGCAATACCCAGCCCCACCTGCCACCGCCCTGCCCTTCCGAGGTCTGGCGCCCAAACCCTTTGTGAACTGCACAGTTGGTGCTGTGGGGGGACCAGGGTCCTTGCAGGAAAAAGCATTTCAGAGTCGCTGATTACACCCACGTCCTCCCTCGTCCACGCCCCCAGGGGCCCGTCAGGACATGAGCGTAAAAACGAGAGGGTTGAGTTTCTGAAGTGGGAAGGGTGTCCACACGTTTTTAAACAGTATTATTCAAATCGCTTGATCTCTCAGAAACTTGAAGGGTTTCCTTGGCACGGGCCCTCTGGAGGACACCCACACACACAGCTCTTTTGAGGAGCCCTCTCCCCCGGCTCCTCCTTCTTCCTCAAATCCCGCCTCTCCTGAGTGACGGGGGTTCCCTGGGAAAAGACGCTCCTGTTCTTCCCGCGGGGAGCTGGTCCTGGTGTAGGCAGGAAGGGTCCACGGTTCTCCTGGGTGACCTCCCGGGACATGGCCCTTCCCCACCCAGCAAGGCAGGTGTCCTGTTGGCAACGGAGAACACAGAGAAGGGACACTGGCTATTTATTATTTATGTGTCTTGGTCAACGACTAGTCAGTAGGTGCTGTTTTCGCGCCTGTCGATGAAGCGCTCATGACGAAGCCACCCCTCTTCACGAAAGGCCCTCCCCTCCTGGCCACCCCTGGTCTGTCTCTCTCTCTCTCAGTTTCTGTCTTTCTGGGTCTGCCTACCCCCTCCCTGTCCTCAGAGTGAAGCAGGGACATTGGACACGGTGAGAGAGCTCTGGCCAGCAGCATCCCCGGCAGGGATTGGGAGCCCGGGACCACCGAGGTCTGCTCTTCCTCATCCAGCTGTTAGGCTGGTCCGTCCCTGAGCGCTGGAATCCCTGAGCTGCCCTGCCCCTGGCCTGAGCCCAGAGTGTTGGCCGGAAGCGAGGCATGGTGGACTCCCAGGCCCCTGGAACCATGGTCTCAATGCCACAATGGCAGAAACAAGCTCCTCCTGAGGGGACAGGCGCGATTGGCCCCAGCCAGGCGAGTCCAGACCGCTGTTGTCCAAGGTGGTTCTGGGAAGCCGGCCGCGTTCTCAGAAAGCCGGCGGGATCTCTAGGTGTTCTGCAAACTCCAAGGGCCCCCAGTCCAGGCGCAGGGCTCTCTCCGCCCAGCTGCTGGCCCAGGCCAGGGTTTCCCTGGGGCTGCTGAAGCCCTGGGCGGGTCTCCTCCCCGCCTGGGCCAGCTGCTAGGGCTCTTCTGCAGTGTTATCAGTGGCTTTAGGGACTCGGCCCTGGCAGGTCCCTGGATACAGAGCGAGCCAGACTCCAGCACAGGCCCTCCCGGCCCACTGACATTCCGGACTCTTTCCATCCTGGACAAGCGGCTGGCCCTCCTCCCCCAGGGCTTCCTCCCCACCCGCTGCAACTAATTCTGGGGACTGAGAAGTCACACAGGGTGTTCTTTTGTCTCCGCTGTTTGGAGATCATGAGAATAATTTTGCAGCTGTTAACATTTGATTAAAAAAAAAAAAATTCAGATAAAGCCTAGTACAATTTGCAAAAAGGAGATGTTTTCCCAGGAAAAAAAAAAAATAGTGTTGATTCCCTTTTTTTTTTTTTGGTCTTTCTGTTGGTTTGTGGTTTTTGCTTTTTAACCTGCCTGGCCACGGTTTATTTGTTAGAGGCCCTGGCCAGGCAGCCTGAGGTGTGGCTGCCTTAAGGGTTCAGGGGCATGAGCAGTGGTCTCTGGGGAGCCTATTACCCTCTCTGAGGCAAGAAGTTAAGGGTTAGCCACTGACAGGGACCCTGAAAACTCTGGAAGCTGAGGCGTGGGTGTCGGCCTTGAGGACAGGGAAGAGGTGGTAGACCAGAGCTCTCTGAGTGAGCAGCACCCACCAGTGACATCGGGGCAGGATAAAGCTCCCGAGGCAGCTGGCTTCCCAAATCCCACCTCACAGGCCACGCATAAACCAGAAAGTCTCCAAGGTGGAGGTGACAGTCCCCAAGGCCCCTTGTTCTGAGAACACTCCTTGCTCCCCTGGGGAAACAGCCTTCCTGGTGGGATTGGGAACCCTGGCTTCATTTCTCATGGTCCGTCTCACTCTGAAAATTCAGAAGGAGTTTAGAGCAGATGAGCCAGAACACACAGTCCCACGCGCGAGGGTCAGATCCTGCCATGGCCCGGGCTGGATGGGTGGGTCTCTGGTTTGCAGGTAGATACAAGGAGGACATTGGTGAACCTTGACCTTTCTACCTAGAAGGTACGGAATAGAGAAGAGCAGGCGTCACCAGGTGTGGGGCAGGAGAAAGCCACCTTGCATGGCCAGCTTCACGGAGGGTTTGGGACCCCAGGTCCCCAGCAGCATTTGGGGGCAGGGTTGGGTACACTGGAGACTGCTGTGAAGGGGTTCAGCTTTGAGCATACCAAGAGTGCCTGCCAGATCAAAGGCACTGCGGTAGGGTCGCAAGTGCTCAGTGAGGACCAGACATGAACAGAGATGACTGAGACCCAGCAGTGGGCCACCAGGAGGAGCCACTGCGGCTGGACCCCACCCTGTCACTGCATGCCAGAAAACAAGCGCCAGGTGGTGGAACTTTCCAGTTTGGTAAGGGAAGCCAGAAGTCCAGGTTTTTCTGAGAAAATCTGATTTTTCAATGTCAGCTTGTTTTTTGTTTTTTGGGTTTTTTTTTAACAGAATGTGGGTCAAAAAAAAGAATCCATCCTTCCCCTTATATGCTAGCAGCCATCTCTGCTCTCTGGGGAGGTGGCTTAAAATAAGGTCAACACTGGCCCCGCTGGAAGAGGGGGAAAGAGCCAGCCCCTGAGAAGCAACAGGAATAGCTCGGGGTGAATGCTGAAGAAAATGGGGACCTCGGCTGGTCAATCCCCTCCTAGCGAGACCATCCCACAGAGGAGGGCTGGCTGTCCAGCTCTCCTGGTCCCAAGACAGGAGAAGAAGGGAAGAAGGGAAGTGCTGAAGGGAAGAAGGAGCACCTTTGGGAGCTCCGGAGTGCTGCCCCAAGTAGACTTGTCGAGGTCCTTGTCCCCTTGGGTCCCCACCTCCTGGGATTCCATCAGACCAGGCAGAAAAGGCAAGGGCAGGGCCCAGGGTAAGAGGGAGGTGCATGAATCAGCTGGTCTCTCTCCACATCCCGAGTCTGGGCCGCCATCTTGCCCCCTCTGGCATGGAGCTGTGCTTGCTCACGGGCGTCCTCTTGCTTCTGCCTCAGTTACCTGCTTCGCCCGTGAGTCAACCACAGGCGCTACCTCACTGTGTCTGCTCAGAAGTTTACCTGGGGGTCGGGGGAAGAAGGTGTCCAAATCTGCTGAAGCTGAATGTACGATCTATGCAAATTATTTCTCTGTGTGTGTGTCTCTCTCTCTCTCTTTCTCTAACTTAGAAGTATTATTTTTTTTTTACCTTGCAAACAAGATACTGTATAGGACCCTCTTAGATGTGAGGAGGGCTTTCCTGCACCATCTGTGACGCCCCCTCCCGTTGTCTTTGGTTCTGTTCTTGCCAAGTCCCACGCAGGGAGAAGGTGGCCTCCTCTCACCCCTTGGCTGGGCATACTCCAACTGCCCCTGCCCCCGGACGCCACCCGGCAGCGGGTCCTGCAACTCACCCATCCCTAACGCCCTCTTCTCCTCTCTGCCTCTTCCTTCCACGCTCTTCTCCTAACCCCACATCCTCCCAAAAAGCCTTAGGTTTCTCCTTTTTGAAATGTGGCCTTAAAATTATTTTGGGAAAGCTCACCCTCCTCTCCTGCAGTCTCCACCACCGTCCCAGAAGAAAGCGCATCTTGAAGCTTCACGGCCAGGCCGTCAGTCTGCCGTCTGCAGATGCGACAGAAATCGCTTACGCATGTCGTCTTCGAGCAGAAAGTTCTCATGGGTTTCCTGTGGGTGCAAGGAAGGCGCGGGTGCTCCTGCAGGCCTCAGCTGACTCCTGCAGCGCTCTGGATCCACCGCTCTTGCAAGGGGCCGGCCTCAGCAGCAGGGTGCTCAGCGCATCGGCAACCCTCTCCTTCCCCCAGGACGGGGTGACTTTATGGACTTCATCAAGGGTAAACCAGGAGAGTGTCTCACATGGTCTCCGCATCCTTCCTGCCTGGAAAGTGGTAGCGTCACACACCCCCGTGGATGGTCCTTTAGAACTAAAGGGATCTTCCCCTCCCCCGCTCAGGCTCCATCCTGACTCCCTCCGTCACTAGCGCTGATGGAGGCCAAAGACAACCCCAGGGTTTTCCTAGGAAATTCACTGGAATTGAGTTCAGTCGTCTTTGTAGTCTTTTTGTCCTTTTCTTTTTGAAATACTAAGTTGTCAACAGCATTTATTTCGGTATTTGTTTTAGAGGCCTCGCGATAAGTTATTACTGTCTCCCTCATTGTTTTCAAAGACATGTGGTGATATAGTTTTTAAAAATAACTATTTTGTTACAGATCATAATATGCATAAAACTGTACAGAAAAAATATTTTGTAATGTATTGATTTTAAAAAAAAAAAGAGAATCTGTAAATAAAGTTTTAAAAAAGAGAATCCACTTGGCACAGACTGAAAGATGTAGATATTTTGCTATTTATTTAAAGGAGTATTTTAAGAGAGATTGAACCTATCTGAAATTTGACCAATAATCAAAGTTCTACTCATCTGAACGCTTTTCCTCAAGGTAGAATGTGATTCTCAGAACCAGTTGCATTACCTGCCCACTTTTTGCACCTTTTTTGTCTTTTCATTTAGCAGAAAAAAAACAACCACAAAATTGTGCCTTAGCTGTATTTTTTTGTCTAGGGGAGTTCATTTCTGTCTGACAAAGCAAAATCTTTTGCAGAAAACAGTGGATGTATTAAATACTGTATCATACCAAAAACACTGCAGGTGTATATACATGCTTTCTGTCACACTGTGTTTTCAGATGCAGAATTTTAAAATAAAAAAAAAAAAATGCTGTCTTTATTGAACCTGGTGGTGTGGCTTGGGGGCTGTGTTGTGCACCTTCACGCGACCTCAGGGTCTCTTCTGTCATCTGTACCACGGCAACTAGGATGACTACATAATTTATTATCCCAGCTAGGGCACTGGCGAGAGTAGACACCAACTGAATGCGTGCCAGGCAGCAACTGGGCTTCTCCTGGGAACACCTGGCTAGGTGGGTGCTCCTTATCCTAAGGCCTGCAGCTGTCTCCCCACTGGATTATTGCAACACCCTCCTCTGGGTGGGCAGTCCCTCCTGGCTGTCTTCTAACCAGCAAACACGGTTTTCCTCTTTGCCACACACCTGGACTACATTTCCCAGGCTGCCTTGTGCCACATGACACAGCCACATGACTGACTTCCGGCCAAGGGGATGTAGGTGCCAGTTGCCTCACGTTAGAGCCTCTTCTCTCAATCTCTTCCCATTTGCTAGCTCCAGTGTTTTGGATCATCTTGATTTTGTGGATTCATTGACTGGGCCTATCCCACTGCTCTCTTTGGGAACATTCTGGCAACAAAAAGGGGTGGGCAGAGCCACAATGTGGGAGGAGCGTGGGCCCCTGCACAGGAAAAGCCACCTGACCAGAGTCACCCCACCTGACAGTGACATGGAAAGAAGTCAACATGCATTTTGTGATGCCACTGAGAATTCATCTGTTACAGCAGCTGACCTTACCTTAACTAATCCACCCAGAGGTAGAAATGCTGGGATTCCTCTAGAAGAATCCAAATTTCAGCTCCATCCCATTAGGCAGGCGACAGTATGAGAACCAGGTGGGTGATCCAATCTTCCCGAAGCCACTCAGCGTGCTCAAGTCTAGAAGCAAGATTTCCAATTCCCCGACGAGACCCTGACAAGTCATTGAGGACCAGTTCCTCCATGCTGGGTTGCTTGGGATGGTGTTTCTCCAAGGCTTCTGAAGGCCATGGCCAGAGATTGGGTGTCCCCAGCTGACTGAGTTGTGATGATGCCTCTAACTCACCCTTCCAAGTCCTTAAAGGCAAAGTCCCTGCTGACAGACAAGTAAGATTTTAGTGGCCAGAGCAAGATGGGCTAGCAATCTTCTCAGTGGACAAGCAGAGGGGCAAAGGACTGGGAGCCGGGCCAGCTGCAGCCTCCTGGAGCTCAGCTCTGGCAAGAGGGTGGGAGGGCTTCATATTTGGGAAGATGAAGGGACCGAAGACTCAGTTGCCAAACCTCTTTCCGGCCTGACCTTCCTCTTCTCTCTCAAAGGTAAATCCTAAAATAAATAAATAAATAAAATAAAGAGAAAAAGAAAGAAAAAACAAACAAAACAAACAAACAAACAAACAAACAAAAAACCTAGGTTTGGTTTCAAGGGAAGTATAAGCTTCTAGCTTCTGAAAGCCCTATAAGAATCTCAGCCCTCTTGTTCCCTGTACTGAGCACTGTCCCCAGCATTTAACATGGAGATTCCAGGGGACAGGCACTCCATGCTAGTGAATGAACAAGCAAATGAGGTCGTATTTCTGAATTCATAATAGGGGCACAGGGTCATTTGTCCAAGATGCTGTCTACATCCATCACATGATGGATAACATTTGTCAAAACTTGGGTTACTGAAAAGTAAACCTTGATTTTTTTTTTTTTTTAATCTCCAATGATGAGGTTTCCAAACCTATTTCATTGAAGGCTGGAATTTCTTTCTTCCCAACCTACTTACTTGACCTAAGTTTCCTTCGAATTTGGACACGTAGTGCATAGACCAATTTCCACTGAGTGGCCAGAGCATAGTAGTAGTAAGGGTTGGTCTAAGTTCATTAGGGCAATGGTTGCAAGTGTTTTCTTTATTTTAAAGGGAACACCTTTCAAATGAAATTGTACATTAAAACCCCTACATTAAAAAGAGACTTCCAAATTGGGGATCGGGAGGGCTGCCCCTGTTGGAGCCGAAAGTTAGCAGTACCCAGCTCCTCCTCACCAGCCAACCCCTTTGGTGTCCCCAGAGGATGCACAGAGAGCCACGTTTTGAAACCCATACCTCTGGTGGAGGCAGACAGGCTTTTTGTGGGGTTACCCTGAGGTCTTGCTGCTGAGCCCTGAGTTCTAATCCAGGTCTCTGAGCATGAGACCAAACCAAGAATAAGTCACTCCTCTCCTGGTCTTGGAAAGTCAGAGGTGGGAGAACCTTCAATCTAAAGCCAAAGAGATAAGGCTGACCCGAGGTCAAGTTTGAGGGCCTCTTGATCTGTTGCCTCCATCTGCAGTTCATCTGTCTTGGGGTTCTTTCTGGAACCTCGTGCAGCCCCAGTCTAGATGGGAGATACCTGGCCTGAGAACCCAACCCTAGGTTCGCCCTAGGCCTGGTTTTGCAGGGACTTGCTGAGTGATCATTGCAATTCTCTTTCTCGTAAGGGGTTTCAGTCCCCTCAACTGATAAATAAAAGAGAAAGGGGGCTCCAAGGACCACTGAGGTCCCTTGAAGTCCAGTCCCGTGGCCGCACTGTCCCGTTCCCATACAGCACTGCCAGAGAGCATGTAAGACGCCAGAAAGAAATGTCACAAAAAAATGGCCCGAGATGCTATTTTTGCCGTCCACTGTCTGCATTAGAGTTCCTTCACTCGCGAGTCACAGTAACCCAAGTCACGGAAGCTCAATCGGAGGGTGAACGTGTTGATCCAGGGAACTGCGAAGACCGTGGAATCAAACCGCGAGGCCGAGAACCCAAGCGGACTTGGGGTGGACACGAACTAGAGCTGAAGCCTCAATCCTCAGTCCCCTCCTCCATTTTTTCTGTCCCCCGTTGGAGTCGAGTCCCTCCTCCGGACGCCGCCAGGTAGAGAAATAAGGCTCCCCATGCCCGCGCTTCCTGTCCTTCAAACTCCGTGGTGCAAGGACACCAGCATCCTCCCGCCTCCTGGCCGACAGAGAGCACGAGGCCTCTGGACCCTTGAGGTCAGGCACACGAGGCGCTATGATTGGCTGAGCCAGGATCCCATGCTCCACCCCTGTGGCCAGGGGATTGGGTAGGCGCCTGTGATTGGCAGGCCCATCCCAATCACAGGACTGGAATAGAAAAGATGCATGTCCCCAAAGGGAGAGGATGGTGTTGAACGACCAAAACAGCAGATGTCCCTCCACGGCCGCAGCAGCCAACCCCAGGCCCAGGTGGCTTCGCAGCTCGCCAGTCCAGGTCGTGCCCAAATTGTCCCGCGCAGCTCCTGCACGCCTGCCTGGGCGGAGGGCTCTGGGGCTGTCCTTAAGCAGATCAGTCTAGGAAGCATCGCGTGGATCAGCAGTGGAGCGGTTAAGCCGATGGGGTGGCACCGTGGGCTCCCCTCTTATCCCTGTAACCTGGACACGGGCCTCATTAGGAAGGCCCGCGGAACTGCCCTTTGCAACCGTGGTGGACGATCCTCGCTCGCAGAGAAGGCAGGGCCGGCAGACCCGCCGTGGAGCGCAGCATCTCTCTCCTCCAGCCTGGCATGGTCCGGGATCCCGCCTCGCTGCTGGGCCTCAGTCCACCACCTGTCCCCTCGACAGGACCCAGACGGCTCACACCAGCGAAGCCAGCCGTGAGCTGCGGCCCTGGCTTGCTGAGCTGGTGCGGCGACTTTCTGGAGCGGAGCTGGGAGGAAGCCCGGCTCGCCCTTCCTTCTCTCCCCGGGCTTGTCTTCGCATCCTTCGGGGGAAAGCTCCCCGAGGGCTCCGGGTTCAGCTTCAGAGCAGATCGGGTGAGACCCGGAGGAATACGAGAAATGCTTTCCAATCAACCTACCAAGCCCCATCTATTTATCAGACCCAGTTTCCCAGGGTCTCTCACCAAGACTGGGACCCACCCCTCCTCCAGTTTTGGAATCAAATCCACACTGTTTTCATCATGGATTAGCTGAATCAGGTTTCATCCGAGTTTCCTGAACTCTCTGGGCCTCAGTTTCCCTGTCTGTAAATTGGAGGTAATAATTACAAGCTGCTGAGAGAATTTTTAAGAGACAGTGCATGTGAAATACATATCCTAGTATCTGCATACAGAAGGAGCTCAATAAATGTCAGTTCCTTTTGCCTTCATATCCCGAAGTTGAAAGTTCCTGAGAGCAGAGACAATGACTGTATTCTCGACTTGACACCTAAGGTGGTGCGCCAGCGTTTGATGATTGAATAAATGAGTGAACGAGCCAATGAACTCGGGAGTTGTCATGCCCATAATGTCCCCGGGGCAGGTCCCTTTGGCCTAGTCTCCACATTCCTCCACTTTTGAGACTCGATGTCTCCTTTATGCTTCTATTCGTAACAAGGTAGCATCACCTGGACCTCTGAACTCCAAATCAGAGTTCCTTGAAATGCCCCAGACAAGGAAACAGCACTACTCCCCACCTCTTTGGAGGTCCTTGGTGAGAGTCAAGGTCACGGGCCACCCTGGGTTCCATTTCCACTGAGTGGATTCATTTCGCAGCTCACGCCTCTGTTTTGTAGTTGCTTTATTTCTTCTTTTCGCACTGGCTCACCCCTCCCTGACCAGCACCTCACCCCATCAGTCCTTAACACACTCCTGCAGGTCCTGCCAGCGGGACAGCAGGGTTCACCAAAGCTTTCCGGTAAGGGTGGCTGGAGAGCCGCTCAGGTGATTGAGAACTTGGCGTTAGATGCGTGCGTTCCCAGAAGGCTCAGAAGTCTCCCAGCAGCCAGCTGCCTGCAGGCTCAGCCTCCAGCCTGCGCCATCTCCCCTCCCCGCTCCGGTCTTCACCTCCCCGCTCTGCTCTCCGTCACCCTGCAGATGCCCTGTTATCTCTTTTCACTCTGCTGGGGCTCGACAGACCCGTCCCTCGGAGCTTCCCGTTCCTCGTCTAACAAACGTCAAAAAGCTGACTTACCTGGCTCCCTCCTAAGAGGAACTCGGCGCCACACTAAGGCCCCCGCCCTGTCACTCTGACTGCACGCAATCCTGCTGCCCCGTGACGTCTGTGTTCGTGGCCCCACCCCTGGATAAACTTCTGACCTTTTGTAACACCTTTGGGGTCTTCTCACTGCCGTGAAAGTTCCCTCAGCATCTCCAGCCTCAGTCTCATTCTGTCATTTAAATAGGGATGAATTTTGGGCAGGAGGGTTACAAGAGTCCAAAGATGAACTTCCAAGAACTCCAGAGTGCACGCTGCTCAGAACTAAGAGCAAGGGCACTCTGGGGATGGGTCCAGGGAAGCACAGTCCGTCCTGCCAACTTTGTTTCCCAACCTTGAGCATTCAGGGCTTGCATCAGTGGACGGTGACATTGACTTTGTCATTAAGAGGCTTAGGATTTATTCATCTAATACAGGCATTGACCTGGACTTGGCTTCAAAGACTGGAAACGGGGACAGAGGAACATCCAGGCACATTCGGGACATAGAAACCCAACCTTGAATATAAATTACTATAGAAATTATGGAAGACAGTGTGGAGGTTTCTCACAAAAATAAAAACAGAGCTCCCACAATGATCCAGTAATCCCACTACTGGCTTCCTATCCAAAGGAAATGAAATCAGTATGTCGAGAGATATCTGCACTTGATTGTTCACTGCAGCACTAGTCACAAAAGATAAGAAAAGGAAGCAAAGTGTCTATCAAATGATTAATGGATAAAGAAAAGGTGATATGTATACGTAATGGAGTACTATGCAACTGTCAAAAATGAGGTCCTGTCATTCACAGCATGGATAGAACCCTAAGAACATTATGTAAAGTGGAAAAGTCAGACACAGAAAGACAAGTATAGTATGACCTTACTCACATTGCAGAATCTACCAAAGTTGCCCTCCAAGAAGTTGAGAATAGAATGGTGGTTACCAGAGGCTGGAGAGGGTAGCGGGAAGGATGGGGAACGACTGATCAACTGATACTAAGTTACAATCCAATAGGAGCAAGAAATGCTGGTGCGCTCTTGTACTGTAGGGTGACTACAGATGACAGTGACATATAGTGCATTTCCAAAAGCTAGAAGATAGGATTTTAAAAGGTTTTTACCACAGAGGAATGATGAATGCGTGCAGAGATAAATATGTTTAACCCAGTTTAAATATTACGCAACGTATACATGTATTGAACATTACGTGGCACCCCGTTTATAGGTACAAATTTTATGTTTGCATGTACTAGTTAAAAGGATTAAAATAAGCACATGGATACAAACAGCCTTTTCTCACACTGGATGAGGAACACACACTTCAGAAGAAAACGCTGCCTTACATTACATCATATCTTTATTGGATCATCATTGACCGATCTCAGCGAGAATGCAAGCTTCGTCAAGACAATACTTGGCTCTCTTGATCACCACGGATCCTCGGTGCAAGAGAGCCAGACACAGAGCAGGTGGTTTTTATGGTTTGGATGTGAGGTTTCCCCCAAAGTTCCTGCTAATGCAGGAATATTCAGAGGGGAAAGGATTGGATTAAGGGAGCTGGAACCTTATCAGCCCATCCTAACTTGAATGGACTCAGTGGGTGGTAGCCATAGGCAGGAGGGGCCTGGCTGGAGGAGGTGGGTTCCTGGGGCTTATGCCCTGGAAGGTGCATCTTCTCTGCAGTCCCCCCTGCTCTCGCCCAAGTCTCTTGTTCTCTGCTTCCTGACCCCACCGTGAGCTGAGCACCGTGAGCGAGCTTCCTCTGCTGGGTCCTTCCTCCATGATGTGCTGCCTCACCTTGGGCCCAGAGCAATGGAGTCGCCACCTAACGACTGAGACCTCAGAAACCATGAGCCCCAAATAAAATTTTCTTCCCCTAAATGTTCTTATGGGGTATCATGGTCATAGCGATGCTAAGGCTGACTAAAACAGTGTTCCAAAACCATCAGATGAGTGAATGGGTGAGTGGGTGAATGAGTGAGTGGGTGAATGAGTGAGTGAGTGGGTGAATGAGTGAGTGAGTGGGTGAATGAGTGAGTGAATGAGTGGGTGAATGAGTGAGTGAGTGGGTGAATGAGTGAGTGAATGAGTGGGTGAATGAGTGGGTGAATGAGTGAGTGAATGAGTGGGTGAATGAGTGAGTGAGTAGGTGAATGAGTGAGTGAATGAGTGGGTGAATGAGTGGGTGAATGAGTGAGTGAGTGGGTGAATGAGTGAGTGAATGAGTGAGTGAGTGGGTGAGTGAATGAGTGAGTGAATGAGTGGGTGAATGAGTGAGTGAATGAGTGAGTGAATGAGTGGGTGAATGAGTGAGTGAGTGGGTGAATGAGTGAGTGAATGAGTGGGTGAATGAGTGGGTGAATGAGTGAGTGAATGAGTGAGTGAATGAGTGAGTGAGTGGGTGAAGGAGTGAGTGGGTGGAGGAGTGAGTGGGTGGAGGAGTGAGTGGGTGGAGGAGTGAGTGGGTGAAGGAGTGAGTGGGTGAAGCAGTGAGTGGGTGGAGGAGTGAGTGAGTGGGTGAATGAGTGAGTGAATGAGTGAGTGAATGAGTGGGTGAATGAGTGAGTGGGTGAGTGAGTGAATGAGTGAGTGAGTGGGTGAAGGAGTGAGTGGGTGAATGAGTGAGTGAATGAGTGAGTGAATGAGTGAGTGAATGAGTGGGTGAATGAGTGAGTGGGTGAGTGAGTGAGTGGGTGAGTGAGTGGGTGAATGAGTGAGTGAATGGGTGAATGAGTGAGTGAGTGGGTGAGTGAGTGGGTGAGTGAGTGAATGAGTGAGTGAGTGGGTGAAGGAGTGAGTGGGTGGAGGAGTGAGTGGGTGAGTGAGTGAATGAGTGGGTGGAGGAGTGAGTGGGTGGAGGAGTGAGTGGGTGGAGGAGTGAGTGGGTGAGTGAGTGGGTGAAGGAGTGAGTGGGTGGAGGAGTGAGTGGGTGGAGGAGTGAGTGGGTGAGTGAGTGGGTGGAGGAGTGAGTGAGTGGGTGAATGAGTGGGTGAGTGAGTGGGTGAATGAGTGAGTGAGTGGGTGAATGAGTGGGTGAGTGGGTGAAGGAGTGAGTGGGTGCCCAAGCCATCTGGAGCAAGTCCTCTGCTGTCCTGGTCAAGTGCCCCCTGCAATCAGCGGCCTGTGGGAGTGACTGTCTTCCAGAACAGTACGAGAGGAGCGTGTGCAAGTGTCCAGGGCCCTGGCTTCCAGGGAAACCTGAGTCCGGAGGCTTCAGGATCCACCCCGCAGGCCAGCAGGCACTTCTGTTCCACACTGTCCCGTTCACACCAGCCAAGTCAGCGCCAACACTCATGAGTCCAATGTTCATGAACTTGGTCAAGCAGACTCAGAAGTCCACAGAGCAGAGCAAATTCCTGGAAATCGGAGGGAAATCCTCCTCTGCATCCCAGCCTGCGGAGGCCTAGAGGGCTCTTCCGATGGGAGTCGGGAAGCAGGTAGCAGCACAAGGTCAGCTTGGGTGCACACTGCCTGGCACCACCACAGGTTTCAGAGTGGACGGTTGGACAGTTGGGTCGCGCCCAGCAGGGATGAAGCCAGCCTGGAGATGCGAGCAGGAGTGGAAGCTTCCGGCTGGTGGGGAGGGCTGGCAGGACCGGAAGCCAGACTCGGGTCTGAACTAACTTTGCCTCTGCTCCCTGACCTGAGGCTGACAAATGTCCTTCAGCCTGGGCTTCCTCACCTACAAATGAAGTGGTGCCGACAGACTAACTTCTTGGTGTGAAACAAGAGAATGCACCTGCAGCCTTTCTTACAGAGCTTGCATGTGTGTGCCTGTGAGTGTGCGTGTGTGAGTGAGCATGTGTGCATGTGTGAGTGCATGAGTATGGGTGTGTGAGAGTGTGTGAGTGCCAGTGTGTCTATGTGTATCAACGTGTGTGTATTGTGTAAGCATATGTGTGCATGAGTGTGTATGCATGTGTGTGAGTGTGTGTGCGTGAATGGATTTGTATATGTGTGTGTATAAGTGTGTGTGAATTCATGTATATGTGTATGTGTGTGAATATGAGGGTATGTGTGTACATGTGCACGTGAGTGTGTGCTGGAGTGTGTATGTGTGTGGGTGAATGTGTGTGTGCATGTGTTTTTGAGCACTGTGTGTGGGTGGGTGTGTACGTATGTGTGAGTGTGCATGAATGTGCATGAGTGTGCATGTGTATGAGTGTAAATGTGTGTGTGAGTGTGCATACAAGTATATGTGTGTGGGTGTGCCCCAGTGTGTATGAGTGTGTATGGGTGCTTATGTGTGAGTGTGTGAATGTATGAGTGTGTGTGAGAGCATGTGTGAATGGGTGTGTATTTGTGTGAGTGAGAATGTGTGAGTATATGTGAGGGTGTGTTTGTGAGTGTGCATGAGTGCATGTGAATGGATGTATATGCATGTATGCATGTGTTATGTGCATGAGTGTGTATAAGTGTGTCTATGAGTGTGAATATTGTGTATATATATGTGTGTAAAAGTGTTTCTGTGTGCACATGAGTGGGTATGTATGAGTGTGCCCGAGTGTGACTGGGCATGGTTATGTGAGTGTGTATAAGTGTGTGTGAATAAGTACACGAGTGTGTTGTGTGTGAAAGGGTGTGTTTATGAGTGTGTGTGAGAATGTGTGTTGATGTGTGAGCCTGTGTGTATGTGTGAGTGCTCATGAGTGTGTGAATGGGTATTCATGTGTCTATGACTGTGTGCAAGCATGTGTCAGTGTGTGTGTGTGAATGAGTGTGCATGTATGTGTGAAAGTGTGTGAGTGTGCATCAGTGTGTGGGGGCATACACACATGTGTGTGAATGTGGTGAGTGGGTGTGTGTGTGTGAATGTGGTGAGTGTGTGAATGTGCATCAGTGTGTGGGGGTGTAGATATGTGTGTGAATGTGGTGAGTGTGAGTGTGTGTGAGTGTGCATCAGTGTGTGGGGGTGTAGATATGTGTGTGAATGTGGTGAGTGTGTGTGTGTGAATGTGGTGAGTGTGTGTGTGTGTGTGAATGTGGTGAGTGTGTGTGTGTGTGTGAATGTGGTGAGTGTGTGTGTGTGTGAGCGTGCATCAGTGTGTGGGGGTGTACATCAGTGTGTGGGGGTGTAGATATGTGTGTGAGTGTGTGTGAGTGTGTGTGAATGTGGTGTGTTTGTGTGTGGGTGTGTGTGAGTGTGTGTGTGAGTGTGCATCAGTGTGGGGGGTGTACATCAGTGTGGGGGGTGTAGATATGTGTGTGAGTGTGTGTTAGTGTGTGTGAGTGTGCGTGTGTGAGCTGACCATGAAAGCCGCTGGTCTGGAGAGGCGCTCGTGGACCGAGGTGGCTGCTCTGGCCTCAGCACCCGTGTTCTCCCGGGGGACCGGGAACGTGGCTGATGTCACTAGGATTCCTCCCGGGGACTCTCACCGCTGCCCTCCACCGGAGTCGCGGACTGAGCTCTAGGTGTGGAGTCATCGCTGAGATCAGGGCAGGAGTCCCAGGTCGCCCTGGGCCGCCGCCCTCACTGAGCAGCGACCGCTGGGCAGTGGCTCCCAATGAAACGCAGGCAGGGTCACAAGCGTTCCTTGAATTATTTTAGGGTCTTCCTTAAACTACTTTCAACGTAGACGAGAAAACAAAGGGTGGGAGTTAATTTGTAGAAAATAAACAGGAGCAAGGAGCTCAAGAGAAAGGGCATCGAGAAAAAGGGTCCACGGGACCAGCCCGGAGAGGCTCCGCCGAGGCTGGGTGGAGCCGGGTCCTGTGGCAGGAGGGGGCCCGGCGTTTCTGGGGAGGAAGATTCCTTCCAGGCGCAGGCGCACTCGGGAACTCCTGACCAGCTCTCGAACCCTGCGCCCAGGTTAACACCGATTGACTTGTGGGCGAAGCCCGTCTACACAGGATGGTCACCACCACGGTTCTGGAGAGGACCAGCTAAGACCCAAACTCCTACCTCCCTTGGAGAAGGAGGTATTGACCATATGAAGGGAAAGACTGCAGAAGCTGGCCCCCAGCCCTCCTGGTAAACAGCAGCGGCAATGACCTTGGACAGCGCCTTCTCCTTGGCTCTCGGCTGGGAGAGGGCCCAGCTCTCTCCTGAGAGTGCTTTCTGCCGGAGCCTCACTTTGCTCTTGCTTCACTTTCACTTAAAGTCCCATGCGTGGCTTTTCGTGTCTGACTTTGAATTTTCTTCCTTCAGAACACAAGAACTGAGGTTCCGAGCTTCAGCTCCCTGCTTTCCAGACACGACCACTTCAGGAAGCCCTGGGGATGTTGGCTGAGCCAGCTGCTGTTCTCAGAGGCGACGAAGGAATTCCCGTGGGCCAACACTCCTTCCAATTTCAAAAAGTTTCTGGCTCCCTCCTGCTTTCCGACTGGAGAAAATACACCTCCGGGAAACAACACGTTAAAAAATGGAGCTATTGCTGCTAAAATTAAAGTCCTGGATTCATCTCCTTTCTTGAGAAATATGGTGGCTCAATTTTCCTGCCCGAGGAAGGTGTTCCTGTAACTGGAGATTCTCAACTGGGTGCAATTTTGTCCTCTCGGGGGACATTTGGAAATGTCTGGTGACGTATTTGGTTGGTACAGGTTGGAGGTACTTCCGGAAATTAGTGGGTAGAAGCCCAGGGGTACTCTTCAATGTACAGTTCACAGGACAGGTAGGACAGGTCCCCCTTGCCAACACAGGTGCCCAACAAAGAATTGTCCACGATGTCCCCAGCACCACCAGCTTCTCTATCACCCTCCATGGTACCATGGTATCTGTGGGCTGAGACTTTTATCCATTTTATTTACTTCTATGCCTTCAGCACCAGGGACAGTGCCTAACAGTTAGGGAAACCTGACCATGAATAAATATTTGTTAAATTAGTGACATAACCTTCACACTCTCATCAAACCAACGACAAAGGGACAGTTTTTGTGCTCGCATGACAAAATGAAGCCACCGCAACACAGGAAGGTCATGCAATTTGTCCAAGAACACACAGCTAGTAAGTTACAGAACCAGGATTCCTTTGACCCTAAGGAACATTCTCGCCTGTCAAGCGAGACAGATCTCTTTTTAGAATGGAAGAAGGCAGATGGGTCCTTCGGAAGATTTCCCCTGGCTTCCGTGGAGGTTTTAAAGACAGAGCAGAGCTGGTCCTCAACCTATCTGCCCACCTCCCAGTTGCTTTTCCTTCCCAGGTGAAACAATGGAGCATTAGCGAGCTTTGCCAAGTAAAAGAAAAGGCGCAAATTCCCCAGGCTAGCTTTCGTGGTGGTGGCTGGCCCCAAGGAATGTGCCATAGGAGTGATGGACTTGAGTGTCTTTGTTTCAGCCTATAAACTTCCATTGGTTGCTAAGAGACTGTACAGAGAAGCCGTCTGCCCACCAGCAGTTGCAAAATAGCAGACCTTCCTTTATGGAAATGCAAACAGCTCAAGTGCAGGTCCCGCCTGCAGTCTGGGTTGCAGGCGATAAGGGGATTTCTGTTTGCGCCCCAAAAAATCCTGCCTCCTGGGGGAGGGGCTGTGGAGGAAGCCAGTGAGTGATCCAGGGCTCTCCGTTCAGCCTCTTCCTAAAGACTTCAGTGTCATTAGCATGCAATCCCATCCCCACTCCGCAATCACCGGATGGTACACAGTCGGTGCCCAGGACTAATGAATTCAGTGATCCTCTCCTGTTAGTCCCAGCGTTGCTTTTCTGGCATTTCCAATCAGCAGGCTGGGGAGCACCGACGTAATGGCCCAGATGCTGTGAGGCCTGACCATCTTTTAGGCAAGTTGAGTAAGTACCGCTACTACAGCCACTTCCTGGTCTGCGCTTATCCAACCTAACTCAGACAAGGGGGCCGCTCCGATGGGCCACGCAGGGTCTGGGAAGCCCCGCGTCCTGCAAGCCAGCTTTGGCTGGAATCTTCCGGGTTGGGATGGGAGCCGCTTCCCCATCATGGAAGGCAGGGTAGATTCATGACTGCATAATCCGTGGCCAGAGGGCCTCCCGTTCAAGCTATTTTAGTCCACAGATATTTAGAGTCTGTCACATGTGCTAAATGATATTCAGGGAGGTGAGAATAAACCAGAGAGACAACATCCCAGCTTCTCAAGGTTTGCAATAAGCCAAGAGATAATAAATATGGAAAGAAATCAAAACA
Source organism: Sciurus carolinensis (assembly GCF_902686445.1). Taxonomy (NCBI): domain Eukaryota; kingdom Metazoa; phylum Chordata; class Mammalia; order Rodentia; family Sciuridae; genus Sciurus; species Sciurus carolinensis. Next base: position 28,613,506 of record NC_062230.1, on the reverse strand, counting down.
TCAGCTAATCACTGAGCTATGCAGATAACAATCCTGAGGTACCGGGGAGAGACCGAGGGCAGTCAGAGGGGGACCAGCCTCCCCTCGCCCAGGACCATTCTGCTTTTAATCCATTTTGGGGGGCCTGTTATAGGGTCACCTTTTGCCCTGGTAGCATGCTACACTGGATGACAAATTAGATCATCACCTTACAAATGACCATGAAGTGACAGGCCACACTAGACAAAGTGGTCAGAAACAGCTTCTCCAAGGAGGCCACAGTTCTGCAAAGGCTGAATATGGAAATAAGTCATCCTCTGCCGGAGCCCAAGGAAGGGCAGCCAGGGCGGGTGGACCCAGGCGCAGGTCCGGAGGTGGGGCCGGCAGCTGGCCCCACCCCACCTGCAAGAGCTTGGTCAACAGCAGGAGGGGTTCCAGGCGTGAGCAGGGGCGGGTCATCTGGAGCCATGAAAGTGTGGGATGGAGCTTCAGTTGAAATCCGAGGGGCCTGAAGAGCCATCGGAAGCTTTAAGCAAAGGGGTGACATGAGTCAAAGATTTTTAAAATTTGGATCAGAGCAAGTTTGGGCGAAGACGAGGTCCCTGCGCTCACTGAATGTGGAGCCAGCACCGGCAGTTTATCCAGGGCCTGCGCGTGTCACGGAGCTGGGCCTTCCAGAAACTGAGGCAACGCCAAGACCCCCCTACAAACCCCGATTCTTGCGATCAAGTCAGAAAGTTTTCAGGCATGTCCTGAGAGTAACAGGCACGAGTTTACTGAAGAGACAGGAAAAGGGAAGGGGACACTCTCAAGGGAGAGAGTGGGTTCCCTCAGGGAGAAGGACAGTGTGCCTCTCTTGCACGCCAGTTTTATTGGAGGTCCCAGAGAAGTTTCCAGAGAGTCCCGCCCAGGCCCACCGCTTGACTTGTGACTGACAGCAGGGTGACCTCAGACTTTCAGGTCCCCACTGTCCTGGCAACTCTAGGTCACCTTGGCTCCTGCTGACCGGTTCTAACTAGATTCTCAGCCGTACACTCTTACAGATTTTATGGTTGGGAGGAACTACACTTACCTCCCAGAGTTTTAGGATCTGGTCACAAAAGTCTCCTCCCCAGGGTAACTTGGGTTCCTCCTATGGACGTTATCCGGGGCCTGCCTTTCTCCTGGGTGAGCCGTGGTTTGCAGGGAACGTGACAGATCCTGGGCACCGAGGCCAGGCAGGGCTGCGGGCAAATTGCTTCTTGGAAAAGAGGGCATGTGGGGTCGGCACCGGGCCTGTTTTGCAGAATTGCTCTCTTAGCCCCGTGTTCCCGCCGTCCCCTCTGTCATCTAACACCAGGAGTCACTGCAGTGGACTGGTCCTCCGAATCCAATTCAGTCTTCACAACCACCACCAAAGGCTGGGCACCGTTACTCTATTTTACAGGTAAAAGAAAAAATCAGAGATGCTGCCGTATGTGATGTTTGCATAAATGGTGAAACTGTGGTTTAGGATGTGCACAGAGAAAAATCTGACATCGAGTCCTAGAAGAAACAGCAGGACTCCCTGGGAAGGAAAAGCCAAGACCATTTCCCTCAGAGTTATGATTCTGGCTTCAAAATGATGGCTTATGTTTAAATTGATAGAATGTGTCATAGACAACTATTGCAGGAAAATTTTTTGGAGGAGGAAGAGGAAAGAGAAATGTCTAGAACTCTGCCTTCCTTTCAGACAGAAGAACAGAAAAACAAACTCTTGAGTGAGGAATCAGAAGAACCTCAGAAGAAAACACAGTGCAGGAAATGGCTTAGGATGAGGAATTGAGCCTCCTTGGGTCTGGGGCCAGGGGCGCAGGAATAAATGGGAAGCTTTTCTCCAAGAACATTCAAATCTCAACTGAGCAGCACTCTTCCCATTGAAATCCCCAGCCCTGTTTAGATTCTCCTGGCTCTGCTGGTGCGGGGGTACTTGCCTGTAATGGCAGAGGCTCGGGAGGCTGAGGCAGGAGGATCTCGAGTTCGAAGCCAGGTCCTAAGCAACTTAGCAGACCCTGTCTCTAAATATATCAAAAGGGCTGGGATGTGGTGCGGTGGAGAAGTGCCCCTGGGTTCAATCCTCCGTATCAAACACTCTCCCCATTGCATGGAACAGATCTGGTGCCCCCCGTGCCTTGACCAGATGGTGCTGCCCCTTGCGACCCCAACATGGCCTCACCTGAGGAATAGCTGGCTTTCAACCAAAGGATGACCGGCCAGCCTTTGGTGACGACCCTGTCACTTTTCCCAGGGGCTGATTCCCCCACCATCTGGCAGGGAATTATTTTATTAGCAGAAATACAAGGAAGACTGGGTTCAGGGAGGAGAGGAGAGGACCCGCTGTGGACTCTGGAAACGCAAGGAGGCTTAGTCTAAGACAAATCCTATCAGCAAGAGCAGGGATCTGTGCCGAGACCCCGTTTAGCGACCTGAGGTCTGACGGGAAGTGTGACAGGAGAGCCGTGTGGGACCCGTCAGGTTGAGGGATCGCCTTGGAGATGGGGTGGGCACCATGTCCCCACCTGCATTTATCCTTAAGCAGAGAGATGGCCAGCCATGCTGACCCAGAGCCCTCTGGGGCCTCCCAAGGCGGCTGTCTCTCTGTGTCCTTGAGCATTTATATTCTGATGGTTTACCTATTTATTTATTTATTTATTTTGGTACCAGGGATGGAACCCAGGGGCCCTTAACCACTGAGCCACATCCCCAGCCCTTTTTATATCTCATTTAGAGACAGGGTCTCGCTGAGTTGCTTAGGGCCTCGCTAAGTTACTGAGGCTGGCTTTGAACTCGAGATCCTCCTGCCTCAACCTCCTGAGCTGCTGGGATCACAGGCACGCACCACCACCCCAGCTACTATTTTGATTATTTAAAAAGTGTGGCCTCAGTAAAGGAGATCCCACTTCCCGGGAGGTAGTTTGGAAATGCGGGGCTCGCTTTTGGTTGACACTGGTGGAATGGTAGCCATTGAGCCAATTGGGTCTGAGCACTGGAGAGACCACCTCAGTGTCCCCAGAACTGTCCCCTGTCCTGACTTCCTCATGTCCCTCTGGATATGCAGGTGAATGATAACCTCCATTTTCCTACAAACACAGTTACCATTCTCAGTCCTATTTACACCAAAACCTCTATGTCTGAAATTCAATTGGGAATCTCTGTTTATTTTTTAAATCAACACATAATAATCGTACATGTGTATGGGGTTCGGGGTGCTTACGCAATCCAGGACGTGTAATGACCAGGTCAGTAATTGGTGTTTCCATCTCCTTCAACATTTAGCATTTCCTTGGGTTGGGCGACTTTGAACCCCACTCTTCTATTGCTTTATAAAATAGGTAACCAGTTGTTACAGACTCCAGAAGCCCCCGTGCTGTGGAACACCAGCACTTCTCTCCTCTGCAACTGTGTTTGGGTACCAGTTACCTCACTTTGTGTTATTTGGAACTCACCAGAAGTTGCCAATTCAGAAAAGCCATCATTTTTTTTGTGGGGTACCAGGGATTGAACTCAGGGGCACTCAACACTGAGCCACATCCACAGCCCTATTGTTTTTTATATTTTGTGTAGAGACAGGGCCTCACTGAGTTGCTTAGCACCTCGCCATTGCTGAGGCTGGCTCTGAACTCGCCATCCTCCTGCCTCAGCCTCCATCCTTGCTGACAATGTGTGTGCAGTTGGCGCCAGAACACACCTGACCCAATCGCCTCCGCAGCAACGGGGGTGGGTGATTCCAAACACAGGGCCGAGTTTTCACCCACTTCCTCTTTTCTACTCATAGCCAAAAGCATTTACGTACTGAAACACATTATTTTATACAAATTCCTTTCATTTCCTTTATCGCAAATACTGTTAGCTCATTCTATTAAATTCTTACAAAATTATGTGTGTATGTGAATTTTATAATCTATAAATTTCATTTTAGAATAGTTAAGAGAATGTCACCAAATGTTAGCTATAATAAGGGAGCACTGGGCCTCGGAGGCTGGGACACATAAAACACCAGGAAACGTTATTAAAGAACATCACTCAGAAGGGGGAATATCAGCCTAAGAAATAATTTTTAGTCTTTCAATACTCCGTCCTGGTTGCCTTCCCCACATCTGCCCACTCTCCAATGGTTTTACCTACACAGTTCACACTAGCGTCTTTATCCCCATTTTATGGATGGGGAAACTGAGGCTCCGAGAAGATGGGCCTCTGCAGAATTTGTGAGGAGTTGAACCACATTCTTGCTCTTATTTTTATTCCAAAAATGGGCTACCTTCAAACTACAGTCCATTTTCATAGAATTTTTGGCGTTTGCTTTGCAAATGACCCGTGGACAAGAATAATAGGAGCCAAGAAGGAGAAAGATGGGGAGAAGAAAGAACAGAAGGGGCGGGGAAGGGAACAGAGGGGCGGGGAAGGGAACAGAGGGGCGGGGAAAGGGAACAGAGGGGCGGGGAAGGGAACAGAGGGGCGGGGAAAGGAACAGAGGGGCGGGGAAGGGAACAGAGGGGCGGGGAAGGGAACAGAGGGGCGGGGAAAGGAACAGAGGGGCGGGGAAGGGAACAGAGGGGCAGGGAAGGGTGGGCTTAGATCCAGGGGGCCGAGGGGTGAGCAGGGCGGAGGGGTGTGAAGATGGAGATGGGGGTGGGGAGTCAGAGGGAAGGAGACCCTGCGGACCGACCTCCTTCCAGCCCTGCCGCTTCTGTGGCTGTGGGCAGGCGACTTCAGTCTGCATTTCCACCTGGGTGACTGAGAACGTGATTGTCTGTCGTGCCAAATGCCCAAGGTGGCCGTGAAGCTGACCAGCCCTTAAGGCAGGAGAGAGTTCCACAAAAGCGCAAAGGCCCACTGCAGAAGTAGGGCCCTCTTCTCGCGTGCCTCTGCCGCTCCTTCCAGTTGGTCCCCGGGCACCCCGAGGAGGTCCGCGTGCGTCCCGCGTCTGCCTCTGGCGCGCCCCCGCCCATCACCCAGCAGCCCCGCGCGCTGTGTCCTCCAGGTCACTCACCTTCCTGGGCTAGGAGGCAGGCCTGGCCAGAGCAGGCAGGGAGGACGCATCTGTCATTGAGGTCCATTGAATTTTATTAGCAATTTTCTCCTTTGTTAGCAATTTCACATTGTATATTAGCATTTGTTTTCGTATCATATTAGCATTCATCACAAAAGGCTAATCCCATTAGCACATTTCACATTGAATTACAGAAAACAAATAAGCGCCCTGGCGCCCATGCGTCGCTGCACCGGCCTGGCCTTCCCAGTGACTGTTTTTCTATCGATTCCAGATCCACCCCACCTCTCTCCGCAGAGCTGCCTGCAAACACCAAAAGTCCAGGCTCTGGAGTCAGCGAGGCTGTTCCACAACTAGGATTTGTTCTTCCCCAAATTTTCCTTCCTTCTTCCCCCTCTTCCTCCCTCCCTTTAATTTTATTGAGCACCTACTGTCCCAGGTGTCAGGCTAACTTCTAAGGATATAGTGTCGAGCAAGACGCTATGAAAAAAGGCAAATAAATGTATTCCTTGAGTGTCAGGCCTATCTAAATAAATTGCGAGGGAAAGTTTAAGCAATCTCTTTCAGAACATTTGGTAGTTGTTCATCGTGGACAAAATTGAGATGCTCGTATTAATGCTTTTCATCTTGACCCGTTCAGATCTCTAAAGGTCTCTAACGAGCCACTAGTTAATAAGCCTGGCAGAGACTAAAAGTAAGAGTCCTGCATCCTCAATATAGTCCATGATTTAAGATTTCCCTCAGGCCTGATCTGTTTCTAAATGTGTGTTTTCAACACTCTGAGACTTACAAAGGTAGATGCTTAGAGCATGCACAAAATGAAAAATAGTTTTTATTTTTAAAAAAAGTCCACTTGTCTGTTTTTGCTGATATTCTCACAGTAAATTGAACAGCCTCAATTTTTAGATTCAGATACTGAAATTTCTGGTGATGGTCTCACTTGCCAAAGGACCACCTATCAGAAACCCAGTCCGCCGTCCTGAGGAGGTCATCTGCAGCTTCCCACGGCTGGGCAGATGAAATACAAGGGGGAGGTGCAATCGGAACAGGGACCTTAGAGGCTGAGCGTCCAGGGAAACTTCCACCCACTGGTGAAGGACCCCAGCCCAGAAAAGCGGGCTTTTAGTGAAATGAAGAGCAGTGCAGAGCAATTCAAAAGAAATGAACCTCATCAAACCGCAGTTACAATAAGTGTTTAATTGTGATAAACAAATATGTGAGGTTCTTTTTAAAAATATTTCATTATGGAAAATCCCCAACATCGAACAGCAAACAGCACAGTATCAGGATTTCATGGCCCCGTGACCCAGACTCAACAGCCCTTGGGACTGTGTGCTCTCATTTCACCCAAACCTCCCTGGACCTCCACCCTGCCTCGGGATCCTCACTACTGCTGGCACCGGTAGGACCTGGGTGCCCTGCCACTGAGCACGCCGCCTGCGCTTGCCATCTTTTATTTTGAGACAGGGCCTCGCCAGATCACCCAGGCTGGACTTGAACTCCTGATCCTCCTGCCTCCTCCTCCCAAGTTGCTGGGATTGCCAGGGTGCACCCCGGTGCCCAGCTTATGACCCTCATTATTAACCATTGTGCTGGGATTCAAACCCAGGGCTCCACGCATGCTAGGCAAGTGCCCTACCACTGACCTGCACCCCAGCCCCTTCAGCTTTATTATTTGGGGGGCAAAAGGTACTTATCTTGGAATGCACCATTCTGAACTGAACATCGAGGCACAGGGCTGTGGTTTTATACCACAAGCCCATGCAAAAATTAGGAATCTTTCAATCTTTCCGGAAGTTTCCGTGTGTCTCTCCCCTGGCCACGGTGCTTTCTCATTAACTTGTTAAATAACAAGACTTACTGGCGTATCTAAAATCTACCGTAACTTTGAAGAAGTGGTGGGTTTTATGCTATTTCAAGATACCACTAATGACTCTAAAGAGATAAGTACTTCTGTTCTTTAATAACAAAGTTACAAGTAAGCACTGGTCCTACTGGGGTTTGCCGGGAACTGTTGCTATCTATTGAGTGCTTGCTGTTGTCCTGCACACTGCTAAGCGCTTGTGTATATTTAACTAGAGAAACCCTGGGTAACGAAGTATTGCAATTTTCATGTTAAAGGTAAGGGGACACTGGAGTTCAAAAAAGTTAAGTCATAAGTCCAAGGTCATCTGCTTCATGGGCCATGGAACTAGGACAGGAACCTAAGAAAGAATTAAAGACACCTGGTTCCAATTTCTGCTCAGTCACTTACTAGCTGTGTGATCACTGGTGAGATCCTTACCTCTCTGGTCTAAAATCAACTGCCCCAAATGAATTCAGAGTTCTTCCCTCCCAGGGCTCTGATGATTATTTAGGATTCAACAAATTGAACTCCAACCCCCAACCCAAGTGAAACTGGAGTCCCAGCTCCCTCTAGACCTCTCCAGAGCGATGGGAAGGATCGCTGCTTCCTTCCTCATCACGCTTGGCTCCAAGTTCCCAGTGTTACTGACGCAGCTGGAGATGGGGCTGGGGACTGGAAGGGGCTTGCTGGACACCTTGACCAAGGCCCAGGGAGTGGCCCAGGAAGAGGGCATAAAGAGAGCCCTGTCCGTTGGTTGCCGCTGGTGCACCCACAATTCGACCGTAGATGTGGGCAAGGTGCCCAGAGGGCAGAGCCACCCAGGAGTGGCTGGCAGACACAGACTCCCGGTGAGCGCATGCCTGCGGCAGTGGGGTCCGCACGTCCGCACGTCTAACAAGGCCCCCTGAGCAACGCTGATGCGCGTTGGCGTTGGAGAGCACTGCTCCAGGGCCACTGGGAATGCGCCCGGCGGTGGTCGCGCCTCTCTCCCTTCCCAGCGCCTAGCGCAGGCCTGTGGTTCCCAGGAAGTTGTTCGGATGGGAGGTCGGTCACCGAGCGGGTCCAGGGCAGGCCTGGGACATAGTATGTGCTCAGTTAATAACACTGCTTGTTATTTTGCTTCAGTTGAATATAAGCTGCCCTTCTCGCCTGGAGAATTTTATAAAGACGTCACTTATGAGTCTTCTGCAGCAAGGTGAGGAGAGGTCTGACTTAGAGATGGTGAGGCTGGTGGAGAGCATAATGACGGTGACGTCAGTGATTGCAGGAGAACGGCCCCCATTTGGGGTCCCCGCTTGTCATCCCTCTTTGTTCCCACATCCTTACCATGCAACTCTGTAACACTGTCATGATCCAGTGGTTTTGTCTTTGGGCTCAACCATGTGACTTGCTTTGGTCAAGGGATATTAGTAGACAACGCCACAGAGGAATGTGACATGCACTTGTGTGGCTGGGTGCACCCTCTAGTGACATTACCATGAGTGGTGGCTGAGTGGCTGCTTCTCCATCACTGTGGGCCCTGGGATAAACACACACAGACCAGAGCCAAGCTGTCCTGGAGTGGAATAGGTGGTTGCAATGGTATGCCACTGAGATTCGTGTATTTGTTACGCAGCCATAGCTGACTGACACATGATCACAACGGCAATGCTGTTAATCACAAATACCTCTATGTCCGATGACACAGAGTGGCTTTTGATAATGCAGAGAAGGCAGAAGAAAGTAGAGGAACCCTGAGTTGTAAGGTCCGCCATGGTTCAACACAGGCTGTGCAGATGACTCACCTGCTTTCTGCATCTGTAAAATAGGAACACGATTTATCTTAGAAGTTAATCAAGAAGAATCAACGTCTCCTGGGTGCCTGGAACAGAGCAAGCACTTCCCCAAACGCGCAGGCAGGAAGGATTTTCATGGAAGCAGAAAATGGCCCTGCAGTTGAGGCAGAAGGTCCCACAGCTCGTGCGTCTGAGTTCCGCTGACGCCGCCCAGACTCCAAGCAGGCCGCGCCCCTCCGGCCTCCTGCCCAGGAGGACCCGGCCAGGTGAGCTTCCTCCAGGGCTCCTCTTCCTTTCAACCTGTTGCCGCGGGAACAGAGCTGCCGAGCTGGCAAAAGGCTGGCGGAGGGAGCAGGGCAGGGGCGAAGTCCGCCCTCCCGCAGTCTCGCTGGGAAATTAGCCTCAGCCTTTGATATATTCAAATTGAAGAGCTGTAAACGCCGGTCGTCATGGCGACGCTTCGCAGCCGCCCCGCGATTGGCGGTGTGAGTCCCCTTCCTCTGGGTGTTGCAGCCTAATTAGCTGTTATTTCTGTCGGCGCAGGAGGAGCCGCGCTCGGGGTTTGGCGGTGATTGCAGCCCCGGGGACCGGGTAGCTTTTCGCAGACTCCAAAGAGAGAGGTGGCTGGGCCCTATTTATAGTCTCGGAGAAGCTGCCGGTGTTTAAGGAAGACTCAGAGAAAGTACTAGAGTACTCCGCAACTTCTCTTGGACAAGGTCGTTGTCTCCGGCAATCGCAGAACTTAATGGGGTGCACTGGGGTTCACAGGCAGTAGGGATCCCAAACTCAGAATCCGTCCTTTGCTGCGGGTTCCGGCCGACTCTGCCTCCCTGGTCAGACAGGCACCTACTTGTCCGCCCCTTGCCTCTGGAATGTTCCGCTTTGCACACCATCCCCCCGAGTTGGTTATGACACAGTAACAGCCTGCCCCTGGCCAGCCGGGACAAGTGAAGCCCTCTGATCTATTTCTCTGTCTCCACCCCCAACCATGTCATAATCATCCAACTTGGTGGGTCCCGCCAATTCCCTAAAGACTCTGGAAGAAATTCCATGTTGCCACAAGCCCGGAAAACAGAAAGCCGCCTTCGCTGCGATGCCAACCAATTTGTTTTCCATTTTGATTCTCAGGCAAGCTGAAGTTAACTTCGTGTTCTCATGTGAATTGCTCAACTCATAGGCTCTCCCACATTTAAAAAAAAAAAAATTGCTTCCTGTCGTGCCTTTTTTTAAAAACTGAAGGATCCCTGCTAGGGGAAAAAACAAAAACACATTTTGCACTGGTAAAAATTGGGGTTCCTTATTTAAAAGGAATTAAACTCTTCCCGTGGTGGGGGGCCGCTACAGATTCAACGTGCATCTTTGAGACTCAAGAACATGGAAGATTGGTGCGGAAACTTGATGTTAATATGGAAGAAAGAGAAAGTTAAAAACACTGGATCAGGACCCTGGATGCATTGAATTTAATCTCAAAAGCTGTCTTCAGAGGTGTGTGGGAGCTGAATGATTTTTTTTTTTTTTTTTTTTTTTGACCCCTCTGCTCCTTGCCTGTCCTTCACCGGTTTGGAGATTTCTCCACGTTGTGGCAGAAGTTGAGAATCCTTCCCCGAGGCTTCTGCAAAACTTTGGAATGGAAGCTCATTGACCCCGGATCCACCCTGGAGAGAGGGGAAGAAGGAATGCTCAGCTTCCAGGCGGCAGAGAGGGAGATCCTGGTGGCACATCCATGGCCGGAGCCAGCAGCTGGACAAGGGCGTGTGACCCAGAGTGGCCACTGTGGGAGTCCTCTAGAACAGAACTACAGTGAGGTTTCTGAATTCATGCCTGTGTGTGTGGGAGAGAGAGAGAGAGAGAGAGATTATCAGTGGTGTAAGTAGGATGAGACTGGTCCAGGAGCTCATTGGAGAGAGAATATCTACTGGTCCCTCATGAAACAGGATTCAGCTTTTATCTAAGAGACACATTTGGTCCCACAACCAGCAGCGTTACTAAGCCACCATGATCTCAAATAATCAGTTAAATTAACTTTGTAAGCCGGACGTGGTGGCATATACTTGTAATCACAGCGGCTCAGAGGCTGAGGCAGGAGGATTGTGAGTCTCAAAGCCAGTCTCGACATCTTAGGGAGATACTGAGCAACTCAGTGAGACCCTGTCTCTAAATAAAATATTAAGTGGGGAGGGTGCGCTGGGGATGCGGCTTAGTGATTAAGGGTCCCTGGGTTCAATCTCTGGTACCAAATAAACAAATTAATTCATTAACTTTGTAAAGCCTCACTTCTTGGCACTCAGGGTTTCCTGGGATCCCAGGAACTTGAGTCTGACCGTGAATCAGACTCAGTTGTAGGCTTCGTCTTCTGGACGGGGCTACTGAGCTGAGGGGCCAGGCCGATCCCAGCACGCTACATAACTGTTTGGATCGACCGCTTCTGCACAGAGCCGATCAGGTTGGTGTGGGTGCCGCAGGAGGCCTGGAGCTCACTCAGACACGGGCCTGCCTCCCGAATGACGTGTGCGGACATCTCCCAGCTTCCAGCTGCTCCTGTGCCTCAGTCGCCACGCAGGCGCAGACAGAACCCGTCTCTTTAGGCTTTTTTCTGTCTGAGATCAAAGATACAGGTCAGGGATGATTCGGCAGAAATGGGATTCGGGGGTTCTTAAAGCACCAGTTACACCGAGGGAAGCAATGACCCATGTGGAAGTGGACTCAGTGTTGGCTTGCCAAAGGGAAGCCCTAAAAATTTCTTTCCTCATTAGCCAGTGATTCTGTGGCTAGCAGCTAAGAATACTGCCAACGGATGCTGAAAGGCTTGGCTACCTGTTTTTGTAAATAAAGTTTTATCAAAACACACACTTCTTCATTTCCATTGTAGCTACAGCCGCTTTCTGCACTGTGTGGAAGTTGCCGGAAGCCTAGACTATTCATTATCAGGCTCTTCACAGGAAATGTCTGTTGACCCTTGGTCTGAGGCATTGCTACCCCATTGCTTGGGGATCAGTAGCATCTGAGGTATGAAATCAGGCTCTCCTTGCAAGGCGAAGGAACAGGGATTTATGTTTTAACAAGTTCTCTATTTATGTATAAAATTTGAGAAAATTCTAGAAAGCTCATCCTTTATGTTGCATGGAAATCTGTTAGATCGGAGGTGTGATGTTTCTAGTTTTCCCATGAAACATCCCAAAACACAAATCTAATCCGTATTTTCCCCAACTGCCCTTGAGTGATCTAAAGGAACTTCTTAGTCCCTGGGCACCCTTTGATTCTTAATAAATAGACTCTCTTCCTACCTTGGTTCTGTGTCCATCCCTCCATCACCTCCCTCAGGGCCACCTAAGATGCTCTTGCTGTTGCTGTTGTCTGAACTCTAAGCTGTAAGATCTTTCCCGCAAGGTCAACACCATTGCACTCTCAGGTGTGAGCAAATGGCAGAGTATGTTCGTACTGGAACCTTGAAGTCAGACAAGTGGATTTATACCCTGGTCTCGTCCCATGACCTTGGCTGAGATACTTAATCTCTTCCAGCCTGTGAAATGAGCACTATAATAACAGCGTCCACCTCCAGGGGCCATTATGAGAGTTAAATGAGATAATGCACAAGTGTTTGGCTCCTGCTAGCTGCTCAGACTGATGTTATTATTAACCAGTGGCCCATCACAGACACTTAGTCTGCTTAGTTAGTTATGTCAGAGCCAAGAAGGCAGCAGGAGACAGCCTTGGTACAAAAGCATCTGTCTATGGTCACACATTTATGAAGGACACGGTCACTTCTCCATGTGCCCTGAAAGCAGTTAACTTCCTCTCCATGATCTAGGGTTTTCAAATCCTGATGTCTCCTGTTGCTTCTTCTTGGTGGTCATTTGGCTCCAACTGAGAGTTCAGCAAGTATCAAGCGTCTCCTGTGTGTCAGGCACAGCACATGCACCTGGGAGATAAAGGTACACAAGGCGACTTTGTTCTTGGGCATATCTTAGTGTGCAGCGCTGTTTGGCTAAGAGGCCTTTTTTTTTTTATTTCCCCACCCCAAACAAGGTCTTAAGTAGAACGCAAAACTTCAGAAAAAAGAGATGCAAAGAGAATATTCTGGGAGGCGGGGGGGGGGGGGGGGGGGGGGGGTCCAGGAGGAGTCTGAGCTCTGCCCACTGAGCTTCCTTCTGAATCCCACCCCAGGATCCTGCAAAGGATGGTAACAAGTTTTCCCAGAGCCCCACGTGCCTGCAGAACAAAAATGGAAGACGGCTGGTCTGCGTGCCATGGGATTTGGGAGTCAGACTGAACCAGGCTCTAGAAGTATTTCTTCTGAAGCGATCTCGCTCTTGAGGGGACACTGGAGGAAACTCTTTCCGATTCCTCGCGATTTCTGTTTCTGTTTCTGAGCAAACTTCTCTGCAAGGGTCCCCCTTTTCCTGTCTTGGGTTCCTTCTGTGCATCTCAAGTCAATCCCTTCTCTAAAACCCTCAGAAACCAGAGCAGCTGGCGGGCAGGGAGCCTTCACCAGTGCCGCGGGCATTTGGGGTTTGCCTACTCAACACCTTTTTCCCCTTCTTCTGGTCCTACTTGTCCTGAGACCTATCTGGACCTTTCTCTGACTCTCAAGACCCCGCACCTACTCCGGCAGGGGCCACGTGACTCAGCCTGGCCAATCAGAGCACGGCGTTCTCCCCGGCCTCGGCGATTGGTCTAGTTGTGGGCAATCGGCCCAATCAGAACTGAGGCTACTGGGAGACCCGCCAGAGCCCCGCGCTGGGCAGGAGCTGTCAGACGGCACACCCGGGTTCCAGGAGGTCCATCCTCTGGGTCCTGTCAACACCGCGTCCCACTGTGGAGGGCAGCGTTCCACTTGGTGAGGATTTGGTCAAGCATCTTTTAAAATACAGCCCTGCCCAGTATTGAACCCACAGCGTGCAGCAGTGAGGAGGGTGGTCTCAGAGGCCCGGTTCTCCCCTCTCCTGCCTCCCTCCATCACAGGTTGTGCCTCTTCACCTCTCAGAGCCTCGGTTTCCCCAGTAGTAAATTATCCCTGGCTGTGAGAATTTAATAAGGTCATGAGAGTGATGTGCTTTATCACGGTACCTGGGCCCTAATAAACATCCTCAAACATACTGCAGATGGTCCTTGACGTATGCTGGTTCCATTCACAAGTTTTCAACTTTGGTACGAAATTGATACATTTTCAGTGGAAATCCTACTTGGGGTTTTGAATTTGGATCGTTTCCCAGGCTGACAACATGCAGAAGGATTCTCTCTTTGGATGCTGGGCAATCGCAGTGAGTTGCAGCTCCTGGTCAGCCAGCGATCACCGGATCGGACAACCGCTCCTCACCAATGCACGGTGTTGCTAAGATTAGGTGTCCTGCACGTTGGTGTGTTGCACCTTCAACTCGTGATATTTTTAGCACTCAATGGGCTGAACGGGGTGTTTCTCCATCCTAAGTCAAGGAGGGTTTGCATTCACTTAAGACGAAAAAAATACCAGGATCTGGGTGCAGGCTCTAGAGGAGGGCTTTTGCAAGAGCTCTGGATGCATGCAGCAGGAGATAGGAGGACGGAGACTGAACTTATTCTAGCATTCAGAAGGAAGGGGGCTCGGGGTGGTGGGGCTCCCCAGTGATGACAGAAATAGAGAACGTTAAGAAATGGCTACGACCTAGTCTTCAAAGAGCTGCCACTCCTTGACAGTAGCCATTTCAGGCCTGGCCGTCAGCTGTGACAGGCTGCAAGTGGCCAATCTTTGCAGACAGACCCGTAGTGTAGCTTTCACATTTCATGCTATAAATTAGCATTTCAACATGAAACTGATCTTGAAATGCAGCTCGAATCAATTCCGCTGCTCCCTCTTCGCTCTTGCCTGGCAGTGATGGCCCTGGGATTCGTATTGAGAGACCAGTGAACCCAGTGGGTCTCTGCTCCATTTTTGATGTCGGCAAGGGAGATGAAAAGGAGGATCCTGTTCATCCCCAAGTAAGAACTCATGACAGGGGTGCTGCTGCTCCTCACGCCTTCATTTCTGCCTTGTTCTTTTATTCCTGGCCGTTGTCACTGGCTTCTATTGTGGAATCAAGCAGAGTTTGAAATCTCACCCCCTTCCATTTCTCCTCTGCTTTGAAGGGACCTGCCATGCGCAGCCCACCAGCAAGAGACTGTCTCCTTCATCTCTCATGTCATGCCACATCCCAAGGCAAGCGGTGTGACTCCCGAGGAGGCTTTTGACTTTGAAGTTCCTGTGATCTATTTGTGCAATGCACATGTTAAATTAGACATTCATTTGTCACTCCCAGATAATAATGTGCAGAATGGTACTTCCTGCGTGAGTCATTATCTCCAGCCTGGAGTTGTTCTCCTTATGAATATGCATGAGCCCAGCGATGGAGAAGGGAGAGGTGCGCAACCTGTCTCCTGCAGGAGCCTCGGACGGCTCCGCCGGCTGCTCTCAGATTGGCTCCAGAGCCCAGCCTGGCCTAGGCCTCGCTACCCACAGCCCACCCAGTCCTCTCAGAACACCTGCTCTCTGGTGACGGCAAGTGCCCAGTGACCAGGGGGAGCCCACCTGGTCCATTCATAAGACGAGAGGGGAACTCGGGAACGGAAGTGGTAGGGGTCTCCTGTCCTTCCAAAGCTCCAGTTGGAGAATCCAGAAACCACACAGGGATCCTGCTGGCTCTGCCCCAAGAGGCAGGAGTTAGAATTGGGACTCTAAAGAGCAATTCATTTTAAAGAGAGACAAAGGCCGTGGGAGGGCTGCAGGGCCAGGAGCGGAGCAGGCTCAATGCCACATACAGTAAAGGTGCGGACGTCGCCCTCACCTGAGCCACCCTGGCGTTCCACAGCAGCCTGGCCACACCTGGGTAAGGCAGGGCCTCCGGTTCCTTCAGGGCTGCAGGGCAGGGTCCTGCCGCAGAGGACAGCCCTCTGGAGTAGCTCATTCCATTGGACGGGGTTCATCTTGGATCCAGCCTTCTGGAAGCTGAAGCTCTCTGGTAATCTTCTGCAGTGATCGAAAGAGACCGGATCTATTGATGGCTGCTCTGCTCTGGCCCTGTGCCTGATAGCGTTAGATTGTCCAGGGGATGGTGCTTTTGAATATATGACTGCCCCATCCCCACAGTCACAGCAGCCACTGTCTTGGGACTAGTTCCGCCATAACTGGCCCCATTGCCATTGGTGTGGTTATGGTGGAGACTCAGGAGACAGAGAAAGGAGCGATCACAATTTTTTTTGGTACTGGGGTTGAACCCAGGGGTGCTTAACCACTGAGTCACATCCCCATCCTTTTTTATTTTTTATCTAGAGAGAGGGTCTTGCTGAGTTGTTCAGGGCCTCACTAAGTTGCTGAGGCTGGCTTTGATTTTGTGATCCTCCTCCCTCAACCTCCTGAGCTGCTGGGATTGCAGGCAAGGACCACTGCGCCCAATGAATGTACACTTTTTGAGGCCGGAAATAGGCTCTCAATGCCTGTAGTGAGACGATGGCCTTAATCCAGGCTTTGCTGAGAGAGAAAGGTGGACTTCTGAACTCCAGATCAACTCTAAAGCAACCCTGGAGATCTGAGCAAGCTGAGAGTGAAGCTACGGAGAGAGTTCCTGCCTTTTAGAAGGAAGTCCTGGGCGAGGGGTGGGAGGCCACACGGGGAGGCCACAGGACAGAGAGGTCCCTCATCTTGAAGAGAGAAGGCCTAAATGGCTTGAGAGGAACAGAAATCCAAGGAGCACCTTCTTAGGGAGCTGGTTTGCAACAGTCCTGCTCAGGCAGCAGAGGCTGAGAGGGGCCACCCACTGCGGCCTGGGCTGTCACACAGGGTCACATGGGCCATGCCCTGTACAGCGAGGCACTCTGACACAAAGACCAGGGTCAGCAAGCTTTTCCTGCAGAAGGCCCAGCGTAACTCTTTGGGCCTGGAGGTCTGTGCAGCCACAGTGATCGACTTGCTGCTACAACCCAGAGGCGTGTGGCCCAGCGGGTGAAGCTCTGCCCCCATTAAACCTGACTGAGGAAATCCCATGACCGGCCCAGAGGGGCTGTAGCTTGCTGTCGCCCGATGTGGATGGTGGCGTTGATGGTGTTGCCTCGAGTAGCCAGCCCGCAGAAGGCAGCGAGACACCCTACCTCCTTCCTTCCAGAAGGGCCCGGAGTTCCCAAGAAAATGGTTAGGGCAGAGTAGGCCCCGCCGGGGACCAGGAGAGTAGGGAACAGGAAAGCTCGGGCCAGGACCCATGGCGGAGTCCGTGGCTGCAGAGGCGGCCAAGCTGTCACTCTGCAGTGGCCACCAGCACAGGTCATCTAGGGTCAAGGTGAGACTCGGAACCCTGTAGTGCAGGCTGAAGGGCACACGTCTGTCTTCTCCTTCTCCTGGAGACACCCGACGGTCTCCTTTTCCCGTATCTTTCCTTGCGGCACCGCCACCCGCCACCGCCTCTGATACTGGGATTCGCTGCTGCTCGTCACACCTGCACATGATGTAAGCGTGGACTTTACCGACCTTGTTCCCCAGGAACGCCTGAGCCTCCTGCTGGCCCGGGCCCTGCCTTCAAGAGGTGGTGGAGAAGGAGCCCCCGGGAGAGGAGATGACCAACCTGGGCAGAATTTGAACATCAACTCATTCTGTGCTCAGACCGAATTAGCAGGGAAGCCATGGATGCAAAACCCATTTTTCTTGCACATCTGCCCCAGGTGTCAGCTGGGGTGGGGACTCGGAGCAGGACGAGATGGATCATGGAAAACAGAGGCGGCGCCACAGGTTCCTTTGTCCTGCATGTGGGGTGACCAGGCCTCAAAGGCTCCTGCTCAGCCTGTTCCCGCCAGGCCAGGCGGGACTGCGGCCTGGTGAGCGGAGGCCACTAATTTTCTTCTTCAATTACAGTTTGCCACCTGATATGGTTTGGAGGTGAGGGGGCCCCAAAAGCTCACCTGTGAGACGATGCAGGAAGGTTCAGAGGAGAAGTGGTGGGGTTGTGAGAGTCTGAACCCAGCCAGTGAGTTAATCCCTGATGGGATCAACCGAGGTGGCGGGTGTGGCTGGAGGCGGTGGGAACTGGGGCGTGGCCGCCGGTATAGGTTTTGTGACTGGAGGGTGGCGTCTCCCTCTCCCTCTGCTTCCTGATGGTCCAAGCTGCTTCCCTCCGCCACCCTCTTCGCCATGATGTGCAGCCTCACCTGGAGCCCCGAGGAACGGAGCCGGCCTCTGTGGACGGAGACCTCTGAAACGTGAGCCCTCAGGTAAACCTTCCCTCCTCTCAGCTGTGTGGTCAGGTCATTTAGTCACAGCAGAGAAACAGCTGACTAAGACACCATCTTCATGTCCACAGGCCAATGGCATCAAAGATTAAATAATAAGGTGCCGCGGTCGCCACCTCCCGTCCCCAGCCCTCTTTCATGGTGACCTGACGCTCTCCATTCCTTGACCACTACCCCGCTTCCCCACCCTGCCCCGGAAGCACCACCTTGCTTTCCCACTCTGGATTGGGCTACTCTCGGTCCCTCAGGGAAACAGGAGCTACACATTTGTCCTTGTGACTGGCTTATTTCACTTAGCGAAGGGTCCTCAAGGTTCCTCACGTGTGGCAGGTGACGGAATGTCCTCCCTTTCTAAGGTGGAGGAGTCATCTTCCCTAATGTGGGTGGACCCCATTCTGCTGATCCACTCATCTGCCAGTGGATGCCAGAGCCACCACCCAGTTTGAGCTACTGTGATTAAAGCTGCTGGTTCTCCCAGGTGCAGGCAGCTGAGGAAGGGCACAGTTAGGTCACGAGGCACAACATCATCCTGGGCTTTGTGTATTCATTGGCCTGGAATGTTCTACTTTGTGCTTTTCATTCTTCCCTGGGAAGTTCAGTCTAATGGAAGAAGACTCGAAGGCGGAAGGAATCCCATTAGATATACTACGGAATGCTGCGTGGGTTTGATGGGAGCAGAGAGTAGGAGCGATTCCGTTTGCGAGGTAGAAGTCAGAAGGGACATTCTAAATGACAGCATGTATTACATGCTGGCTACTTGAAGCATGTCCACCATTTTCTGTTACTATGACACAATACCTGAGGTGAGGTACTTTGTAAAGAAAAGAGGTATCTTTAGCTCACAATTCTGGAGGTTTAGGAACATGATGTGGCATCCACTCAGCTGTGATGAGGTCCTCACGGTAGAGAACAGCACACGATGGGAGACCAGTCAAGAGCAATTATATGGAGAGACAGGAAGCTGGAGAGATCCGGGACCAGGCTTATTCTCTTTACAGCAGCCTGGTTTCTCAGGAGCTAACCAGGGTCTACATTCATCCCTTCCAGAGGCAGTGCCCTGGGACCTGACCACCTTCCACTAGGGTCCACCTCTTAAAGGTTCTGCCATCCTCTGGCATCTTCACGCTAGGGACTCAGCTTCCACCCCTTGAGCCTTTAGGGACACACTCAAGCCACACTCAAGCCACAGCAGATCCACACATCGGCATTCCCATGCCGGCATTCCCAGAGAGCCTGTTAGAAATGCAAAGCATCAGGTCCCAGCTCAGACCTGCTGAGTCAGGATTTTCAGGTGAACCAGATCACCAAGTGATTCAGATGGATGTTAGAGTTTGGGGGAAAATAATCAGGCTAGCACCCTGGTACGAGGTGGAAATCCTGGCAGCCCTGGGGCCCCTAAGAACCCCTCCGTGTCCCAGAAGGAAGCCGCTGGACCTGTGGGCTACGCCTCTCAGGCCCCCAGCCTCCCCAGGACACGAGCAGACAGAGTCTGTGCTTCAGCTACGGAGAGGCGAGTTTCCTCCAGGCCAGGCCTTGCAGAGTGCTCGAAGGACACCAGGAAGTGCCAGAGAACCCCACCTGCGGGAGAAGGACGCAGGAGCCGGCCAAAGACGTTGTCAAGGGAGCCACGATACAGAGAGTCAAGAGCAGGGGAGAGGGAGAGGGAGGGGGAGAGGAGAGAGAGAGAGAGAGAGAGGGAGAGGGAGGGGGAGAGGGGGAGAGAAAAGGAGAGAGGGAGGGGGAGAGGGGGAGAGAGAGAGAGAGAGAGAGGGAGAGGGAGGGGGGAGAGGGGGAGAGAGAAGGAGAGAGGGAGGGGGAGAGGGGGAGAGAGAAGGAGAGAGAGAGGGAGGGGGAGAGGGAGGGAGAGAAGGAGAGAGAGAGGGAGGGGGAGAGGGAGGGAGAGGGACCTAAGGAGGGAGGGCAGCAGGAGGGAGAACAGGCAGGGACCAGGTGAGGAGAAGAACGTGGAGATGAAGAGATGAGGGAGGAATGGACGGGAGTGTCATGGGAGAGAGAAGGAGAGAGGCCAGGAGAGACGGGGAGAGAGGGCGGGAGGAGGAGGTGAGAGAGAGAGAGATGGTGACCTGGAGAAGCCGAGGGGAGCCAGACAGGGAGGAAGGAGAAGTGAAGAAAGGAGGAGAGGGAAGGAGAGATGGGGCAGGAGGAGAGCGGGAGGAGGAGGAGAGACACAGGCCGAGCTTTACCAAGAGGGACGTGTGTTCAGCTCACCCCTGGGCCTTCGGGTTCTGGACCAAGGAGGTCACCCCCGTCCTTCTCCCGCTGACCTGGTGCCCAGGCCCTGAAGTGTCCAGCGAGGTCTCTCGGCCGTTGGTGTCTTCTCTCCTCTCTCTGCTCGGCTTCGGCCTCCCCCTGCCCCGCTGCCTCCCTGAAGAGCCTAAGTCCGTCCACCCCATTAACTGCAGGAAGGATAATGGTCACCATCATTCTCCCCATAGACACCGAAAGCGCAATTGGAACACTCTGCTACCACTTCACGACAGAAACTCTCGACAAAGTCCTCCACAAGGCGGAGGCCGCCACGATGCTGGGCCTCACCTCGGGCCGGAGCAATGGAGTCGGCCGTCTGTGGACCGAGACTCAGCAACCGAGAGCCCCAGAGAAACCCTTCCTCCTCTAAGTCGTTCTTAGCAGGTCTTTTGGTCACAGCAATGGCTGAAGAGGCATCTGCACTTTCCTGCTGCGGTATACACAGCCGCGGGGTGCGGGTGGACGCGGAGTCCACTGGTGGAGGAACTGACGATGTGCACACCGCGCGCGCCCACACACACTGGGACACCACAACATCACAGGACCTCATGATTATTAGGCACCTGGGATGGAACTCAGGGGTGCTTAACTGCTGAGCCACATCCCCAGCCCTTTATATTTTATGTTTTAAAATTTTGAGACAGGGTCTCGCTAAGTTGCTGAGGCTGGCCTTCAACTTGCGATCCTCTTGCCTCAGCCTCCCGAGCTGCTGGGATGACAGGTGTGTATCACTCGCCTGGTTTATGAGACAGTATTGTAAGAAATCAGCGAGGCACAGAGAAACAAGCGTCCCGTGGTCTCATAGAGGTTGAGAGTGGGACGCTAGTTCCCAGAGGCCGGGGAGATCAGGGAGGGCGGGTGGGAAGGCCTGGTGCACAGGTACCAAGTCACGGAGAGAGAGCAGCAGGAGGCTCTGGCTGTCCCACAGCACGGTCACAACCACAGGCCGCACATTTAGGCCAGAGGATTTTGAGAGTTCTTGCCGTTAAGAAATGATGCTCGAGGGCCAAGGTCTTCAAAGACGGACGTGAACTTCACCTGCTGTGTCCGTGTAGCCGGCCGTCACTTTTCTCCATTCACAGAGACAGTCTGCATGTCTTTATGTATCGGTTTAAAAAGTTAATTATGAAAATCGTCTTTAGAAAGCGCCACAATGAAGAAGTTCTGGAAATTTAGCTCACAGCACGGTGACAATAGCAATAACGTACCCTGGAAACTTGCTCAAAGAGCAGATCGTCAATGTTCGCGTCACAAGGAAAGAGTGTGCGGGGCGGTGGGTGTTAATTAGTTGGATTGGGTAATGATTTCACAGTATAGATTATATCAAAATGCACGGAACAGCATAAATAGATCATATTTTTTCTTTTTGGTGCAGGGTGTTGAACCCAGAGGCACTTTACCACGAAGCCACACCCTTTTTATTTTTTATTTGGAGACAGGGTCTCACTAGGGTGCTTAGGGCCTTGCTAAGTTGCTGAGGCTGGCCTCCAACTTGGGATCCTCCTGCTTCAGCCTTCTAAGCCTCTGAGATTATAGGTATGCATCACCACATCCAGCTAGTGATGATTTTCATGTGTCAAAAGAGCTGGAAAAGAAGTCATGAACATACACACACATACATATTTATGGTAATTGTTGATAATTTTGTGTGGATTGGTGTGCACCATGCTTCCCAGGCCTTACCTCAATTAATCTCCACACGACCCCAGGGAATTTGTGCTTTTATTATTTCCATGTACCATTGAGAAAACTAAGGGTTAGAAAGACTGAGAACCCAAGGTTAGTAAATGGAGTGAACAATGAAAGCCTGTCTGTCTAAAGTCAAGACCAACGTTCTTAATAATTTTTACTAGAGTCGACAGTTCTCAGTAGGAGAAATTGGTAGTGAGTTCTGTGGCCTCTGGCTTAAACTTATCTTCTATATTGTTATCATTGCGTTCTTATCTATCATTTCTGCATTTTGTCACCAATTTTTAAAGTCACACCAGAGAGTCAGGCTCAGTCGATCTTTCTGCGTCTTGGGATCCAAGTAGAGAATTGCACCTGTCAGGTAAGCCAGCTGCTGCCTGTGCCGGCCTGCCATGTGCCCGGTACTGGGCTAAGGATCTGTGGATCGTATCACCTCAGCCTCAGGATAATCTGTGGAGAAGGTCATGGTCCACTTACCAGATGCAGAAACGGAGGCTTAAAGAGGATTCAAAATCTGCCGAGGCCGCACAGCTCGCGAGAGCCAGGATTGAACTTGGGCCATCGTCCTCCACGTCCTGACCCCAGGTCCCTGCAGCTGCTCCTTGGGGACCCTCGCCCTGCATAGCCAGAAACATGCAGGAGAAAAGACTCAGCCGGTCCGCAACGCAGCCAAGCCAGAGCTGATTTGTACTTCCTGGTAAAATTGGTGCAACACTGACTTACTTAGTGAAATGTCAGTTTTTTTTTTTTTTTTAAACCATCTTCTCGTGTATTCAAACCGATTGCCATTCCTTGTCTATGATGTTCACATCCCCATTTTCCACGTCGAGTCTCCTGTGCAAGTTCGCGTGGAGAGGCTTCCACACGCTGCCAGCCGCCTGCTGCCTCTCCCCCGCCCGTCGGTGGGGACCAGAGGGACCCAGTGAGTCGCTCTGCTCCTCTCCCCTCAGGAATGGCTTCGTCTTGTTCCTCCCGGAGCTGCAGCCAGTCCTGGGAAGGAGAGGCAGGGATCATGACCACCCTGAGCCCGGGAAGGCGGCCCTGGAGGTGAACACAGGTTGAAGCGGAGACGGGGCTTCTAGAGACCCCGCGCTGGGTGCTACAGGCCTTATGTGTCTGGTTACCAAATGAGGTAACCGCCATGCCTCCTTCCCCCGGTCTGCTGGGCAGCCAGATGGCTTCTTAGGCGCCATGAGTCCTGTGCAAAGGGCGACAGAGCAGAGAGGTTATGAGCTCTGGCTCCGAAGCCCAGCCACCTAGGTCTACATCCAGCTTTGCTCTTTCTTAGCTGTGTGACCTGGGGAAAGTTGGCCAACCTCTCTGAGCTTTGTGTTCCTCACTTGTGAAATAAGGATAAAGGACTTTAACTGAGTAAAGAAGTGATAACAGTATCTGTCACATTGAAAGCTGGGGGCATTTGTTATAAATATGAGCCATATTAACATAACGGGTTGATGGGCTGTCTCAGAGGCAGCGACGCTGAAGGACAGACGAGAAGTTGCAGCGGCAGGGGACTCTACCTCGCCACTCAGGGGCAGGCACCTAGGGGTTCCGCCATCTCCCGCCAGGACGGGTGTCCCTCCTGCCCGGCCCTCGTCCTCACACCCTGCTTGAACGGCAAAGGCGAGCAGGAAGAATCTACTCCTCACCGCGTCCTTTCACTTCCGCCTGAGCGGCCTGCGTTCCAGGCGCTGCAGAGGCCAAGGCTGGCGTCTCCCGAGCCCCCCAGGAAGCTCCACTGGCCAGGGAAGTGGGAGCCAGTGAAGGCTCCTGGGGCAACAGGGCTCGGCTGCCATCCCAGGAGCCTGAGGCCCACGCTGTGCAGTGCGTGCCTGGGGTCCCCTGGGGGGGTGGCACCGGGGGCACCCTGGACTCTGGGCCTCAGCCACTCCTCTGAGGGCCCAGGCGCCACCTGCGTCTGCGCCAAGGGGACCCGGAGCCCCGCCGCCCACAGCCGCCCACCCCTGGGGTCCGCTGGCCAGGGACACGCACAGAGGCCTCAGCTACCGCCCCTCCTGCCTCCCGAGCGGCCTGCCCCGAGTGTCCGTCTGCTCTCAAGACGCCGCCCTGCCTGCGTCTCAGGGCTGCCTGGGAGGACAACTGGGAGGACCACTGGGAGGACGCAGCCTCCACTCTCCGCAGGAGGCCGGGGAGGCCGGCTTCCCAGCCTGTCCTCTCACGCCGGCCCACCAGCCTCCTTCCTGCCGCACCGCCTGCTTCCCGCGTTTCCATTGCCTCACCCACTCTCCCAACAAGCAGCCTGGGCCGAGCCGGACATGGGTCGCTGCCGGTGCAGTAACGACCAACTGGAAGACGAAATGGAGAAGAATCCCCTTCCTTTCCCGAGTTTCCAGTGCCCTGAGTGAAGAAGGTGGGCACTTGGAAGGAATGGGGCAGTGATGGAGGTGTTGGGGGACCAGTGGGGGCGCATAGGAGGAGGAGCTGGCCATCTGTGTGGGGATGGCTAGGAAAAGCTTCCGAGAAGGAGGTGTGGGGATAAAGATTGACAGGGGGAGGGAGGAAGGGTGTGGCTCTCCCAGAAGGACTTTCCAGGGAGAGGAAACAGCAGGTGCAAAGGCCCGGGGGCAGGATTCTCCAGGAAGGCAGTGTGGCTGGTGTGGATTGAGCAGAGGAGCAAGTAAAGCTAATAGACAGGAAAACGGGGAATGGCATGCTGGGAATTTCACCATGAGTGGGAGGTGAGGCTGCACAGGGTTGGGCTCAGAAGCATCATGCCATGGCCTGTAGTTTTATGGCATCACTGTAGATGTGTTCAGAACAGCCAGGAGGGTGCTGCAGAAGCTAAGTAATATATGACCAGGGCCAGGCATGGACAGAAGGGACAGGAGCAGTGCAAGTGCGCACAGAATTTCCACACCGTGGACACATCACCTCGTCCAGTGTTCAGGAAGGGCTGCCGTGAGGTTACCATCCACCATTTGTAAAAGGAAGAACAGGGAGCCGAGGCCCCAAGGCACGTGGCTAGTGTGTGGTCAGACCAAACTGAGGACCGGAGCCCCTGAATCCTTACCCTGCCTTTCAGACAGCTGGCGTCTATGATTTGTGAAGACTTGCATCCTAGAGGGGGATGCGTCCTCAAGACTCCACCAGAGCCGATCAGGACCGGAGGATGGAGCTGTCCCTGGGAAAGATGAGACGGGAAGGAGAGAAGGGAGGGAGGGAGGGAGGAGGAGTAAGAGAGGGAGGGAGGAAAAGAAGAAAAAGACGGAGAGAGAAGGAGAGAGCGGCCTCTGAAGGGCCGGGTGCTGCAGACAGGGACGGCTCCCTTGGGGCATTTCCCCGAGGCTGTAAGAGGAAGCCTAGCTAGCAAAGGGGTCCCCAGCGGGTGACACTTCAGAACATGGCAGCGTTGGACATGAGTGATACTGAGACTTCAGACGTCTGCGCGCGGGAGGATGTGCAGGGAAACGTGGGCGAGACGGACTCACACCTCCAACACGGTGTGACCTCTAACGGTCCTGGGACCTCCTCTCCAGCCCGACCTCCCACTTGCATCTTCACCGACTAGGGAATCTAGTCCCAAAGAGCCTCCTCTCACTGCTTCTGACGACCTGTCCTTCCAACTCGGTGGACAGCATGGCCCCCTGCCGGGCGCCTCCAGCTGGAGGCCCAGAGCCGTCAACTCCTGTTGCCCTCGGCCCAGGACCCTGTGCTCCAAGGCTGCTCCGCAGCATCTGTGCTCTGCTAAGAGCCCTGGTCTCAGTGTCACCAACTCCGCACGAGTCACTGCCGTGCCTCCTGATGTGTCCCCTCGCCCCTCCCCAGTCCCCCGGCAGCCAGGTGAGCTTTTCAAACGTGAAGGGTACACGTGCGTGGGGCCCCGCCGCTCCCGGGCGCTCAGCCACTTCCCAGCCATCTTACCCTAAGGGATGCACCTTTCTTTCTTTTGCACCCAGGGACACTTAACCACTGAGCCACATCTCAGCCCTTTTTATTTTTATTTTTATTTGAGACAGGGTGTTGTTGAGTTGCTTAGGGCCTCGCTAAGTAGCTGAGGCTGGCCTTGAGTTTGTGATCCTCCTGTCTCAGCCTCCCAAGCCGCTGGGATTACAGGTGTGGCCACCACGCCCAGCAAGACAAACTCCTATGTGGCTGGTAAAATCATGCCTGTCCTGGCTGCCGACTTCCCTACCCTCTGCTCAGCCTGTCCCCCTCCTCAGAGCTCTCTGGTCACTTGGCCTCTTTTCTGATCCTCAGACACAGGAGGCCCGGCTCTCCTGGGGGTTCTGCAGTTGCTCTTCCCTTCGTCTGAAATGCTTTTCCGTCAGCTCCTCTCACAACTGCTTCCTTCTGGCCCTGGAGCTCCCAGCTCAAATCCGCCCTGGGAAAGCCTGTGTCTCCTGATGCTGCCGGCGCGGCTCCGTCCCCGGCCGCTGACTGGGGCTGGGTCGTCCTCTGCTCGGGGGCTGCCTGGCCCAGCAGAGGAGGCTCCGCGGCGTCCCTGCCTCCTCCCCACGCGATGCCACAGCGCCTCTTTCCAGGACGTGACTCCCCATATTGCCAAGCGTCCCCTGGAGCAAGGGTGGCACTGGACACTGCCAGCAGGGCCCCCTTGTCCATCTGAAGTGCCCTGACCTCAGCTCTCCCGGGTCTCCACACGCTGCAGATGACTTCTGTGTCACGACGAGTCGTATCAAAATGGAAACAGGGCTGGGGAGATCGCTCAGTCGGTAGGGTGCTTGCCTTGCAAGCACGAGGCCCTGGGTTCCATCCCCAGCACCAAAAAATAATAATAATAATGGGAACAAAGGTGACCCGCCTGAGCACTCTCACGTCTGGCCGATGGCCTACCCCAGAGCACCTGGCCCGCGGAAGGTGAGCCATAGGTAGGCACCGAATGTATGAACAGGAGTCGGCACGCGCCCCGGAGCCCCGCTCTGCGCTCAGCAGGCCGAGTCCATCAGAGGCCATTGGCCCCATTCTTTAGCCATGGAGAGTGCGGCTCGGAGATTAGGCATGAAGCCGCTGAAGCACAAAACCCGATGCAAAACCCTCACGTGACTTACTGGCCGCACCACGTTGCCTGCATCCAAGAAAATGTCAACCAGAACGCCTCCCGAGCTGGAAGCTTCGGCCCTGCCGCCTCTCCTCCCTTCCCACCTCTACTTACTCGTCCTTCAGCCCGTCTCTGGCACCCCTGAGACGCTGTCCCGGGCTCTGTCCACTCCTCTCCATCCTGGTGAATCCACCGAGGTCCTCAGCAGCTCTTTGGTGGCGAGTGGCCTCCTGCAGTGTCCCGACCTTGCTGGGCCGGCCGCTCTCCAGCCCTCACAGGACACCTGTGTGCAGCTCTGCTCAGGTCAGGCCAGCCCTGGGACCCCAGCTGTCCCGTGTGGCCTCGGGCACGCGATGGGTCTCTCTGAACTCAGTTCCCTGTCTGCAAGAAGTGGGGGCAAAGGCCCCCCAGAGACGTGGCAGGGTTCCGTGGGTGCTAGCTGCCTTGACCCCTCTCCTTCTCGCTCTTATCGGACACCACCTTGCCTCCTTCTCCTGCTCCTCCTCCCACCCCTCTCCCTCCTCCCCTATTCTCCCCTTGGCCGTTCAGACGCCCCTGCCAGTCTCCCGCCTCCGCCTGCCTTCTCCAGCAGGTGGGAGGCCCCCGATCTGAGGCCGCAGGCCTCCACTCTAGGATTTAGCAAATTGTTTCTTTAAAAAAATGTGTCATTTTTTGTCTACAGGTCTTTCTTCTTCATTAGGCTGGGGCAGTAAGTTACACCCTTCTGAATTCCCAGCACTGAGCAGAGGGCCTAGCACATAGTAACTGCTTAACAAATGTCTCTTTAAGTCAAACCTGCTTCACAGGCTTAAAAAGAATAAATGGCTCTTTTAGAGGTAGGGAGATCTCGACGCGATCCTACGATCACACCAGCCGGGGTGATTCTTCTCCCCATTTGCTTAAACCTCTCAAGCAATTTATCTCTGCTTCCTGGGCCTTGGTTTATCTTTCTCTAAAACAATGGAGAGATTAAAATGGAGAGAGGTACACCTTCCTTAGAGGTGTGGCTTCGTGATTAAGGTGCAGGGTCTCACAGAAGCCCACCCACGGTTCTCACTCAATGAATGGCATTCTGTTATCGTTATTGTCCAGATTTATTCGTCAATCACTTCACTTAAGTAAATTAGGGGCTACTCTGAGGATCACAGCAGCTAAAATATTGACAGCTGGAAATGTAGACTTACCTGTAGCGCAAAGTGCCGTCCAATATCCCGAGCCTGACTGAAGCCCCAAGAGAGAATCGTCACAGGTCAGTAGGAAGGGGCTGGGAGGTGAGGGGGGACTTCCTGGAAGAGGTGACGGGAGGGTCTCCAAAGATGGCCGCCAACCACCACCCGCCCCCCATCAGGAGACGAAACGCTTTTCTGCTGCCAGTGAAATCTGGCTGGCCTGGCGGCCTGTGCGTAGGAAGTGACACGGTACCAGTTCTGGAACTGGACCCTGTGAGTCCTGGAAGCTCCCACCTGAGCTCTAAGAAGCAGCCCCCAGGCTACACAGGGAGCCAAGGAGTTGCACACCCAGCCCTGGGTGGGGGGCGGGGGGCTGTGTGCATGTTCAGCCCCTGCCCAGGCCACCAGGAAGGCGACTGGGCAAGAGACCTCACCCATTGCCACACGGAGCAGGAGAGCCACCTGCAGACCCCCATCCCATTCCTCATCCTGAGAAACTTGAAAACTTGCTGTTTGAAGCGACTGTATTTGGGGATGAGAAATATGTTCACAAGCAATAGCTGAAAGAAACAGGTGGGAATTTGAGCATCAGCAGGCCCAACAGGAAAGGCCTTCCCAACAGGACACCCAGTGTCGCGAACGAGGACTTGACCCTACTGGTGCCCCAGCTTCGCACCCAGCTCCCCAGCCTGCCTCCTCCTGGGGTGCGGTGCTGCCCTCTTGAACCCCCGGCCTCTGCCCAGCCTTCCCGCTGGCTCCCTCTCTCGGGTCTTCTTTGGGTGGCCTCACTGTGCACCTTCCGGGCTGCGGGGCAGAGTGGCTTCTTTGGGCTGCCTTCCCTTGCCCAGCGGGTATCACAATACTGCTCTTGTTAACCTACCATCCATGTTTCTCCATCATGATGATTAATTAATTAATAGAGGAAAGAGGAAACACCTTCTTACGGTAGAATGCGAACTAATTAATGAGAAAGGAATCGTGGAATTAGAAAAATTTCATTTGCAAACCTCATGCTAATAATGCATTCAGGCAAGAATCATCAAAAGGAAGGAAAATGAGAGGGTAAAAGTTCGGAGATAGAGGATGCTTGCACAGTCGCGGAGAATAGCCCCGACACGCAGGCATTAATTACAAAGGGATGAAAGTCATTTTGCAGTGAAGAATCCTGGCATGCATCACTCTCTAATCAAATGATCAAAGTCCACATGGATAGCCATGGAAAACACCAACGTCACGTGCTTCCTGAGGAGGGAGCGTGAGCAGTCCTCCTGCAAAGAAGCAGAACCGACTCTCATCAGGAACCCTGCGAAAACCAAAGTCACAGACGTGAGTTTATGCTCTTCAAAACATCAATCTCCCGAAAGATAGAGAAAGACTGAAGGAACATTCTAGAATTAGGGATACTATGGAGACATTTAAATGTCATGCATGGTATTGCATCCCAAGCTTTGAAAACAAAGCACAACAAAACAAAACAAAAAACCACAAAAACTATAAAAAACATTACAGAAACACATGGAAAGAGTGCAATAAGGTCCGAAGATTGCATAGTATATTTCACCAATGTTGAATTTTCTGATATTGATTATTGTACTGTGTTTATTTAACAGATGGTTCTTGGCAAACACACTCTGAAATATTTAGTGGTAAATGGGGCATAATAGCGGAAGCATCTCATACTTCTAAAAACAATATGTGTATGCATGACAGAGAAAATAATGAAGCAAGTACAGGAAATTAGTAGCAGTTGGTAGTTACAGGTGACGAACATATAATTTGTTCCTGGTCTTGCAACTTGTCTATAAGTTTGAAAGTATTTCAAGAGGAAAATTGAAAAAATAAAATATCAGATATTTGGTGGGTAAAATAGAGCATGACATGCACCTTCCAGAGGGTTTAAAACAAAAAAAAAAAGATAAATAAAACCAAATATGGTAAGTTTGTGAAATCACAGGAACTCACTTTCACTAGCTGGGTGGGAAGCCGGGTAGGGTCTACGCAAGTCAAACAGACCTATGTCCTACGGCTCAGCAGTTCCACGTGGAAACATATACCATAAAAACATATAAAAATGTGGACATACACACATTCTCCAAAAGATGTGCATTAGGATGAATCCCAACACCTCTATTAACTTTGTAGCTAGACACTGGAAACAAACGGAATGCCCACCCAAAGCAGAAGGGATAAATAAACTGTAGCGAAGTCCCCGAGTGGAATATGCACTCAACAGCAGTGAGAATTGAATTCTTTCTACTGACAGAGGAAACAGAACGAATCTGAGAAGAATGTTAAGCAAAAGGAATCAGACAGAAATAGAACATACTCCCTGACTCCATTTATATAATGTTCAAAAGCATCAAACTAGCCTGCGGTGGTCAGAAGCCAGGAGACGGTTACCCCACGGAGCAAAGGGAAGGGATGTGACAGCTTCTCCAAGCCCTGCTGCGGCTCTGTTTGTTGACATGGGCGCTGGTTCCTCAGATGTGCCTCTTCGTGAAAGCTCCTTAGGCTTTATTTATGAGTCAGGCACTGTGTGTATGGCACTCGCCAGCAAAAAATCAAGAAAGATGATGATAACTAAGCCTAATTGTTTTACAAGACACCCTTCCAAGTGTTTCCTGTGGAAGGATTCAGGTTGGTCATAAGGTAGATGGCACTTGGTAGCTGCTAATACCATAAGCCACCCCCCACCCATTCTTACAACTGGAGAAACTGAGGCCCAAAGAAGTTGAACACATTTCCAGGCAGCGGCTGAGCAGACCACTCCAGGCTGCCTGCCGAGTCTGTGTTCTTTGGTGCTGTGTTTCGCTGCGTCTTAATGAAGAGCCCTTTGGTGGAGAGAAGACCTTCTGCGAGCCTTCATCAAAGGGCCTCCTGAATAAACCCAAGATGCTAGGAATTATGCAAATGAGCTTTAAAAAATCACAGACTCTGCTAATAAAGATGGAGAGAGGAATACAGTGCCTAAGTGAAACGTGATAATGAGGCTGATCTTAATGCCACTTCTCAGTCCTTATTTGCAAAATTAAGATCTAAGGAGGGGAGAAAAAATACCCACCCCAACCATAAAAGGCAGGGTGGATACCCATGAGATAAGATGGTTGAAGAAGCATTAATGATCCAATTAAAAAATGGGAGCCAGCTCTGTGAGCCTTGGTTCCAATTACCATAGACTATGAGCCTTGTATATTTGCCGCTGTAGAAGGCACAGAGGGAAATTAATGGTTTGGCTTAATTTATTTATTTTTTTCTTACCTGTGACAGATAAGTTTTTGAATTATTAATCTGTGTTTTCTTTGCTTTATGTTTGGTCTTCCATCCCAAAGAGTTCTTGGGGATTTTTTCCTGGAGCTGACTGCAGAGTGAGCAAGAGAAACTGTACTTAGCAGACTTGGGAGGGGCGAACTGGCAGAAAGAGACAGAAACCCCCCACAAAGAGATAGAAGGGAAGTTGAGGATGGGGGGGGGGTGAGGGACCCACAAAAAGCAGACACTTCAGTCCTAGGAAGGAGAAATACCCAGGAAAATGAGATCTTAGAAGGACGGGCTGTCTCTAGCACCTCTGGGAGCCAAGCTTAGGGTCCAGCAACCCCACCCAAGGGTCTTCAGCTCCAAGCTGGCAATTAAAGAGGGTCCACCTGGCCTCAGGCCATGAGCATCATAGCAGAAAGTCCTGTGTAAGTATTCAACTCGATAAATACTAAGTGACCTCTAAGGGCAAGGAAGTCTCATTATTGGTGCAGATCTTGGTTTTTAAAGCAACCTATCCATTTGGGGGGCTGGGATAAAGTTCAGTTGAAAAAAAGGAAAAATAAAGAAAGGTATTTCTTCCCTACTTTAGTCGGAGGGCTAGGAGGCATATCTTTTACATGCCAAATGGGTGGAAATCACCCCATAGAGGCCAAAAAGCACTCTGCACTGAGATAAACCACTTCAATGGAAAGAGCATTATCTCCTTGGTTTTCCCAGCAACCGCTTAATCATTCCGGAGCCCGGCTCTCCCATGACAAGCGAGTCTGGCTTTGACTGCACATTCCCTTTCTTGACCTTGGGGTCCTGTTGCTCATGAATTCCTGATGTCCGTATGTCTGTCAGGTAGGGCTGTTTTAAGATAGCTTCAAGTTTTAACAAAACTGAATTAAGTATTCAACCAAGAGAATCTCCCAACTGTGAGCACAGATATGATTGAAACCTAGATGGTGATTGCTAGTATCCTCGCTAGTTATAAACCAGGTGGATCCAGCCAGAATATTTAAATTTACCTAGAAACCAACTGTTACTGCTACCACAGGCAGCATCGAACCATTCAAGTACAGAATTGGGTAAAATATGAGAACCATCATGAAGCTGAAGAGCCATTAGCCCGGATGCATAGAAGGCTTGCAGAGATGCTAATTAGACAACAGTAGTGCACTCGCTTCCAACGGGAGAGGGAAACCCACCCAGTGTAAGTGAACAAAAAGCACATTCTTTCCCAGCAACTTTCTCTGCAGAGTTGAGGACACTGGACCCATCTTCGGTGGTGGGTGATCAGCCAACACAGAAAATAGCTGTCATCCGGGTACCTGGGAGGCTGCAAAAGCAGGTGCCACACCTGGGTAGCAGAAGAGGATGTCTCCTCTAAAAGTGACAAGTGTCCACGGAGGGAAGCACGCATTGTTTGTAAGCCCTAGCGCTGCTGAGGTCAGCCAAGGAATTTGGAACCGCGAGGTATGATTTCTCTGGCACTTTTGGCTGAACGCACACCTGTGCATGACCTCGGTAGCCCCAGTCTAGGTAAATGCAATGTCTGCAATGTTGAAATTGCAGCATCCACTGCAAAAGGGCTCAGTTCGTTAGAGTTGCCTGGTGAAGCGTGAGCGCTTGAGGGTGGTGGGATGTGTCCATGGCCGGGCGGTCAAGTTTGGACCCTCTAAGCAGGCACGAGTCGATTGCCAGCTCCTAGGACTGTCTGACATGCAGCCCCTGCTCATGAAGGTCAGCGAGTTTTACTGAAGACCCACTAGCCATTTGTACCTCTGATAATGTGGAAAACACCAAGACAAAAGGGAACCATGTGGAAGAGGGACGGCCAAGGGACCCCAAGTTCCCCTGAGCCCCCCTGGCCTGAGGGACAAACGAGGTCATGAAGAGCAAGAATTCGCATATTCCTGGCTCTTGGCTTCAAATGTAAACATCCTCCGAATCACCTTAAGATTCCACAGGGTGCATTGTGCAAGGAGCCCCTGACTTCTCCCCCCAGCCTCCCTTGATGGAGGGCTCAGATTTAAGTTTGTGGGGTCAAGTTTGGAGCAGACCCGGCGATGGAAGCTAAGGTTTATCGCTCCCCAGGTCTGTGCGGGGCAGCACACCAAGCCCCTGTCCATGCAGTAACCCACCAATCCCACGAAACCCTCCAGAGGTGGAGAATCTTTGCCCTTGAGTTATAGATGGGCAATCGAGGACCCAAGTAGTAACCGGTCCAATCACAGAGACACAAAGCAGGACTCAAAATGTCTACCCCCAAAGTCAACTGCTCATACAACTCTATCCCCATCGTGAAAACCAACTCATTCAGACAGACACCTCCTGGGCGCCTAAGACATGCTCAGATGCCTTGGATTCAAGTGGAAGCCAAAATTAGACTCAAAATGAGCCACGACATAAATCAGGGTCTCCATAAACAACTGAGAAATTGCAAATGAGCTGAGAGTCCAATGGCTTGCCCCAATTCTGAAATATGCCATTAAAAAAAAAAGTTAATAGACTTGGAGCAGTCTACTGGGTAGAGGAGCCATTAATATGAGATAAATAATGGTAGCAAGGTGGGTGAGAACAAAGCTCATAAATCCTCACTTGCTGATTAAGGGAGGTGTCTTTTGGACTCACATTTATAATGCCTATGACTGCATATAGATGGAGTATAAATGCATGTTTTCCTTAAATACCAAGCGCTAGCTGCTATTCTTCCCTGTTGCAGAAAAATTAAGTCATAAAGGAATGAATTAAGATTCTGTTTACCTTCCTCGTATCATAGAGAATACTTCATGGCTGGAAGAGAACACAGAGATCGACCATCTGTTCCAACTTCTTTGCATAAGAGAAAACTTCTAGTTTTGGCCACACAAGGATTTCAGATCATTTGAAATCCAAACACACCAGTGCAGCACTAACACATTTTAATTTACTCCGTAGCACTGGCAACTGTAATCAAGGCTTGAGTCTGCTGCTCAAAGCCAACAGCTGATTAGCCTCCATGATGAGTGGACACAGAATCCTCATTCATATTGATTCCAGCTCCAGGCCTTTGCTGATAGTTTAGTCTTGAACGTGCACAGTTATTATCCATATTACAAAATAGTATTGATTATTTTTCATCAGCCGCTGAAACATTGACTGGCCCATCTTTGGAAGACAGAATTGTTTTGAGAACATTTGAAGTCATTAGAATTGGATATGTTGACTCTAGGTAGAAAGGAAAAATATGGTTCAGAATAATGAAAGAAACCATATACAAGTTTGGGGGAGTAACTACAGAACAACAACAAAAAAATCCCCACTACTTATGTCCCAGGAGTCTGTGATATTTACAGAGAAAACAGGAGTAAATGGGATTGATAAAAAAGCTATCCAACATGGCACCCGGTTGGGAACAGACATGGATAAGGGTGTTGCCTGAATGGACAGGATGCAGAGCAGCCTCAAGGACTCTGCTCAGCCCGCGTGGCATAGGGAAAGAGTGGGGAGATCTCATTCTTCAGAGAAGGGCACTGAAGTGGCTGCAAGAATCAGCAAACCAAAAACACCTTCATGGTTGGGAGTGGAGGATGTGTCTCCATCTACCTGAAGACCAAAGGCTGCTGTGCAACCATGGAAGAAGGCAGCAGGAGAGCTAAGGATACGCGAGACATCGGGAGGAGAGAGGTGACAGCAGAGCAGAGTGCTTCTCTGGTAAAGCTTTCACTTCACACCAGGAACTTTGAAAAATCCTGGTGAGGACAGACAGGAATGCAGTGGAGGAGAAACCTAGGTCAACTCAGGAGTATCCAAACGAGACCGCGTTTTAATGAGAAGTGACTCTATTTCCTCTCATTCAATCTTCTAGGGCAGAGTGGAAATGGGTGCTTGAGAATGAAATTAAGTTCAGTTATAGGAAAATAAAGTTCCGTTTTCACCCATCTGAGTTTTGTGATGGGGACGATACCTGCTGCATAAAATAAGCTCTTAATACAGTGACTGGCTTCATGGGGAGAGCTCTTGGTTGCTGTGGCTACAGTGGCTATTCTTGGTGGTGGTGGTGGTATTGTTGGCATTATTATTCAAGCTCCTGGAAGCAGGCACAGTATCTTTTGTTTCCATGTCTCCCACATTTATTAGAGAATAGTTTCCTTAGCATACATTTGTTGAACAAATGACTTAAAACCCAAATTTACCCCACGGACACCCAGTGTTCTCATTTGTCCAGTCTGATGTCAAAGTGAAGTTTCCTGTAGTCAAGTGACCCCTAAGTGATAACGGGAGCTCCAACAACCAGTGCTCAACATATAAAATGAGGAAGACATGAATTCCATTGTGCTAAGTCATGAGAATTAGGGGCTGCTTGTTACAACACAGCAAAACCTGACGGATACACACTAAACTCCGAAATGTACTTAAGATGAAGTAATTAGTCTGTGGCCTATCCTTTCACATCTTTTATGCCACTTACTTTTCATTATCTGCATTTGGTAGTCAGTAAACCCCAAAACCAGTGATATGAAAATGATTGTCTGTTGTCATACAATAAAGGACATCTCTGTGTCCAGAATCCTAAAATTTTCTGTTATTCCAAGTGATCTCAAAATTTAATCCTTCTGATACTTACTTTTACACATTTGATTTGAATATCTTAGGAGATAGTTATCAAATTTGTTTTCCTTTCTACCTTCCCAAGCAGACCTAAAGAAAATAAGGCTTGGTGCAGGGAAAAAGGGAAGACGGGAGAAGGGAATAGGAGAAGAATAAGGGAAGATAGGGTAGATGGGTGAACCACAGAAATGAAAGACCATGACTTTAAAATGTCGAGATGTGCTACCAGCGAGAGTAGTTAATGCAATGTGTCAGAAAACTCTGGTGGAGAAACCATGTCCTGTTTTGCTGTTTGCCAGGATAGGATGAAAAGAGAAGGACAGAAGTATTGGGGGGATGTGGAGCAGCCAGAACCCCACACGCTACCAGCAGGAGCGTAAAGGGCTTTGGTTACTGTGTAAAACAACTTGGCAATTTCTAATAAAATTAAATAAGACCCCACAACCCTGTGGCTTCAGTCCTAGAATGACAGCCACCAGAAATTAAAACAAATGGACACACAAAGACTTGCAGGAGAATGTTCACGGAAACTGTGTGCATGGTGGTCCCAGACTGGAAACAACGTCAAGTCTAGGAATGGGGGGAATAGGTCCCCGTGGTGCCTCCATGCAAGGCAGTGCTAATCGTCAATCACACATAATGGAATATGGTGAAAGATAACGATGTGGATGATTTTCAAAAGCATATTGAACAAAAGAAGCTGGAAACAAAAGACACTGACTGCACAGTTTGGTGCACGTGAAGAGTGAGAGGAGGCGGAGCCAGCTCTGGTGGTCAGAGTGGCCACGCCCAAGGCTGGAGGTGCCAAATGGAATAGGTCGTGAGGGTTTTTCTGAACCAAGGAAAATGCTCTGTACCCAGTGGGTGATGGTTTTATAAGGCACATGTTTACCTGGGCACATGTTTACCTGTCTTCTGGACGTGAGCTTTTTACTGCCAATCAGTTCAAAAGACACAAGAGCGATACACATTTTAAGACTTAAAGAGGATAAGAAAACTGTGCCTGCATCTCAAGAGGGCCAGCTGAACCTAGGGTCCTGGAGGTGTGGGTGGTCTCCTTCAGCAGTAGGGGGTGCAGTTCTGGAGTGACCTAGAGGAGTGACCCACCTCCAGGAGGGTGTGTCCACAAGAATGGGAAGGAGCAATGTGCAGGGTGGACACGCTAGGGTCAGTACCGGCCAGTGTAAGGGCTGGCAGGTGCAGGTCTGACCCCCAACCCCCAGAGCATCAGTGTGGGATCGGGGCTGAGTCTGTGGTCCACCGAGATGACATTCTGGGAAGTATCCCTGAGCCATCCAGAACAAATGGCATGTGGTCACCTCCCCAAAGCATGGTGACATAGCCCAAAAAGTGTGATTAATAATGACACCCTCAGAAACTCAGAGCCAGGTCTTGCTTCATTTTCCTAAACAACTTGCAAGTCCCATGGTACCTATATCTACCCACAAGGGGCTCAGGTTCTCTAAAAAATAACTGATGCTGGATTTCTCATCTAATGCTGTGGGTGGATTATTGGTGGGACTGAAAACCAGTGCTGCAATCACAAGGGAAAGCAGTATGGAGATTCCTAAAAAAAAAAAAAAAAAAAAAAACTAGGAATGGAACCACCATATAACCCAGGTAGTCTACTCCTTGGTACACATCAGAAAGATTTAAAATCAGCATACTACAGTGACACGGCCACATCAATATTTACAGCAGCACAATTCACAGTAGCCAAGCTATAGAACCAACCGAGGTGCCCTTCAACAGAAGAACTGATAAGGAAAATGTGGTATGTATACACAATGGAGTATTACTCAGCCATAAAGAAGAATGACATTATGACATTTGCTGGTAAATGGATGGAGGTGGAGAATATTGTGCTAAGTGAAATAAGCCAATCCCCAAACCAAAGGCTGAATGTTCTCTCTTATATGTGGAAGATAATCCAAAACAAGGGGGAAGGAGATTTTTAAAAAATAAAGAAAGAGAGAGTGAAAGGAAAAAAAGAGACAGGGAATTTCATCAAAATAGAGGAAAGATCAGTGGAGTAGACGAGGGGGCTGAGGGGGAGGCAGGAGGGATGGGGGAGCAGTGGGACGAGGCTGTCTGAGCTTTCCTACGCGCGTGCACGAGGCAGCACAGTGGACCCCAATGCCAAGTACATCCACCAATAAACAAATCATAAATAAATCACAGAAAGCTCGGCAGAGCAGAGGGAGGGAGGGGGGGAGGGGAAGTGCTGGGACTGACTCAGAGCAAGTTATTTTCCACGCTTTTGAGATTATGTCACAGTGTATCCTAAGGTTTATGTAGCTAGAAAGAATAAAAAGAGAAAACAGAAAAAAAAATCCGTGAGAACCAAGGCTGAGACCTGGTTCCATTCTGGCCACTTCTCCCTGGTGCTGCGGGGACACCAGGCTCGCTTTCTTCCACCAGGGTGCCTGCTGCCCACGGGGACACTTCACCCTGGGCAAAGACCCTGGCTCCCAGGGACGCGGTGTTCCCCCTGTAAAGAGGGGTGGGGTCCCTCCTCCTCAGAGCGCCTGTGAGTCCTGAGCAGAAGCAGGCGTGGGCGAGAAAGCCCTCTACGAACCACTGCCCGGGCCACTCAACTCGTTTTCCAGTTATTTGCCCAGAGGTTGTGGACGCAGAGACCAGATAAAGCGTCAGGACAGGTCCATCTCCAGAAATAAACTCCCTGGGCCCCCAGCTGGGAGCCTGGCTCCGCTGGCCAATCCTGTGGCTGTTCAGGGGAAGCGAGGTAGAAAGAGAGCGGTGACCCGGCAAACCAGGGAGGTGGGGAGGAGGCCGTCCAGGCCCACCAGGGAGCGGGCACGACGCCGGCCCGTCAGAGGCTGAAGGCACGGCGCCCTCCAACGAAGCCTTCCTGGCCCCCCTCCCACATAAAGACACACACACACACACACTCAAATACACACATGCTCACATACTCACAGACACATGCATGCACACGCACACACAGGCACATGCATACATACATACGCACACATGCACACAGACACATGCACACACTCAAATATTCACATGTATACATACACACAGACACATGCATGCACACATATGTACACACATGCACATGCATACATACATATGCACACATATGTGTGAGTGTGTAGGACTGTGGAGAGCAGGGCTGGGAGGTCAAGGTGAGTGTGCAGGACTGTGGAGAGCAGGGCTGGGAGGTCAAGGTGAGTGTGCAGGACCATGGAGAGCATGCACACAGACACGTGCATGCACACAGACACACATGCACACACCTAAGCATTCACATGTATACATACAGACACATGCATGCACACATACATATACACAGACACACAAACATGCACACACAGACACACATGCACACACATGCATACACATGCACACACAGACACATGTGTACAAGCATGCACACATGCATGCACACACGGGCGCACAGGCATACATACACATATGCATATACACATGTACACATGCATACACAGAGACATGCACACATTCACATGCATGCACACACACATGCACACATACACATGCACACACATGCACGTGCATGCACATGCCTGGTTTCGGAGCATGGAGACAAGGGGAGCATGCTGAATCCATCTTTGAACCTGGCCTCAGACACCCAGATTTCTTTCCTTCCCAGGGCCTCACCCCACCCTGCCCAGAACCACTCACACCCTTTCAAAACCCCTCGTGTCGAACGTCTCCAGGTAGCGAAGGCAATCGGGAGGTCGACTGGGCAACCCGGTGTGAATCGAGACCCAAGGAGAGGATCGGGCCTGGGTCGGGCCCCGCACGCGACCCTGGTCTTTACTTCATCTGTTTCCACCTCAGTCTCCCTGCCTGAAAACTCAGGGTTGGGAGAAAATTATCCATGCGAGCTCAGAGAGTGTCTGATTTTCAATTCTAGAAAGTATCAATCCAATGGAGGGAAACTGGCGGAAGGTTCCTCAAAAGACCCAAAGATAAGATTGTCATGGTTCGGATGTGAGGTGGCTGGAGGAGGTAGGCCCCGGGGGCCCGAGGGGTGTGCTCTCCCTGGTGCCTTACAGCCGAGCTCTCTGCCTCCTGGTGGCCGTGTCCTGAGCTGCTCTCCTCCACCTCTCTTCCACCATGACGTTCTGCCTCACTCGGGCCCAGAGC
Organism: Sciurus carolinensis; assembly: GCF_902686445.1. NCBI lineage: Eukaryota > Metazoa > Chordata > Mammalia > Rodentia > Sciuridae > Sciurus > Sciurus carolinensis. The sequence continues at coordinate 28,573,563 of NC_062230.1, read as the reverse complement.
CCTGGAGTCAGCGGACCAAGGACTGAACCTCTGAAACTGTGACCCAGAATAAACTTTTCCTCCTCTATGCTGTTCTTGTTGGGTGTACGGGTCACATGAAGGCAAAGCTGAGTGACAGAGAGTGTTCCCAAGTCGCCATCCTATAAACACATTCTGAACTACAAACTCAGGTCACAGGGACCAAGCAAGACACGTCTCTTACTCAAGAAATGTTGAATCAGGTGAGGAACAATGGAGAAGGAGATTGATGCGTAGAGTTCAGGCCCTGGGGTGCAGGAAGTGTCTCCTGAGGATACCACGCTTCCACAGAACCTCGTTCTAACAGCTTTTCATATAGAAAAATGGAATCAAAATCACCCCTGATGCCTCTGTGGCCATCCCCCCTTACCTTTGTAAGATACTTTCCAAGATCCCCAGTGGACACACCAAATCCTGTGTATGGCTATTCACACATATCTATAACAAAGATCAATTTGCAAATTAGCCACTGTAGGAGATTAGTAACAAAAACTTTATAATAAAATAGAGCCATTACAGTCATTTATGGATACAATGACAGCGAATCTAATAACTGCGATGGCGTGGGGGAGTGACTAACGGGAGTGTAATACACACTGCATGGATACACTGAACAAAGGGACGATTCACATGATCTCATCACACTGCTCAGAGCAATGCGCCATTTAAAACTTACACACTGTTTATTTCTAGAACTTTTCATTTCATATTTTCACACCACAGTGGACCACAGGTAACTGAAATTGGAAAGTGAGACTGCAAATCAGGGGTGTGGTGGAGACTGCTGTACTGAGAAGCAGCTTTCCAGTGCACACACATTTGCCTTGATGTACATCCTTCCCATCTTCCAGTGTATGGTGTACACATATGCACATCCTTTTTAAAAAGCTGGATCACGCAATGTATGCTATTTTCATCTCCTCATTTTTCACTTCAATATATATTGAACATCTTCCTAAGAAATTAAATAATGTTAATAATCCTCATGCTGATCTCTTGAATGAGTGTAGTGTAATTTGTTTAATGAAGACTAATTTGGACGTTTAGGTTATTCACAACTTTCTTGGCTGCTGTAGACACAATAATGTGATAAAAATGCTTCTAGCTAATTTTTTGCACCTATCTTCATTATTTTCTCAGAATGGATTCCTAGAAGTTGAATCTTTGGGTCAAAGTCATGCATCATTTTTAAGGTTTTTGACAGGGACAAATTTCCTCTCAGAAAGTATTGGTAATTTTCAGTTCCATGAGCACCCCACAAATGTACCAATTTCTTCCACATTTTCTCCAATAATATACATCATTATTTATTTTGTGTATCAGTCACACTGACTTTTTGCCTTCAGACTTGCCTGTTATGTCGTTTCCTTTTGTTAATTTGAAATAGCTCTTTACATATGAAGAATACTGCCATTCCAGTCCACCATGAGTCACAAGTATTTCCCCCATGTTTTCATTTACGTAAGATTTTTAAAACTGTTTTTCTCACATGAGAATCGGTCTCATGATTGAAGGTTCCTACTTTAAGTCCACATGAGAAACACTCTTCCCTATCATCAGATTTTAAAAGTAGTCTCTGGTTATTTGCTTTTGCATATCGTAGTTTGGTTTTAAGATATTTAAATCTTCTTTCAAACTGGTTTCCTTTGAGACGCCATGGAGTTGATAAAGAGCAGACTTTAATTTTTGCTTTTATAGACCGTTAGAATAGTGGTCCGTGAGGTTTTTGGTGTAATGAGCAAGCATCGCTTGTGTAATTTAAACAAGTATGAAAAAGGAATCACCTGTGGGCGCCACCTTGGGATTCGACAGGTAGAAGTCAAGTTTTCGTGGAGTCTCTAAATGTTCCCTTGGACATCCTGACGTTCATCACTGACTCTAAGCAGAGGCTTGGAGGACCCAAGAGAGGTGACCAAGGGAGAAAGACATTCCAGCCAGGGGAAGCCGTGTGTTGGGAGATGCTCCAAGATGGCCACTCTTTGGGGACATGGGTTGATCCAAGTGACCCTGAGCAGAGGTGTAGACGGAGCCCTCTGGGTTTTTATGGGCATTTTTGGGAAACAAATCTTAAGTAGTCAAAATTCAAAGAGTAATATTATCAATATTTATGACAGTGGGTCCCACCTTCTAGAATTCATGACAATTATACTTTCACTCAATTTGCTTTATCTTCTCTTAATAAAAGAAATAAAACATAATGGAAAAAAATTGAAGTTCCCTCCGATTTTCATTTCCCATTCTACTCTCTCTTCCTCAGAGATGAGGTTATACATCAAGAGCTTGGTGTGTTCACACTTATACTCCAATCAGTTAGACATACAAATGTGCAAATATGTGTGCTTTGCGTGTGTGCACGTGTTTTAAGATAAGTTTGGCTACAGGTGAAAGAAACCCCGAAATAACAGGAAGAGGAGTTTCTTCAGATAAATATTTATTTCTCTTTCATGGAAACATCTTGGTAGATAGTCTAGACCAGATGTGACTTATTTATAATGTCAGAAATCCTGCTTTCTTTGATCTTACAGCTCCTCTGTGCCTGGGCTCCATTTCCCAATTTACTCTATGGTCCAAGATGGCTGTTCTAGTTCCTGTCATTGCATCTACATTCCCACCAACAGAAAGGATAAAAAGTAAAAAAAAGAAATAGGAGAAGGAGGAGGGGGAGGAGAGGAAGGTGTTGTGGGTTGCATTGTGTCCCGCAAAAGATGTATTGAAGTCTTATCTGCACCCCCAATACCTTTGAATGTACAGGTTATTTGGATGTAAGGTCTTGGCAGCTGTAGTCAAGTTAAGATGAGGCCATACTGAATTAGGGTAGGTCTAATCCACTATGATCAGTGCCCTTACAGGAGACGAGAGGAGACAGACCGGGACACACATGGGAGAAGGCAGGACCACCGAGATGTGTCCACAAACCAGGAAATGCCCAGGATTGACGGCTGCAGATGCTAGAAGGAGTGTGTGGGTCAGGCGCCCCCTAGAGGCACCCAAGAGCATGGCACTGGAGACACCTTGGTTTCAGACTTCCAAATGCCCCAGGGCTGCGAGAAGTGACCTGGCTGGTGGCTCTTCATCCTCTCACAGACCCAGGGGAAGGAGAGGGGAGGGGAGGGGAGGAGTCAGCAGGCACTTCTCAGCCAGTCCTGCAGGAATGTCCCTGAGCTGCAAAGTGACACTTCTCACCTGGGAGGACAGCCCAGACACGGCCACACCCAGCTGCAAGGAAAGACATCTTCATTCTGGATTTCCACACGCCCAGCTAGAGTCTTATTATCATGACAGTAGAGGGACAGTGGCTTTTCAGCCCATCTGCAGCACCAACTGTGGCTCTCCTCTGGAATTGTTTCCCCAACTTACATTTTTGAGGGATTCACCTAAGTCCAAAGGGTGGCTCGGGCTCGCTTGCTACCACGTGTGCTTAGCGCCGTTTCCCTTTTGAACAGTGGTTAAATTTTTCACTTGTTTTTTTCTCTTGCAAACAAAGCTGGAATAAAGAAATGCTGGACTCTCTCCCTGAGGGCACGGGGGACTGTCCCTGAAGTGTGTGCCCCAGGTGGCATTTCCAAGTGAAGGAATACATGCATCTTCATCGTTAAAAGACGCATTTCCAAGTTGCTCTTCCGGGGTTTGTGCCATGCATTATCTTCTCCTGCAGGGTTGCTCCTATTTCTGCCAATCCTGGGTATTATTGGCCTTTTAATTTTTTCCCAAAATCATAGGTAAGGTAAAGAAATGGTTATCACTGCATGCTTGTTTTTCAACTTCACCAAAGTGTGATTTAAGCATAAGAAAACGTACCCATTTTAAACGCAAAGTTCAGTGAGTCCCGACATCTGTACTGCTGTGCAAATGCTGTCAAAGTGGAGACACAGAATATTCCTAACACAAGAAATATTTCCTTCGTGCATTGTAGAAGCACCTTCATCCAATGAATTAGAAAATGCGGATGATCTGGGAATCTTTCTTTAAAAACGACATAGCAAAACTGACACACGAAGCATCAGAGGATCTGAATATCCTTCTGGATAATGAAGAAATCAAGTCTATAATTATAATCCATCCGTCTCACACCCTCCCCCACAATCCCCACGTACAATTCTGGGTTCAAAAGGCTTCATGAGTGAATTTTTTTTTTTTTTCGAGCACTTAGGGAAATGGGAGCAGAACTAACAGAAATCTTCAGATGAATCTATTGATTTGATGTAACTCAATCAAAATCCCAGCAAGGTGTGTTTTTGTGGGAGAACATGGTGAAGGTATGACTCAATTCATGTGCAAAGCCGAGGGTCAGCAGAGTCAAGCTGGCCCTGAGCAAAGGGCCCCTCAGGGCGGGTGTTGTCAGGGGACCCTGGATGCATGCTCTGTGCCTTGGGCAGGTGCGTCTGCGTGGGAGGAATCGCTTTGCAAAAATCCACCCGGCTGTTCCCTTGAATTTATGCACTTTTTCTATATGTGTGTTGCATGTTAATAAAACTCTTTACAAAATAAAACAACTTCTACAACCAAACTCTCCATGTGCCAGGGGCAAAGTTTCCCTGGGAAGTCCCTCGTATTGATACCCACACTTTGGAGGGGGGTGGTACAGTGGTTAATGATATTCGACTGGCATCAGCAAGATCCAGCTTCCAGTTTGGCTCTGCTGCTTGGCCCTGGGATAACGGATACACATCGATATAATGATGTTGGGAAGGGTTGCAGTATCCAGCAGCTGGACAGACGTGCAGTCCACGACCCAGAGGCCACCTGACCGGTGTGGATGTAACAGTGAAACGCGGTCAACCACCGAGTCCTAAGTCCCGCCCATCTTCTGGCGAGCTGCTTCGCCTCTTTGAGCTTTAACGTGCACACCTGTAAAGTGGACACAATGACCGCTACCAGAGAGCCTTTGAGGCCAGGTGAGGAAGGCACCTGAGACTGTGCTTAGCATGTAGTAGGTGCTCGATAAATGGCAGCTGATGCATGTTTGGTTTGGAGGTAGACACGGCTGTCATCCATTCTGCGATACAGTAGGGAGTGTCTCTTCCGCCGCTCTAGTGGCATCAGGCTTCCTTCTGACCTCAGGACCCGTGTCACGTTCACCCATGGAGACAGCCAGGGTGGGGGACGTCATTGCCTTTGAGGAATTCCAACTTGGCTGTGCAGAAAGGGTCTTGAGGGTCAACGGGGACGTCAGGGGCCGCGCTGGCCCTGCCAGGTGGGCGAGGGCTCAGAGTCTGCGGGAGCTCCTCCCCTCTCCCCCAGGAGGGACAGGAACCCCAGGACCAGGCTCCCCGCGGCCGCGTGTCTGCCGAGCGGCCCGCGTGGCTCTCGGCAGGCGCGGCTTCAGAAGCTGTAAACACACTTATCAGGCAGCTGCAGAACAGGAGGCAGCCGGCGACACTCAAGGTCACTGACAGGTGACATGGCAAATAAAGGGAGATTAAAAGCCATGACTTGTCTGACACGGGCCCATTTGATCCTCGCCAGGGGCGGCCGCGGAACACCGCCAGGCTTGCGGGCGCGACGCGGATCGTGGGTCCTTTCTTAGAAAGCCAGTGCCTGGCGTGTGCGTGGGTCCTTTCTTAGAAAGCCAGTGCCTGGCGTGTGATTCTAGGAAGAAAAGAGAAGAAAAGAAAACGGAATACAGGTCGCTCGCGGCCGATGCTCTGGATGTTTCCATTCACGAACGCGAAGCTTTATCCAGAGTCTGCGGCTGGCAAGAGGCGCCCCCAGGCCAGCTCTTGCTTGATTCTCAATGTCACTGTATTTATCCCCATTTTAATATTTATTCTCCTTTCACAGGAAGGGAAACGGAGCGTCTGAAGGTTTATGGGAAAATTCCCAGGTTGGTCAGTGACCCGCCAGGGCTGGAGCCCAGAATGAGGCGGCCGTGCCCAGGATGGACTTGCCCCGGGTGAGGGAGGAAGGGTCTTCGGATGACATCCAGGTGGCGCAGTTTCCTGGCAGCGGGGACAGTTGGCATGCGAAGCAAACCCTCCCTGGTTTCGGACACCATCCTTCCTGCAGCTGAGAGATGTACACTCTGCAGAAGAAATAGAAATGGCCATCGAGTACCTGGAAAAATTAATGTCGGACATCATTGACAATCAGGAAAATGGAAATCAAAACCACACTGAGATCTCATCTCACGCCATCGGAAAAACACGCAACCAAACCTGGAGAAACAGACACGATGACCTCACGTGCGTGTGTGACCGCATGACCCATGTGATCCTGCAACATGTACAGTCAGAAAAATGAGAGGTCACACTCCGGGTATGTGTGAGCTACCAAAATTAAGATGCGTTCTGCTGTCATGTTCCACAAATTAGAACAAATAAAAAAAACTTAAAAAAGAATACAAGCAATGATAAATGCCAGAGAGGATGTGAGAAAGGAACACTCTCGCACTGAGGGTGGGGTGGAAGCCAGCAGGGAGGCTCCTCCAAAGACGAGGCCGGGACCACCCGCCACCCCGCTGCACCCCTCCTCGGTGCTGGTCCTGGAGAATCAGCCATCGCACTACAGGGACACAGGCACACCACGTTCAGAGCAGCACAGTTCACACGGCCAAACAGGAACCAGCGAGGTGTCCACTGACAGAGGAACGGACGAGAGGATGTGGGCAGGTGCACAGCGGAGGGCTGGCCATGGAGAACGAGGCTGCGCCGCTGGCAGGAAACGGGTGGAACCCGAGAGCCTCACATCTCAGCGGAACTCAGCTGCAGGGCGTCGCGTTCTCTCCCGCGTGGAAGCCAGGGGGGACAAAGGAAAAAGGTGGGGGGCACTTATGGAAAGAGAAGGTGGACCGGGAAAGGGACCGGGGAGAGGGGTGGGCGTGCTGGGGGAGACCGGCCAAGTTACACTGTCACCACACACGGGTGAACGCGCCACAGCAAATCCCGCCAGGGGAGCAACTGCAATGCACCCACAAAACATGGAACCAGGGGAAAAGGCACTCTGGAGGTGGCCCCTGGTGTGCTGGGGACACAGAGCCAGTGCCCTTGATTCTGCATCTCGGGGACAGGGGACGATGGGACAGGCCAAGCGTCCTACCCACTCAGCGGTGTGACCTCCGAGGGCAGGCGCCGTCTGACCAAAGCCCACTGTGCAGCTGGCCTTGCTGCGTGCGCCCCAGCAGCCTGTCTATCAAGTGGAGGTTAAAATACACAACTTTAGCCTCAGCTTTAAACTACGGGCTAATGGGAACGGACCAAATTCCGGGTGCTTCTCTGGATACTTGCTGTCCTAAGTAAGTTCGACCCAGAGGTGAGCGAGGTCACTCTCTTCTTGAGTTGTGAACAAGTCTGTCCCTGTCCCAGGACTCTCACCTCCTCCGGAGACCGTGACTTCCTCGAGGTTCTCGTTCCTCCTGATGACTCCTGTCCCTAAGTCCCTGCTCCTCTGCTGCTGTCTCTGTCACCCCCAGTTTCCTGCCCAAGGCTCTTGTCTCTGCCTTCGTGAGCTCAGAGAGCTCTTTTCCTGATGTTTCCCAAACCACTAGCCCAGTGTGTTTGTTGTTACCAACATTTTGGGGTGACCAAAAAGGGTTCCATCGCAGTGAGGTCAATACCTTACACTGCATTGTAGAGACACGCAGGTCAAGGTCCCCCGACTCTGACTTCAGGCCTGCAGAACTGGCCCGATACACTCTGCTCCAGGCACTGAGCTCCTCACGGATCCTCCTGCCGCACCGAGCTTGTTCCTGCCTCAGGACCTTTGCACTTGTCAGGTACTTATCTCTCAGCTCCAGGACCCATTCTGTCCCTTCGTCATGTCTGTGCACAATGTCACCTTGTGGGACCTGCCTTCCTGCCCGTCCTACACAGGAGCACCTGGGCCTCCCTAGCTCTGGCACCACCCGACGTGTGAGCACTTCTGGGCTCACCTTTTCCCCTACCCCCCACTACCAGGCCTCCCGCTCCCACCGCTTACGTTCTCCCTGTTCACCAGCATCGAGACTGGAGGAGGCCCCGAGGGAACTGGTGCAACTCATGAAAAGATACTTTCCACTCAGTTTTCTTTCTAGGCAGAGTGTCAACAGGCCCAGCGCAGAATGATGGTGGCAGATCATCTGCTCCAGAGAAACTCCTCTCCCCCTCCCCTGCCCGATTAGGACCTTAGCGCTTTGATGACCATCTCTTTTGTTTAACAACAACAAAAATTTAAAAATCAAAAAATTCAGAGGAGGGTGCTAAAGGAAGGAAAAATATACCCTGATCACACCAGCCAAGGATCGCCCACCTGCAGGTGACAGTTTGCCCCGGGCCCTGTGGAGGCCACCACCCATATGGCGCCTGAGCCTTGGAGTGGTGGCTTGTCCAAGCCGAGAGCCCTCGTGCAGCAATGTGAACTATCCCATTAATAAAGTTTAGCCTGGTTATAGGTTAAAATGACACTGTTTCAGAGACTTGGGGACAGGAAAAATATCTTACTAAATTAATCTCTCTTGTTTTACCCTTCCTAAATCAGCTGTTAGAACATTTTAAATGACATCCTGACTTGGGCTGCCTTTCTCTTGGGCTGAGCTGCTCCAACTTCTCCCTCCCTGCGACACACACCTATTATTATTGCTGTCGTTGTTATTAAAACAGGAGCACATCACACGTGTTTCTTTGTAAACCTTCTGTTTCCGTGCAGCGTTTCACCACAGAATCTCAGTCACTAAGACTCATCACCACACTGACAACGCCCAAGCTCAAAACCGGTTAAGTGCATCTGAATTAGGCTAACCTACAATTGACGTTTTATAGGCTGTTTCCTTTTTTCTTAGCTTTTTCTTTTTATCTGTTTTTTTCCCTTCTTTATTTTTACCAGTAATTGAACCTAGGGACGCTTAACCACTGAGCCACATCCCCAGACCTTTTTATTTTTGAGACAGGATATCCCTAAGTTGCTGAGGCTGGCCTCGAACGTACAATCCTCCTGCCTCAGCCTCCTGAGCCACTGGGATGATAGGAGCACCCTCTTGTTTTTGTCTTTTTCTCATTTTAACGGGTGTATAAAATCCCATAACAAAAGACTCCAAGGAACCATAGTGACTTGTCCTGTTATTTCTTTAGGACACATTTGCACAATATTTGTAAGGGTTGTGAAAACCAAATAAGCACCAGGCTCTTCAGAGCAGCAACTTTGCTACCTGAGGACGCAGTTAGGTGGAAGAGGGGGACAATTCCCACGGTCCTCGCAGGTCTCCCAGGGTCTCACACACTTGGTCCCAGGACAGGGATGGTAATGACTTGATACGGGCTCTGGAGGCAGACCCACCGGGGACCAGTCCTGATCTTGGCCTTTTCCAACCATGAGACTTCGGGCCAGTTTTGTACCGGGGCCTCAGTCTCCATAGATAAGAAATGGGCGCAAGCAGCTTCCTTCTAAGCTCAGTCTTAGACCATCAGTCCCAGGAAATGCAGTCATCAGCATGTTGAGATCTTGTTTGGGTGTGCTTGGCAGCCCGCACGTGCCCAGATTTCTGCATTTCTGTCAGAGTGTCCCCGCTCTCCACGACTTTATTTTTTTTTTCCAAATAGAGATCTATTTGCTAAAATAAATTGAAATGGGTAAAGAATATGAAGCACAATTTATACTAGATATATCTGCAATTACTAACTCTGAATTAAACATATCCCTTCATGAATAATAAAGCAGAAAGAGGCCAAAGGAAAAATGAGATAAGATCTTAAACCCATGTATTTTTAATTGCTTCATTATCTAAAATTTGCTATGAATAGCAGTGGATACAGTTTGCTGTTTAAAGCACAAAAAGAAATAAGAATTTTCAGCTAAATCACAAAAGGCTATCAAAAATTAATTTTGTGTGCTGTCATCACTGAAAATGTAAGTGATTTTTGAGGCAGAGTGACATTAAAAAATGCCATTTATATGCTAATAATAAATGAGTCATATTTTTTCATTTTGATGCAAAATAAATTTTATTTTCATTTTAATGAACTGTAATGAATTATAAGCGTTTGCCTTTTATCTTTAGGTAAAAGTTGGGGACAGATAGCAGAAGGTGGGCAGATGACGGGTAAAAGGTCTAAGAGGGCTAAGAGGGAGCAAAGATGGGATCCTCTGCTTGACAGCGTCCTCGGGAGTCAAGGCGGTGCCTCTGGGATTCTAGAAACTCAAGAGTTGGGCTGACCCCAGGGCTGGCCACCTGTCCATCAGCACCATATTGAAAAAGGTATGCGAACCGCACTGAGTTAGGCGTGTTATTTTTCCTTTCTTGGAACAACATTCTAGAATCTGAAACAAGAACACGGTCCACCATGTCACTCTGGGCAGGCTGGTCCCTCTCTGAAGGATATTTATCGTTAATAATGATCATTCTCTATTGACGTCTTATTTGACGTCAGGCATTTTGTTAGGTTTCTCGGCTGCGCTTTTGTTTGATCTTCATGGCGGTTGGTATTATCATAATCTCACTTGACACAGATGCGAAACCTGAGACACAGCGGATCAACGATCGCCCTGAAGATTTGGTAGATTTCACAGTGGCGGAGCTTAGATCTGAACTCATATCCATCTCCCAGTTGAGGACCAAGGCATCTAGCTTACGTCCAACGTCAATTCCTTCTTTAAAAAGGGGATGTGGGGATGGGGATGGTGGCGCACGCCTGTAATCCTAGGGACCTGGGAGGCTGAGGCAGGAGGATCTCGAGTTCACAGCCAGCTTCAGCAACTCAGTGAGGCCCCATCTCTAAATAGGGCTGGGATGTGGCTCAGGGGTCGAGTGCCCCTGAGTTCAATCCCCGGTACAAAATGAAGGACATGGAAGGATGTCCACGTCGAACCCAAGTGAACAAATTTCGAATGGTGACATTTCAGGCACCAGTGAGACAGAGGGACATGGTGCCCTGAAGCCACCGTCCACTCTGCCTCGGGTGCAGTGCCTGCTGCACACCTGGCTACACCCCACGGAGCTTAAAGCTCCTTTAGGTGTCTCCTCGGACCTGAAGAACGGAATGCTGACTTCCGGCCGTGCGTGCTGGGCGGAGGGGCCTCTCCTGGTGACCCCAGGCCCGACCTTTCCCTGACGTCGGACTTCCTCGAAGCCGGGGGTGGAGCTTCCAGATCCAGTCTGCGCCGCCCTCGTCCCTGACCGTCGGGTCGGGCTGCCCGTGTCCGCCTGGCTGTCGATGCTAATTCTCTTTAGCCGGGTCTCTTCAGAGGGGACCCGTGAGTGATGAAGCCGTAATTCACCCTGCGGATCTCCTGACTCAAGGCCACAGGCCAGGGCCTGTTCAATGGAGAGGTCTGAGTTACTAGCCTATAATTCACCCGCTGCAAGCGTCTTAATTCAATTACTCCGTGTCCCCGAATGACTATTAAAAGAAATAGAGAAAAGGTCTGGATTTTTTTTTTTTTTTTTTTTGGTTACAATCCAAAGTGATTTTCAGGGCCAAAGAGTTCTTCCTTTAAAGTCATTAGGAAGGAAATTAAACAGGAAGATGAAAGAGCAGAGCCCCTTATCACTAGTCAGGCTGGGCTGTGGACACTCGGTCTCTTCTCAGCAGAGGCCAGTGGCAGGAAGTGGCCACCCGGGCATCTCTCCTGGACCAAACCCCATGGATTCCTGTCTTTGCGCCCCTCCTGTTCGGCCTGGTTCGACTAGTAAGTCTGAGTCTTGAAACCTCGTGCTGCGTTCCTTTCCAACTGCCCAGTGATCCCCAGACTCTGGGGGGACGTGAGGTTGGCGTGGCTCGGTGACAGGGTTGGTCTAGTTCAACCGGAAGCTGATGAAACCAAAGTTGGGCACAGCCCAGCGGACTGAGGAGCCCTTGTGTCTCCATGCGCTGCCCCTGAAGTGGAGCTCCAGGCAAGGACCTGCCTGCGCAGAGACGGGGTGAGAGGAGAGCGGGGACCAGGCCCGCGAGGGGTGTCCTTGAGCAGATGGGCCCGTCCTGCGGGCACCCCGGGGATGCTGTGGAACGGACGCCTGGGGATAGAGAGGGAGCTGGGGTTGGGGAACACGATGAGCTGGCGACTCCGTTCCACCGTCCACCTGCCCTCTGGGGCCTAGAGCTCACATGGGGTCATTGGGGGACGTGGACACGGACGAAATCCCCAGGAGGCCTTTCTAAAGTTCACAGAGACTCACCCTCGGCTGCAGGAGGAGTAAGACAGCTCTCCGAGTCTCATGTCTGGTCCTCGGAGGGCACCGAGTCACAGCACCCTGTGACCACAGCGGCCCGGGTTCAAACCCTACCGATGGCCATGTGACCCCGGTGACCTCGGCTTCCCACCTGTGCCATGGAGGTGACCCTTCCCAGGGGTTAGGAGGCGCACACGAGGGACCCAAGAGAAGGCCCCCCACTCAGCACGTGAGATTGCTGGTGGGGTGGGGAGACCATTTGCTTTAGGGATAGGAGAACTTTTTTTGTTTATTTTCTTCCTGAGTTGTGCAGACCTGGAACCCACCACCCCTTCCTTCTTAAGCTGGTTGCTATGGTTTTCATGTGCTTGTCCCCCAAAACTTCATGTCCCCAGGGTGGGAATACTGGGAATTGGTGGGACCTTTAGGCCTCCTTTGGAGGAGACTGCAAGACCACAGTCCCTTTGCTTACTTGTTTAGTGATGAGATCTTTCACTCTTGCATGCTGCTCTGCCATCTGCCACGAGGTCTTCATCAGAGCGGAGCTGATACAGGCATCATGCTCTTCAATCTTGAGAATGTGAGCTAAACAAACCTCTTTTCCTCATAAAGCACCCAGCCTCTGGTATTTTATCATAGTAAATGTTATTATATTCATTTATCATAGTAACTTATCATATTTACTATGATAAAATACCAGAGGCTGGGTACTTTATGAAGAAAAGAGGTTTATTTAACTCACATTTCTGAAGTGAATGGGAGAAATACACTGGTCCATTTTTAACTTTCTGGACTGGACAATGCTCATAAAAAATACTGCATAAATTCATTTAAAAATTCGGATTTCTAGTTCTATTGAAATGCAAAAAGATCTTGCCACCTTGGGTCCAAGGGCCATTTAGGAGCATCGACTGGCCCTGAGGGGTAGATGCCCCGGTAACCTCAGTGAGCCCTCCCGGTTCACCCGTGTCCTGCCTGGGATCTGCAGGCATTTTGCAGCCTCGGACTTGGTTCTAGACCTCTGGTTGCTCTAGACACAGTGTGTGTGCAAACGCCGATCCAAAACCACTTCTCTTTCGAATCGTTTTATTGAGGGAAAGAGTGTTGAAATATGGTTCCCACAATCAGCTGCGAATACAGGACACGAAAGGGCAGACACTGCTGCCGCTCAGAACTCCCCGGGCGCCATTCCGTTTAGAAGAGGAGAGTGGGCCCACCGGCAGGGAGCAGGGCAGCAGGCCGGGCGGTCGCTGGGCTTCAGGACCGAGGCCCACACCTCCCGCGGAGGGGCCATGTTCAAGGCCCAAAGTGGGCCGATGGCCGTCTGCCTCTGTGACAGGGGCTCTTTCTACCTGGGCTGGGTACAGACTGGAAATGAGGGGCGCGTGTGGTGGGGGAGGGCCAGGCATGGTGGGAAATCGCTTCTGCTGAAGCTTAAAGGAAGCAGGTGGGCATCCGGGGAGCCAGGCAGGGAGAGGCCACCCTGGAGTGTCCGGCCCACTGCTGACCTGTGAACGGATTCCGTGCACAGCCAGGGTCCCGCGGGCGCTGGGTTTCCAGACACCACCCCGCTGACATTTCCAGCCGTGGGTGGACGTGGGCCTCACCTGCGCCCTGTGAGACCTCAGCCGCCTCCTCGGCTTCTGTCCACGGGATGCCAACAGCGCCCTTCTCTAGTTGTGACAACCACATGTGTCTCTAGACATCACCAAAGGTCCCCTGGGAGGTCGTGTGGCGTCTGAGAGTGAACTGCTGGGTTTTGCCTGCACAATGTTTAGATTTCCTATTTCTTTTTTCAGATTAGTAGGCTACCTTTTTAAAAATTAAGGATATCACTTTAAGATCCTGATTTCCAGCCTTGCAAAGTGAAGTCCAGATGCGCTGGTAACATTGATTCAGCCCAATTCTTCTGGGTCTCGGCCGCTGCTACCCTCTCATCCCACCTCCTGCACACCTTCCCACCACGCCTCCTCTCCACGCCTCCCTTCCTGTACTAGCTGCTCTCCAGGGAGCTCCTGCCTCAGGGCCTTTGCACTTACTGTACCTCTCGAGCTAGAAATCTCTTCACCAGGTGATTACAGGATTGCGTCTCTCCGCCGTCAGGTCTGTACCTGAGTTTTGCCTTCTTGGTGGGGGTCTTCTCTGACTGATCTCTCTACCTAGAAGTTTTACTTCCCTTTCCCCCAAGTTCCCTGCCTCTATTCCCAATTCACCTTTCTCTTCGGCGTTTGTTTGGCAGGCTGTGTAAGCACTGGCAGCATTTTGTTTATTGTGGATAGTTTGCACTCATTTCGTTTTTTTAAAGTAATGTGTTAAAATGCTCTCTGTCTTGGGCTGGGGTAGGTCGCTGGGCTGCCTTGTGCGGGGTCCCGGGTCGACTCTCAGCACCGTGAAAAGCGCTGTGACCTGCACTTCTGCATGTTGTTGGCCACCCCTTCGCTTCGTCCTCCGAGCCAGTTCTTCCTAAGTCTCGCCCTCGATGGGGCCTCCCCGTGGACACTGACTCGTCCTGCTTGTCCTTTCTCTACCTCCCGCACTCTGCCAGCCCCGTGGGGACAAGGACTTTTGATCTTCCTGTGCCCAGCATCCCCCAGCACCGGGTCAGAGCCTGGTCCGCAGCATGCACGGGACACATAATCGGCGAGTGACTCCGGTGCCCCTGAACAGCGGCCCTGAACGAGCACAGAGCCTCCGCCCTCAGCTCTGCGCCTGGGAGCCTCCTGCCTGCCGGGCCCCGGGCAGGGTCCCAGGAAGGAGGAGGTGAGAGACGTCCATCCCCCTCAAGGCGTGGTGGAGGGGTACAGCGCAGAGCAGAAGGTTCCCGGCCACGGCGGGCGCCCCAGCCGGCTGGGGTGAAGTGGCCGTGACACAGGAGCAGAGGACAACGGGACCCCACTTTCTCCCTCTGCAGACGAGAGGTCCCAGAGCGCAGGCTGGCCGGGTGGGCTTCATCCGAGGCCTCCCTCCTGGGCTCTCTGGTGGCCATCTTCCCTCTGTGACCACCCTGGCCTTCCCTGGGCCCGTGAGACTCCCCGGGGTCTCTCTTGCTCTTTATGAGGACATTGGTCATGAGGACAGGGCCCACCTTGCTGCCCGCCTTTTACCTGAATGGCCCCTTAAAGACCCCGTCTCCAGGTTCTGAGGCACTGGGGACTTGAACGCGTGGATTTTGGAGGAACATCATCAGCCCCCAAGCGTGGGGTGGGATCACAGGAGGCTTCGTAAGCAAGGTCTAAGCCCAATGTCACTGGAACCGAAACTCCCCGTAAACCGGAGGAGGCGCAGTCCATGTTCATGAGCGGCCGAAGACCCACAGGGTGTCCACTAGCTGCGTAACATTCTCCAAGCCCTACGTACGGCCGCCAGCAAGACCCCGGGGAGCACAAGCAACTCACTCCAAGTGGCTATTCTGTTTCCCTTGGGATACGTGCTCTGAAGAAGAGGTAGCGTGTTGGGAGAGCTGGCAATGGCAGGACTCGGCTCAGGCGGGGACGCAGGGGGGCTTCCCTGGACAAGTGACGGTGGAGCAGATTATATATTATACGTATATTTATATCACATCTTATGTGCACGTATGAAGATGTAAAACAATTCCCACTGTTGGGCACGATTATAATGCACTGATTTTTAAAAAGGAGTCAACAAGGCAAATACCAGAAAGGAGAGAGGGACCTCCGGGCAGAGAGCGCATTCCTGTGCAAAGGCCCTGAGGTAGGGAGGAGCCATGGACTAAAAGTGGGCCCACGGAGCCGGATGGCAGAAAGCAAGTTGAGATTGAGAACCACAAAAGGCAGACAAAGGACACGTGGCCCCCTGAGTGTGAAGCACCTGAGCTTTCTCCAGGGAGAGTGAGGAGGAACCACCTGCCTCCACCCTCAGTTGGACCCTGGTGACCAGCATTCACCTCTCCCTGATGGTGGCTTTGTGCTGCTCCTGTCCTCGCCAGCGTGACTTTCTTTCTCCAGGAGTCCCCTGCCCAGGTGAACGATGTGGCACTCAATACGAAAACTGGCAAAAGACCCATCGACTCCGCCATGGAAAGCATCAAGAGTGGACACTGAACGGTTTTAATCTCCTTCCTTGGTTCTGCACGTTGTGTGTCCACCAGCCCTGGACCTGGAATCGTGATTGCGAGGGTTTAGATGGGAGGTATCCTCCAAAGCTCAGGAGTGAGAAGACACAAGAATGCCGTATTAATGTTCCTGTATCAGTGGATCAATCCACCCCCCGTGGACTAACTGGGTGGTGACAGGCAGGAGCAGGCAACCGTGGGAGCAGGTCCGGGACGTGCGTTGGGTCTGTGCTTTGCCCTGGGGAGCAGGGCTCTCTCTGCTTCCTGGCGGCACGTCCTGAGCTGCTCCCTTCCACCACCATGTTCTGCTCAACTCAGGCTCAGAGCGATGGAGTCGCAGGCTGAACCTCTCAGGCTGGAGCCAGAAGAAAGCTGTCCTCCTCCAAGTCCTTCTTGCCGGGCCTTTTGATCACGGCAACCAAAACAGCTAACTACAGTGGCGATCCTTCTCCATCCTGATCCGCCCCACTTTAAAAGAACCCGCCCTCAACCCAGCCAGCCTCTCCTGCATCCCGGGCCCCTGCCCCTCGCCGATCCCGGCAGCTCGGCGAGCGGTTTTCTCCTTCTCGTGGGAGCAGCGAGCCCCGCGGTGTCCATCAACAGGCCGTGTTAGGACAGGGGGTGACGCCTGGCCCTGGAGCCCTGGGGGAATCTGGACAGGAGAATGGTAAACGCAGGGTGTTGGTCAGCTTTTGGGCTCGGTGACACACACCTGAGGGGGAAAGAACTTAAGAGCAGGAAGGATTTATTCTGGCTCCTGCTTCCAGAGGTCTCTGCTTTCCATCCATGGTCAGCCGGCTCCCTTGCTTTGGGCCTGAGGGGAAGCTGAAGGATGATCATGGCCGCTCACTCCTCGTTCCCGCCTCCTCCCAGCAGGCCACAGGGCCGTCCGTGGATTGATCCACCATGAGGTCCGAGTCCTCATGAGCCAGTCCCTTCTCCAGAGTCCCAGCTGCGTCCTCCGCAGCACGCGGGAGCAACCCTCCACACACGAGCCTTTCAGGACATTCCAGCTCCAAACACAACACACACACAAAAATCCAGGACAGCTGACATCCAGAGAACACCTGGCAACCAGCTGACATCCAGAGAACACCTGGCAACCAGCTGACATCCAGAGAACACCTGGCAGCACGACGCTGCTCGCCAATGGCGTCTGTGCTTCAGGCTGCTCCCCTTCAGGACAACGGGAGACGCAGACAAAGCCAGCGGGGACCAAGGAAGCACAGCCCGCCCAGGAGGCCGTGGGCAGGGGAAGCAGACCCGGGACAGACGCCCCGCCCTGGACACACTCCTCTTGGCGGGACGCAGGCTCTGGAACCCAAGGTGCTTTCCAGCTGCCGTCCAGCACCGGGAATGGTACTGTTTTAGTTTTGTCTTTAATCAGTGAAATCGCACCATGGGTTTGTCTAGTCGTTAAAATGTCCTGTCCCACGCCTCGTCACCAAGAGCCCTTTCAGGGACTTGCATCAGCCTCAGTCACCCTTGAACAAGGCGGAGCGTGGCCACCAGTGCGCGGTGCCCGAGTCGGGCAGCTGGGGCGTCCTGCGTCTGTTTCCGCCTGCTTGCTCTTCGTGTCATTCAGACGTGCCGGCTTGCCCGTCCTTCCCCGTGCCACGGACTGGGTGGCACCACCACCCAGGCAGTCAGGGACTTCTCCTGGATTGAGTTTTTAAGAGAAAAAAAAATTCCCCTTCCTCTCTCCGAAGAGGCTCGTGCGAATCCTAAGGCTTAGGAACTCCGGAGAGGCGGGTAGCCTGGTGTGCAGCGAGGTGCCACCCAGGCCAGTCCGTCCCTCCCTCCGGAATTTCATGATTCCAGACGTCCACTCGCACTGGCATCTGTTGCCAGCAAGTAACAGAAATCCAGGCTCACGCCGCCTTCCGTCACAAGGAAAGCGTCTGTGAAAGTGTCCCAGGGCCCACCAGCATTTGCAAATGAGTTAACTATGGCCTCGAGGGACAGCCCGCGTGGTGGGCACTGGTGAAGAGGTGGGCCGGATCAGCGTGCCGGGGCTCTGCCACTGGGAAAGGGACCTTTGTGCATGTCTCTGCCTGTAGAATGGATAGCAAAGGTCCCTCCTTCATCAGGGGACGGAGGCGGCACCGGTTGGTCGCTGGTTTCCTGTGCACACTGAGCTCCGCCTGTGTTTGGTGCCCTGTTGGCCTCCCAATGGTCCCTCTGCCCCCAGCTCTGGGCTGCCTCCTTGCTTTTCCATCTCAAGAAGCCACCTTAGTCTCTACCCAGGTGCTGAGATAGACGGGGCTCCATCCCCGGGAGCCCTGCGCTCTTTCTCCTGGAATTCATAATAAATCCAATTTAGCAGAGTGGTTTCGCTCTTGCCGGTTGAGGGTCTGCTCCCTCCCCCCTCGATTCCACACTGTGTGTCGGGACGATGCGCAGGGTTGAAGGAATGAAGCTCTAGTCCAAACCAGAAACTGATAGGAAACGACAAGACCTGAGATCACAGATCACACAGGGGGACACCGCTGTATTGCTTTGCTTGATGACAGCGTGAGGGAGGTGGGCGAGGGGAGGGCGGGGCCAAGTAGGGCTCTTTGTCCTGGGCCTGACTCGCTCTTCAGGGTGGTGGGGAAACTGTCTGGAAGCTCGGAGGGTGTAGGGAAGAGGGAATGGGCACTGCTGCCCAAAGGAAGGCTCCCAGCTGGTCTGGCGCCATGGTTCCTGAGTCTTCAGATGCTCAGCTTCCTGAGTGAGAGCTCGGGCTTAGGTGCCAGCTGCCTTCCGCGTGTCCACCTGGATGCCCTTCCACCTCTGAGACCAGACAGGACGACAGTGACCTCTTGGGCCCCCCCTCAAGCCTCTCCTCCCATGCGTGGCGTTCACGTCACCTCCACCTGGTCGCCAACCTGGGTCGAGGACACCATCTTGGACTCTACCTTTCTCAGCCTCTGGCCCGGGTGGTGTCAGCGTGGAGGCGACATCCAGAGAGTATCTAGGAGGAAGGAATGGAGTGAGCCACAGGGCTGGGCCCAAAGACGGGGTCCCTCTCCAAGGGTCCCCACTCTGCCAGAAAGAACAACTGAGCTCCTGTGCGGGGGTCCAGCGAGAGTGGGCATCACAAAAACGGGCAGCCAAGACAAAGCTCCTTTCCGTCTGCTTATGGAAACTGGAAGACGCCGGACCACATCTCCTCTCCCCAGGGCCGGCTGCAGGGAGGAGACCTCGCCGCAGACTTTCCTTCACTTTTCACATCTCCCTCGGCATCCCAGAGAGATCCCTGACTCGTCCAGGGAGTGACCCGCACGTGTCAGCGTTCACAGGGGCAGCTCGCCTGTGTGGACGGCCACACCCGCCATCGTCCAAGAATCTGCACTATCCAGGCCCCTTGTGATGCGCAAACACAGATCCTGGGATC
This sequence comes from Sciurus carolinensis, assembly GCF_902686445.1. Lineage (NCBI taxonomy): Eukaryota > Metazoa > Chordata > Mammalia > Rodentia > Sciuridae > Sciurus > Sciurus carolinensis. The sequence goes on along the minus strand of NC_062230.1, from coordinate 28,554,018 downwards.
GAGACCAGCCTCCACCACAGCCCCAACATTCAAGTCCCTGCCTGGATCTGCAGCCACGTCTGTCTCTCTTGGGCCCGAACGCTGGCTACACTTTTGTTTTATTTTATATTCCATTTCATTTTCCCACTTCTCCACTTGCTCTACCAACTTGCCCTCTACCCTGAGCCCTTGTCCCATCTTCTCCTAGCTGGAATGTTCCTGGTTAGTGCCTCTCTTCCTGTGAACCTCAGCTGGAGCATCGCTTTCTCCTGAAGATTCTCCGACCTTCCCAGCAAGGTCACACGCCCTCTGGAGGGCCCTCCAAGGCTCCTGGACCTCACGTCAGCTTAGAGTTATTTGTGTGACTGGTTTGCTTATGTCCATCTTACCCACTAGGCCACAGGTTTTTTAGGACAGGCTGTGACAGCATGTCCCTGGAATCTAACAGAGCATCTGGCACACAGCAGCATCCCTCAAGGTTTTTGCTTAACTAATTAATTAATGACAGATCACTAAGCCCTGGACACCCATAGATGAATCTAAAGTGCAAAATCTATTCTGAAGAGGCTCAGAGACCAGCAAAGAGAGGAGAGCAATCCAGAAAGCTACGGGGTGCCTTTAAATCTTACCGCTGAGAAGAGGGGACTTTCTAGTTTGCTTTTTCCTGGAATGCATCTGCAAAAGAATAAATAGAGGATGAGCTGAATCTTGAAGTCTGGATGGGTTTGACCCAGAGAAGGGACTACAGGTGACAGTAAGAAGAGGTCAGGACGTAAGAGCCCGCTGAAGACTGAAATCAAGGTGGATTCTAATGAGCTGTGGACGGTATTCTTGGTTGACCTCCGAATGTCCCCTGGGGCACTAGCAGTGGAAGGTCTGCTGCTCTATCAAAGCCCACGTTCCCAGCAGCTGGGGCTGGGATGTCAATGCGGAACTCTGATAAGGGCCACTGCTCAGTCTGGGGGCCTCTCCCCACCGAGGCCTGTCTCCAGCACGGGTCATTGGTCACCTTCTCTGGGGCAGTAGAAGGCCTCTCACACCCAGTGATCCTCACGCTGGCCTTTTGTGTCCAGCCTGAAGGAGAACACTTAGTTCTGACTTAAGATGGGACCTGGTCACATGGCATGGAAGCGAAACCAGAGAGAGAATGAGAGACATGGAGGAAGAGAGCTCGGGGGCTCCTTCTGAGCTCTTCACGACAGTGTCCCCACCACTAGTAAAGCCTGTCTCCTGCACCGACGAGCCTGCTCAGCCTCCCATTCCCTCAAAGAGCAGAGAGGAAAGACAGGCAGAGAAGGGACCAGGGGACAGGTGGGTGTGGGAGAGAGGAAGGGGAAGGTACCATTCCTTCCTCCATCACCTACAGAGGGAAGCAACAGGAGGCAGAGGTATTCTTGGTTTCTTCTGCCAGATGCAACATTTCCTTTCTATTTAACTAGCTCATATTAAAACCTCAAAAGTAAACCCAGGACAGGCGTAACTTTCAAACGGTTCAGTGAGTCCCTAAGAGTCCTGGTTTGGATGCTGAATGCCCCCCAAGGATCTATGTGTTAAAGGCTTGGTCTCCAGGGTAGCACTATCTGGAGGTGACGGAGCCTTCAGGAGGTGGGGCCTAGGGGGAGGAAGTTAGGTAATTGGGGGATGTGCCCTCGAAGAGGATTGTGGGACCCCAGTCTCTTCCTCTTCTGTTCCACTTCCTGGTTCATGATGTAACCAATTTGCTCTGCCACATACTTCCACCATGATGTGCCACCCTTGCCAGAAGCTCAAAGTAATGGGTCTCCTTGATTTTGGACTGGAATCTCCAGAACCATGAGCCAAAATAAACCTTTTTTCTTCTTAATTGTCTCCCACATTTCGTTACAGTGGTGGAAAAGGTCACTGACACACTCTCCTTCCCAAACTTGGCCTCTTCCCAGGGCTGAGAGCCAGAGACCTTTGGCCAGGGGAAGGGGCGGTTCCCTGGACCTCTTCATGGCCCTTGGGGACCACCTCTTTCATACTGAATAAATCAGCTTCCAGGGTAAGATTGGAGCTGGCCTGTCTAAAACTGGCTGTAGCCACAGATTCCTTATAATCCATCATCTGGTCCCTCTGTGACCACCCCAAGACCAGAGCCACCCAGTGCCCCGAGACCATGGCTCTCTACACAAGTTGAGGCCTAGAAGCTGGTCAGTCTCCCATTCAGCCCAGACTCAGCCCCTTTTCTTACTCCAGCCCCCAGCCCAGCCCAGCTTTATTTATTGGTTTCCCATCTTTAGCCAGGTGTTGAGCATCTCTGAAGTACGGCGTTGAGTCGGATTTATCTGCATATGCCTACGCACACACAAGCCTGTTCCTTGCAAATTATGTTATTATCTTGCACAATATGGTAAAACCCTAATTCTGCTCTTGAAGCTGAGTGATCGCGGACAAGTTAGGTAATCCGAGGGTTTGCGGTCTGGCCTTTCTAAAGAGGCTAATGGAACCATCTCGCAGGGCTGTGGAGCGGGTGATTGGCAGCGTGGAGGGGCTGACGCTAAGAGCACAAGAAGTACCCCCTGTTATTCCTGGGCACTCGCTCCGAGTGTTTATCAAACAGAATAATTAACAGGCATCCCTTTATGGGGTTTGGCAGTAAATGGATTGTGTGTAAATGTGCAGGACAGGACGGGGAATGGGAACGGAGGAAGGCAGACCCCAGGAAGCCTGCAGGTTTCCTTCCCCCAAGCCTATTAAGAAGAAAAATTGTCAGCTTGAGTTTGGGGTTTGGGATAAGAACAGTGAGCAAAAAGATAAACGGGGACATGTTTGTCTTCTCCGAAATCTAGGACATTAGCTTGTTTCCCCTTTTAAAATAAAATAGGTCAGCTAAGTGAAACCGTGTGCTCGATCAAAGATACCTGTGAGTATATCTGAGAGAGAGAGAGAGAGAGAGAGAGAGAGAGAGAGAGAGAGAGAGAGAGAGAGAGAGGTGTAAGGAGGGAGAGGAGGGATCTGGCGGGAAGCTTTGAAGAGGGGTTCCCTGTACCCATGCCCTTACAACAAGGGTCTCCCTACTGGGTTCCACATTCTTCCTGTCTGGTCACCTGGTGATCACCCTCATCAGGTAGCTCAATCCTGGGCTCTGGTTTTAGTATTGTGGTTTTACTCCCCCCACCCCCACCCCCAGTAATGCCTCCTGGTCTCTTAGCCAAGAAACTGACTCAGAGATCTGGCTTCAAAGCTGGTTTCTGCCACTCACTCTGGGTGATTTGGGATGGGTTACCTTAATCTACTTAAAGCCTCAAACTCTTCATGGAGAAAGTGGAGTTGGTATCCCCCCCTCCTTTTGGCTGATCTTTCATTGGGTGACATCATACACGGTATGCGTCTGGAAGGTGTCAAACACCAAAAGGCAGCTGCTACTAGCGCGGGAAGTCGCAGCAGGGCCAGTCACAGTGTGAACAGATGCAGCCACGGTGGCGGCCGGGAAGAGGAGCAGGTCAGCCATGGCCCGGGAGGTGAGACCCCTCCGGGAGCAGCATGTTCTAGCCTTTTCCATGTTCTAGACTTTTCTAGCGCTGATCGCTCGCACGTACGTTACTAGCATGGGAAACTGAAATCGTCCAAGACCTGGACACACCTGGCCATAAATGCCTTAAATAAGAAAATACTTAATACGTTTTTCAGGGGGAAATAAAGCCTGCAGAATCACTCAAGGACGGATTAAGGTTGTTTTCTTCAGGAATGGGTGTGCACCCTGGTAATCCCGGATACTCTGGAGACTGAGGCAGGAGGATCGCAAGTTTGAGGTTAGCCTTTGGCAATTTAGTGGGACTCTGTGAGTCTAAAACAAAAAGAGCTGGGGGTGTAGCTAGAGCACCCCCCAGTTCAATCCCAACCCAGCTGGGTCAGCCAATGGTCTTTTGACGGCACAAACTCAAAACCCCCTGCACAGAGCATGCTAACTGCCCTCTACCCTGGAAAGAACCGAGCACTGGGTGAAGCGGCGCGGTGACAGTCTACGCCTGCGCAAAAGAAACCCAGGCCGCCCCCTTCCTGCCATCCAATCAACGAGCCGCTCCTCCCTCAGCTGTCCTCTAAATCCTGCCTCTGCCAACCTATGGGGAGGCAGGTCTGAGCGTGCAGCTGCTGGCCCTGCCAATCGACCAAGCAACAAAACCTTTTCTTTTTGCAAAATACAGTGCCGTAGCATCGCTTGTAGGGAGTGGGCAGGGAGCCCTTGCTGGGTATCAAGACCCACTTGGGGAACCCAGATCACCTGCTAAGTCGTTTAGCATGCAACGCAACGGCTCTCAGAACTAAAATAAGTGATCTTAAAGTTCTTGGTCCCAACTGAGCGTCATATTAAGGAAACAAGGAATGCTAAGTTCCTTAGCAGCAATCTGAGCGCTCAGGTGGACCAAGCCTTAGAAGGACAACTGAGCTGCGGAGCCGAGAGCCTACTGCCAACAGCCGGAGCTCCAGTCAAGCACAGCCACGCTGACCAGGCAATAAAACACTCTGGGAAAGCGCCCCTTGTTCGACTGTGCCTGAATCATTGTCTTTCCCCATCGATTCCTTGTTCAACTGCTGGGGAAACTAATTTGAACGAAGGTCAGTGTTTCTTCCATGGCCTTTTGGCTGTTTGAAGGAGCAACAGGAAGTTTTAAGCTGTTTCTTTTCCACCAAAATCACTTTCAGTGACCTCAGCCTAAGGTTGTTTACAAGTCTCTTCTGTATTTCACCAGGAGAATAAGGTCACGGGCAGGCTCTGGGACCTCACGGTGTCCATGGAGATCACAATGGTGACTTCCGGGCAGCAGGCACCCCTGCAGAGCTGACCATACCCCCATGGGCCCTGGCAGAGTGAGAACTGTGGGAAGGCTTGTGTTGAAAACCCAGGTTTTGCTTTGTTTTATTTTATTTTTCCTCCAATTGGAACTCAGGTGAGATGGCTAGGAAGTGTGAAGAATATAGATCGATTTTGTAATGCCTTAATCAAGACCAAGTTCTGGGTCAATGTCAGGATCCCCGAAGCTCTGTCTTTGTCGATCAGAACCGTGACGGTTCTACCTAAGGTTCCCGACTTTCTGGGGAGCAGCCCGCACTGCGTAAGCCGGTGTGCAGCAAGAACACACAGGCGAGCCCAGAGCCCCTCTGCAGATCAGCAATCATCTCGGCTGTCTCCATCTTGCCCCTGGAATTGCTGCTTCTCTGACAGCCCGAACTCTGAACCTGGGTGCAGAAGCTGCAGGGCGTGCCAGCTGTCTCCTGCCTGCGTGACAGCAGTCTCTCTCTGAGTCCTTCATCCTCAGCAATCAATTGGGATTTGGCCTGTGTGGTGCCTTTTTGTGGCTCCTCTGCCTCTCCCGATTGTCTTCCTTCCAGCTCAGCTATTGGCAGAGGCTCCCTGGATTCATTTCCATCCCGTCAGCCCGCACGCTGGGTCAGGACCCACCGCTCAAAACTTCTAAACAGCAGGAGGGTGTGCTAGGAGACAGGATGTCCTTGAAATTTCTTAGGGACCATTCTGTCCTCAACCAAACCATCCATCAAATGAGAGTCTAAAGACATTTTTAGACATGGAAAGACTCAAAGTATTTCACTCCCATGCCCTCCCAAGTGGGTGGATGTTGAACAAACGGGACCTGGGAGATCCACTGGCACAGGAGAGATGGTAAGTCCCAGAAAGACACGGAGCTCCAGGCTTAGAGAACAGACCATCTGCTAGGAGTGGCCAGGGAGACGCCACTAGGGGAAAAGACCGGAATCCAGAGGACGCGTGCATGTTGGGGACTAGACAGTCCCGTTACATTTGGAAAAGTGTTGACCAGTTTTAACAGAGTGATTGGGAAATTTTAAAAAGTACATATAGGAGAAATTAAATATAGGTCAGCGTGGACAATATCGGTAGTCACAGAATGTGAACACTATTATTTACTTAACCAAGAGTTTTGACATGGGCTGGGGTTGTGGCTCAGTGGCAGAGCACTTGCCTAATATGTGTGAGGTACTGGGTTCAAACCTCAGCACCACGTAAAAATAAATAAGTAAAATAAGGGTATTGTGCCCATCTACAACTAAAAATTTTTTTTTTTCAAAAAGAGTTTTGACATAATTATATTAAACTGAGACATACTAAATTGAGACAATAAAGAACAAGAAGAGCTATTGGGGGGAAGTTGATTTAAAAGAGATGAACGGTCAGAGATCATAACCGAAAACCAATGGGTAATTTCTACAACTCATGATTCTAATAATGAGCATATAGGCAAGCGACAGAGACATATGGAAGGAAATGGCCAAGGAAAGGGCTGAGGAGCATGAACAGTTACTCTGGGAGCTAATCTCAGTGGACTGGAGGGGGCTGATTTATTTCGTTATAGGCTTTTTAAGATTTTTAAAAATTTTAACTATGTACATGTATTCCTTTGATAAAACGAAAAAGTAAAATGCAATAATATTTGTTGTCAAAAGCAGAAAACATAGAAAACAATGCAAAGAAGGAAATGCAAAGCTTCTACCCTCTCTATCCTGAGACAACCACCGTTCACATTTTTTCTGAATTTCATTATAACCGTCTTATTGCATTTTTAAAGAATTGATGATTATAAAATATTATGGTTTTCTTATTTTACATATTTCATCTAATAGTATACCATGAGAACATTCTCGAGGCATTAAAATTGTTTAAAGCATTATTTTAACATCTGCATTATAGCCCATTAAGGAGATTTACAATAATTTACCCAATCAGCTCCTTATTATTGGACATTTAAGTTCTGTCCAATATTTTATTTTAATTTTTTTCAAGAGGGCCACGATGAACATTTTTGCACATAAACTTCTTTCCCCGTCTCCGATTATGTCCTCAGAAGTGAAATTGCTAGATCAACAATGAGAAAAACACATATTTAATGAGCGAAAGCAGTAGAATTGTTATATGAACTTTAAAAACTCCTGCATAATTGTTTTAGGTTTTTTAAACACTACATTTAAAACATCTTCCTTGAGTTGTTCTTCACCCTGGGGCAAGTCGCATCTGCCAACTTTTAGGCAAAATGACTAGGCTGCATTTGGAAAGGAATGCTTATTTACATGATGACTTTTGCATCGAGAGATTACTGAGAATAGTTAGCATCATTAAACCACTTGCCCGGAGCAGCCCCAGCTTCCACCAGGTCTGGTGGCGGAACTGCCGCTGGGACCTTGGGTCTCTTCGGACGCCCACTCTGCTGCACTCAATTGAATCACTGGGTCTGCAGAGAGGAGTAAAATCTGAGCTCCCTCTATCTTGACTGCCCACGGACTTTTAAAGATGAGTCAATAAAATAGACATTTCACAGTCAGCCAGAGAGTGTCTGGCCAACTTGAATAAATGCATGACTTTCTAAAAGGAAAAAAAAAAATGAGTCATTGATAGAAACAGGATCTATGATTTTTTTCAAAGACAAGAAAAAGAAAGAACTTAATTCTCATTCAGATGATGGAATAGAAGGTCAAGTCAAATTATTTGACGTTTGAATACCAAAGAGAGGAAATTGTATGTTTCTTGGGTACACCTTTTGTTTACAGAATGGCCTCAGATTCTTGACTTCCTCTTACTCATACAAAGGTCATCTGGGAGGCGATATTACACTTTTACAAGACTCCCTTCTCTTGCTGCGGATCACTGTCACTGGAATATACTTCCCAGTCCCACTGATGTTAAGTTTGGCAAGGAGACTGGCGTTGACCCCTGGAATAAGGGCAAACATGACTACGTGTGAGTTCAGAGCCTGGGATGCAAGAAGCAGCTGTGTCTCTGATCACCTTTCTTGCATTGGCCTCGTTGTTTATGAAAGGGCATGCCCGAGGTAGTAGCCATATGGTAGATGGAAACCCAGTTTGCAGCCTGAAGCAGAGCAGACCTGGCCAACCCACAAATACATGACCGCAAAGTAAATACATAAGCAAATTCATATTATAAAAGTAGCATGGAATTAGTAAATATTGCTGTACAACAATAAACTTCTGAGGACGTTTGTCATGTAGCATTAACACTGCAATAACTGACTGATACGTAATAGCTGACGTGTTTGGATCTGTTCACAGTCTGGGCATTAGCACCATCCTCAGAATGCGTTTCTTCATGGTACACAAAGAAGCAACAGGGATTTCTTAGAGTATAAGTCCCACTGTAATTAACAAGAGTATTTTATCCTGTTATTTTATTTAATTCTCACAATAGAAATGGAGATCCCAAAAGGTAATCCAACTTGTATAAGTTCACACATTGACTAACTCGAGTAATATCAATGCATAAGTCATCCCCCATCCACAAGGAGCCCCAGGGATGCATGTGGTCCAGTGGAACTAAGCTGCTAAGGTGTTGGCAACAGATGCCTCAGGAGATTACCGCCAGCTGAAATGGAAACCAGGGATCACATGGACGTGGCTGTTGAAGTTCACTGGCTTCTTGCTGGTAGCCATTTCTTACATTCCTCTGTATTCAGGGAGGACTCTGACACGTCAGTGTGATTTGAAAAGCAAACCTTGCATTTCCTAGGGAAATTCTTCCCCCGTGACATCCTGGGTAGAGCTCTGTGGTCACATAAAATGTCGCAGTAAACAACTCAATATATATTTCAAACGTTAATTGCCTTCCCAGACCTTGGAATTTCTCACCGAGCTCACTCACAAGTTTTATGGAGGGCATAAAACTTATTGTGTTGACATACCCTTTAAAGCACTGAATTCATCAAGGCCACATCCAGCTCGGATGACATTGTGGAGAGCGAGTCAGGTTCTTTATTAGAAGCTTTATCCTGTGCCTCTCTTTTACACCACAACCAAATTAAGCTGGGGGGGGGGCAGTGGGTGTCAATACTTTTTAAAAGAAATGTGGTCTTGTTTTCCCTGGCATGTTTGCACAGAGCTGTAAGGAACCCCATTATCTACTGTAGAGGAGTCTGGACCTGGTTGAGGTCCAGACCTATGATAAGAGCCAGCATTTGAGACAACTCCTTGTGGCCAGCCCGAGTCCAAGGTCCTTGGAGGTCTCAGATAAGATGATGAGCTTAAGGGTCATGCTGAGGGACTTTTTGATTTGTTTGGAAGTTGCTTGCTCCATGATTCCTTGTTATCTGATATCTGTTCAGAACTTTGCCTCTGAGAAGTTTTGCTTACAACTCACATGTCAGTGTCTTGAAATATAAAACCCCCCAAAGCATAGAGGCAAGAACAGCTTGTGTGAAGGACTTAAGAGAATAAGGATATGGAAAAGGAAAGAGGATTCTTCCAGAATATATGTAAATGGCCCAACAAACTTAGACTTTAAGAGATTGACAGCAAATGCCAATCAAGTTAGAAAAATACCAATGAAGAGCAACAGAGAAAGAGAGAGAGAGGGGGAGGGAGGGAGGGAGGGAGAGAGCCAGCCCCAGGGACAATAATCAGGGGTCACACACCAGTTCAACTCCTCATTTACTTAAACACACATATTCACTAAGAACTGTGAGTCAGTCCCACCTGGGCTAAAATCCCTTCTCCTCTATTTACACGTGACCTCACTTTGGGCACCATACTTAATTATTCTCTCTTGGTTTTATTTTTTGTCTACCAAGTGGCGATGTAGGTTTGCTCTTCTCACTGTTATTAAGAAGACAGAGGAAATCGATGAATGCATAGCACTTCCTGAGGGCCAGGCAAGCACGCAGGTGCTTCATGCACGCTAGTTATGATGATGTGAAAATCAGAACAGTCCAGTTCCCTTGTGGGTTTTACATTCTAGTAACAGAGATGATTCACAAAATGTAAAATTATGATCTGGTGCGAGAAAACCTGACGTGCCACCGTGGGGGTTCCTTGGAATGACCGTTTAGTCCAAAGAAGAATATCTGTCCCAACACAATTGCATCTGCCCCCCTGGTCATCAGGAGAGGGAGGCAAACTCAGACTGACCCACAGAAGGTGGTACCTGTTTGACACTGTGTACTAGCTAGCCATTGCTGTGTAACAAAATACCCCCAAAATGTAATGACTTAAAACAACAAGCATTTATTTTCTCACCATTTCTATTGATCAGGAACCTGGAGGCAAGAGAGAAGAACCTAGGATAGAAACCACAACCTCTTCCATAATGTCTGTAATGTACAAAGCTGCTCCCCCGCCCTTTCCATTGCAGGCATTTTCCCCGCCTCCCAACTACTCTCAGTCTGTGAACATCCTAGCTAGCTATTGGTTCATCAGTCAGCTTGCAAGTATCCTTCTCCATTATTGGTCCCCTGTTAGCCCAGCGGGATTCTTAAAGATAGCTTCACCGCCATCTTTTCTCTCCCCCTGACTTGCTTTCTTTCTCCTCCTCGCTTTCCACTCTCTCTAGCGTGAGCCCGTTCTCTTTTCCTCTCATTTTCTCTCTTACCCTGCAGGGAGACACTTCATTTGCTTAATAAACTCCCTTATGTGATTTCCCGTGTCTGGCGTGGTTTTCGTGGGATTCCTTACAATGTCTACCAAATTCTTAGAATCATTCAAGATGGCAGGAAGGAACCTGGCAGTTGTACAGGAAGGAAGTCAGACATTCTGTTGCCTGACATCTTTATCACAGAATACAAGGCTAAAATTTTTTTAAAATGGAAGAGAAGTCGATCAATGCATTATGTGTTCACTCAATGCCATCTTCTCAAGACGACCGTCTTCAACTATCAAATTAGCGTGACCCCTCATCCCATAGGACATGATCCCATTATCTTGTTTTATTTCCATCATTAAATGACGTATTCTCATGTATTTGATTGTTTGTAACATTTTCCACCCATTGCAACCTCCAGGAAGGCAGGGACCTTGTCTGTCTCAAACATCCAACACACAGTAAGTACTTATCAAGTGACCGTCAGGCTCTCTGTAGGAACGAGATGCACCCTGGGTCTCAGAATTCCTTACATGTTGTTAGGAACACCCGGGGAGAACATGGGAAAGAGCAAGAAATAAGGATCTGCAGTGATTTTTGTTTGAACTTCCACCTGGTCAGAAGACCAAAGAAGCCACAGAGCTCTTCACATAGAAGACGAAGCGGAGCCGGGGTCTGAAGCTGTGCTGGGCTCAGGGTGGCGGAGGTGATCTCTATGTAAAGGGGGCTACAGTGGAAGCGGAAGCCGGGCAGCCACACAGGCCGGATTCCGAGAGCAGGGAAAGCAACTCAGAGGACCTGCAGGCTGAGTGCCAATCCCAACCCCTTGCCTGTGGATGGCCACCTATGTGCTGGGCACATGGCTGAACAACAGTGTTGGCCTGGCCAGGTTTCCCCAAGTGTCTCTAAAAACGTCCTCAAGCAACACACGCGGCATCTCTCACAGAACTAGACCTGGGTCCCTTTAGAAGAATCTACTACCAACTTGCCCCCCACACACGCGCACATCCTTGAAGGTGACCCCTTCCCGCCCAGAAGCCTGCTGGTGAGCGACTTGACAGCCAAGGGTCTCTGCCAGGGCCCGGCAAGGACCAAGCGCTCATTCCTGAACACGTCCCTCTCCCAGGGTGATGGAGCTGTCCAGTTGGCCAAGCCCAGGACAGGTGACAACCCTGTGGCCATGCAGTGAGGTCAGTCACTGCCATATTGAAGGCCTATGATCTAGAAAGTAAGAGAAGATGGCGCCCCAAATTTAAACTAGGGTGTCTCTCCCTGAGGAAGTTGAAGGGTCCTGGGGAGACAGAGCACGGCCTACACACCAGGCTTCTGTCCAGTTCCCAGCACCCCCAGTCCTGGCGAGACCCTTCCTCACCCAAGAAAAAGAGGACTGCACAGAAAAACAGCTTGTTCAAACCGGCGGCCAGTGAGGTGACACCATGGTGTCTGAGCACACATCCCAGATGGAAGGAGAAATCGCGTTATTGACTGCGTCACCCTCAGAGTGGGGTCAGGATGCAGAGACCCTCAACAGACGCTTGTTATGAATATCAGAAATCCAAGAGAGGAAGGGGACTCTCGCAGGCTAAAGCCATCTAAGGACCGTCGTATATGGAGGCACACAGGTTCCCTCCTCTCTCGGGTGAGTGACGAGACTTGGGATGGTTGGCGCGTACCTCAGTATCGCTACTGGCTTGCTTCTGCTGTTGCAACTAATTGCTACGAATTTAATGGGTTAAAACAGGACACATTTCTCACCCTACAGTTTTGGAGGTCAGAAGTTTGGGGTGCATTTCGCTGGGCTAAAATCAAGGCACTACCAGGCCTGTGTTCCTGCTGGAGTCTCCAGGGAAGAACCTGTTGTCTTGCTTGTTTCGATGGCTAGAAGCTCTGATGGTTCCTTGACCCTCTTGGTCCTTTTCTTGTCTCCAAGCCAAAAACACAGCATGTTTGCAGTTCTCTGACCCTCCTGCCTCCCTCTTATAAGTACCCCGATAATTGCATGGGCCAACGCAGATGCTCCAAGAAAATCTCCGCACCTTGACCTCCTTAGTCACGCCTGCTATGCACCTTTCCCTAGGTAAGGGAACATCTACCATGTTAGACTTTTAAAGAAAGTGTTGGGCCAGGCATGGAGCTCCTTGTCCTTGCCAACACTTGGTATAATTAGACTTTCTAACTTCAACTATTCTAATCAGTGTGCAGAGGTCTCTTATTTCTGGCTTTAATTTGTGTTTTAGGTAAATAAACATGTTGAGGATCTTTTCATGAGCTTATTTGCCATTTTTACATCTTTTTTAAAAACTCTAATATTATGGGATGCGTTGTCATGACACAGAACGGTGGAGGGCAGTGTGCCGCAGCCACATAGGGACATGACAGTTGACTCCGTTTCTTTTTGTTTTCTAATCGTGGGATTTCGAAGGTTCTTTTTTGCACCCTGGGCTTGTCTTTTGCTGGACCTCTGCCCCGCAGACTGTCCCTCCCAGCCTGTGGCTTACCTTTTTGTTCTTTTAATAGCCTTACCTTATTATAATAGCCCCACACTGGGAGCCATCCAAACGTTCATCAAAGGAGGATTACCAGATAAGGGACATAGATCCAGCAGGAGGCCACTCAACAATAAGGAAAGCTACTTAGGAACCCTGCCACGTGGATTAATCCCAAACAACCCTGAGTTTGAAAGAAGGCCAAACGGAATTGCTGTAGGGTTCCGTTTACATAAAACTCTAGAAAACTCGAAGTCATCTACGACGACAGAAGACAACTAGCGATCGCGCAGCGTGGAGGGTGGCGTGAGGCAAGGGGGAGGGATTGCAAAGCTTGGGGTGAGGGGTGCCTCCATCACCTTGGCTGTGATGGTTTCCAGGGTCTGTCAGACAGCAAAGCGTATAAGACTGTGCCATTTAAATGTGCACTTAATATGTGCAGTTGATGGTGCACTGATTGTGCTTCAAGAAACCTGGTATTTAAAAGGAAGACTTAAGGGATTTACTAGCTAAATGCGACGCGTGGATCTTATTTGACCTGGGTTTAAGAAAAATCAGCTGCAAAAAAAAAAAGAAAAATTGAGGTAGGAAATTTGGTCACTGACTGGCGTCCGTGGTGTGAAGGAACGAGTGGCCGTTGTTCAACCGCGGAAGCTTGGTAGCATTTGCCAGGTCTTGTTTCTCAGAGACGGGGGCTCAGGACGACGGGTGGGGAGGTCTGGAGTCGGAAGTCTGCTGGGGGAGGGGGAGGCGAAACGGGTTCAACCCCTGTGGATAATCGCCAGAGCTGAGGGGCATGGGGAGCCACCACGCTGCTCTCACTTCACGTGTCCCGTGGGTTCTTTTTTTGATACTGGGGATTGAACCCAGGGGTGCTCTACCACTGAGTCACCTCCTCAGTCCTTTTTATTTTTTATTTTGAGACAGGGTCTCAGTTGCTGAGGCTGGTCTCAAACTCTTGATCCTCCTGCCTCAGCCTCCTGAGTTACTGAGATTACAGGTGTGAGCCATGGTGCCTGGTTCCATAGCCTTTAATAACATCACCCTCCTGAAAATGGATTAGTCTGCCTCGGGGTGTCATGAATCAGTTAGAAAAAAAAAAAAGAAAGCAATTCCGATGTCACAGAGGGCCTGGGTTGATGGCCAAATCTAGCCCTTCTCTCGCAAGCGAGACGTGACTTTTACATTTTTAAACGGGTGGGAAAAAATTTAAGCATTTTTTTCTGACAGGTAAAAACTCTAAGAAATTTAATTTCAGGGTCCATAAATAAAGTTCCACCGGAACACCACCACCGACTCATTGATGTACGGTCTCTGGCTGCTCTGATGTGGCCATGGCGGGATGGAGAGGCTGCTGCGGGGACTTCAGGACACACAGGGACGAAGCTGCTTCTCTCTGGTCCATTATAGAAACGCTGCTGGTTTCTGATAAGGAAGATCCCCTCGCGGCCGGCGGTGTCGTCCTAAGCAGAGGACAATCCGGGACCCAGGGCCAGTGGAGGAGCTGGCAGGAGTGTGTGGCTTCAGGCTCCGCCTCTCCCACCCACAGGGCCCCGGGACCAAGAGCCCTGTGTTTCGGGAGCAGAGGGGGCAGGTGGCCTGCGCCCCGGGCTCAGCCCCGCTCTGCGAGCACAGCCGAGGGTGATAGGCGCGTTTTAGGAGCAAGGCGGACCCTCAGCTGCGCGTTCTGCCGTGACCGCTCTCTCTGCCGCTGGACTGTAACGCCACGGGGCAGGGACTCAGGCCACCCTGTCCGCTGCCACGCTGCGGGCCCGGAGCCGTGGCCGGGCCACCGCACACCCGCCACCTGCACTGATGAATGAACGAGGTGAGGGAAGCCTCATCCCACAGAGAACGAGCCGAGTCTTGGTCTTCAACCTCAGGGATAAAAACGAGTCGTCTTCTCGCGCAGTGAGAACGCCCTGTTGGAGGCCTCCTTGCTCGTGTCTGAAAACAGCGCCTGGAAATACCACACGGTGACTCTGAAGCGGGTTTTGCCTGCCGCAAATTCCATTCAAATCAAAAGTAGGCACACTCTGCCGTTCGGAGTTCTGCTGCATCGCACGTCCGCGCCTCTCTTCTTTGTGGATGAGGAATGATGTGCCTTGAGTAGCTGTGTGACCTTGTGCAGGCGGCTCACCCTCTCTGTTCTTTGTTTATGTAAAGTCGGGGAGCTTCATGGGATGGTGGTGAAGATCAAATGAGATAATGTATGTGAGACGACTGAACAGTCTCTGGTACAAACACCACCCCAATCCTCAATTTCCCTTCTATTCTCCTAACACAGTCCCTCTCCACTCTTGGTTTAAAAGACCTCTGGCTTCCTCTCAGCATCATTCACTATAGCTGCAAGAAGAAAACAACCCCGGCATCCAAAAACAGATGCCATCAACACCTGCGATATCTCCACACAACGGAATATTAATCAGCCATGAAAAGGATGAGATTCAGACACGAGCTCTGAAATCAGATGAACCTTAAGGACTTCCTGCTAAGTGAAGAAGCCAGACTCAAAAGCCACCCAAGGGAAGATTTCATCCTGTGAAAAATCTAAAACGGCAAAATCCATAGCGACAGGAAAAAAGGGGAGAGGTTCCAGGGACCAAGGAGAGAGATGAGGGGGCGGCGTGGGTGTGGGGTTCCGCCCGGGGTGGTGACGCTGCTGGGTGACCATGGTCACCGGGGGTGCCTGACGCTGGGAAGGGACCTGACCTCGCTGAACGGCTAGTTTTTTAAAGGTTGAGGAGAAGTAAATTTTATATGTATTTTATCATACACACCAAAAAAAAAAAAGGCTTTGGAAACTGTAAAATGCTGCAGAAATAAAAGACGCAGATTTGAGGCATCTGGAAGCAGAATTCCTGCATTTGGACCCTGGACGTGAACCGTGCACCTGGGCAGCCCTGCACCCTCCCGGCCCAATCTCCTCATCTGGAAACGGGGAGGAGACGTGTGTTCAGTCAGCTCCTTCATTGCTGTGACCAAGGTCCCGGCAAGAACGGCTTTCGAGGAGGAGAAGTGTACTTGGGGCTCACGGTTCCCAGGTCTCAGTCCGCAGTCGGCTGACTCCATGGCTCCCGGCCCGCAGAGTCCAAGCCGGATGCACCAGGGACAAAATACATCCCCAAGGCTCATCCCCAGGGACCCGCTCCTCCAGCCCCCACCTGCGGCAGCTCCCGCCAGTTACCTCTCAGGGGGCCGATGCCCTGACTAGGTGGAGGCTCTTAAAACCCAGTCGTTGCTCCTCCCAAACCCTCGGGTACTGTCTCAGGCACGAGCTTCCGGGCCACCTCACGTCTAAACCAGGACAGGGTAACTTCATCTCCCACCTGTGGTAGGCAAGAAACCTCAGGGCATTGACCCGAGGTCAGTGCATACAGTCAGTGCTCAATGAGTGCTGGTGTCGGTAATCAGGCCGCCATCAATATGTGCTTCTCCCCACACCTACTCTCAGGATGGAATTTCTCCACTTCTGCGCATTCGGGGCCGCCTAAGTCTTTGTTCTGGGGACCGTCCTGGGCCTCGCAGGACACTGAGGAGCATCCGCGGGCTCTACCCTCTAGAAGCCAACAGCACAGTCTCTCCCCAAAGCCATGAGCACCAGAACCGGCTGCAGATGTCGCCTCGGCAGCGCCACCTGGCGGGGTCCGAGTCTGGGCTGTCGCCCGCTCTGGTGAGTTCCGAGTTCCCTCGGCCACGCCCTGTGGCCCCCGACCCTGCCAGTGTGTGTGTGTGTTTTATTTACTTTCAAACCCGCGTGCCCAGAGTTTCACAGGACAGCGTCCCGGGTCCCAGACCCCGGACGGTGACGGCGCACGCTGAAGTCAATGCCATTGTATGGTTTTCTTTTTTAAGTTTCATTTCTTAAGAAAGCAAAACAACAACAAAAAAAAACCAGAAAGGCTGGTCACCACCCTCTACATTGATTTCCTGGCCCACGTGCAGGTCAACCTACAGGTGGAAAAGTACTGATCTCGGCAGCTCCTTTACGCCAAGGCCCAAGGCGCCGGCAGACGGCCCAGCCCGGGCTGCGTCCAGCACAGGATCCAGCCGGCCGGGCGCTTCCAGGCTGAGCCCCAGTGCTCTGCCACCTCCCCAGGGCCAAGATCCTACGCAGTGTAGTGGAAACTGGGATTCCAACTGCAAGACGGACTGAGTGTGGAACAATAAGGGGGAGGTTCGATCCCAAGGCGGAGGGCCAGCCCTCCCTGCATCCGGGCTCCCCGCTTCCTCCACCTCTCTTCCTCTCCATAGCTTGCTCTGGTCCTTGCTGTTTTTATTTACAGCCAGCAGCCGGTGGAGAGGGCTGTGTCTATTTCCTACATAGGTCCCAGCCCTGCCCCTGGGACCTGCCTCTGCCAGTTCCTCAGAAATGTGCCCCGTCTGCATCCCAGACGGGACTCAGCCCCGCTCCGGTCCAGGTGGGAGCTGGTGGGAAGAGGGGCTTTTGATGCAATCAACAAACCATCTTTTACCATCTCCTGTTAAAGAAATAGGAAGAGGGCCAGCCGGAAGGGCCTCTTTCAAAGAAGAGAAATAGTGCCTCGTTTAGAATTTGAAAGGCTGAATCATAAAATCCTTTCATGAAACACTCTCTGCATAATATTTTTTTCCTCCAAAAACTTCCTCACCTGAGGTTACTGGAGATCATTAATGCTGACATCGCCCCAGCGCTCGCTCGAGGAGGGTTATGTGCTAGAGCCTTCACAGGATTCTTTTCTAAGCATCCTGGCCGAGGAGGCAGGGGTAGTATTTCTGTCCCCATTTTGTCGATGGGGAAGCTGAAGCCAGAAGAGCTGCAATGTCTTCCTTAAATAACCCGGAGTGAAAACTTGGGAGGAATAACCCAACGTGATTGGCAGGCGTAGCGTATGAAGACGAAGGCGGCCCTTTGCATGAGCCACGCCTGTGTTAAAAATTCACCGTTGGTTATGTGGACTCCAGTGTTGGGCCGATGGCGATTGGCTAAGCTCAGGCGGTTTGAATCCATCATTCTGAGCCACTGTGCCGGGGTCCTCAACGTGTGGTCCCTGGGCAGCAGCAGCATCTTCTTCACAGGGGAAACTGCAAATTCTCAGACTCCACCTTGAACCCAATGAGTCAGGAGCTCCGTGGCTGGGGCACCACAATGTGGGTGTAAATAGGCCTCCCAGGCAATCCCAGTGCATGCTCAGGTTTGGGGACCACAGCATACGTCACCACCCACTGCACTATGCTAAGCTACACAGAGGCACAGTCAAGCTAAAAATCAGTGCAGACCTGATGGAGGTTTCTCCATGACCCTCTGTCTCTTCTTTTTATCTTTCCTGTGTCTTTACCCAGTCAAGTCCTACATACATCAACCCCCAATTCCCAGGGAAGCCCCAACAGTATACTTCACTGAGAGCACACCCAGGTTTGTCGGTGCTTTCTCACAAGCATTCGTTCATGCGTTCATTCATTCATTCTCGTGGACACTCAGCCATTCCCCAAAACTTGATTAAGTGCCCATAAAGGTGAGTTTTCCATGTCAACATGACCGGGCTGGGGGATGCCCAGGTAGCTGGTAGAACTTTCTTCTGGGTGTGTTGAAGAAGGTGAGTCAAGTAGAGATTAGCATTCGAATCCCTCGGCTGAATAAAGAAGACTGGCCTCAACCGTGTGGGTGGGCCTCATCCCACCCTCTGACACCAAAGAGAGAGACAAGATGGAGGAAGGGCGGACTTGCTCCCTCTGCCAGAGCTGGGACATCCGTCTTCTGCTTCCAGACTTCAGGCTCCTGGTTCTCGGGCCTTTGGAGCTGGACCGGGGCTTATCCTGCTGGCTCCCCAGGTTCTCAGGCCTTGGTGTGGACCGGGGCTCCTGCATGGGCTCCCAGGCCTCCGGACTGCAGGTGGCAGGTGGCGGGACTCCTCAGCCTCCCTAACTGCGCGAGCCCGTCCCTCAGTCGACCTCTCTCCACTTGCCTCTGTTCCTGTTTGTCCTGTTTCATGCAGGAGGCTGGCCCACAGTGCCCACCATGGCGGGCCCGTGCTGACTGCTAACTCTGGCTTCAAGTTGCTTGATCCAACATGCCTGCTTCCCGCCCTGGATGAAGAGCCCGCCAGGGGCGCGGGGAAAGGTGCTTTTAATCTCCGAGTCTCTCGTTCCTAGCCCGGGGTCACACAAGCTCAATGGAAGCGACGGGGGAAATATAAACAGAATTCTCACCACCCTCTCACGTTTAATTCAAAGTCCTCCGGTCTGGGAATGCCGCCTGTCCCTGCTCTTCCCCAGAGGGGACACGGGAGAGAGGCCTCGCTGATTCTCCTGGGCCTGTTGGGCATGCGGCTGTCCCTCAGCCCCGACGCTGAGTGGGTTTCTCTATGGTGCAGCAGGAAAAGGGGATAATCAGGTTTCACTGCCCGGAGCTCACCAGCTGGACTTCCGGTCTCTCCCAACCACCACTTCACCTCCCGGCCACAGAACCAGGACAGAGACTCAGGCGGTGAGGACATATAACTGCAGGTGGCATTTGAACAGCCACAAGATGCACATGTGTGTGCGCGCACACACACACACACACACACTCACACACACTGCCTGCTGCCTTTACTCTTGCAGTTTGCCAAGGGCCAAGCATAAGCTTTTGGTTAAGAAGAAGATGCATTGTAGGAAAAGCTGTCAACATCCCCCGGACAGAGCGCACATCTGTCAGGGACCGCAGCTGTGGCTCAAGCTGGCCAAGCTCAGGACGGAAGGTGACCACGGCCAGGATCGCAGCCAGCGCTAGCTTTAACATTGGAGGGACGGGCATGAGCAGCAAGCAGACTGTGGAAATGCCTGCAGCCTGGAACATTCTCTGCGTCCCTCCCTTCAGATCTCATTTAAAGGCCACTCCAGAAAACCGGGTCAGGCCTGCCGTTGCTCGCCCACGCCTCCTTCCTAGAGGTGGGCACAGCGGGAGCTAAGTGCCTGCTGTACAGTGAGTTGTTGCTCGCCCCCAAAAGAGAGAATGCAACTAGCCTCTCAACTCAGGTGGCTTCCCCGCCCCCAGCACAGCGGGTGGCCACGTGTAGATGCTCAATAAACATCCATTGAAAGAAACCATGGAATGAACCCAGCTCAGCCACCGCCGGATGTGCTACCTTGAACAAGGTATTTTTTTCTCTTTTCTTACCTACATCCTGGGGATACTAAAAGTTCCTGTCTCTTAGAGTTGTTGTTTGGTAGGATGAGGTGTATGTAAAAGAAAAGCACAGTGATTTGGCACAGAGTAGATTCTCAGCAAAGGTCAGCGGTAGCCACCATGGTACAAAGCTCTCACTCAAGAGCAAAAATGCAAGGTTATGTAGAACCCAGAGCATGACCTGGGCATAGAAAGTGCTCAGTAAATCTACATTCAATAAGTACAGTGCATTTCAGGTGCATCATCCCAGTTAACACTAACGGTTCATGAGTTAATCCCAAGACGTCAATATCCATTTTTTTTTTTTTTTGTACCAGGGATTGAACCCAGGGTGCTCAACTACTGAGCCTCATCCCCAGCTCTTTTTTATATTTTATTTAGAGACAAGGTCTCACTGAGTTACTTTAGTAGTTTGTTAAATTGTTGAGGCTGGCCTTGAACTCACGATCCTCCTGCCTCAGCCTCCCTAGCGGCACGGATTGCAGGCGAGCACCACCGCTGACCACCTGGTCATCAATATTCTTACCTTCATCTCATTTTACAGACGAAGCAATGCAGGTTTAAGGAAGTTAAATCTCACCTGACTCGTGTGCTTCGGAAAGTGGCCCATCCAGAATTTGAGCCCCACTTGCTGAAGCCTGACATTGGATCACCACCCAAATTCTTTATCTGCTCTCAGCCTGGGTTTGCTTATCTGGAAAATAAAACAAAGAACAAGCAAGCAGAGTAAGAGCCCTAGCCTCACTGGTCTCAGAGGTACCCCACCGAGCAAGCACTGGGCAGGGACAGTGGGTGATATTCTCCCAGATCAGCCACCTTGAGTGCTCCCGGCTGGGGGATGGCTTACGTTTTAAGCACCGGTTTTCCCAGCGTGAGGCTGGAGCAGGGCTCCGTGAGCCTTCCTGCCATGCTTGAGGGCGGAATCAGCTCCAATGCACAGAGGAGACGGGGTGAAGGAGGCCTGCAGCTCCATCTCCCCACAGCGTCAAGCACAGGTGTCCCCAGCCCATTTCCCTGAGCAGCGGAACAGTCTCCGAGTGCCTTCCTTTCCCACCCTCTGGTGCCTTGGCACGTGACCTGCCCTTGGCAGATGCTGAGTCTGCTCTTTGCACCTGTCAGTGGGCAAGGTGCTCTCTTGATGCCTCGGGGACCCTCTGATTCATTTTGTCCTCTGCCTCCCCCAGCCAGCCCAGGCAAACTCAAAGCACCCATGTTTCCCACCCAGCCTGCAATTAAGTCATCTCAGCCTCCGCTTCCCATCAGCACCCATCTGGGAATATGATCGCGGTCACTGGCTTCATGGGTCCTGCACCCCCCCCCCCGTGTCCCTTTCTATTTGTGATTGACATTCACGTACCGCTATCAACATAAGGAGCCACCAGTCAAGCAGAAAGTGATTATCAGGAGGCACTCAACACACCCCCGACTCCACGCGGAACGGAGGTTTCTCAATAATGGACATCTGAGTAATTTCATTAATCGCTGGATTCAGACTCGCTGAGACTTTTCTTTTTTTCTTCCTCATACATAAGCAAACAAAAATCTGGGTGGTTACAAATGTGGTACAAGCAAATTAATCCTTGGATAGCAATTTAACCTGCAGAAGTCAACTAAATCCTAGATTTGTTTTAAACCATACGCCTGTACTGTGTCTTTCAACCCGCGTCACGCCAGGAATTGAGACTGAGGCTCACGAGGGGCTGAGGCTGGTTAAGAAGAAGGCAGCCACCCATTTATCCTATTTGGCAATTTCTAAAATTATTACCCTTATTGTACCATCCAAGAAAATGCTTTTTGTCACATTATAATACGCCTCTTGGCCTTTGTCCATTTTTACCACATATATTTGCAGCAGAGAAAAAGCTAAGGTTTCCTCTTAGATCAGAGAAAGCTATCATTTGGGGAATGCAATGATTGAAGTTTGAATATTATTATAGGTTCAACCCAGCATGCACTGGGGCAGGTATGCTCCATGAACAATGATCGGCTTTTGCTCATAATTTTACAAACACCTCGGCCCTTTTTCCTAAGAGATGGTGAACAGAAAGAAGCTAAAATGTTTTGTCTGAAGAAGCTGGAAAAACCAGTAGTGAAATATTCTCAGGATAGCATGTAAAAAAGTAGGAGCAACATGTAACAGCAGAACTGGACTGTGATCAGAATTTGAGGCTCAAGGTTTTTCTAAATATAAGAACAGAAGTGTCTAGATTGGGATCTGTCCCAGGGCCGCGATTCCCAACGTGGGCTTCGGTATCAGGCAAAGCTGAGTGGAGACCAAGTTCTGCCTTTGACTGGGTTTGCTGGAGCAGATTGCTTAAGCTCTTTGGGGCTCAGTTTTCCCATCTGAGAAATGGGTATAATCGTTGTTTCCCAATTCACAAGATTAGTAGGAGGATTTGAAGAGCTAATGCACGTCACATGCTTCATCCAGGACCACGCCCATGGAGCACGCAGTACATATTACTATCATGATTAATACTAAGACACGGGACGAGTCCCCTGTCACGGTTTCTGTTACATTTATCCCTCTTAATGCCACAGCTTGAACTCCGGATTGAGGACTTCAAAGCCTTGTCACTTTGTTAGAATACTGCCGGAAGAGCCCGTATAACCAGGAGGAAGAGCTGTTTTGACAGAATATTAAGCATAATTCTGTAAACTGAATGTGCGATGGTAGAGGAGGGGAAAGGAGTTTTCACCAGATATACTGTGGTCACCGATACCGCGTGTTCCCCGTCAACAAAAATTCAGAGACTGCTGACGGGTGCCCCATCCCTAGGATCCCTTCGCCCTCTCCGGCCACCTCTTCCCCAACCTCCGAGACACTCGGCTTCCCTGCCTGCGCCCAGCACTCCGCTCCGAGTCAGGCCCTCTGGCAACTGGAGCTATTTTTGCCCAGGCTGCCTGGGTTTCGTTAGTTCACCCTGGATGGCCTTTAACCACTGACCGCTGGACAAAGCGCCTTGAAGACCCAGCGTCCTTGCCTTGGGTTAGAGCAAACCTGAGACGCCTCTTCCGCCTGCGCTTCTGTGGGCTCGGCCTGAAGTCGCCCTCCGTGAGACTCGTCACCCAGGCCCAGCTTACGGTGCTGCTGCCCCGTCCAGTCCTGCTCCCCCGTCCAGTCCTGCTCCCCCATCCAATCCTGCTCCCCCGTCCACTCCCTTACCACTTTCTTCTGGAAGTACTTAGTCAATCTTCTGCACCCCAATTCTGGTCTCAGGATCCACTGGCGAGTCAGACCTACTATAAGCACTGTGAATAATGGCGTCCACCCAGCGTGTGTGTGTGTGTGTGTGTGTGTGTGTGGTGTGTATTTTATGATGTCCCAAACTGACAATTGTGAAATTGCATATTACATATCATAGGGTGTTTTTTTTTATTTAAATACTTATCATTACCATCTTTTCATGTCTATAAATATTCTTCAACAAGTTGCTAACAGCCACCTGGTTTCCCATTGTGGGGTTGGACTGTAATTTAACCACTCAGATGGTTTTTGTTGTCTATTGCTATGGTAACAATGCTGGATTGAACATCTTTGCAGGAAATTATTTTTATATGTCCCTTTTTTACTGCACTGCCTAAAAACACTGCCTGGGTCATGTGGTAGCCCATTTCTTGGGGTTATAATTCTTACTCCCAAATGCCTTCAGAACGACTGGACGGGCTCCTTCCCTGCCGGCGCCGTCCTTGGGCTCTATCGTCATCCTTCCTCCATTGGTGGGTCCAAAGAGTGGTGCTCACGAGGGACCTGGGGCTTAGACGATCCTAACAGATACTTTAGCCTCCAAAATGGGCCCTTGCTACCTCCTTCCCATTCACTGATCTGAGTCTAACCCAGGTGGGCCCACGGGAGAGGACAGAACAGAGACCCCAGATGGGAACCTTCACATATGTGGTCAAATGATCACTGATAAGGGTCCCAGGTCCATTCGATGGGGGACGGGCAGTCTTTTCAACAGAAGGGAATAAGAAAATTGGATATTTACATACAAAAGAATAAAGTTGGGTCTCTACTTGAAACCATAAAAAAATTAACTCAAGACAGATCAAATGTAAGATTTATTTATATATTCCTCTTAAAAGAAAAATTTAAGAGGGAAAATTTTTCATGGCTTTGGAGGGCCTGAATATGACATCAAAAAAGTACTCAAGAGTTTAATGGATAAAGAAATTCTGGTACATATACACAATGGAATACTATTCAGCCATAAAGAAGAATAATATTATGGCATTTGCAAATAAATGGATGGAATTGGAGAATATTATGCTAAGTGAAATAAGCCAAGCCCAAAAAACCAAAGGCTGAATGTTTTCCCTGGTAAGTGGAGAATGATATATAATGGGGGTGGGGGGTGAGGAATGAGAGAATAATGGGGGAACTTTAGAATATGTAGAAGGAAATGAGAGGGAGGGGGGTATGAAAAATGGTGGAATGAGACAGACATCATTACCCTATGTACATGTATGATTACATGCATGGTATGAATCTACATTGTGTACAACCATAGAAACAAAATGATGTACCCCATTTGTGTACAATGAATCAAAATGCAGACTGTAGAAAATTAAAAGCTAAACAAACAAAAAAAAGATATAAAATGCATTTCATGTATGTATAACAGACTATTCTATATGTAAAAAAAAAAGAAGTACTGATAACAAAAGAAGAAAAAGTCATGAATGGACTTGAGTAAACTATCAATTTTTGTGCATCAAAAATACCATCAAAAAAGTGAAATAGTAACCCACAGAATTATATATATATGCACATATATCTAGGCATATGTATATACATATTCATACATATTAAGGGATCACTATTCAGAATATGTGAAGAACTCTCGTAACTCAACAACAAAAACCAAAGAGCCCAGTTAAGAAACGGGCAAAAGACTAGACGAGCCATTTCTCCAAAGGAGATTTTCAAAGGATGAACAGAAAGATGAAAAAATGCTCAGAATCATTAGGAAACACTAACGAAATCACAATGAGATTCTGCTCCCCGCCTGCTAAGGTGGCTATTATTAAAAAATTGGAAATAAATGTTGGGGATGAGGAGGAAATCGGGGAACCTCCTGCTTGGTGCTGTGAAATGGTCCGGCAGCCGCAGAACCCCCAGAACAAAGCAGAGGGTCCCCAGGGGATCCAGCCGCTCTGCTCCTGGGTCCACACGCGGAAGAACCGAAGGCAGAGACTTGAACAGCGTTCACAATAGACAGGAGGCGCCCGCAATCCCAACACCCGCAACAGAGAAGTGGGTCAACAAAATGTGATCCCTCCGCCAAATGGAATATCGCTCGGCCTAAAAAGGCATGAAATTCTGACACGCGCAATGAGACAGACGAACCTGGGCGTCTGCGCTAAGCGAGAGGAGCAGACACGCAGGGACAGTATTACATGGTTCACTTACGTGAGACCACAGGAGCAGACAGAGTCCTGGGGACAGAGTAGAAGCCACCAGCCATGGGGAGGAGGAGGGCAGAGCGTTACTGTTTAACGGCTGCAGAGTGTTTATTTGGGAGGATGAAAATTCTGCATATGAATAATGGGGCCACTAAATCACACAGTGGCTAAACCAGTACATTTAATGTGTCTTTTAGCACACTTTAAAATTTGCAAAATGAATTATTTCTCCTAATGATGGGGAAAAATAAAGATAAACTCCTTGTTCTGACCCAACGGGACAACTGATGGCAGCGAAGAAGATGGATTTAAGAAGCGATATAGCTAATGGGTGAGGGCTGGGGTTTGCATTTTGACCTCCTCGCTTCAGATTCCAGCCCCATCCCTCACTTCTGAGCACCAGAGCCTCTGACAAGGCTCTAGACAAAACTCACCTGAGATCACCTGTCAACTGGCAAGAACGTCCGTTCCTTCCTCAGGATGCTCTCCAGGCATTCAAACGCATGTGTCTGGCCTGTGTTTAAAAATGTCCAAATAAAATATAGCTCTGCTTTGGGTCTGGTTGACTGTCACCGTGGTTATTACCTCTAGGTATTTGGGACCCTTTGCTTTTTCTTGGTGACTCACCGTGATTGCTGTTCACGCCGATCAGGAGCTGGTTGGAAGAAATTCATCCTGGTCTTTCCAGTTCTGAGATGGAGACACCCGGTCCTCGCTCCCTGAACTCAAGACTTCCTCGTGCTGGAATTCAAGATGTTCCTGGCACTTCCTGATCACTCCCCAATCACCTGGGAGCCATCCACTTGGGCCTCTTTAGTCTTGTTATTGATTTAACATGTTTAGCGAGGACAGTCCTTAAAAGAGGGAGGAGTCAGCAAATCCATCTCAAGCGACGTCGGCGTCCGGCCCAGAAGTCCTGTCCTCAGGTTCAGGGCGGCCGTACACCCCAAGCTGGCAGCGGGCCCACCTTCCGGGCCTTCTGTCCAGTCCCTGCACAGGGCTTGGCAGTCTGCAAGCTCAGCCGCCGCGGAGTCGTGAACGTTTCCGATGTGAGGTGGCAGCAAGGCCTTCCTGGCATTCATCACGCAGCAGGTTCGCCTGAAGGACTCTGAAGCTTCCTCCGCGTTTTCCTGCCAATGCAGGGGCATCCTCCCCGCCAGGCTGGGCGTCCGCTTGCTCAGAGCTCCTGCCGCAGAGTTCAGTGGAGACACCGGGAAACCAAAGACCCTCTTTCTAATCGGACCCTGCCACTGACTCCTGGGGGGATCTTGGGCAAGTACTTAACCACCCCCATCTGGTCTCCCCAGAGGTCGAAGCTCCCTCCTGTTGGGTGGCAGAGGTCAGGTACACGTGGCCCTGGAGAAAAGCTCCAATTGTATACGAAACAAATTTAAGTAATCACTGATGAAATCAAAGATGCAGGAGAATATCCTCCTTGGAAAGTTCCTCAGAAATTGGACAGTTATGAGATAGGGAAGCCAAGACTCGGAGAGCCTGAATGGGTTTTCCAGACCAAGGACAAAGCGAGGCTTGGACTCCAGCCTCTGTGGTGACACAGAGTCAGGATTCCACAGTGCGCTACACACCGTGTCCCCACCCCAATCTCCTAGCTGCACTTTTGGCTCCTAAAAGCCTCCATGTCTGCTTTGCCCCAAGCACATCATCTTCTTATTACTCCAACACGTCTCGGGGCTCCGTGTCGACTGGTCTACTCACTGTTGAAAAAAACCCAAAATATCCAAAAACCCGAAAGGGGCCCTGGGAAGTTAAACACCTGGTGATACCCATGACCACTTTAGTGAAAGGGCTGGAAGAGCTTTAGACTGACCAGCTTTCAGAAGAGTCAAGAGTAGGGATGAAACGTGGGAGAGAATTTTTTTTTTTCAAAAAAGAGCAAACTAACTTATCTGAATAATGAGTTTCAGAAAGAGAAGACGGACCAGAGGATATGATCCATTCTGTAATTCAAAAAAAATTTTCCTGTGTGTCCAGCTTCCAAAGTCTAGCTCCATGGTCAAGGCCTGCTGAAGCACATGACCACGTAATTCCAGAAAGCCAGAATCAAGGAAAATTTTACAAGGTTCACAATTGGCAAAGCAGGTCCCCAGCACAGTCAGACCCAGAGTGGCTTCAGACTCCTCAAGAACAGCTCTAACAGCTAGAAGACAGTGGGTCATGTCTGCAAAATTCTGAGGAAAGTGGTTTCCAACCCAGGACTCTATACCCAGGATCTCAAGCACGATAAAAATGGTAAGTCCTTTTAAGAAACGTAGTAAAACGTTGTCAACTAAAGGGAGGGTGAAGGGTTATGGAAAATAATATTCCTACAAGATAACTCTCCAAGAAAATGGAGGGACAGTGTGGTTCAGGAAGTGGGAAAGGAAATTGGCCAAACATTAAACCTCTCCCTGTGCTTTCCTGATAACAATGGGCCCTACAGGAAAGAGGGATATGGAATGCCAGGCCCTAAGCCTTGGCCTTCCCGTGTCAACCGAGTCCTGAATGACAATGGACAGGATTCGGGTACTCATCCTTCGGGGTCTGGCTTTACCTGTAGAACTAGCCCCTGAGGGTCAAAACTGCACGTGCACATGATTACATCCTCCTCCTCCTACCCCATAAAACCAGACTCCCCACTGTAACTGGCGGCCATTTTCCCATCCGGAAAGTGGACCCACATGGCACCCGAGTCCGCGAAGGAGTAAGGGCTTCTCTGAATCCGTGGAGGGCTGCGTCCCGTCCTTTTGCGCTTCCAGAGGGGATAAACCAAGAACAGAACACACGGCTATGAGAAACAGGCAAGAGGGCGTCCACCGCGGAGGGTGGGCACAGGTACCGCCCAGCACGGGAGTTCATGCCCTGACTCAGGGAGCAGAGAAGCAGGTCTAGTCTCCAGGGTCTTCCAACTCCTGCAAGGTAAGATGGATCGTTTCCTGATAAAGAGGGATGTCGTCAGACAAGAGTCACATCATGAGCCACAAACTGGATATAAAACGAATGACAAGAACTGAGAAAGGGAAGCAAAATTTTAAAAGGCAAATATTAAAATCAGGGAAAACAAAAAGTTGTTCAGTAAAGAAAAGATCATAGAACATTTACACGATTCAACTCTAGAAGTCAGTCGGTCTGGTCATGACACACACCTAAAAGCAGGACATCGACCCCTACTGAAAGAACCAGCCGGAAGAGTCCACTCTGCTGGCCTCTGGAAGCAGGGAAATGGGCAGAAATGAGAACAGGCTACTTACTGCTATTTTTATAACAAATTTTGCAGAATCTTTGACCCTTTAACTCCATGCAAGTATGAGGTCATACACGTGGAGATGGATGAACATCTGAAAAGAACGCGGATAAGCGTGCATGTGTGGATGTGTGTGAGTATACGTACGGAAACGGAGTCTACAAGCATGAGTAATACAGGAAAGTTCTGGACTTCCCTAGGCCACGCTCCACCTGGTGGCCACAGGAGAAGCTGAGTTGGTTGGAATGAGAATTGTTGGTAAACCTGGCACCTGAGGGCATGGCTTGGCATGCAGACTAGGGGAGTCTCTTAGCTCTCGATCTCTTGCCAGCAAAGCCTTGGTGTCCAAGAACCTGCAAGGTGTGCTAAGGTGTTTATGGCATCAGTGCCCCTGATGCTCTGCAGGTAGCTCAGGGGTGGAGGTTGTAAGAAAACCCACGAAAACCACACTGGACACAGGAAATCACATAAGGGAGTTTATTAAGCAAACAATGTCTCCCTGCAGGGTAAGAGAGAAAATGAGAGGAAAAGAAAGGGCACGCGCTAGAGAGAGTGGAAAGGGAAGGAGGAGAGAGAGAGACAGTAGGAGACAGAAAAGCATGAGAAAAGATGGCGGGGTAGCCACCCTTAAGCAGTTGAATTCTGCCAGGCTAACAGGGGACCAATAAAGGAGAAGGATACTTGCAAGCTGACTGATGAACCAATAGCTAGCCAGGATGTTCACAGACTGACAGTAGTTGGGAGGCGGGGAAAATGGCTGCACCGGAAAGGGTGGGGGGAGCAGCTTTCAGACTGACAAGCTCGGTTGTGATGCAAGGGAAAGGACAGGGGAGCAGCTTTGTATTACAGAGGTGGTTTGGGTGCCCTCTTCTAAGCATCCCTGATTGTTGGACAAGAGTCCTGGACTCCTGGTGCTATAGTTTCCATCTTGTATTTTCACTTTCCTTATCAATAGGGGTAACAGATACGAGTGGTGGGAACAGGAGGTTAAGGTAATAATTTTACTAACTGGGTCCACTGTACTGACCCACATGCTTTCTTTAAAAATCAATTTAATTAATGTAAAGCCTGCCTGGCTTAAGTCAATAGGCTATGCTACATTCCTCTGCAAACCACCTGTTACCTGCAGGAGAAATACAGGCCTAAAGAGTCCTCCCTAACAATGAGAAGAACTCAAGTTACCCTGAGGGGGACTTTTGTGCCCTTTACACAATCCAGATTCCAGGACTCAAGGGGACCAGATAATTAGAAGCAAAGTCCCCTAACCATAAAATCTGGAAGAACAGTTCCAGGTAGAACTGGTCAGGGCAAGATCCAGAGTGGCCTTGGATCTTTGCAGTGTCATGATGTGACTTGAAGGGTGGATGTCAGGTGGGTTCTTTGTCTCACAAATTGGAAGAATGGAATCCATAGACACAAGGGCAAGAGCAAAGTAACAGGATTTATAAAAGTAATAGAAAGAAAGCAGATCTCCAAGAAAGGGACGGGTATCTGTTGTCTAGGGGGTTTTATGGGCTCGACAGGTGCCTATAGGTGATTTGTGGGATGTAGGATGCAGAAAGGGGCCAATCGGCTCTCTGTTTTTTGCCTTCTTCAGAGAATCTGGAGAAGAGTGATTTTTTAAGCCTTAACCAGTCCAAGGGTGGGGATGAGGGTCTGTTGGCTCAAAGAATTGGTCATGTCTAGGGGCAAGTAAGGAATTGTCCTTGAGCTAGGTATAGCTGGGGTCAGAAGTTTGATTTCTCAATCTTCTCCTCCTCTTTTTCTTCTCTGAGACCCTTTTCCTGGCTGCCTATGGGTGGTCTATCTTCCCATCTCCCCTTCATCGGTTAAGATCATGAACCAGGGGGACTTCAAAGTCTGAAGCCATCCTGTCATCAGTCAGAAATCAAGAAGTGGCCCTGGGCAGGACTCTCTGGAAACTTCTCCCAGTAAACTAGGAGGGCAGAGGGGTGGGCCACTCCTCTCCTCTCTGAGAGGACCTACTCTCTACTGTTTTCCTTTGAGAAAAAACTTAACCAGTCTTTCTCCTATTTTTGACCAATTCTTCTGACTGAAACCAACATTGACTTAACGTTAGTTCTATTTCCTGTGTGCGACATCCATATGCTGCATAAAGCATGGTTGCCAGGGAGACCTGTCTTTAAAGTAATCAGCAAACAACTTGGAGGGTTGGTCTTAAAACACAAACTTACAAAGTGATTCCAAAGCCTCAATTTAAGAAAACGTGTTCCCGGGAGTTTCACCAAGAGAAAAACATGCTCTCCAACCTCCAGATGAAAGCTCAGGAGCGAGATCTTGGAACCTCCGGGCTGAGGCTATGGAATCCCTCTCTCGGCCGCCATCTTGTGTGAACTGTGGGTCCTCAGCCTTCACATTCTCACTTCATATTCAGCACCACAGCAATAAAATTAATGGGTTGAGCATTTTCTTCTTAATAAGTACTGCAGATATAAATGTCTCAGCCATTTGTCTTTCCATGAAGGTTAAAATATATATATATATATACCCAAAACAAACATTGCCAGTGTAACATCACATTCTGGCATTGTGGTTAACATTATCATTTCAATTGCATCTCACGTGTTACTAGATTAAGGAAGAAGGGTTGTTTGAATAGGTTGCATTTGACTTTTTTCATTCATGAGACTGTTTAGAGTCTCAAATCAATTCCTACTGACTTTCTAAAATATGTTGGGAGAAAAATACATCGTGATAAATAGCAATTGCAATGGAAATACCGAGAAGGAAAAAGAAACATTCAGTTGCTTGGCAGGGAACCATTCAATTTTTAGAAGATACCTGTCGCTTGTTTTCCTTCCTTTTCCTCCCACCGGAAGGAATTTTAACTCTTTCACTGCTCATTAACATTCCAAAGCGGGCAAGGGGAAAACACCCGCATTTCAAAGACTTGCTGTTTTTATCAGGATACAAGTCCTGTCCAGACCCACTCTGTGTTCAGACCACCCACCTCTCAGACCACCCCCCACCAGGAGCCTGCTTTGAGTGATGATGTTTTCTGTGGGGAACTACTTAGTCTCTATTTCCTCAACTGTAAATTGCATATAAGTATGAGATTTACTTCAGGGTGCTAAGAACCATAATTTTCAAATTTTTATGCTCATAATCCTTGGTAAGGCATACATTTTGCATCCAAACTCAGTACTCACATGCCCATGAATACATACACACATATGTATATGTGCATACCTGGGTTCATTGCTATGCACCTATCTGGAATTGAAATTTCACAAAAGAAGAGTTATCTAGATTCGATCAAACACATCCACACATTTTAATTCTACTTTTTGCAGGTCTATAAAAAATGATTTTTGGAACCCACTACATTGATTCTGTGACTACTGGATGAAAGCATGGAGTTTAGGAAACACTGATTTAGAGCAGGTGTTGGCCACTATGGCCAAGCAACGTTTTTGTAAATAAAGTTTTATTGGAACACAGCCATGGCCATTCATTTACATGTATTCTATGACTGCTTTCTTGATATAATAGCAAGGTTGGGCAGTTGTATAACAGGGCTTCAGAGGTTGCTTTTGCTAAGAGCACTGACTCTTGGCTTGGGCCTGCTGATGCCTGATGGGTAACTAAAAGCAGGATAAGAGATTCACATCTCTGCCTTCATTTTGCATCTGTCTCCTCTGCGACATGAAACTTTGGGTCAGATTCCTGCTCAACTCAGCATGTAGATGACTTAATCACTTAAAGAGTGTCCATCCCAAAACTGGCCATGCAGGGTCAATTAGTACTAAATTTACCTAACCTCTCCTGTTCCCCCTCAAGACTCGAGACACCAAGAGAAGGATAACTGGGGTGTTTTCAAGAGTTCAGGAACAAGGAGACTTGCAGGCAGATCATCCCATAATGGGATGGTGCCCTAAGAGAGAGCAATTACCCCCAAAACTGGAACTGAGGCTACCCCCCTAAGCAGGAGGAATCATCTCCTGCGGGAACTGAGTTACCCCCTCTAGCAAGGACAGCTTTTTCCGCAGGACCTCACAGAAACAGACTGAGAGAATGACCCACCCGTCCACAGTTTGGCCAAGACTGCTAACTATTCACCTTTCCCCACCACACACACCATGTGTTTGCTCGTATACAATCCTGGAGCCCTTGCCTCTGCTTCCTGCAGGCAGGGCTTGGGAGGAAAGTTCCCTGCTTCCCAGTTGGCCACACTGAATAATGAACTCCTTTCTTGGTTCATCACAACTCCTGTCTCTTGTTAGAGTCTCCAGGCAGCAAGTGGCAGAACCTGGTCTGCTGGGAGCCCCAGCCTCTGTCCTGGGACTCCAGTAACACTGTCTGTCTCCTGGGAGCCCCAGCCTCTGTCCTGGGACTCCAGTAACACTGTCTGTCTCCTGGGAGCCCCAGCCTCTGTCCTGGGACTCCAGTAACTCTGTCTGTCTCCTGGGAGCCCCAGCCTCTGTCCTGGGACTCCAATAACACTTTCAACAGAGACTGTATCATCCCTAATGCTGAAATTTACTGTCTGGTCCTTTAAGAAAAAGTTTGCAGACCCTGGATTTAAAGAATTTAATGTAATCCACCTAATGGAAAGGCTTTAACCCAATGCCTGGGGCACCAGACATACCTTTATTATTATTATACATGGTGTCGCTGCTGTGATTGTCCAACTAAGAAGTCATGGGAGGAGCTTTCTCATCAGATATATATGATAAAGAGACCTAGCTCAAAAAGTAAGAGGGAGGTGGAGGATTTAAATAACAGAGAGGGTCACTCTCTTTTTTCCCTCAGGCTTGAGATACATATATCAGCCCAGACAGTCCCCAAATTGGCATTATCAGCCTCTTTACCGCCGGGCAAACCAGCCGACAGTGAGGTTAGACCACATTTAAGCTTTTAAACCCCTTCAGATCCCTCTACTGAAGGTGCCCTGCTCTTCTTCCTATAGTCATTAGAGACTAAATCTCTGATAAGCAAAGTAAATTAGATGCAGTGACATTCTGCTAATTGAGTCCTCTCCTCTGCTTGGCTGGGCTGGGCTGTTAATTGCCATGGAATCTTATCAATATGGCGGCTGACTGGCAGATAGTGGTTCATGGAGAGAAGGATAAGGACCCCAGCTCTCCTGGGTCAAAGTGGATATCAAATCTTCAGGTCCCACCTGCAACTATCCAAGGCAATATGGGTTAAAAGAGAGACAAAACCGTCATTCAAAACTCATGGAGGGGGAGCAGAGGAAGGTGGAAAACCTCCAGATACGTGTTAAGCAAAAAAGAAAGGGCCAAGATTACAGATCATGCATTATTAAAGCTGCATTTCCCCCTCTTTCCATCCCCATCAAATTTTATTTCAGTGAAACACAAGGGTTTAAAGAGAGATAAAAGACTGTAAAATATAAATTAAGTCCTATTTATTTCGCTTCCCTGAGCCAAACGTGTTGGGCTCTGTCTGAATGTGTTGCCCAGACCGTCTGAATGAGGTGGTTTTCAGCTGCATGAATATCTATGATTTGCTGACATCTGGCAGTGGGGTCCTGCAGCCAATCACAGCCCAGCTCCCTGGAAACCATTAGGTTCTGTTGGAGGGTCTCTGCTCTCACTTCTTTTCAGAATTACCCTGATAACCATTTGTTAAACTTCCAAAGAGACGAAACGTGTCTGTGGAAATGGCGGGGATGGAGCTATGGTGGGCTTTTGTTGAAGCTGCCTCTGCCCAGCCCAGCCCAGCCCAGCCCCAGCCTACTCAAAGGCCCCCAGTCACTAATTCTCTAACAGGTCCCCGTTGTAAGAATTTCGGGTGTAAATAAAGATGAGCCCATTGGATTGGCAAAAATCAAACTGACTGATAGTACCCAGTCTTGGCAAGAAGGCAGGGACTCCGGGCGTCTCACGGCTGCTGGTGGGAAGGAGATTGGCAGAGTCTTTCCCAGAGGATTTTGGAGGGTGGGATAAGGGGTTAGTGATGAAAACACTAAATATAAAATGTCACTGTCTTTTGATCCAGCAATGCTACCCGCTCTTTCTTTTTAATACTCCACAATTTATTTATCGATTTACTCTTAATAGACGTTTGACCTATCACTGGTTTTCAGCTGTTTTCAATAAAGTTCCCACGAGCCTTGTTCTGTATCACTATCTGTCTAACAGCGTGGCTACAATGAGAAAGACAAATGCTAACAGATCTGGATAAGAAAAGCATCTGGAGATCTCTCCTGCAGCTCTTGCAACTAGTTTGGAAAAAAATTTTCAGAAGTACCATCTGAAGCTGCATATTCCCTAGGACCCGGCAGTTCCACATCCGGGTGTAACAGCAAATTCTTACCCAGAGCTGAGGGTGTGGCAAGACGATTCTGAGCACTGTGTTTGGTGGGAGGTGCTGAGAAGCAAACCCGGGACCTCATGCGTGCGGGGCAAGCACTCCACCACTCAGCCCACCTCCTGCCCCGGTTTGCAAGCACTTTATACACACCGGCTCCCTGTTGAGAGCTGATGCTTGTTTTAGTCCACCTTCTCACCGCTGCCACTGAAAATCCAACCAGAACAACTGTAGAGGAGGAAGGGCTTATTTAGGGGCTCATGGTTTCAGAGGTCTCAGTCCCTAAGGGACTGTCTCCATCCCTTGGGGCTCAAGATGAGGCAGGACATCATGGTGGAAGAGTGCGGCAGAGGGAAGCAACTCACGTGAGGATCAGAAAGCAGAGAGAGAGAGAGAGAGTGTCCACTCTCCAGATGCAGATATATACCCCGTAGCCACAGCCCCAGGGAGCCACCTCCTCCAGCCACCTGCCACCCACTTGCCTCCAGTTACCACTCGGTTAATCCCACAGGGATTAATTCACTGATTAGGTGAAGGCTATAATCTAATCATTTCTCCTCCAAACCTTTTTGCATTGTCTCACATGTGAGCTTTTGGGGAACACCACATCTAAATCATAACAATGCTTTCATTACAACCCTCTCCTGCCTCTACGTCGCTACCCTGAAAAAAATACACATGTCACCAACATGAGTACTTTCTATGTGTTAGGCATAGTTCAAAAGGGTGAATTTTCCCACAAATGCTTGCAACTTAATAAAAACTATCAATCTCCCCATTCTACAGATGAGAAAGAAGAGGCACAGAGAGGATAATTCCTTGGCACAAGCTAACCACAGGTAGCTCAAGTCCAGGAATAGAACGGCAGAGTACTCAAACCCAGTCCAACCCTACAACTGACCAAAGTACCACAAAGGTTTGCACAAGAGGTCTATAGCTAAATGGCTTTGGATGCTGTCACACTGGGAGCCACCTAAAAAGCCATCAATGGGAGCCTGTGGACAGTCGTACTACTAAATGCTTTGTGGCTGTTCTAAAGAACAGGGGAGGTCTCTATGTTCTGGTAGAGAATGATCTTCAAGATAAAATGTTAAGAGAAAAGATCGGTTTTATGCATCTTGTGATCTGTTGACTTTTGGCTTTAAAGGCTCTGTTTCTAGAGAAGACAGGTTGACAGGGAAATTGAGAGGAAGTTAGAGAGATAGCTCACACACACCCCAACACACGTGCACATGTCCCCCCCGTATCGACATCCCTTTAGAGCAGCACCCGTTACAACCAACGAACCTACGCTGACACGCCAGGACCACCCAAGTCCAACCTGACCACCAAGCTCAGGTGGGTGTTTGCTCTTGGTGGCTCTTTGGGTCAAGGGGACTGTATAATGACATGCAAAACCATTATGGTATCTGGAGGAATGGTTTCAGCACCTGAAGTTCCTCAGCACCTCTCCTACTCATCCCTCCCTCCTGAGCCCTGCCCACTGCCCATCTTTTTGCCCGCTGCATAACTTTCCCTTTTCCAGGATGCCATACAGCTGGAGTCCCCCAGGACACTGCCTTTGCAGGACAGCGTCTCTCATTCAGTCATACGCATTTAAGTTTCCTTTGTGTTTTTTCATGGATTATTAACTCATTTCTTTTTAGAGTCAAATAGTACTTGATTATCTGGATCCACCATAGTTTATTTATCCATGTGCCTATAAAGGGCATCTTGGTTGCTTCTAAGTTTCGCCGATTATGAATGAAGGTGCTATATGTAAACCCATGTACATGAGTTTTTTTCATGAGGCCTGTTTATTTTTTTTAATAGTGTGTTTTGTGCACATACACATCTGTGTTTGAATCTCAAAAAAAAAAATTGCAACAATTATTAAGTGTAGTTAACCGCTGGAGAAGAATCTGGAATCTAGTGCAGAGATGATGTGAAAAATAACCGTTATTGTTTATTCTTTTAAAATGGGTCACTCAATGTGTGTGCACATTGGATATGCATTCATAAAGTTGCTTGAAGAACAAAAGAACTAACTAGGAAAAAAGAAAAAGAAATAGAGCAGACCCTGCCTTGCACAGCCCACCGGGGAAGCCCATGCTCTGTAACAATGCTCAAGACCACCCGCCTTACTGAGCTGAGCTGAGGCTCTACCATCGGTCCTCGTTGCTCGCAGACACTATATGTACTTGCCTACATGCTAAAATTTATTTGTAATTCCCAAATCAATATCTGTGGTGCTTCTACAGCCATCCACAGATGTGCACTGGTGCAGAGCACAAAAACGTGTCACTCAGCACACAAGCTCCCAGCTGGGGCCGGAGGAGGCAACGCCCAGCTTCTCGTTCAGCCATCCTGTGGCAGACTAAAGTCCCTGGCACGAAGGATTTCATGCTTTCTTTTGTTTTTGGTGGCTTGTTGTTTTGTTACCCCCATCCCGGAGCATTGGTGAAGTCTGTCTCGTGTTCTTGGAAGCAAGAAGGCTGTCACATGCCTCGCAGAGGCAAGATGTACAGAAGAGAAGCTTCATTCAAGCATGAGTTACAGGGTTGTTGGCCATGAGTTCAATGTTAATGAATTAAATATATATTCACTGTATATAATACAGTGTCTCTAAACAGAAGCGCATATAGTACAATGTCAGGTATTGATTTAGTTGACAAAAATGTTGGCTCGCGGCAACCTTGCCCTGTCTTTCCTTAGCAGCAGTGGTTCAGTCCTTGCTGATTTGGTGTCCATGGTAGCTTCATAAACCAGCAAACTACAACCCGTGGGCCACTGTCTTAGTCAATAAAGTTTTATTGAAACACAGCCACCCCTGTTTGTTTACACACTGTCCTCAGGAGCTTTCACCCTATAATGGCAAAATGAAGTTGCCATGACCCAGACCCTGTGGGTCTCAAAGCTTAAAGATCTCATACTGGCTCTTTTGAGAAAAAGTTTGGCAACCCCTAGATTGTAAACACTCACCATTTAGCAGCAGGTACTGGGCCAGGCACCATGTGGGCCAGGTGATACATTACTGTGAACGCTAACTGCTCCTGGGTGGGTGGCCCATGCTCAAGTGTAAAGTCTTATTTAATCCTCGCTTCTACACCCGGAAAGGTGGCTCTTCCTTATCCATTTTACCCATGAAGAAACTGAGGCTCAGAGAGGTGACAGGAACCAGCCATGGTCACACAGAGCAGGGAGCAGGAGCCGCGTCTGGCTGCTCCAAGGCACACACACTGGCTATCATGAGCTCGCCCCTCGGTGGAGGAAACAGGGAAGGTGGGCAGATGGGAGCAAAGAGCTTCCCTGGATGAAAAGCCGTGGCCCCGTGTCCTGGGTGCTAACACGGTGTCCGCGTGGAAGCAGCAGAAGAAAAGACAGGACCGACTGGGTAGCACTGGATCTCTCCCGTGTCCAACAGGCGCTGGGAAGAAAGTCCATGAGGGCTCAGAGCTGCCAGGAAGGAGTGCCCACCTGGAGGAGGAGGAGCAGGCGCTGTCCAGGCCCCACCCACAGCCCCCGTGACCCTCCCCGTGCACACGGTCAGCTCCTGACTGCAGCCCGGGGCTCTCCACCCATGCTGAGAGGCGCCCCGACCCCCGACCGGAGCTTCCTGGAATCCCTTCCCCA
This sequence comes from Sciurus carolinensis, assembly GCF_902686445.1. NCBI lineage: Eukaryota > Metazoa > Chordata > Mammalia > Rodentia > Sciuridae > Sciurus > Sciurus carolinensis. The sequence goes on along the minus strand of NC_062230.1, from coordinate 28,515,496 downwards.
GCAAGTTACCCAGATCCTCTCTCAGGTTCTGCTTCTGGAGAAGCTTTCAAAACCATCAGCTATCAGTCATGTGCAGCAGGGTGATGTATTGAGGTAGTAATTCCAGTTTTGTTCTCATTCTAATGAACAAGTTGGCCTTGTTAAGATGAACATAGTCAATTACTTTGATCTTCCTCTCCGTTCTTCTTTGAGCTTCTTGTCACTTTCAATTAACTTATTGCCATACATAACAATGTACAGAGGGTAGCAAAGTAGAAAATAGAAAGAGCCCAGGTCCAACCTGGATCCTGTTACCCAGACTTCTCGTTCTTTATCTGGGTTGGTTGAGTCTTTTCTTACTTGCAGCCTAGTGTAACCCTCCTGACACAAGCGCCAAGATGCTTTATAAAAGCAACTAAGGATGCCCCAAGTGGTATTTCTGCCCCCAAAGCATTACCTGTTTCAACAAGTCAAACCAAGAATCATTCAACAAAATAATTATGCTCCTCAAAAAAATATCGAAGTCAAGAAACACAGGAACTGTTCTAGAATAGTAAAGATTAAAGAGACAAAACATGTGAATGGGATTTAGGATACTAGATTAAACCCTGGACTTAGGATAGGGGGAAGTTTGACATTTGATAAAATTTGAATATAATCTATGGAATAGATAATAGTAGTGTAGTGATGTTATATTTCCTGACTTTGCAAAGTGAGCTGTGGTTATGTAGAAGAATGACCTTGTTCTTAGGAAATACACATTGAAACACTTAGGGGTACACATACAAAGACACTCTTGAATGTTTCAGAAACACAGAGAGAGAGAGAGAGAGAGAGAGCATGTATTAGTCCATTTTCTGCTGCTATAACAAAATACCTGAAGCTGGGAACTTTATAAAGAAAAGACATTTGTTTGACCCATGTTTCTGGTGACTGCAAAGTCCAAAGGGCACAGCACCAACATGTAGGCAAAGGGCCTCTGTCTGCATCACAAGAAGTCAGAGTAACGGAACAGAAACCAGCCCCATGCAGAAGGGGCCAAGCATGCAGGGTGGCCTGGCTTTATGACAAGCTGCTTCTGCAAGGACTAACTCACTCTGCAAGGACTGGCTTTAATTCCTTCAGGGGCAGTACCCCTAATAATCTGCCCACCTTCCACGAGACCCAAATGTTCCACCACTGCAACTTCTCCACCCTGGGGACCAAGCTTCAGCATATGACCTTTTTGGGGACAGACCACATCCAAACCATAGGAAGGTGTGGGGAGGGTAAAGCAAATGAAGCAATATAAATTATGGGTGAATCTGGATCAAAACTATCATCAAATTCTTTATGCTGTTTTTGCAAGTGTCCTGTACATTTGAAATTATATCAAAATTAAAATTTACTCACTTATCCTAGTGGGGAAAGCTCAGTTTACCTCTGTTCTTTCTCCCTTTCTGGGACTACCAGCAGGTAAAGAAGAAAAGAACAAAATAGAAAAGCCAGACTGAGGTTAGAGGGAATACAGATTGACGCAAAAGTCTTCAAGCGAAGAAACGCAAACTTTCTTCTTTTATCTGAAAGCCCCTCTCTGCAAAATGAGGTGACTTTGAAGGAATTACCCCAGGGAGTTCAAATGCTATCAAGTATAAAAAATAATAACTGTGTGCTGTGTTGAGAACAGTTCTGCTTTATGTGTATCAACTCATTTAATTTTACCCCATTTCATCATTTATCATATGATTCTCAACCACTGGAGATGTATTCATAATGCAATCAATCCAATGATTTCATATGCATTGGTGAATATTAATCTATTAACAATATTTAATAATTTATTGTGCATTAATAAAAGTTAATGTCTTATATGTCACAGTATTTAATTTAGCATTTAATTTACCAAAGTGAAGACCTGGAATTTTTTTTTTTAAAGTTTGTTAAAACCAACAGCTCATGAAACTCAAAGCTAACATTCAGTATGAGCCAGCACTTGGCATGCATAGCTCACGAGTAGATTGATGCTTTCCAGCGGCCCAGGAAACGAGTACCATCATTATCCCTCATTTCACACTTAGAGGGGTAGAGGGCTTGCTCAGTTCACAGGGAAACTCTGCCATGGAGCTGGATGCAAATCCAGGGTGGTACGACTTCAGAGCCAGCAAAGAGATGATTTTGAAAACATTCTGCAAGCTGAGATTTAATCAAACGGAGTGTGTGGTCAGCTGCAGGCCCCAGGCCCCAGGGAACATAAATCAATGAGAATAAAGCTCAGTCTAGCAGCTTCCCTAGTTCAAAATCCAAATTACATGCACACACGCATCAGCGTTTGTGACTCCAAAGAGCAGCTCGTTTAAATTCTGTCGTACTGGCCTCCCTACCCTCGTATTGTGCATATTTAAATTCAGCTTCAAAAACACTTTCATCTTTGTGGTTTTTTAAGGAACTTCCCAGGGCTGACAGCGAGAGGCGTCCAACATCCTATCTGCTGGAAGCACATCTAAGTTGGTTGAGTCTTAACAAACCCCACAGGTTCCCGAGGCCTTTGGACAAAATGTGGCAAACAATTAAGGAACAGCGCGTGAACAGAGCTGTTCACAGAAGGACCTCGGAAACACAAGCCACGCTGGGGGCCGCTGTGCCCCCCTGGTGTGGGGCGTTCATCCAAGCAGCGTTGTGCCGTCTAGACACTCTGCTGGAATTGGCTTTTTTAACTTTTTTTTTTTTTTACTTATTCTTTGGCTCCTCTTTTGCAAAGAAGCGTCTCATCTAATCCCCTCCCCTCTCTGCTGCTGCTGTGCCCTCTCCCCGTCCCCCGCCCACTCCAGTCAAAAGTGAACACTACCTAGTGGCCTGAGTTTTTTTTTTCTCCTGTGACCAAAAGGCCTGACAAGAACAATTTTAGAGGAGGAAAAGTGTGATGGGCTGACAGATCTGACTCCATGAGAATGTTCTAGGCCAGACTCTAAGGGAAATGTCTAAACAGACTCCATTTTGCTCTGAGACTCCATGTTATGTAGGAAATAAGCTTCTCCCATGGGAACACCCCGCCTCTGTGCCCATCATCAGTTACTTGGTGTGACATGTTTAATAATATACAATGGCAACTCCTAGGCAGTAAAGAATTGCTCTCTTTGGATTCCTGTTGCTCCTAAACAATGTACCATGTGAACAGTGATTGTGTGGATGTTAGCGACCATTCTCTAGTTTGTACCTAGGTAAGGGTCATTTTGACCCACTTCCCCCTCTGTCGATGATCTCATGTGTTAGTTCGTAATTTTGAATCATAGCAACAGACACTTATGATTGATGTGATTTTTGGTATAAGATCCCCTACAACCCTGTGGTCAGGGCTGTTCTCCCAATAGCCATTTTTTGGGGCCTTGTGTGAGACAGTCAACCAGCCAGCCCAATAAAGACTCTCAAATTTGGACTCCTCAGTGGTGACCGGTCTGTCTTTAAGTTGCGCCCCATAACAAAAGTATATTTGGGGGCTCACGGTTTCAGAGGTCTCAGCCTAGAGATGGCTGCTCCATTCCTCGGAGCCTGAGGTCAGGCAGAGACCCATGGCAGAGGAAAGCAGCCAGGACATGGCACCAGGAAGCAGAGAGACTCTCCTCACCACAGATGAAATATGTCCCAAAGGCACACCCCCAGGGACCCGCCTCCTCCAGCCACACCACCCCGCCCCGCCCCCCGCCTGGGTGGCCACTGGTGAATCCCATCAGGGCACTAATGCACCGATTAGGTTAAGGCTCTCCTAACCAATCATTTCGCCTCTGAACTTTCTTGCATTGTCTCACGCTTGAGCTTTTGGGGGACACCTCACACCTAAACCATAACAATACCCAAGAGGGAAATGGGGTTTCCATTTTCATGAGTTTCCAGCTTCCCTGATGGACTCTGCAGGCTTGGCTTATGCTACCTTGGCCTCCATTGTTATAAATGCCACCCAAATAGCAGGGCTGAACTAAGGCAGGCCATTGGGCACCTGGGCACCACATTTAAGGAGACTCTTGCTCTCTGGACATGCTAGTGTCCTGGGAGCCTCCCTGGTCTCATTTTAGACCCAGTTCTGCTGAGCACACCACCTCCACCCTCAGCACCTCCTCTTCTTCTCTCCCTTCGCCCCCTTCTCAGTATCCAGAGTGAGCATTTTGGAGGAGAAATCTAATCTCGGCACCCGTGGGATGAAACCTAGAAGACTCAGCAGAGCCCTCGCAATGCAGCCACCTCCCTGGCTGGGCTGACGAAGCCCTTCAGATCTGGCTCCTCCCTTCTTGTCCCACCAGGCTCCCAGAAGGTTCTGGACACCACCAGGCTCCTGGAACCAGATCCACCATCTGATCTGGGTTTTACAGCTGCCACCCCTTTCTTAAGCAGCCGCCCCTCTCCAATTTTCCAAGCTAATTCCAACTCAGTTTTCACATCTTGTGGGGGAAAAATATCAGCCTAGCAGACCGGGAGGGGACTGCATTATAGCTCGAACCTGGCTCCAAGCCAGCCCCTCCACTCGCCACCCTGATGTCGAGTCACCGCACATCTCGGGCCTCCACTGTCCTCACGCGTGCTTGGAGAGAGGGCCACTTTGTGAATTAGCAGCAGGTGTGAGGCTTTCGGAAGGTGGTCCGCGTAACACTGTAAGATCAGGGCCGGGCACGCGGAAAGTGTATCAGGTATCAGAGGTTATGACGCCACCTTCACTAGCACATTCCCTGGGATCCCGTATGTCTGGATGCCTCTGTGGCACCTGTCCTTAATTCTGTCACCCTCATTGGGCTGTCTTCCCCTCTGGACCACAGCCAGCAGCAGGAACTGGGTCTGTCTGTTCTCTGCTCTCCCGCTCCCATACCCTCCAGCACATGTGTGTATGTGCTGAACGAGGCAGGACAGAGACCAGAAATAGGCAGAGCGGAGACATAAAGGGAGAACGAGAAAATACCATTTTATTTCAGAAGCTCTGCACACTTTTCTGGGCCAGTCACTTCCTGAACCAGTGTCTGTTTGTCTCTCTCTCTTTGGCCTGTTACTCCCAATTTCCAGGGAAATCTGTAAATCTACCTGTGCACTGTTCATTAATAAACAGATTTAGAGAGCTATGATAGTTTGAGAAACCTACAATTTAGGAGACTGTCCGGTGCTATCTGTTGGTCTGATAATGAAGACCACATCAGCCTAAGGATTCTGAGAACAACCAGACCACTGGAATCCATCTTGAGATCACCAGACTGATGTCGTCCTTAAGAACGTCCATACCCACCCCTCACCAAGTTTCCTTTAGAGCCAGGAACCCTAAAACACATCTCTCAAGATGGCCTGTCTCTCCCTACAGTGTGCACCTGTTTTCCTATTTGAACACCTCTGTCTTGCCTCTGATGGGTGCCTGCCTGCGGAAATGCTTTTCCATCGTGGATGCCAACAACCCCACAGGCCCTGAGTCAAGCTCCCCATTTTCTCTGGGAGCTCCCCAGACCCTTCTCCAGAGACACATCTTCTCCTGTGACCCTGAATGCACGCGCCACCCCACAGAAATACTTCCCTTCCAGCTCCAGAAAAAGCAACCAAAGATTTAGATGAACCCAGGAGCTCTCTGCAAGCCAAGCTTCCGGGTGACTTTGGAAGCCTCAGCTTGTGCCGAGTATCAACCCCACTGAACGTGGGCTGATCACACGCCCAGTAACCCAAAGTCCTTGTCCTCGGTGAAGTGGTAGCCAAGATGCTTAACCTTCAAATCACTTCTCAGGCTGAAGTCAAAAAACGACACTGGTCCCAAATGCAGGGTCAAGAGCGCAGCGTCTAGAACCAGACAGGCCTCCGCTCAACCCCACAGCTCGCGACTGCACACCGTGTGGCTTTAAGCAAGTCCCCTGACTTCCCTGAGCTGCAGAGCTTTTCATTTCGAAAGGGCAGATCATAATAGTACCTGCCTCAGAGGGCTATTTGTGCAGAGGAAATGAGAAAATCCACTCAAGTCACCTAGGTACAAGATTGGCAGATAGAAAACACGAAGTGACTTTTCTTGGTTGTTATTGTTACTTTCATTACCTAGCCGGACCAGTTCCATCCACATCCCGTATTTTTGACTAATCTCTTCTATGAGCTTTATTTTTTCTTTCTTTCTTTCTTCCTTCCTTCCTTCCTTCCTTCCTTCCTTCCTTCCTTCCTTCCTTCCTTCCTTTCTTTCTTTCTTTCTTTCTTTCTTTCTTTCTTTCTCTTTCTTTCTTCCTTCCTTCCTTCCTTCCTTCCTTCCTTCCTTCCTTCCTTCCTTCCTTTCTTTTTTTTTTCCCCACTTCAACTTAAAGATGGAAAAACACACATTTAAGGTTCAACTCCTGGAAGCATGAGACAAAGCTAATATCTTTTGTAATAAAAACAATGGAAAAATTTTATTCCAAACCAATGGCCAATGTGGAGCAGCTAGACCTGGGCTTTTGCTGTCTTCCTTCTGCTGATTTGGATGGATCCTAAGGTTCCGTGTCCCAGAACTACCTGTGGCTCATGGCGCTGTGATCCTCACGTGGTAATGACTGTGTGGTGGTGGATTTTGAGGAAGTTAAAGACAATTGCATTGTGCTCTTAGAAAGTTCTTTCTTCTTTGTAAGTATGTAGTGTTGCTTACCTAAGGGGAGTAAAAGATACAAAAAAGGGAATAATAAATAGGCCTCGCCTCCTCTGCCACCCCGTATTGATTGTTGGTGGGCACCCGGAGCATCGTCTTACGCAGGATTTGGATGCAGCTCTCAGGTTGAGTGGGAAAGAGAGCATTCATCGATTAGTCATGTCTACCCTGGGCGTGGGCAGGGCAGCGGGTACCAGAGCAGAGCATCTCTAGATTAAAAACACTTTTTCCAGAGGACTAGAGGATTCTATCTCCTCTTAATCTTCCCCGTGCCCTTTTTCTCTCTCATTCTTACTGTCTGATTGTACTGCCGTATAAGAGTCCAAAAATAAAGTTGTAGTTAGTCTAAATTGATTTTTTTTTTTCCATCTGAGATGCAAAATGCTTCAAGGGTGATTTCCAGAGGAAGAAACCTTTTCAAATTTAAGTCGGGGGCCAACACATTTCCAGTGGTTGTTGACAGACCCCTATGCCATTTAGAGGCTTCCTTCCCAAGCTCAAGTTTCCAAAGCAACCAATTCACAATCAAGAGAGTAAAAGTAATAAGAGTAGCCAATCTGTCAGACAAGCAGGAGGTGCCCAGCATTGGGCTGGCTCAACCATTCTTTATGATATGCTCTAATGATAAAATCCTGACAAATAATGAATCTGTATAATGAGTATATGGGACACATATTATATTACTTTTATGTACATTTCAGTTTGTTTGTTTTTTGTACCACAGATGGAACCCAGGGGTGCTTAACCACGGAGTCACATCCCCAGCCCTTTCTATTTTTTGTTTTGAAACAGGGTCTGGCTAAGTCGCCAAGGCTGGCCTCCAACTTGTAATCCTCCTGCCTTAGCCTCCCGAATCACTGGGATTATGGCGTGCACCCAGCATCAAGTTTTTCATCAGGGAAAAATCTAAAAAAATATACAATGTCAGATTTAACTGGCCAGTGAGAACCTGGTCCTGGTTGGTCTTTAAAAACCTCCCTCGTCTGGGGGATGAGGACCCTGTGCCAAGCACTCAGCAGGTCTAACCTCACTCAGTCCTCACAGCCACCTGCAGACAGGTGGACCATCTGCGGGCCCCTGGTGATTGAAGGTGAAGGAGGTGGCTAGCCCAGAGTCCCCTGGCCGAGAAGTGGCTGAGCCACCGTTCAGCTCAGGTGGGCCTGAACTCTGATCCGGGGTTCTGGACCTCCTATGCCAGGTTATATGTGACTCTTTTTTAGCTTATGATAAAATAAACATAAATTCACCACTTTATCCACTTTTAAGAGTACAGCTCAGCAGCACTGAATGCACTCACACTGTTGGGTGACCATCAATAATCCCCCAACTAGCACTCTCCCCATCAACCAATACCCCCACCCCTGCCCCTAGAAACCACTGTTCTACTTCCCTCCTCCATGAATTTGACTACTCTAGACACCTCATATAACTAGAAGGAAACAGTATTTGTTCTTTCTCCACTTGGCATAATGTCTTCAGAGTCCATCCAGTTCGTCCAGACTTGTCCTTCTTTTTAAGTCTGAGCAATACATAGATCTTTTAAAATAAAATTTCCTATCCAGGCACGGTGACGCACGCCTGTAATCCCGGCAACTCAGGAGGCTGAGGCAGGAGGATTGCAAGTTTGAGGTCAGTCTCAGCCACTTAGTGAGGCCCTAAGCAACTTAGTGAGAGGCTGTCTCAAAATGGAAAATAAAAAGGGCTGAGGATGTGGCCCAGTGGGTAAGTGCCCCTGGGTTCAATCCCCAGTACCCAAAAGAAAAAAAAAAAGTTTTCTAACACTGGGTGTGTGTGTTGATAAATAAAACATTATTTCTACTGTCAGTCAATGACTTCATACCTGGAAGTACAGACAGATAACAAGGAATCCCAGAAGATGCACAAATACAGCTCTGTGGAACCCTCCAGGAGAACAGGTTGCAGGGTTGCTAACTGATGAATTAAAATCCCAATTCTTCCACCTTTGAGCTGTGAGCTACTAGGCAAGTTATTTTTCCTCTCTGCATATTTTCCATTTATAGAAGGGGGTAGTAATAATAGCTACTTCTGAATCGTAATTGGGTTTACATGAGTCAGTCTATGGAAAGCACTTAGACCAGTGCCTGGGACATGACATTCATGATAGGAATAAATAAAACAAAGCCACAATCCGACGGGAGCAGTCTGAGGGGAATGTAGCACTTCAGTTAGATTTTGGAGGATGAGGTGCTTTTCCTTTAGTAGGGTTGTCAGAGCAAACACGGACTTTCACTTGATCTTAGCCAAAAGGTCAAGGAGGGATTCAACTTGAACTTCAGATAAACAACAAATATTTTTAGTACAACTATGTCCCGAACATTAGACACTCATGGCTAAATACTTAGGAAATGCAAGGTTCCTGGTGACCATGTACTTGAAACCTTAGAACATTGTAGTCAAATTGATGAGCATAATGAGACTGGCTTCTAATGGAGCTGGAGAAAGTGCAGGAAGAGAAGGATGATCTTGGAGTTTTAAATGCCCAATTCAAGGCCCACGTAAATGACCCGATGACCTGTGTCTGCCATCATCTCCTGCTTCCCTTGTGGGGCTGATATTGCTGAAAAGGAAACTCAGAATCTCATCCTGGGATTGGCTGAATAACCATGAAAACTGAATTCACAAATTCCCAGGTGCCCACTGTCAAAATGAGGGTATTGGTTAGGAAGAATTGAGAATTAAAAGTAGGAATGGCCCATTGCACAAGAAATAAAAGCAAGAATCAATAACTGGGATAGATTCAAACTAAAAAGCTTTCTCTCAGTAAAGGAAACTCTCTCTTCTCAGCAATGTAAAGAGAGAGCCTACAGAGTGGGAGAAAATCTTTGCCACTCATACTTCAGATAGAGCACTAATTTCCAGAATCTATAAAGAACTCAAAAAACTCTACACCAAGAAGACAAATAACCCAATCAACAAATGGGCTAAGGAAATGAACATACACTTCACCGAAGAAGATCTACAAGCAATCAACAGATATATGAAAAAATGTTCAACGCTTTAGTAATAAGAGAAATGCAAATCAAAACTACCCTAAGATTCCATCTCATCCCAATTAGAATGGCAATTATCAAGAATACTAGCAACAATAGGTGTTGGAGAGGGTGTGAGGAAAAAGGTACACTCATACATTGCTGGTGGGGCTGCAAATTAGTGCAGCCACTCTGGAAAGCAGTGTGGAGATTCCTCAGAAAACTTGGAATGGAACCACCATTTTGACCCAGCTATCCCACTCCTTGGCCTATACCCAAAGGACTTAAAATCAGCAGACTACAGAGATACAGCCACATCAATGTTCATAGCTGCTCAATTCACAATAGCCAGACTGTGGAACCAATCTAGATGTCCTTCAATTGATGAATGGATAAAGAAACTGTGGTATATATATACAATGGAATATTACTCAGCTATAAAGAATAATAAAATATGGCATTTGTAGGCAAATGGATGAAATTGGAAAATATCATGCTAAGTGAGATAAGCCAATCTCAAAAAACCAAAGGACAAATGATCTCGCTGATAAACAGATGATGACACATAATGGGGGGTGGGAGGGGGAAAGAATGGAGGAAGGAGGGACTGTATAGAGGGAAAAGAGGGGTGGGAGGGATGGGGGGGAAAGAAAAAATAGCAGAATGAATCAAACACCATTACCCTGTGTAGATGTTTGATTACACAAATGGCACGCCTTTACTTCATGTACCAACAGAAACAACATGTATCCCATTTGTTTACAATAAAAAATGAATTAAAATAAAAAGTTGGACTGGGAACACACATGCAGATTCCAGTGAAGCTGGGCACACTGAACCCCTAAACTCTCCCGTTTGCTCCCCCCAGCCCTGGGCTAGGCAAGTCATCCCTGTTTTGCTTAGAGGATCTGTGACGTCTCTCTTGAACGCGTTGCCCGGCAGGACTCCACTCATTCTGCCAACTCACTCCTGTCACCCTCTTGGATTCCAGACCTATAACTAGACACAAGTCCCAGCAGCTCAGAAGGTAGAGGCAGCCTCAGTAACTTAGTGAGGCCCTAAGCAACTTAGAAAGACCCGGCCTCAAAATAAAAGGTGCCGGGGACGTCGTGTCTCAGTGGTTAAGCACCCCTGGGTTCAGTCCCCAGTTCTCCCCAATCCACACACACACACAAAATCCCAGAGAGCCCCACAGGTACCAAGTAGGACCCACATGGAAGGGAGCTATGTCCAAAATAGCTGCATGACTTTTTCAACTCGTACAGGCCTAGATCTCATGAGTGTGTAGGAGGGGCTGTGAAGGGTGTTGGATCATGGTGGAAGCAAGACAAAGTCGGGTCAGGGCAAATTTATCGAATGGACACACCGGATCTTATGCTGCAGCCTGATTAAGTCTCAGGGTTTTCTCTATAAGATCACGCCATCTGCAAACAAGGATAAATTAGCTGCTTCTTTCCCAATTCAGTTGTTTAATTTTAAAAATATTTTTAGTGGTGGAAGGACATGATACCTTCATTTGATTCATTTTTATGTGGTGCTGAGGATCGAACCCAGTGCCTCACGCGTGCCAGGCAAGCGCTCTACCACTGAGCCACAACCCCAGTCCTGCTGGCATTTTTTAACGTAGAAAAAGAAATGTCCCCGATCTACTCCTGAATGGAAACCTACCTGCAATTAGATCTAGCATGGTTCTCTTTTTGTTTAAAAGATTTCCCCTCAGAGCACGCGGAAGACAACGGGAAAGACACGAGCCCCGGTCCCGGTGCTGGTTTTGAAGCGGCTGTCGCGTTTGGCTTTGGTCTTGCCCTGCTTTTCGTTATCTGATTTTCTTGAGTTTTCCACGGTAAATATGGCTTTCTTAAGTACCCAAGCCATTCAAAAGGAAGTGGTAGGGAAGCCGCCAGGGCCTCCTGTGAGCTGTGGCGACAGACCCCGCTCCCTCGCAGCCGCCCAGGAAGGGAGCTTGAGGGACTTGGTCAAGGCCGTGCTGTGCGGCTGAGGGATGATGGTTCCTGTGACAGCTGGGCATCTTCCTTCCCTGTCACATTCCTGCACCTTAATCCCACATCTGGGGTCACTCTCTGTTTACTGAGGAAGAGCCGCGACTCTTCCATGAACCCTCCTGCTCCTGCTCCGTCCCTTCCTGCTGGGTCCCTTCCTGCTCGGTCCCTTCCTGCTCCTCCCTCTTCCCTCCCCCCTTAGGTGTGCCGATGGCTTCCTGGGAGCTGCGGCCTGTTCTGCCTGGACGCTCCTGGGTCTGTACTTTTTTCCTCCCTCCCTGTCCCTTTTCAAGTCATCTCCCGCCCCAGACCTTGCACACTGCGTGACCAGAGAGCTCAGGGTGGCGCGGCCCCTGGGAGGGTCTGAACTCCAGACCAGGAGTCTCCACCTTGGCCGCGTCTCCACAGACCCAGAAGAGCTTCTTCAAAATGCTGCGTGCGGTGCCTGAGCTTCCGCTCTGTGTGATCTAGAGTGGGGAGGGTTCTTAAGACTCTCCCCCCGCGTGACTTGAGGTGGGTCTGTGGTGAGAAACCCTGCCTTAGCCCCTGTGGCCTGCGAGGAGCCCCCACTGGCCTATGCTTTGTGCCCCGGTGGCTTTGATCAGCAAGTCCCATGCCCCAGATTAGCACCCACCATCCAAAGTAGCTCCCCCAAAAGCCTTTGTCCAGACTAGAAGATGGAGTCAGCCAGCAAATTCCACGTGACTTCTTCCTAAATTGACTAATGTGTGTATTTTCTCCTACACGCACAGAGCTCCTGTGGTTTCTCTTCTGCTGTCACTCAGAAGCACGTCAGGGAAGCAGACGGGCCTGGGTCCCCCTCTCCCTGAACACTCAGCAGCTGCGCCGGGTCCGCCCAGCTTCCTTCCTATCTTCTCCTTGGGACCTCCTCTCCTCTTGCCCAGAGGACCACAGACCCTACCCCGTCTCCCTGCACTGCTGCCCCATGCCATCCATTGCTGTGCCACCTGCTGTAGGATCCCTCGAGAGTCCCCTTTTCTGACCACATCGTCCCTCTGCATAAAAACCCGCAGCAGCTCCCAACTGCCAACCCCCAAAACTGCCAGTAGGTGTAACGACAAAATGGATCTGAATGGCGGCTGCAGTTTAAATATGGATGTCCCCCCAAACTCAGGCAGGAGTTCAACCCTCCGAGTCATATGTTAATGGGTGAAGAGGACAGAGACATAACCTGACTGTGGTGTTCAGAGGTAGGCGGGGCCTTTGGAAAGTGATTAGGTTTAGATGGGATCTTAGGGTGGAGCCCCAAGGAATCCTGGTGGCTTGATAAGAAGCAGGAGGGACACCACACAGATGCAGACACATGACACCTTGAGACTCTGCCAGCAGGAAGTAACCAATGCCAGCACCAAGCCCTTGAACCTCCAAAACTGTGAGCTAAATAAACCTCTTTTTTTATAAAACAAGCCTAAGGTATTTTCTGATGGTGATGAAAATCTGACTAACACAATGTTTCTCCATTTTTTAGTTCAAACTATGCACCAGGCACTATGCTTAAGTATGATATATGCACAAGCTCATTTTTCAAATGCTCTATTGTTGTAGTAGTTGACTTTTTGTTGCTATAACACAACACCCGAGGCAGGTTAACTTATAAAGAAAAAAGGTATTTAATGCATAGTTTTGAAGCTGAAAGTCCAAACTTCATAATACAGGCCCTGAAAAGGTCCCTCCTTATTTTATGTCACATTATAGCACAGGAGGGAGAGATTACTTATCAAAACAGGAAGCCAGGCCAGAGAGAGTCTCAAGGGTGTGGCTCAGGCTTTTATGACAACTCACTCTGTCAAGAACCACCTTAACCCCCTGCCAAGGCAGCACCCTCAATGAGGAAGGACCTCCCCTGGACCCCACCTCTTAAAGGGCCCACCGCACTCCACATCACCGCTCTACAGAACAAACTCTGAGAGGACCAACTACACCAAAGTCCCAGAGATGGTGAAAATTTTAAACATACAGAGAAAGGGAGAAAGAATAGTCCAGGTCACTCCTCTCCTCTCTGTAACTCTCATGTTCAAAACTGAAATCCAGAAAGCGACATCTATTTCGTGGCGAAACCGAATGGGCTGCAAAACTTGTCTCAGATAAGTCTGGAACTATTTATACCTTTATTCAAACTACTTATGGGTACTCAAACCTACCCTTGCAGACTTATCCCATGTTTGTTTATGGGGTGCCATCCAGACCCCCATGAAGGGTGTGATGTCATGCACATCACACGTATGGGACTGTCCTTCCAAAATCTGGAAACATCTAAATCCAAAACACATTCGGCCCCTGAGGTTTTTACCTAAGGCTCTCTGCTGTGAGCATCCGAGACCGTTAGCATTTTGACCCCTTTGCTTTTCCATCCGTCGATAGATAGAGATGGAGACAGAGAGACATTCCTTCACCCCAAACCCCTGCAAGCTGCGAAGGTGACCTCATTTGGAAGAGGAATCTTTGCGGATGTGAGTGAGTTTGGGATCTTGAGATGCGATCCTCCTGGACCATCCAGGTGGGCCCCAAATGCAATGGAAGTGTCCTCAAGAGACAGCTAAGGAGAAGCCGGGAAGGAGGTGCGAAGACGAGGCCGGAAGCACGGTGATCAGCCGGAGCCCAGGAGGGCCGGGAACAGCGCCGACGCCCGTCACCAGGGGAGGACACCAGGGAGGATTCTCCCTTCAGGGCCCCAGAGAGCGCAGCCAGCCCTGCCCAGAGCCTCGTTCCAGACCGGGCCCACCACTGTGAGAAGGAGTTTCAGCTGTCTTCAGCCACCCGGTCTGTGGCCGTGTGTGGCAGGGTCCCCAGGACACAGCGCAGAGTCACGTGCAGCTACCGAGGTGGATTCAGACACGGATTCGGATCCAAGTACGTAGAAATGAAAAGAGACCGCTCAGCCTCCAGGGAGGGGTGGTCCTCGCGACTCTTCAGCTCACGTCGTCCAGGGCCTGCGTCTCGCCGAACCCTCCCAGACTCCTGGGGACGCATTAGCTGCCGGTTCCAGAGGCCGGCAATAGCAGCCCCCAGGGCGCCTCTCCCGTCCAGCTCCTGCCCCTCTCCTGGTCAGGTTCAAAGCAGGGGACGGCAGCTGACCCGCCACAGAAGGTACCAGCACGAGTTCCACAAAGACAACTGTGCAGAGTCCAGAACCCAGCAGGCGGGGGACGGGGCAGGTAGCAGTCCCCCTCTTTGAAAGGTGGACGTCCCCACAAGCCCTCTGGCAGGAGGCCTCGGTGGACACATGCAAAGCCGGCCTCCCGGCCCTGCTAGGCGACAGCCAGAGCCTTGGTGGCCACGGGCACCGAGCCTGCCCGGCCCTCTGGTGCTTTGTCCTTCCTGTCATCCAGGGTCAGTCAACGGGGTGACAGGGCTGGGATGGCTGCCCGCTCCGGGGGACGCCTGTGTCTGTCGAGCAAGATGACTCAGGCAGATGGCGCTCCTAGGCCAGCTGCAGAGTGGGAGCCGGCTGGGGGACTAACGAGCCCGTAAATTGGAAAGGAATCAGACTGTCAGATGGCGGAGGCAGGACACCTCGCAGCCCCCCGCCGGAGCCTTCTCCATAACTCAGGGAAAGCAGAGCATTTCCCGGGAAGAGGTCACCTGAAGATCGAGGCGAGTCAGGGTGCTCATTTGCAGGCAGAATTTACGGCTCTATTAGCAAAGTGCCCCCGGAGGCCTTCGGGGAACGGAGAGAGGACAGGACGTCCGTCTTCCAAACTGCAAAGAGGGGCTCCCTCGGGAAGAGGACCCTCTGGGACAGTCAAGGTGAGGGCCCAGCCAAGCCCGTCCAGGGGCAGTCCGTGAGGTGCCAGGGGATCCGTAGGGAGCAAGGAGGGGGAGTCAGGGCCAGCAGACCCTCCCAGCCCCGCCTCGCCCCCACCCATCCAGAAGAATCTGTTGATAATGTACGGGAGTCGGAACGGTTTCATTTAGTGAAAGGAAGCCAGGCACAGAGGCGCACGCCTGTAATCCCCACGACTCGGGAGGCTGAGGCAGGAGGATCACAGGTTCCAGGCAGCCTGGGCGATGTAGCAAGACTCGGTCTCGAAATTAAAAATTAAAGTCTGGGGACGTAGCTCAGTGGTAGAGCATCCCTGGGTTTCCAGCACCAGAACTGAAAAAATAAAAGAAACCACGTTAAGCTCAGCTAACACAATCCCGACAAAACTCATTCAACAGAGATAAATGAATGATCGAGGCACCGGGCCAGGTACTGGCCGTGAAGTGTGAACCGAAGGAGTCCAAGCCTCCGCTTCTCAGAGCTTACTGCCTCCTGGGACACAGAGACCTTAAAAAGAACCCAGTCACAGATCAATTCATAAGTCGTGAGAAGTTCAATCATGAAAAAGAGCAATCATAAAAGGGTAAACTGAGGAACAATAACATTTTCAAGAGTTTGTGGGAGCAAAGGAGGCTTCACGAATCAGGTAGTTCTAGAACAGAAGTGACTGAGGAGCTCCTGGGAGGGAACTCCAGGAAGATTTCCAGCGTGGACACAAAGTAGCACCAGGGACACTTCTGACTGGTCACCACTGCATCGTTGGGTTCTTTGGTCTTTCCTGCTGGACGGTCCCTAGTTACGTGAGTGTATAGGCCAGTTCTGACGGGTTCCATTTCTCTTCAATGGAGCGTTCACAAGAAGCAGCTCGCCTTCAGTTTTGAGGATCCAGGTGCCCGAGAGCTAACGGTTCCACCTACTCAGACTCCTCAGGGATCCTTTTCATTTTAACTTACTTTTGCGATAATGTGAGGCAGCAGGAAGAAAGCAGGGTGACCCGAGAATCCTTCTCAGCAGAAGTCTCCCTAGTCGGGCACAGCGACACAGGCCTGTAATCCCAGCAGCTCGGGAGGCTGAGGCAGGAGGATCCCCAAGTTCAAAGCCAGCCTCAGCAATTTAGTGAGGCCCTAAGCAACTCCTGTCACAAAATAAAAAATAAAAAGGGCTGGGGATGTGGCTCAGTGGTGAAGCACCCCTGGGTTCAGTCCCTGCTACCAAAAAACAAAACCAAACCAAACAAGAAAACAGAAGAAATGTCATTCGATGGAAGCCAGAGTTGAGTGGGAACTAGTTGGAGAAAGAACCTTGATCTCCGAGGAGACCCAGCTGTCTCCTGAAGCTTTACGATTTCTTTGATCAACTGCCCCTGTACAGGGGAAGAAGAGAGGCCCTTTGTCATTTGGCTCTGTGGTTATTTTGTCAACTTTGCTACCAGCGGAACCCACTTCCCATTCACCTGGTGCCGACCTCAACTTGGATGCACAGAGGACTCAGAGGAAATGACCCTACAAGGACATTTGTAGGCCGGCTTCCAGAAACCTAAGGGCAGGAATACCACATGGCAGCTTCTTGCGAGTGTGGACAGGGTGTCAGGCCACCTGGATCTGAAGCCCTGCTCCTACTTACCAGCTGTCTTACCTTGAGTGAGTGACTTAACCTCTCTGTGCATCGGTTTCCTTACTTCTAATGCTTCATAGGATTATTATGAGACTTGAATCATTAATATTTGCAAGGTCTGATGCAGAGTAAGGACTATAGAACTATTTGATAAGTAAATTTTAGCAAAATGGAAAAAAAAAAATTTACTGAAAAAGCATTTAAGTGTGAAAAGCCAAGAATCACTATCACACAGTGGGGCAACTAGGGGGGGCAAGAACGTAATTTATCCCTTTTTAAAAATCAAGAATAAAGGATTTTGACTGCTTTGGCCACAAAGAAGCAATAAATATTTGAGGAGCTAGACATGTCTACCCTGAGTTGAGCATTAACCAATGCTTGTATATATAGAAACACTGGGTGGTACCCTGTAAATATGAACATTTTCTTCTTATTTATTTTTTATTTTATTTGCTCAAATTAGTTGTACATGACAGTAGAATGCATCTATGCATTTTGATAGATCATACATAAATGGAGTGTCATTTCTCATTTCTCTGATCGTACATATTGCAGGATCACATGGGTCATGCAGTCATACATGTACATGAGGTGATAATGTCTGTTTCTCTCTACTGTCCTTCCTTCCCCACACCCCTTCTCCCCCTTCACTCCCCTCTACCTAATATAAAGTAACTCTACTCTTCCCTAGCCGCACCCCCTTATTGCGAAAGAGCATCCGCATATCAAAGAAAACATTCGGCCTTTGACTTTTTGGGTTTGGCTTAGTACACTTAGCATGGTATTCTCCAACTCCATCCATTTACCAACAAATGCTTTAAAGCTGAATGCACCACATTTTCTTTATCCATTCATCTGTTGAAGGGCACCTAGGTTGGTTCCATGGTTTAGCTATTGTGAGCTGAGCTGCTATTAACATCGATGTGGCCATGTCACTGTAGTGTGCTGACTTTAAGTCCTTTGGGTATAAACCAAGGAGTGGGATGGTGGGGTCAAATGATGATTTCATTCCAAGTTTTCTGAGGAATCTCCATACAGTTTTCATGTTACAAAAAAATGTTTTAAAAAGACACAAAAAACTATGTAGAAACATCATCAAAGTTGATAAAAGTTCAAATCTTTTAAGAGTTGTGTAAATGAGTGTGTGTGCGTGTGTGTGTAAGTCACCTACATACCTACTTGTGTTCCCTTCCCCAGGATCCCTCCCCTGCCCATTATCATGAATTTGGTAGATATCCTTCTGGTCAATATTTTGGGTCAGTTATGACTTAACATGTACCTGGAAACTATATTTGGTATTTTTAGTATATTTACTATTTATAAAGATACCATCACCACACCTATGTCACCTTGAAACTTGCTTTTTTCACCCAGGATTATGTTTCAAGTCCATCCATGCTAACATGCAACTAGATGATTTTTTAAACTTCAGTGTTATATTTAATATATTGTTTTATTGTTTCAATATGTAATCAATATTACAATTTTTTATGTTACTTGGGAAAATTTTAATTTTTAAAATTTGAGCATAGTCTTTAAATGAGAATAAGATTCCTTAGAGGTGAAAAATAGATCTCTCCTAGTTTTCTTTGGTTGCCTAATATTATTAATGACATCATAATCTTTTGTGATCATATGCAAGCTCATTGAGAAATATGAATTTTTAAACATTTTATCTATGCTTTTAATGGAGAAGTAAAATGTATTCATGATGTTCAACATGTTCTGATATAGGCTAATAGAGCCAATTAGCATAGGAGTTATGGCCTTTTTTTTCATTGTGGTTAAAGACCACTAGCTGATTTTTGCTGAGTGCATTTTAATTATACAGAACGGTGGGCTCCACTGTGTAGTCTCTGGACGTGCTTAAAACCTACATGACCTTCTCCACCCTGTTCCCCTCCATACACTCCCTTCTCCCCTCCCCAGACTCCTTTCCTGCACCCTAAATGTTCTCTAGTCCATTTGAACAGCTGCATAGTACTCCATGTGTAAACAGGCAGTAATACATGTATCCACTCCCCTCCTGCTGGACATGCTGGTTGTTCCCAGCTCTTCTCATCTCTAAGTGCTCCTGTGACAACCGCCTTGGCACATATTCCTGGAGAACTTGTACAGGAGTTTCTCACCTCACACCTGGACGTCCACCTGCTCGCATCAGCAGCAGACAGAGGGCCAGTGGTCTCTTCAGCCTGACCCTTCCTTAGGGCCACGTCCCTCAGCAGTGGCTGCACCCATTTCCATTCTCACCAGTAATGTGCACTCAAAGGTCAACCTGGCTCCTTTCGGGCCGGGACAACCATGTCCCCAGCACTTCCGGGAAAGCACAGATCTATCTAGTCTCTGTCCTCATCACGTCTCTGTGACGGGGCTGGAGGGGTTCTAGCTGAAGAGAGAACCGCGGCCACGTGGGAGCTTGGAGCCTAGCCCCAGCCGCTGGGGTCCTTGGGTAGGAATTGGGGTGCCCGTGCTCCCATCAGGAATGCTGGCCTCCGGGCCAGTGACTTCTCCTGTGGCCCTCAGAAGGCAGCGCCCTCTGGTGCTGTCTGGACTAAGGGAAGGGTCAGGGAAAGAGAGGGAACCACAGATCTCCAGGTCTCCCCGTCGCAGCCCGGCTCCGAGGAGACTTCAGGGGCTGGAGGAGGGGGTGGGATGCACCCATGGCTAAAAAAAATATTAAGAAGTAAAGGAGAAGAAGCACGCGCTTAGCCCACGAAAGCCCTGGGCCTAACGCCCAGCACGGAGAGGAGGAGGATCGTGTCTGATGTGGACGGAGCTGGACGCCACCGTCTTTTAAAAACCCGTGCTGCACGTTGCCCGGGGAAGAGGGTCCCGGCACAGGTTCGCATTGCTTCCTATTCACTCTGATGACTGCACGTGTGAAAGGCTAACTAGAACATCGACCTTCTGATCTCTGGGATGTGATATTCCTCCTCCCAAAATAATAACAGGCTTGATTTGGTCGGGAGCAGTTTTAGGTTTACAGAAAAACCCAGCAGAATGAGGAGTTCCCACGCGTCTCTGGCTTTCCCGTCGTGTCCCCATGATTAACTCCGGGCTCCCATGAAGTCCGTTTGCTAGAGCTGAAGAGCAGGTGTTCATGCACCGTTAGGAAGTCAAGTTCACGTCCACACGGGGTTCACCCATTCATGGGTCTGGACGGTCACCTGGTGACAGGTGCCCCGTCAGAGCACCATAGTGTCACTACCTCCGCAATCCTGTGCTCCTCCCCTCCCTCCCTCCCTCCTCCTCCCCGCGGGCGTCCACTAGCCTCTTTTCTGACTTCACAGTTTGCTCTTTTCCAAGCTGCCGTACCCTGGAAGCACACGTATGTAGAGTTCCGATCCCCAAACTTCACTGCACTGAACTAACTCTCGTGCCTTCTTGTGGCTTCTACCACCAACCAATATCGCATGGTGCCAAGCCCATGGTTTGCTTGTCCGTTCACTTCCCAAGGGGCATCTTGGTGGCTCCAAGTTTGGGCAAGGGTGAATAAAGCTGCTCTAAACATTTGGGGGTGGGGTTTTGCATGGACGTAGCTTTTCAGCTCATGGGGGCTGGGAGCGTGACTGCTGGATTCCACAGCAGGAATGGGTTTAGCTTGGTGAGGGACTGTCAGGCCGGCTGTCCTTCCCTCCCCCTCCCCCACCTCCCCCCTCCTCCCCCTCCTCCCCCTCCCCCTCCTCCTCCTCCTCCTTCTTTCTTCTTCTTCTTCTTCTTCTTCTTCTTCTTCTTCTTTTTCTTTCTTTCTTTCTTTCTCTCTCTCTCCCTCTCTCTCTCTCTCTGTCTCTCTCTCTCTGTCTCCCTCTCTCTGTCTCTCTCTCTCTCTCTCTCTGTGTCTCTCTCTCTCTCTCCCCTCTCTCTCTCCCCCCCCCTCCCTCTCTCTCTCCCTCCCTCTCTCTCTGTCTCTCTCTCTGTCCTCTCTCTGTCTCTCTCTCTCTCTCTCTCTCTCTCTCTCTCTCTCTCTCTCTCCTTGCTTTCATTTGGCAGTGCTGGTGCTGAGATGGAAAGATGGAGCCCAGGACCTCACGCACGCTTGGCCTGCGCTCTGCGGCTGAGCTACGCCCCCAGCCTAGGTTCTTTCCTTCCTTACTGTTGAATTTTGGAGTTCTGGGTATGCAGTTTGGATATGTGTTTTACAATTATTTCTTCCAGTCTGCTTATTAGATCTCCTTTTAAGTTTGAAGCTAATTTACAAAAAGTGGGTTAATTTAAAGAAAAAAAATGTCATAAAAATATATCCCTGTAACAATGTGCAGGAAGTAGTTGGATAGAGCAGAAATCTTAGTGGCAGGGAATAAATACATAAAATTCAGGAAACACTTCTTTAGGCTTAAACCTCTTTCTCCCTCAAGAGCACACGCGCGCGCACACACACACACACACACACACACACACAGACCTTATACACACCGAATATGTCCAACCCCACTCCCAGGACTGCTCCTGTCCCTATGAGTCACATTTTGGACTCCAGGCTACGTAGCACAGATGGATTAGTATTCCAGCAGCTTGCACATCTGGGGGCCCATCATGCCAAGTCTTTGAGGAACGGTTTTCACATGAAATGCACACAAGCACGCACAGTCCCACCCCGACTTAAGTTTTAAATACAATGAAAGACTGAAAGAAAGGAAGCTCATTTGTTTCCTTCCAAAACGCAGGGCTTTGGATTCACAGAACTCTCAGCACCTGTGAAGCACATTTCTCCGTCTCTACGCTCTGGGCTTTCACACCACCTCCCCGCTTGCTAATTCAGAGGCAAGAAGGCCAGGTTGCCCTGACATCTCACAGAAACCCTTCAGGTTTCTGAATCACAGCAGAGCGAACAGCACGCGCTAAAGCCAGAAGCAGAAAGGAGAGGGAGGCGGCACTTGTCTGCAATCCCAGGGACCAGGGAGGCTGAGGCAGGAGGATTGCAAGTTCAAGGCCAGCCTCTGCAATTTAGCAGAGTGAGACCCTGTCTCTAAATTAAAAAGTTACAAAGGGCTGGAGATGTGGCTCAGTGGTTAAGCACCCTGGATTCAATCCCCAATAGTAAAAGAAAAGAAGAGAAAAGAAAAGGAGAGGATGTGTTCCATGTCCCAAGAGGAGGCAGGTGACCTGACTGTCCTGGAGTAAGGGAGGCGGGGAAGCCAGGAGGGGCAGGGCCCGTCGTAAGGGCCTTGCATGCCTCCTTACAGGTATTAAAAGTGAGGAGAAGAGAAAAGTCCGCGTCTCAGGCCCGCAGTCTGTGTGCTGCGTGAGGACGCTCTCACGGGAACCTGAGGGGACGGACAGGGGTCTGAGTGGTGCAGTTGGCACCCCAAGGCCAGAGGGGCTCTGATCCTTGCAGGGAGCCTCCAGTCGATCTGCCATTTCTCAGTTTTAGTGTCTGGGGGACACAGCCCCAAAGTCCCCACCTCGGTTTCAGATTTATGGTTGAGCAGGAATCTAATTAAAATGGTGTTTCTTAAGTCCGTATGCCCTGTCTGAGTGTCCAGGGGCAGCCTCCAGAGGCCGGGATCGAAAGCTGGGGTCAGGAGAAGGGGCTGGGCGGAAGCCGCCGCTTCCCTGAGCCACGCTGAGTGGCCGGATGTCGGCCCTATGGTGCCTCCACTCCCCAGAGACCCTGTGCTATGGCTCAGTGAAGCGTCCCCAGGACTCCTGAGGAAGCTCTGGTCCCCTGTGCAGCAGTGTCCGGAGGGGCCCTTGGTGACATGATTGTATTACGAGGACTCTGGCCCCATCTATGGACTCATCCATTGATAAACTCATAATACGATGGCATCTGGGGGCGGCGGTGGGACCCAGGAGTGGGGTGTAACCAGGTTGGAGGGTGTAAGTCACTGGGGACGTGCCCTGGGGACATATCTTGTCCCGGCCTCTTCCTCCCTCTCCCTTTCCCTGCACGTGCCCTTCCGCCATGCTGCTCTGCCTCACCACTGGCTCATAGCAGGGTTTGCCAGTGGACCATGGACTGAACCTTTGGAAACCATGGGCCAAAATGAATCTTTGCTCCTTTAAGTTGTTTCTCTCAGGTGTGTTTCACGGTGCAGCAAAGCTCACGCACCCTGGGAGACATCAGGGGCAGGTGAGGTTGTTCCCACCCTACAGACGAGGGAGCAGCTTGAGAGAGTCTCCCAACACCAGCGGCAGGCCCGCTCTGCTGCTCCCATCCGTCTATCCGTCTGTGGGGCGCGTGTCCTCATGTCCTCGTGAGCACGTGTTAAAACACCTCCTAGCTGGCGTCTCCACTTCTCATCTTGGCCCCTCCAATCTCCGGCCTGCTCCAGATGAGGTTCAGCAGGTTACATCTGATCGTATCACCCCCATGTTAGAACATTCTGGTGCCTCCCTGTTGCTCTTAGGATACCTGGAAAGCTGAGCACGACCTCAAATCCCTAAACTACGCACGTGACCCCAGCCTTCCACTCTGGCCGCCTCACCCGTCACTCACCTCTCCTTCTGAAACACTCCCCTCCTCCTCCACGTCGTACCTGGCCAACCCCTCCCCACGTGCCAGTCTCAGCTCAGGCAAAGTGTCTTCCAGGAAACCCTTCCCGCCAATCCCACGAGTCAACTTCCGTGTGCCTCTGTGGCCTTCCAGTGAAAGCTCTCCCGCCTGCTTCTTGTGCTGGGTTGTCACCGTTGGCTTGTGAGTCTCCTGAGCTTGGCAATAACGGAGTCTATCTCTGGTTCTCCCTTATATCCCCCAGCCTGAGTTCAGTGCAAGGCACGTGGTAGATGCTTCTTGAATCATGGTCTAAGTGAATGTTGAATAGAAGCCAGATAGATGGACATGTGGGCTGGAAGAACAAGAGACCATCCTTCTCTTATGCTTGGATATTTTCTTGGGTACCTTCCAGAAAGGAGATTTTTTTTTTTTTTTTTTAAGATATACCTGAGCCTTAAGTCAAGCAAAGATTGACCTTAAGTCAACCACCGTCAGAGGAACTAGAACTCCTGACCCCGTGGTACAGCTATTCTCCTGCCCAGACTGTAGGTAGGAGGAGCATCTGCCTTGGCATCGTTCCCTTCTTTGGGTTTTCATGGTCTGGCACGGAAAGGCTGGGAAGGACAGTTGGGATGACAGAAGCTCAACTGAGTCACTCCAGGAAATGGTTTTGCAAACCACAACACTTTGCCCAAAGGTAAGAGCTGAGAGTTACCAACCAACCATCCGTCGTTCACCATTATCTATAGACTACCTCCCAGAAGTTCTCCTCCCACCAGGGCCGCCCTTCCAGGTTCACCTCACGACAAGATGGCGGCATGGGCCCCGCACCTGCAGCTCAGCCAGCGGAAAAGGGAGAACAAAGCAGGGGATCATCCCCTCCTTTTCGAGAGACCTCCCAGAGCTGCACACGCCACTTTTTACCTAAATCCCACCGGCCACAACTTAGACACACAGCCACACTGTGCGGCAAGGAAGGCGGGAACACCCTCTTTATTCTAGGCAGCCATCTGTTCCGCTCTGGAAGAAAACTCCTTTTACTCTGGAAGACAAGAAAAGTGGATCGGGAGGGAAAAGTGGTCGGCGCTTGTTCAGCATCCTCAGGTATCCATGGCAACCCCCTCTACTGACCCAGCCTGCACCCTGAAGCCCCCAGCATGCGCCACAGCAGCAGGAAGCCACCACATTCCAAGACTTCCGGGACCCATCGGGGTGTGACGTGGGCCATCTGATGGGAAGACTGGGGATCTGGCAGCCCTCCTTCCCAGCTTCCCTGCCCCCCGGCATCGCCTCGCCCCGCTTTTCTCCTACAGCACGAGCAGCCGTTCTGTGCCTTGCGATCCCCGCACTGGTCCCAGGAGGAAAGTTTCCTCCCTCTTCTTCCATAGGTGTGGAAATCGCCAAAAGCCACCAGAACCATCCTGGTACTCAGCTCCAACTCTAAAAGAGTGCTTATTTGTGCATTTGAATCTTTTTATATTTTTATATGAAAAATCTCCCCCAAACCATAAAAGAAAAAAAAAAAAATCACCCCTCTTCACACCACTTTCTTCTTTTGAAATCCATAAGGAAAACTACCCTGGGCCCTTCCAACCTCTCTCCCCAGGGGGAGCAGATTGTTTTTCATGCTTCCGCAGTTTAACATTCTTTAAATTGTCATTTTCTCAGTCTTTCAAACAAGCCATTTCAAAGTAGCCATTTCAAACTGGAGGAGATGAAACCGCTATGTCCAAACCAAAGGAGAGAAACGACATCCGCTCTGTGTTCTGACTTCTGTGAGTATTCTGCGTTCATTTTCTTCTTATTTCATTCACTTATTCACTCAGCAAACAGTAACCAGGCACCTCATCCTTGCCTAGAATGAGTGAGGTGTTTGGAACACAAAAATGAATCCGATTCGTGTCCTTTCTTGGAGGCTCACCAGCCTGGGGGAAACCCCGACTCTCTACAATACAAATGAAAAGAGCTGCTCTCAAGAAGGCCCCGTGAGGGAGAAGCGTGCGTTCAGAGCTAGGGAAGCATGGGCTTGGTGGACAGGGAGACAGGTTATTCCAATCAGAGGCCTGTAACAGAGAGACCAGAGGCCCCCCGGTGGTTAGAACATCATGGAAAGGAAAGGGAGGCAGTTGGAAAGAGGCCAGGGAGCTCACTGGGCCTCCATAGCTATCGCAGCCATTTCCGTACATGTTTTCGTCAGTTTTCACTTCTGTGAGCAGAAGTCCTGACGAGAGCAACATAGAGGAAGAAGGTGTATTTGGGGCTCACGGTTTCAGAGGTCTCAGTCCACAGATGGCGACTCCGTTGCTCTGTACCCAAGGTGAGGCAGCGCATGGTGGCAGAAGGGCCTGGTAAGGAAAGTGGCTCAGGACATGGTAACAGGGAAGCAGAGAAAGAGCTCCACTCACCAGGGACAAAATATAGACCCCAAAGGCCCACCCCCAGTGACCGCCTCCTCCAGCCACACCCTCCCTGCCTACGGTTACCACCTAGCTAATCCATTCAAGTGGATTAACACGCTGATTAGGTTAAGGCCCTCATAACCAGACCATGTCACCTCTAAACTTTCTTGCATTGTCCACACATGAGTTTGGGGGACACCTCCTGTCTAAACCATAACCATGTGTCTGACATTCCAATCTGCTGCAAAACCTGTCAATCCAGAGGGCAGATAAATAGCCCACTTGTGGAAACATCAATGAACAAAAGAGATGCCAGCATCTTAAAACCCATTATCAGGAATAGCATTTGACAACTCTAAAAAGTGAAATACTGACGTGCCACATGCTACAACATGGGTGAGCCCTGAGAACATCACGCCTAGTAAAAGAAGCTGGTCAGACTATAGTGATGTGGCCACATCCATGTCCATAGCAGCTCAACTCACACAGCTAAACTGTGGAATCAACTTAGGTGCCCTTCAACAGATGAATGGATAAAGAAACTGTGGTCCATATATTGGATGGAATATTACTCAGTCTTAAAGAAGAATGAAATTCTGGCATTTGCTGGTAAATGGATAGAGTTGGAGAATATCATGCTAAGTGAAATAAGCCAATCCCAAACACCAAAGGCTGAATGTTTTCTTTTATACGCCACAGCTAATTCACAATAAGGGGGTGAATAGGGAAGAATAGAGTTACTTTATATTAGGTAGAAGGCAGGTAGGGAGGGAAGGGGGTGGGGAAGGAATGATAGTAGAGTGAAACAGACATTATTGCCTCATGTACCTGTGTGACTGCATGACCCATGTGACCCTGTAATATGTACAACCAGAAAAATGAGAGATGACACTCCATTTATGTATGATCTATCCGAATGTTTAGATGCATTCTACTGTCATGTACAACTAATTAGAACAAATAAATTAAAAATTAAAAAAAATAAAAATACCTCAAAGAAAAAAAAAAAGAAGAAGAAGAAGAAGAAGTTGGTCATAAAAGTCCCTACCTTGCCAGCTTCCCTTAATAGGAAATGTCCAGAATAGGCAAATCTACAAAGACAGAAGGGGCTTAGTGGTTCCCAGGGTGGGGTGTCGGGAGATGAGGAGCGCTGCTAATGGACCCAGGGATTTCCTGACAAAGGCAACCTAGCGTCCCCCACTGCGATGATCAAGACAGGAGCACTTCTGCCTCCCCAGGACGCGCCCTGGGCGTCTCCCCGACACCCCCTCCCCAGCGTTCTCATCGCTGAGGGTTGCAGCGGCCATTTCCGTTCTGCACACTGCAATCAGCCCAGAGGTATCTGTGGAGAGCATCCGGGTGGTGGTGCGCCTGGGTGCCACGTCCCTTTACGGAGAGCTTCATTTCCACGAGCACCCTTTCCCAGGATCCCCTTGCCTTCCCCCGCAGCCGAGCCCGCACTCTCTGTTCACACGCCATGAAGCCGGCCACCTGGTCGCTGGGGTGGAATTCCCCAAAGCTCCCCAAGAGTCCCCTGAGAAGTCCAAAGCTTGGGGACAGGGTGCTTCCCACTGCCCTGGAGGCAGTTAAACCATTTATATTTTCTTGACCCTCGGTTTTAATCCGATGGTGGATTCATTGCAACATCACAGGGACCCTTAGGGAGGACCCCGAGGTCGTGTGCACACTTCAGGTTCCAGCTGCTGGGATTTACAGAGCAGTTGAGCTCAGCCTGAGAAGCTGAAGGTCCCTTCGTCATAGTCTTTCTCCAAACAGAAGGCTCTGGCTGCTGGACTTTCTAAATAAGTGACCTCCCGTCGCCTCCTTTCCTCTGCCTTATCAGTAAGAAGGTGCTGGAGCTTATGGGGCAAGAAATACAGTAGATGATGGGAACTGGCCTTGGTGGGCTTGGCACTGTCCCCTGGAAGTCACTCGAGCTGTTACCCTGAACGTTCAGAGCAAGGCCCCTCCAGTCCTTCACTTTATTCCTGTGGCTGATCAGTCACTGTCTCTTTCTCCCATGACCCTGTAAGTTTCAGAGGAACCATGTCTGTTCTGACTCCGCTTCATCCTTGATGCCCACAATCCTGCCTCCCACCCCCCAGGAGATGGCCAGGAAGTGTGTGGAGGTGAAGCTGCTTAAGGGAGGGGGAGGGAGGCGGGGGACCAGGGCACGCCAGCCGGTTCCCCATGCCGTGCACAAAGTGAAATCTGATCAAACAGATCAGCTACGCTGCTGCAGATCCACCTGGCCCCCCACAAAAAACTGCAATTTCAGCAGCACACGCCCTGCCCGTGACCAGGTGCAGGAAGCTACTCCCCAGGAACTGGAGCCGAAGAAATGGCCCCCAGTCCTTAAAAGGATTGGGAACTTGAAAACCAGACTCACGTCCTTTCTGCTCCACTCCCCCAAGTCCCCCTGAGCGACTGAAAACCTCACCACCAACCTGCCCAATAAAGTCCCTCGTGTTGACGACCAACAGAATTGCTCATTTAGAACCAGGTTTGCAGGTGACTGAGTCATCCTGAGAATCCCGGTTCATTTTTGGAAAATAAACTCCAATTAGCAATCTCAGTTGCTTGTTTCTTTTCCTGGCTGTACATTTACCACTTTGTGCTGCTGCTGCTACCACTACCATCTCTGGGGACCTCAAACCTGGAGAGACCGGGGAAGTGTGGGTGTGGGTTCTTTGTTCGTGAGCCACCAAGGGGACCTGGCACTCTCTAGAGGTGGATCCGAGCATGCAGGATGCACAACTTGCCCCACCCCCGTGCGCTAGCGCCTCCCTTTACAGACTTGTGAAGTGTGGAATATTGGTCCCAATTTACAGAGGAGGAAACGGAGGCTCAGAGAGGTTCAGGACCTTTCATCTTGGAGAATGTCAAGATTTGATTGACATTTGATTACCCAAACCAGAAATCCCAGGACCGATCTAAAGTCCCATCTAGTCCATCACTAGCTCTTTTCCCTGCGTCCACAAAGCATGACTCCCATCCGACTCCCTCCACCTCCACAGCCGGGGTCTGGGTCTGACCGATGGGCACATCCCAAGCCCTGCTCCAAGTTCCGGGGACACGTGAAGAAACAAAAGGAGCTCCCAGTTCACGGTCTCCTGTTAGAAGCCACCACACCCCTCGGCTTCCCCTTCCCCTCTCCTCCCATACAAACTGGTCTGCCCACTGTAGCCAGATGCGTTGATTTTTTAAAACTGATATATAACAGCATAAAATTGAAGAGAGGTTGGGGTGTCCTGTGATGTTTCAATATTCATACCCAGGGCCTAGGTTCACATCACTGTCCCCTCAAACATCCATCGTCCCTTATGGAAAGCCCATTCAGAGTCCTTCTCCCCGCTTCTTGAAATAGATGGCACCTTATCATTACCTGTCATCACCCACAGCCAAAATAAGATGTGACCAGTTAATTCCTATCTATTGATCAATCTATTTTTGGTACTGAGGATTGAACCCAGGGGCCCTGAACCACTGAATCACATCCTGTCCTTCTTACATTTTTTATTTTGAGACAGGTTCTCCCCAAACTGCCTCATTAAAACACTGAGGCTGGCCTCCAACTTGCAATCCTCCGACCTCAGCCTCCCAAGTCACGGGGATTACAGGCGTGAGTCACTGGCCAGGCGTTTCCCTTCTTGATCTTGCCTGTGTGGCTCCTACTGCATGGAGGATCAAGGTTCGTGTTCCTTAATACGGTTTACGAATCCCTTTCCTGTCCTGGCTCTCACGGCCCCTCCAGTCCCAACGTACTTCGTCTTCTGCTTTCTTCATCTGGACTTCCTTAGTTATTTGGGGGTCTGAAGCACCCGCTCCCGCTAGCCCTCTGGTTTCTTTCTGCCTGGTGGGCGGCTTCCTTCCTCTCCCTGGTACTCAGCCTCTGCTCTCGGGGTAGATGTCCCTGGCCTTCAGCCGCCCAGGCCACACCCGGGGCGTCTGCTCTCTGCTCTCAGAACACTAGCGCCCCCCACTTCCTCGCGTGGCCCCACTGTCCGTCCTGGCTCTGCCGTCCGGCTGCTCCCCTAGAGGGCAGGGCTGACGTCTGCCTGGCTCTCCTCTGACCCACGGCCCCGCGTCACCCCTCGCCACTGTCTGGGGAACGAATGGGTGGGCGTTGAGAGGTGGACAGGCCTGTCTCGTGGCCAGAGGGCAGATCCTTCCTGGGAAGGAGAGAGGGATTCCAATACAACCCTGGTACGCGCAGGAGCCTCTGCGGGCCAGCACAGGGACACGGCTGGCATTTAGTCATCCCCAAACAACAGAGGAGGAGGAAGAGGAAGGAAACCGACTGCCTTGCAAGACCTCTTTGGTCCATCGCCACTGGGAGGAAGCGGGAGGCGGGCTGTGGGGGACCCGCAGGCTCCGTCGGCTCCCTGGCTCCAGCGATGCTCAGCACACTACGTGCCTCAACCCGTCAAGTTCTCCCGGGACCCCAGGGCACATAGGTCACTGCACAGTTGCTGGTGTTGAGCAGGGCTCGAGTCTAACTTCGAGGCTTAGGTTCATGAAAAACAGGCTCTGCCGACTCTCAGCCATTAAGAGTTGTTGGCTCCAAGCTGGTGACCACTCGCTCAACACTGCCTGGTTCAGCACCCGGTCAGGTCCACACCCGCCTAGCTCAGAATGACCTTCCAGCTCCCTTGGAGGACCCACGACCTGGAGATGCCCAAGGGTCATGAGAGAGAGTGCTGAGACACTGCCTTGCACCTTCTAGAAAGTTCTCACCCCCTGAGAACAACTGAGCTCATGCTGTGGGCCAGGTATGGACAGACTCAGACCGTGGGGCGCTGCCTTCTTACCCGCGCCATCTCGAGAGCCATCGGAGCCGGGACCGAGGTCAGAGGCCGGTCGGGGAGGCAGGCGTGAGCCGGGGCCGCGAGGTCAGGGCCTGCTTCTCGTCTCGAGCTCGTCCTCCGGGAGCACGAAGGTGAAAGCGGAGCTTTGCGCGGGTGAGTCAGAGCAGCTCTGCGCTGCCTTGAATCACGCCTGCGGCGACCCCAGCTTCAGGCACCGCCCGTGGGAGGAGGGTGCGCGGCCCCTCGTTTCCATTTTCATTGGCGCAGATGCAGGTCCCTGAGAAGCGCCGTGGCCACCAGCAGCATGGCTGACCTCCTCACTGGCAGTGACTCGCCGGAGGACCAGGCGCCACCCTTAGTCCCTCACCACCCCTCGCCCCAGAACTCTCGGGAGGCTCGCACGAGGAGGGCGGTAGGATTCCAGGCTGCGTCCTGAGACCGCGCCTGCCTCCTGGCGGCCATTCTCTGCCCAGAGGCTCCGAAGCGGAGACTGGGGGTTGGAGCCCCTGCAGCAGCCGAGAGCCAGGAGTAGACAGTGGCTCGGAGCTAAGGCCTCCGGGTTCCCCATTGCACAGGGGAGACCACGGCAGTGCCTCCTCGCAGGACGGGGGCAGGAGTTAGAAGAGACTCCCAAGCCTGGGCCCGGGCCTCGGCCTGCGGCGGAGCGAGGGCGGATCCGATCCACCTCCAGGCGGCTGAGTGGCTAAGGACGCGCCTCCAGGGGGCAGGCCCCGTTCCAGTCCCAGAGCCCCCTTCCCGCTGGGCGACACTGACCACAGCCTGAACCCCTCGGAGTCGGATTTCTCTTCCAAAAACAAGTGGGTGAGGAGACTGTAGGACAGGACCTGCCTCAGGGGGCATGAGCGCCTTTGCCAGGCACCTGGGAAGCCCTCCTGCCGTCCTGCTCAGCCGGGGTGACGAACCACCCCAGAACAGGCGGCTCGGGGGCCTCACGTTTCTGTCTCCCAGAGCAGGAGGCTGAACGTCCAAGACCAAAGTGCCAGCAATTCAGTTCCTGGGGAGCCCCCTCCTCCCAGCCGGTGGCAGAGGGCTGCCTTTTTGCTGTCCCCTCTCATGGCCTTTCCTCTGTGCGAGGAGAGACAGCTCTGGCTTCCCCCTCTCTTCCCCGAAGGGTGTCTGCCCTGTGGGGTCAGAGCCCCACTTGTGACCTTGTTTAGCCTTAATGGCCTCGGTTGGGGCCCTGTCTCCAGAGACAGTCACTTGGGGCTCGGGCTTCATGCTTGAGTTTCAGTGGGACACAATTCAGTCCATGACAGTGTTTAAGCAGGGTCAGCCATTGTGAGGAGTCCATCCTCGGAAGTCACTAGAACTGGAACACAGACGTGGAAAAGCCGGGCGGCCTTCAACTCAGACCCCAGCCCCTCCCCCTCCTCCTCCGGCATTCGAGGGGCCCGCAGCCTGGGGAGCAGGCACAGCCGCTTCTGGACATGCTGCTCCGTGACCAGGTCCTCAGGGTCATTGTCCCTACCATACACCATCTTTTTCTCTTTCTGAACAACCCTTCTGCTTCCCTTGGACCGAGGTGAGATAGGCCAGGCATTCTCAGAACCTGGAAGCCAATGTCCCTGCTCCCAGGGGCTGGTGACACACCAGAAAGCAAAGTACTTTGCCAGCAGCAAGTGGAGAGCATGCAGATTCCCATCAGGATAACTTGGACCCCAGAGATCCAGAAATTTGGTTAAGGTTCCCCAAGAGTAAAAAGGAAAAAGAGAGGCAGAGAGGGAGAGGAAGAGGGAGAGAGGGAGAGAGGAGGGCCTCTTAGGTTAGTACTTCCAGTTTTCTTAATACAGTAATGACTAATATTAATTGAGCATCTACTAAGTGGTGTCTATGAGCACCCGGCATAGAATTTTGCTCAGTTCTCCCAATGGCTCTGCAGCAGTAGCTCTCAGTGAGGGGAGGTAGGAAGGAGTATGCCCCCCAGGGGACACTTGGCAATGACTGGGGACATTTTTTGTTGTCGCAGCTGTGAGGCAGGGGACACGTCCCTGGGATGTAGTGGGTGGAAGCCATGGATGCTTTAAACGTGCTAGGCTGCCAGGATCAGCCTCCTGCAGCAAGAATCACCCAGCCCCAGATGTCGATAACGCCAAGGAAGAGAAACCCTGGTCACCAGGACGGCTCCACGGATCCTTCCAGTTCCACAGGGTATCAGAGGAATTCACTACCTTCAAATCGCAGCGCAGGCAGGGTCTTCACCCAGGGATGACAGATTTCGGAGCCGCAATGCACGGTGCACACTTGTCTCAAACAGAAAGCTCTGTCTCGGTGGGAGCCTTTGCCGTCTCTGAGGTTCTGGAAGCATCCGTGACCTTCGCACTGCATTATGGCCAGCCAGCTGAGGCCAGCCATGCTGACCCAGGAACCCACACGCCCCTGGTTCCAAATCCTCCTTCAGCCACCCAAGCAGCTACCTCCCCCAAGAGAGGAGGAAAAGGACCCCGAGTTTGCCAAGGCCCCCGCCCCTGGCTGTGGCTAACACAGGTATTTCCAACCCCAGATGCTATTAAATCTTGGGGCCTGAAAAACAGAGAATCAGCTCCAGCCGCGGAGCTGGAGAGAGCCAGTCAGCAGGCGGACGAAGCCCGGCCCCGCCCTTCCATATTCAACCGCACGCCCCGGATCAAAAAGTAATTGCCAATTGTCGCCGTGTTAAGAGAGAGGTAACCGTGCAGGTCGAGTTTCTGATTTCTTATTCAGAGAAATTTTCCATTCCCCCAAAATCTCATCTAAAAGCCCCAAACCTAAGGAAACCGCACGACCTAACGGGCCCGGGAAACACAGGTGATTTTCTTTGCAGACTCCTTTTTGCATCAGAAAGCAAGCGATTCCATCCAGCTAATTATTTCCCATGGAAACCCTCGCTCCTGTTAGCATGGCTGGCTTCTGGCCCTCCCGGAGGGTAGGCAACCAATGCGTCCCAGACAAGGGAGATTCAAAGACAGGCGCGTGTCTGGGGCGAATAATATTTTTTCACATTATTTCCAGTTGAATTTGCTTAAACCTCTCCTGTTTTATTACCTGTCATTACGTGGAAACTTCACCCTGAGTTACGGCCAGCGAGGGAATAAGAAGACACTCCGGCGGACGACAAGGGTAGCGGAGGGTGGAAATAGACAGACGGGCCTGGGGTGGCCCGGGAATAACGGGGACGAGAAGGAAGCGTGGGTTCTGATGATGTGGACGCACGCATCCGTGTCGCGGCCAGGAGGGACCCCGCGTGCAAACAGGATCGGGGTCCTGCCAAGGGAAAACCCATGTTTGGATTGAAAGCTGGGGTCAGGAAGTGACGTGCACTGCTGCTTTGATCTCCGGCTGGGGGTCGCCCCAGAAGCCCCTGTGCGTGGCCAGTTCCCTTCCCTTTTCCCAGCACACCCGAGCGTGGCAGACCGGCCACAGGAAAGGGACCAGAGGCCTTCTGAGGATCGTGGCGCTGAGCCCAAACAGCCCCGCGAACATGGGCCCCGGGGGAGCTCTGAGCGCCAGCAGCTCCTCCCGGCCCTGGACGTGGCTATTCACTTGGTTCTGTCACAGTGACCTCCTGAGGGGCACGTGATGACTGCCCCCTTTTACAGCCCGGGCTTCCTCCAGGCTGACCACGAGGTTCAAAGGCACCAGCTTCGCCATCTTGATGGTGGAGTCGAGTTACCTTGGGAACCTCCGTATCCTCATCAGTAGAAGGGGTAGAACAACAGCCACAACCGCCGAGATGGTGCCTCCAAACCCAGGGTTGTTTTGAGAACAAAATGAGATGAACTAAGTAAAGTCCGGAGCCCCTCCTGACCATAGAGTGGAGACCTGTACATGCGAAAGGTCTTTATAACTCATCTTCTGAGCTGAGGAACCGTTCACTCTTCAGATACAGGTTCCGTCTGCTCTCGAGGAAGACCTTTATGCTGAATAGCTTTCAACCCAGCTTAGCTCCTGTGTGACCCTGGACAACTCACTTGGCCTCTCTGAACCTCAGATCAGTGTGAAAGTCTAGTCCAGTGGCAGACTTGTGTTACATAATTAGTAGTGATTACTCAATAAATAAAAGGCAAATTTTCCTGTGTTTTTTTTTAATCTCAGGACTCCAGAAAACTCTCTTTTTCTTTCTCTGTCAGTTTCTAACTCCCCTCAGATGTTCACATCCCTAAACCAACTCTGAACAAGCCCTGGGAGGCAGCCTGGAACTCCTTTTGGAGGCCCATGACTATCCTTAGCCACAAGCCCCAGATTCACGCTGACCCTCTATGCCAACCCTCCCAACTCCCAACCAGCCCTGATTCGTGGGCTCCAGCCCAGGCGCCTGCCTCGTTTCCCTGCCTTACTCCCCTTCCCAGTGGGATCAGGGTCTTCCATACAAGGTTGAGTCTACCACCAAAAGTGGCCCTCTAACCTTGGGAGCCTGGACACTGTCCCCTCTTCCATGTCTCTCAGTCATTGACCAAAGTCCACTATCACGTCCAGAGCTGAGTCAGGCGGCCATGAGTTCAAATCCTTACCGTGGCCGACAGTCCACCTCGCCTCTCTAGCCTCAGCTCCTGGCCTGTGAAACGGGCTTAACAAGCCCCCAACTCCTGGCGTGTTGAGAGGACTGAACAGGACCGTGTGTGCAAAGCCTGCAGGGCAGCCTCTGGCTGCCGCCCAGCCCGTGTGCCCAGCCTGTGCCAGGCCTGGGCCTGGCTCCCAGAACTGCTAACAGAAAACGGGTTACAGAACAGGGTCTGGAAACTGCTCAATAAGAAGTAGTGACTTCCTGTGGACACTTGTAGCAAATCAGCCCCTAGGGTCCCACTCAGATCCAACCCCACAGCCAGGAGGAGAGAACCAGCTTTGCCATGACCCCAGGTACCAGGCTGCTCCTCTGGCCCTGGCCCCTGGCACACCTTCCCTTCCACCTCCCTGGGGTCCTCGCAGAGCCAGGGAAGCTCCACATTGTAAATCACTGTCACCTGGCCCCTTGGGCTCCCTCCAGGCTGACCATGAGATTTAAAGGCTACTTGGAAACTTCCAGATACTAAACCATTGCTCAGTGTTAGAAAGACTAGCAGGGAGGGGTGGGAGACACCCTCTGTGCCCTTTCCCAGACATGGGAGCCCCCTCCAATCGGCGGGCTGTTCTGGCTTCTCACGCTCCCTAGTGAAACTGCAATCCCCAGGACTTTGGGTAACAAGGGACAGAAACACAACTTAATAAAATTTGATGGAGAAGGAGAAGGACAGGAGGAAGAGGAAGAGGAGAAGGAGGAAGAGTTAGGGGTATTGATTGGTTTCCATGAAAGATCCAGAGAGTTGGCCAGGTGTGGTGGCACATGACTATAATCCCAGCGGCTCTGGAGGCTGAGGCTGGAGGATCGAGAGTTCAAAGCCAGCCTCAGCAACAGCAAGGCACTAAGCCACTCTAGCGAGACCCTGTCTCTAAATAAAACACAAAATAGGGCTGGGGATATGGCTCAGTGGTCGAGGGTCCCTAGTTCAACCCCTGGTACAAAAAAAGAAAAGAAAGAAAGAAAGATCCAGGGAGCAGACAATCTTTACACAAGAAGTGATCCAGGAGACTCCACCAGGAAACTTTCCCTGCCATTGCTGTGCTTCTTA
This sequence comes from Sciurus carolinensis, assembly GCF_902686445.1. Lineage (NCBI taxonomy): Eukaryota > Metazoa > Chordata > Mammalia > Rodentia > Sciuridae > Sciurus > Sciurus carolinensis. The sequence continues at coordinate 28,479,285 of NC_062230.1, read as the reverse complement.
GGCAAGCCTTCCTCCTTCCATAGGCAAGATGGCCGATGGCCACTCCACATCACACTTCTGTCAAGGTAGCATTCTAGGGGAAGAACACCGCCAGCCTCCCTCAATGGTGCTATCTAAAGCCCCAAAATGGAAGCTCATTGGCTCTGATCAGGTCACATGGCCATCCCCGAAATGGAATCTCATTGGCTCTGATCAGGTCACATGGCCATCCCTTGCCCACTCACTGTGGCCAAGGAGATAGTGTACATGGATTGGTGAATCTGCATCCCATGTCCACCCCTGGAACTGGAGAGCCAAAACATCTGGATTGAGTGTGGAGAGGGTCCTTCTCCCAGGGGCACACAAGATAACTGATTAGAAGAAAGGAAAATGGATACCTACAGACATGAATGTGTCCCCAACTGGCTGGGAGTCTGAGTCACACTAGGAAAGACCTCAAGCCCGGAGTCTATATTGGTCCAGGTCTAATTGAGGAACACTGCCTCCCCACCACCCATGGAATTATCAAATTTGAATCCTGGGACGTCCCTGGGCTCAGACCTCAGCCTCTGACTTCCCTTCTGTCAGTCGTCAATCCTGCAGCCCCGACCCCCTTGGCTGGTGCTGTCCCCCCCGACCTGCTGTTGACACCTGTGACTTACTTCCCGCACAAGGGTGTCCGCATTTAAGAGCATGCATTACTGTCATTGAAACAAGAGCACACTGAAACCTTTATAAATTGATCTGCCAGACAAGAGGGAGGCCAAAAAGAATGCTAAGTGTCCTTGCATAATACTCTGTGGGATGTGTTTCTCCCCCTGAGAATATTTTAGCATTAATTAAGATAAACAATGATATATGCCGAAAGACAATCGAATCTGTTCTCGGTTAAAAATGGCCTCGTTGTGTAAAAATAGTACCCAAATTAGAGCATATAAAGATGCAGGGGAAAAAAATACTGTAAACCTATAACATGACTAAAATAAAAATGCAAAGTGGGACTGAGGCGGCCTGGAATAAAACCTAGAGATGAGGAAGAGAGGAAGAGACGGGACCCGTCAGCGGGCTTCCCTGCCTCCCTGCCTCCGAGGGCCTCTCCGGGGCGCTTCTCTTTAATAATATCTATTTGTTACGGCTGATGTGTGTTTCCGATGAAATCACGTTGTCATCGCCATCTTGTGAGGGAGCCAGGCCTTGGAGGAGTCAGTGGGAGGTCGCGCAGGTGGGGAAAGGCAGAACCAGGCTTTGACCGAGCTGCGTCTCCTCGCTGAGGTCCCTGCAGGCTGGGATGAGGGGGTGAATGCGTGAGCGCACGCACATCACGCTTACCACGTGCCGGGCACGGTTGTCAGCTTGCCGCGGGTAGTCGATCATCGAGTCCTCACGACAACGTCCCAGGACCTTTGTTCTTACCCCCATCTTGCAAGCGGAGCGTTAAGTACTTTGTCGGAGGTGGGACAGCTGGTGGGAGCTGTCTTCAGGAGATCTGCCTCCGGAGCTCATCCTTTGACCACCACGCTCCTCTGCAGAGCCACTGGCCACCTCCGATGGTGACCCTCCATCCCTGTCCCCAGAATTCCTTCAGGGTGACTACCGCCTCTGCCTGCCTAGATGGAGTCTTCCAGGAGGGGATGTTTTATGTCTGCCTAAGAGCTCAGATTCTCCAGAGTGGGCGTTTCCAGAATCCCCCATCTCCCCGGGTTCCTAGCTCGTGCGCTGCCTGCTGAGAGCCAGGAGGTGGTCACCCTCGGGTGGGTCTTTGGGGAGGCACTGGGGAAGGACGAGGGACACAGCCGCCCTGTGTGGAGGAGGGATCGAAGTCGTGCCAGGGCTGCTTCTGAGGGACAGATACCTTCGTCCCTGCGTCCGGGTCTCACGCTTCCTTCACCACGGAGTCAACCTTTCACTCCGTCACGCGTTACCCAGCACCCACTGGGCAGCGGCCCTGGCCAGACAGTCCACTTGAGTCTGGGGCCCACATGGCTGGCGTGACCTCGCTCTAGTTATCTGGGTGGACAGAGACCCATCGGAAAAGTGACTCCCAACTTGGTTGGTGCCCCAGGACAGCTGCACTGCCAGCCTCCGCAGCCTCCGAGCCCTGGAAACTCACAGTGGCAGGAAGAAGGCCCGCCCTGGGTTTCAGACCTGGCTCACGGTGGGTCCTGCCCAAGGCCTGGGGTCCGCAGCCCTGACTGCAGAGCTCCGTGTAGAGCAGCACTGGAAAATCTCTTTTCTGGCCTCTCGACCTCGCCAGTCGAACCTGCCCTTGCCTTCCTTCCTGGAGAGAGGATGAGGAGCCAGCTCTGGCTGCTCTTGGTGTCTCCAAGCACAGTTGGTTTGTTCTTGTTTTTGTCTTGACGCAGCCCAGGGTCTTGCCCGCGGCCGGCGCGCACTGTGCTGCTGAGCTCCACTCCCGCCCTGAGCGCAGTTCACATGGTCTCCGCGATGACAAGGGCTTTACTGGACGTTGGGAATTATATCGCTTCTCCTATTTGTTAGACGTCTGCTGCGTGTCAGTAAATTGGCCTGTGGAATCGTCATTCCTACCTGCTTAAAAATGGGGAGAAGGGAGCTGGGGACTTAGCTCAGTGGCAGAGCACTCATCTAGTGTGCAAGTTCAGTCCTCAGCTCTGAAAAAAAAAATGTGGGAAAATATTTGAGCCTTGGGAGAATCCTTGGAATGATCTAGATAAGTATAAGGACACTCAATAACCAGGATGTGGCTGTAATGGGTCTTGAGTTTCCTTATGCATATGTGTGCTGTTTGAGTTAGTGGCAATGTTTTAACATATCCATGTGTATAATATGTACATATGTAACATACATGTACGAATTATCTGTTTACGTGTGTGTATAGATACAGGTGAAGTCACGTAAGCAGAAGGATCACAAATGCTTTCTATTGCGCTACTGTATCTTAGCTTTCTAGCCTTTCTGCCTCTTTTCTCTCCCCAGATAAGCAGTTCCGGACCGCAAGGTGATCTGTCCATACTTTTTCCCATGTTCGCATAAATATCTGCAGGGACCACTCTAGATTTCACGCATTCTTTTTAACGACAGCATAGCAGTCCGTGGGACGGCCCTCCTGCTCCAGTTGGCCCTCATGGAAGCTCTGTGGACAGCTTCTGGCCCCTGGGACGTGTCAGGCATGAAACTCAGGGCTCTCCCTCCCCGCAGTCTGGGGAATTTCTGAAATTCAGAAGCCAAGAAAAGATTCCCTGTTGTTTTCTCTCTGTCCTCCTTTTCCTCCTGACAGAAAGGACACAGGATGGCTCAGCTGAGGGAGGAGGAAATGAAGAGGGCCAGGGGAGAGAGCCAGGCAGGGAGAAATGCCACCCAGACAGCGAGGACAGCGTGTTCTCGGGGGAGACGGCAGGACAGAGACCCACGGGCTCGTCACAGGTGCGGTTCCCACGCCCACTTTCCACCTGGATCCGCGGAGGTGGAGCCACGGCGCTCCGAGGCTCCCCTCCCAGCCTCAGTCCTTCTTCCTCTTGCATCTCCCTCCATGTGGGTTCCCTGGACTGACACCTCCCCGCCCCCTGCCTCTGCCCAGCCAAGGAGGCCAGGTAGGCGGATGCAGCCGCCACGGGGCCGCCTCAGTGCCGTGCTGCAGGGACATGGAGGTAAAGCGCCCTCCACGGCGGCTTCCGGGCTGTGCGTCACCTGATGAGCAAGACGCAAGCGACTACCCGATGCCCGGCCTCCGTGACAAGCTGCCGAGCCGTGGTTCTGGCTGGGGTGTCACGGCAGGGCACGGCGGCGGGGAGCGAACCCTGTCATTACTCTCAGACACGACAGCCAAGCGACCCTCCCCAAAACAAGGCAGCCGGTTGTGTCCCCGGAAAGCAGAGCGCGTGCCTCTGATGGGGACATGGCATTTCTGACGTCCAGCAAAAGCCACCTTCACCCCAGGCTGTCCCCTCTGATCCCACGTCATCTTCTTTCTGCTCCCGAGCAGGGGAGTGACCGCCTTTCTCTCCCAGGAGAGTCGGCGCGGTGACCGCAAGCACGAGGGTCCGGTCCGCCGTTGGTCCAGTCTGGACGGATGACTGTGGGAAAACTGGAACCAGGGTCACCTCCAGAACCAGCCTGGTGTTACACACGGCCCCTCTGGCTGCAGCCGAGTGGCGTTGCCGCCTCTCTACAAGGAAACCTTCTAGAACACTTTAGAGTGGTTAGAGAGGGCTACAGTTAGGGTTCCCACAGATTACCATGACTAAGGACATTCTTCTCTAATAAGGTTTTCCTGTATAAAATTCACTGGAACATTTCATTAGAAAGTCTAATATCATCCTCAGTGAGCATTCTTACTAAGGATTATATAAAACAGGAAGCTCCGTTCAAAGAAATGCTCTCGTGTTCGCTGGTAACTTTCCGACTAGTCCTTAAATATCATCAATCCCTCTTATTCCAATCCAGCCCATAATAGTTCCCTTAAAAATTCCATCTCGGTGATTAACTTACAATAAGGCATTTTATGAATTCTAACATCATGCAAATGTAAACTCTAAATATTCCCCCGCTCCTTCCTGTTGAATGGGGAGCTTTATGCTTCTAGGAATGGGTTCCCCAAGTCTTCTCCGCATTTCTAATCAGACAGAAGCCGGGCGCCTCGTGATGCCTTTAGATCCCCTCTTACCCAGATACCCAAGAGCGAGATCCCACAGAAAGACGTGGAACCGCAGAATCCACACTCCCAGAATGTAAGTGCTAAATCCCACGTGGAAGCCAGCATAAATAAGGCTTTAAAATAGACACAAAGCAGTTTCTCCCCCTAGCTCTCCTTCACGTCCTACCAGACGGGCATCAGGAGAGGGAGACAGGGGTGGTTCCAATCAGCTGTGGCTGACAGGGTCAGGGGAAGAGAGACGCCAGGTTCTTTGGAGGGCGGTAGGTGGGGTAAGAGCCGGCGTGGGAAGATGCCCCCCGGCAGCTCTCCTCAGCTGCACCCCGGTCCTCCCAACACCACGACGCATGCAGAGCTTCCTCAGTAAAAGGCAAGTGTGCCCGGATGCCCGGTGCCAGGGCAAGGCCGTACCTGTGGCGTTATTGCCTACGCTCGCTCTGCACGGCGGAGTTCCTTTTACCCCTCACTCTTTCCCCCCCGCACTCCGGCAGCGACTAGATTTTATGGTATTTATTTATTTAAGGAAGGGCTTGCAGAGAAGCAGGAAAAAAAAAGGTCTTTACATTTCAAAAGCCTCATTGTGTGAGTTTCAAGACAGGCATAAAGCAAATCAGGGCATGAATTCTACAGGACGTGCAGAAATTATTACTGGGCAGAGAAAAGTCCCTGCCTCTCTGGACTTTGCCCACACCAGCTGGGGAGAGGGAGAGAGGAAGGACCAAAGGACCACTGGCCGCAGGGGACCCTCACAGAAGAGGAGACTCCTGCACCCCCTGCCGTCTCTGGCAGCAAGGACACCTGTTACCGGGCCCAGGTCTGCCTGAGGGCCCCGCCAGCCGCTCTGCACTTTGGTCTCTGCCATCTTTATTGAGTGAGTTTGGCACCTAGGAGGCTGGGGTGGAGGACGCAGTTGGGGCCGTCTTTCTAGAAAGGCCCCATTCTCCACCTTTAGCGAACGTCAGCAAGTTTGTTAAACAGTCTGCTAGGAGCCGCCCCCAAAGCTTCCCGCTCAGCGGGTCTCAGGGATGGCCTGAGAACTGCCATTTTTAGTAAGTTCCTGGTGACAGATGCTCTCCCCTAGGGACCCCACTTTGAGAATCACAACTTTAAGAGAATGTTTCAAGAAAAAAATTATGTCTGTGAGGCCGCCCTGCTAAATCCGTACTTCCCTGCCGGCGGCAGATAATTATTTGTCTCTTTGCTGTATTCATTTACTTAGTCTCACAGTAACACAAAATTCTGCGTATTTACGGAGTGTGGAGCGTTACTTGGGTGCATTGTGTGGATGATGCAATGGTCACATCGAGGTCATTAGCATGGCCCCCGCCTCACACGCCATCCTGTCTCTGTGGTGACACCATTCTGAATCCCCTCCTCCGGCTACTTTGAAATAGATATGCCATGTCTGCTAATTGCGGCGGCCCTGCCGTGAAAGGGCACATCTGAACGCAACCATCCAAACTGACTGTGAGCTTGAACTGCGCAGCAGACACGGAGACCTGCCTGAGAACAGAGGGGTTCGGACGCAGCACAGCCAGGTCGCCGGCCTAGGGCGGGCGGAGCAGACCCAGGAGCCCGGCCTCCAAGGCCTCAGATCTCTGCGGCCAGCCCGCCGGGCACCCGGCTTCTGGCAGAACCCTGTGCCCACCAGCAGCCACCCCAGCGGCTGGCCGCGGTGTCCGAGCCCAAGCGCGGGGAAACGACGGACGCCCGCCGAGGCCGCGCTGGCTCAGCGCAGCGCCAGCCTCTCTGCCAGGCCCGCGGTCCCCGGCTGCTGCGTCCTTTACGCTCTGTGCTGCTGCTCCGCGCGGCTTCTTCCTGGTCCACTCAGCCCGTGGCACCCGTTCTGTCCACTGAGCTCGTAGGCTTTCTGCGTCCTTCTCACAAGCCCTGCCCTCCTGTCACAGAGGGTGCGGCCCCTCTTGCTTCGATTGCTCTCCCGATGTTCTTGCCAGGGGACGACAGGAGAAGCAAACAGCCCCTGGGGTACAAAGGCAGGGCCCGGGATGGCAGCCCTGGGGACGAGAGGGCATCACGGGAAGGACAGCCAGAGTGGCTTCCCCACCCCGATTTCATCCCCTGGCCCTCAGCTTCCAAGTGACGAGAGTATTAGCAGGACGAGGAGCTAACACGACCTGGACACTCCACGCTCCCCACGCACCCCAAGTCTCTCGCGTGGCGCTCAGACTCCCGGCCCTCTAGGAAGTGGGGCCCTTTGTTTCTCCATTCCACAGACAGAGAAGTCGAGGCCCAGAGCTGTAAAGAGACTCTCCAGCTACCACGTGGCGCCCCAGGGGCTCTCGCCCCAGACGGTTCCTCTGGGGTATTCCACTCTCACCTCTGGTGAAAATGCTGAATGCTCTCCTTTCCCAGTTTTTCAAGAACTTGGTCCAGCGTCTGCTGTCTCCAAGGCTTCATGTCACCCGTAGCTTCAGATGGTGCTCAGAGTGTGGCGAGCCCTCAACAATCAGGGGTCCCTCTGTTTTCACAAAACAGACCCCAGAGCCAGGAAGGTCCTACAGTCATTTCTGGAGCCACTATGGAGAATGAGGCCTAAATAAAAATGGCCTAGACTCCCTCTTTCTCCTACAGCCCCCAACTGCATCTATGAGAAAGACTCTTGTACACACTGAGCCTCAATATAAGATTTTTTTTTTTTTTGAGCAATGAATAATGTTTATTCACTAGTCAAGGGAGTATAGACATGATTTTCCCTAACTTTATTAGTGTAGTTTTAGTAAATTTTATGTCTGGTTTAACTAAGATTTTAACTTAATATCAATATAATATTTTAACTTAAAATCAATATAAGATTTTAACTGAAGGATTCAAGAAGTGCAAAAGCAAACAAATTTAAAAAGTAAAACCACTGATTCTGTTCAGGCTTCCTACTTTACAGATGGGAAGTAGGTAACTTGTTCATCACTGTAGCTGGGATATTTAGGGGATCTTGGGGTGACTAGGGATAGCAGAAACTTAATGTCTTGCTAAGGGACTCATACAAGATTCTATTGATACTTGGCACTCACCAGAACATAAGTAGCAGAAAATGTCCTGGTCCAAACCTACTCAAAGAATGAGATCTGTACTAGTCAGCTTTCCATCACTGTGACAAATAACCTGAGGCAATCAAATTATAAAGAGAAAAGGTTTCTATTGGTTCATAGTTTTGTAGGTTTCAGTATATGATTGATGGGCCCCATTGCTTTGGGTAAGGCACCACATCATAGGAGAAACACCTGGCAGAGCAAAACTGCTCACCTAGTGGCTAGAAAGCAAAAGAAAGAGAGGAAGAGCCCAGGATTCCACAGTTCTCTTAGAAGGATGCCCCCAAATGACTAAGCCCCACCTCCTAAAGGCTTCTCATTCTCCCAATACTACCCCCTGAGGAGCAAGCCATTTACACATGGGCCTTTGGGGACACTTAAGATCCAAACTATAGCAAGGTCCTTACAGAGAACATCAAAAATGGAATCAAAAAATGAATGGATAAAGAAAATGTGGTGTATATATCTATATACATATGTGTGTGGTGGGGGGATGCACACACACGATGGAATATTACTCAGTTTTAAAGAAGAATGAAATTCTGGCATTTTCTGACAAATGGATGGAGTTGGAGAATATCATGCTAAGTGAAATAAGCCAATCCCAAAGAACCAAAGGCCAAATGTTTTCTCTGATATGTAGAAGCTAATTCACAATAATGGGGGGTGGCTAGGGAAGAATAGAATTATTTTATGTTAGGTAGAGGGGAGTGAAGGGAGGGGAAGGGGTATGGGGAAGGAATACAGTAGAGAGAAACAGGCATTATCACCTCATGTGCATGTGTGACTGCATGACCCATGTGATCCTGCAATGTGCACAATCAGAAAAAGGGAGATTACACTCTATTTATATGTGCTCTATCAACACATATAAGTGCTTCTACTGTCTTAAAAAAAAATGGGATCAGCGCCCTCCTCACTCTCTTTTTTCCCTAACACCCCACCCCAAATGCTGATGTCCATATAACAAGGAAAGAGAGGACAGGGAAGGTTACTGGGGAGTCTACGGTTCGGCTAACGTCAATTTTTGATTGCTGAATGAGGTTTTTCCTCTCCCCCCAGGCCACGGTGAGAGGTCCTGGGTGCCCAGACCATACACTGAAAATCCTTTTCCCGGCCTCTAGTCTCGTGTGCAGGAGGGGCGGGGGGAGGGGCCTGCCCTTTCCCACTCCACGTGGGGCTGTAGAGTTTCACTCAGACAGTGCCACCTCTGTTGGCAAGGCAGGTGACACAGGAACCCCAATCAGATTCCCCATCCTGTGATTAGACTCGAGCACAAACACACAGTGACGAAGGGTGGTCAGGACCCGGTCACCTAGACAGCCTTCTAGAAGAGGAACTGTCCCCGCTTGCCAGGTCCCCAGGGAGGCCCTGAGCCCCCAAGTCCATGAGGACTGTTTATTCCTCAGTGTCCCGGTGTCCTTATCAGAAATGTCCTCTGGCTGTTATTTAAGTCAGAGTTGCTTCTGTGGCTCACCATGAGGCAAATGGACAAAATTGACCTTAAGCAAACCCGTCTCCAGAAAGATCTTGCCCAGCTCCATTAACTGCGTATCCGAGGATGCAGCTACGCACATCTTGAGCCTATAAAGCCCCGGACTTAACAAAATACCAGCTATTGAGAAAGGAAGCAGATCTTAAAGAAGCCGGTTCCCCTCAGAATTCACCGTTAATTGAGTTCTCATTTCAAGCCCAGCTGGATCAGCTGGCTATCGATGCAGACCACCCTGAAACTCAGTGTGCGGAAACGGCGAGAATCTCTCGTTGCCCTGAGACCCTGGGTGAGCCGGTGTTCTTATCTCAGTCGGGGTTGAGGTCCCTGTTCTAGGCTGGGCTCGCCTGCATTCTTAGGGACTTGCTGGTCCGGACAGGGTGGTGTGGCCGTTTCCATGCAGAGTCTCATCCTCCAGCAGATTAGCAGGCCGTTCCATCGGCAGGTCAGGGTTGTGGAGGAAAGAGCACAGCTAGCCGAGGACTTGGCTCAGAGCTATCACTTCTGGAACTTTCTGTTGTACAAATCCAGTCCTAAGGCCAGCCCCGATTCAAGGCCACCCCTGATTTAAGAGGTGGGGAACAGACTCCATATCTTGATAGCCAGACCTGCAAAGTTATATTGCAATGGCCAGGGGAGAGGGGGTGGGGACATTGGGCCACTTTGGCCAGCTCTCTGTCCTATCATGCAGAATTAGTTCTACCATTTACAAAGTGGCCCAGAGAGGTTCAGTAACTTTTCCAAAGACACACATTGCTTTAGAACAAGGCTTTAGTACCCCGGCTAAAGTATCCTGTGCACTGTGGGGTCTTTAGGAGCGTCCTGGCCTGAAGCCACTAGATGACAATGTCACCAACACACGCCCCAGTTATGACAATGAATAACGTCCTCGGATATTGTCCAACGTCCCCTGGGGAGCAACCCCCGCCTTGTTGGGAGGCACAGTTCTGGAGCCAGGATTAGGACTTCTGCATTGCCCTCGGCCTGCGCTGGACTCTGCCCCGGCCTCCCTGGCCGCTCCTCCCGGCCTTCCCGCACACGTCCTGTCCTGGCTCTCCATGGAGCTAGCCCTGCAGACGGTGCCACCCAGCTGCCTCTCTCTCGGGCCCGTGACCCCCTCTGCCCTTCGGATCCCATTGTTGGTAACAGGGAACATTCACCCCAGAAGACGCCAGCAGGCTCGGTTTCCATCTCAGTTAACTTTACAGCAGTTTCTCCCATTTGCTGGCCGCGCCGGCTGCATGCAGAGCATTTGCTGTTTCCGAAGCTGGATATTTTTCATCCCGTGTCAATTAGCACGATGAAGGGAATCTAATAATGATGTATGGGCCGTGCTGGCGTGGCTGGCGCGGGCGGCCCTGGCAGGGGGGCAGACGGCTAAGCAGAGCTCAGGCCCCTGCCAGGCCTGCTGTGACCGCTGGGTCAGCATTCCCCAGAGTCCTGGCTCAGGGTGACTGGCTTCTAGAACAATTTGACCATCTGACCCCTAAAAGAGAAAGAAAATGAGAAGGCTTTTGGCGGAAGCTGGGGGTTAACCCAAGGCCTCACGCATGCTGGATAGATGTTCTACCACTGGGCTACATGGTCACCCCAAGGAGAGATCTTTGTATCCAAACAGGTCAGAGCTGAAAGAAGCCTAGAGGTCACTTTAATCCAACCCTGCCTCGCTCAGATAAATTCATTTGACCCAGAAAGTTCAATGGGCTTGTCCAAGGTCAGGCAACCAGTTACTACCAAATCCAAACCCCAACTTTAGAATTTTTGACTCAGAGTCCAAGACGTTTTAATACATTTTTATTTTCCAAGACACCTTCCTCGTTGAGACTTAAACTGAAAGGCAGAAGGGCCTCATATGTGCAAAGCTCTGGGCTGGGAACTCTGTCTTCTGCAGCCATCTCCCCGTCTAATTCCCAGACAGGGAGCTGGAGGGAGGGCAGGCAGGCAGGGGCATGACTGACTCGCAGGTCAAAACCTGCTCAGGGCAAGAGCCAGAGCGTTCCTCCATGTCAGAACGCAGCCACGACTTTGACCCTCCGCAGATGCCACAGAAGAAAAAACCAATCCATCTTAAGCATCAGGTCAAGCGAGGGGAGAGACCAGCACCCAGGACCCAGGCCACCCACTCTGAACCAGGGACCCGGATTCTGATAAATTCAGACGCAGCGCCATCTGGTGATCGTAGGGAGAGCTGGCGAGCAACTCCCGACCAAAATTTTCCAGTTTTTGCCTAAAAAGTGGATGGGTTGCATAGCATGACCCCATTTTTGTGAAATTGAAAAGCTAGATAAACCTTCAGAGAGATGTGTAATGACCAGTCAGAAAAATGACTCACCAAAAAGTTAGAAGTGGTGTCTCTGAATCATTTACTTCAACTGGCTTGAATTTGGGCTTCTATCATTTAATTTTTTAAAACCATGAATATAGATATTTTTAACCAATTTTTTAAAAAAACAGTAAAATCACATTCATTTTAAAGGGGAAAATTAATGGAAGGATATCGGGGGTGCCTAGGTCCAGAATAAATCATGGGGTTACTCTTTCACACTGACTTTTTAATGGAAATAAAAGCAGATAAAACTTAAGACAGTGTTAGAGAAGAAAAACAGGGAAGAGAAGTCACACAGGGCAAGAATAATAATTGGACCAGTAAAAATAGGCACCTTGTACCTTACAAAACTCCAAGCACTTTACGAAGTATTTTGGTGATCATTCACCTAGGAGATGCTTGGACCATGACTTGCAGAGCAAAGCTCGGTCTCATCCCCATGTGGGCCCCCCAAAACCAGATCACACTGTATTTACTGCAATAATAGCAATATTAAAATTGAATGCCATTTCTATATCCGACCCTGACAGCTCTGTATGTATGTGTTACCCCATTTTATCTTTGCCAAACCCAACGGAGCAACTGTTATTATGATCCCCCATTCAGTAGGTGGGGTGACTGATGTCAAAGAACTGAGATCTCACCCAACAATTAGTGGGACCCACAGGAGTAGACACAATATTGTATTCGATCTCATGTCTCCGATCCCAGTACTGTGATGCCTGGTCGGGCATATGAACAACTAGATGCACAGCATGCTGGGAAACTATGTGAAAGAACACGTTCCAGTGAAAGGCGCTTTTATTGAGCACCCACAATGTACTAGACAGACCAGTGGCTGCTTAGAGTAAGATTCGTGATTTTAGTTTCAGTTACCCACAGTCAACTTGGGTCTGAAAATATTAAATGGAAAATTCGGGAAATAAAGAAGTTAATGTTTTAAACTGTGTACCATTCTGAGCAGCGTAATGAAATCTCCAGCCGTCCTGCTCCATCCCGTGTGGGATATGGATCATCCCTTTTGTCCAGTGTACCCGCACGGTATATGCTACCTGCCCACTAGTCACTGAGTGCATATCTTGGGTATCAAATCAGCTGTCAGAGTATCCCAGTGCTGTGTTCATGTAACCTTTATTTTACTTAACAATGGCTCCAAGTGCACAAGGAGCAATTCAGATGTCTAAGGCCTTGTGAAAGGAGAGGAAGCGGGTCAGGAATTAACACTGTGGCCCCACCTGCTCCCTCCTCCTCAGGGGTGACACGGCCAGAGTTGGTGTAGGTCAGAAGGCTCAGTCTCCAGGGAGAAAGCAAGAGGAGGTGGGTGGGAGAATTTCAGGACAGATGACAGATTCTTGGTGCACACGTGTCGAGTTTAAAGTATCAGCGGGACATCAGAGGAGAAGGTGAAGCAGAAACAGACAAGACGGAGAGCTCAAGAAGAAACCCCAAGGAGTAAGAATGCAGCCCATCGTCTGCACCGCCGAGGCCCCGCGGAGATGCCCACAGACTCCGTGCTGTACTCAGGGAGAGGAGCAACCCCCAGGTCTGGCTCATGAAATCGGAGAAGCCTGGCCAAAGAAGCATCTGGAAAAGTTAAGACAAGCAAGAGAAGAATTAAGATGAGGATGAGGGTCGGGGAGAAAACCCCGGGGCAGAAACGGGCAGGGGCGGGGTGGGTGAGCCTGACGCAGCGCACCTCACCCCCACCTGCAGCATTCCAGGCTCCCCGGGAAGTTGCATCTGCGCATGCGCACAGGCAGCCGGGCTCACCCAGTGACAGACAGCCCCCTCTGAAGCCCAGACACCCTCTTCCGGCACCTTCTGCGATGTCACCGCGCCCCCACCCGCCCACTCCTGTTCAGTTCCACCCAACTTCCACAGCAATCGGCCCTGCTCACTCCCTAACCACTAACTGTGGATTGCTGAGCGGTGCAAGGGTTTGAAGTCTAGGAGAATTTGGAGAACTCTTTAAGAACCCCTGAGAAAATTGAGATCATCATGGAGGGGATCCCCCGACACACACCTTCACCATGAGTTTCCCATCAGTTTTGCCATGCCTCAAATTTCACCATTAAAGATTCATTCCTTTGGCTGAGGGCTTTAATCCCCTAGGAAATGTAAATCTCGCTGGCACACTGATAGTGTTTGGGGAAATGAGGTCATACATTAAGCCTTATCTATCACTGACACCTCATTGGAAGCAAGTTGACAGTCTTTTCAAGAGCCAGGTTTAATAGGAGCGAAGGGAGATAAATGTGGTGGTGGTGGTAACTCAGCAGCAAAGCGAAAGATACTCCAGGAGATAAGATCGGAAACTAACATTTATTGAGGCATTATGCTAATGAGAAAAAGAAAAATAGCTACCTTTTACTGACTGCTTAAAAGTGTCAGGTTCCATGCTGTGCTCTTTACATATGGGGGGATAATTTACTGAGATATCTGTGCGCTTGTTCTTGTTGCTGAAGGATGTTGGAGAGATCAAGAGGGATTTTCCCTGCCTTGTCTTAAAAACAAGTAACCCAGCCTTGGTGCCCTGGGAAGGTAGTCCTTCACGTTCTATCCACTAGGGGACTGCTAGGTAGCGAACACCCAAGAAAAGCGGTTCAGACAGTGAGGAAGATATTTCAAGTCACATCACAAGAAGTCTGGTGGTGGGAGGCCCCAGGGTAGTGGCTCTGTCCTTCCTTCAGTTCTGCCATGCTCAGGAGATGGCCTTTGTCCTTGACCTCATCCCCTGGAGGGTCAACCACCAGGATGCTGGGCCAAAAAAGGAGGAGTTTTCTTCTTTTCTGTCTCTTCTTATAATTGAGGATTCCATCCCCTCCTAACTCATACACTGACATCTTCTAGGATATGACCAGGATGTTCTTGATCCAAGATGGCAGCATCTGCGTTTCAGGCAGTGGGATGGAAGAAAAGGGGCAAAAAGAAAAGTTATAACGGTGCCTTAAAGGAAGCTTCCAGAAGCTCCCACCTCCCCTTTCTGCCTAGATCTCTTTAGCCAGAATTCAACAATGTGGTTATCCCCAGTTGCAAAGCAGGCTGCTAAATGTCAGCTTTATTCTGGGCATTTCCTTTGCAGCTAAAAATTCTGTTGGAATGAAAGAAGGAAGGCGACATGTAGCCTCTCTGCCAAAGGGTCAAAAATACAAATCATGATACATCCAAAGATCATCCTCATCCGGGTGTGTTGAGGAGGTAGACACTCAGCTGTGGGGAGGGAAAAGGGGCTGGGGAGGCGGGAGCGAGGGGGCGGAGCTTGGGTTTGCACTGCCTGGACCCAGCGCTCTGCTTGAGCGCATATCTCTGTGGGTTCCGGGGAGCGATGGATAAAGTGCCAAGACTTGGGCAGCCCTGGCTAAAACCTCTGGTCAAACCTCTAGCTGGGAGAAAATGCAGGTATAATAAGGCACAGTCATGGGGTTCCAGAGAGGGTGGCAGTATCCTGGGGCCAAGAGCCCCAAGAGCTGAGACCCCAGGTCCTCTCCTTTATGAACCAACACTAAGCTCCCTGCATGGTACCTGTCTTTGGGGATCGTGGGGAATACCCCAAAACATGCCTGTGATTGAATTTCTCAACACTCTAGTTCATGAAGCCTACAGCCACATTTCATTTCGATTTAAAACAAGTAAATCATTTTGGCGTTTCTCACATTGGAACGTTTCAGAACAAACTCACGGTCACCCCCTCACCCTATCGCCACAGTCACAGCAATCCTATGAGGTTGTTGGTACTTCCCCACATCACAGGTGAGGAAGCAAATTCTGAGAGATTAATCGTGTACATAGAGCCAAACGGTTTGGCCAGGCCAAGATTCACACCCAGCCCTCTGACTCCAAAGTCAATACCCTTGTCCCGATACTTGGTGAAGGAAAAGAAAGAAAAACCCCATCAAAAGAAAAGTTACCCACTTCACAACACTGCCAAAAGCCAGGTGGATCCTGTATTAGTCCATTTTCTGTAACTATCATGAAATACCCGAGGTCAGGTACTTTATAAAGAAAAAAGATTTGTGTAGCTTCTAGTCTGGACAAGAGCATGGGGTCAGCATCTGCTCTGGCATGGGCCTCGTGACAGATGGCATCACAATGACAGGACCCATGGAAGAGATCACAAGGCAAGATAGGAAGTGAGAGAGGGAGATGCAGGGGGAGAGAAAGCTGTGACAGCAAAATTTGCCTTATAACAACTCATTCTGCTAGAAACTCACTTCTCCTTTGCAGAATTAATTCCTCCAAGACTTAATTACCTCCCCAGGCCCCGCCTTGTAAAGGTTCTACCACTTAAGCACCCACACTGGGGACCAGGCACACAGCACGTGAACCCTTGGAGGACACACTCAAACCACAGCTGACCCGCAGCAGGGAGAGTGGAGACACGGCCTGAGAAAAGACTCGCAGGTATAAGTGACAGAATTCAAATGAAGACGAGAAAAAGCAGACTAGTGTTGTTGGTCTACCACACTCACGAGTCCACGATGCACCGGGCTTCGCCAGGGCAGATTCCTGCGTCTGTTCCCACGTCGAGCCTTCGCTTCTGCGTTGGTCCCATTTGGAGGCTGTGCCGTCTCCAGGTGGCGCCATGATGGTCCCAGCAGCTTGGGCTCCAGTGGTACTAGATAGATGGGTAGCCTCAGGAGAAAAGAGGCCCTTTCGTCCCGAGAGTAACGTCAAAAGTGCCTGGACTCTGCTCTTACATCTGAGTGAAATCGAGGGCTGATCCCAGGAGGCAGGAGGGCCGCGCCACACCATCTGCCCGGTGTCTCCAGCCTTGGACTCAAAGCAGGAGGAGCAGAGCTCCTGCCGAGGGGAGAGCAGGCGGTTTTACTGGCAAAGGGACAATAGATGTGGGCAGGCAGCAGGATGGTCACTGTGGGGACGGCGCCAGGTCAACCCCAGCTGGGCCCAGAGGCAAGCAGGTACACACGCTCTCTCGTGAGCCGCAAAGATCGGCAAGTCCAGCCCCCGCCAGTCCCGGGCCCTGCCAGGTCTCCTGTTTAGTGGCACATTACTACAGAGGTGCCCAGAGCCACTTTCCGGAGCTCGCTTTCCAAAGTCCCTCTAAAGAACTTTCTCAGTAGAAGAAAGGACCCACAGGCAGAGGAACGCCTTGCTCACGGCCCCTCGATGCTCAGCCAAAGGCAGACCCTCCAGGGAGCAGAGCTTGGGGGCTACCGTTCCCCTTTCCAACCCAAGCCCCTCCGACTGCTGATCTGGGCATATTCCAAAGCTGTCACGGGCAGGGACGTGCTCCCTCCAGATTCTGTGTCAGCAAAGCTACCTTGTTCTAAACCATCTGCCACCTCAGAAATGACAGTAACAAGACCTCGGCTGCCAGCTTGCTTACAAACCTGTACATCCACAGAGCGGAAACGGTGCTGTTATGTAAATCAGTCAAGTGGCCTCACAGAAGGCATGTGACATATCTGTGTCAATTTCCCAAATAAATGGGTTTTGCACTGTTCCGTGAAAGCACGGAAGCTCTCGTCCGCCCGGGGCCGTGGCTGGGCAGCCCGGTTCCACTCGCCCCTCCCACAAGGCAGGAAGGCCCCACATTTTTGGACCCTCCACCCCTGTTCTCTGTAGACGTTGTCCAAAGATTAAATCTCTGCTTCTGCCCAGGTCCCTGGTGACTCGGAACCCGCAGGGCCCGAACACCAGGTTTTCACTCTCGTTAGGATTTTCAGATTCTGGGTGCTTGGAAGAGGCTGACGGCTGGGCCCAATGGACTCGGTGGATAATGTCCTTCATTGGCCTCAAGCAAATCGTGCCGTCAGGCGTTTGGAATCTTGGGATGAGGCTGTGCGTGCTACCTGCGCCCTCGGCTTCATTTGCTTTCCTCCTTTATCTGCTCTGGTCCTGCTGTCCCCTCTGTTTGCCTTTCCCTTATTACGGCATGGTCAGGACGTGTGCGAGCCACGTGAAGTTCTTTCTAGAATGGGGTGAACCTATGGCTGCTTTCCATTGCGGGTGCTTCCAAAGACGCAGATGTCCGCACTGGAAAGACGGCTGACGTCATCTCTAGTCCCCATTCTCTTACCCAGTACTGCTACCCTCAGATCCAGCTGTCTATCAGCCCCACCCCCACCTCCCAGCCCTGCCGCTGTTGCTTCTGCCCAGAAACTCTTTTGACGAGTCCTCCATCTCCAGGGCTGTTTTTATTCAGTCCATCCTCAAGATTGATCACCGGCGTGATCCACCCCAAACTCAGATCCGGCCCGTCCTGTTCTGCCCTGAATTCTCTGGTGCTCCTGCGCACCCAGGGCCCTGATTTCTCCACCTTCCAGTGAGTATCAGGAGTGAGTGCCTCGTGACCAGAAGCAACCAAGGTCCCTGCTACCAGGCAGTTTCCCTTTCTGTGTACAGATGTGAAGGGGTGGGTGGAAGGGGAAGCGCTGCTGGTGGGTCCTCGGTGAGCAGCTGCAACAGCTGGAGAGTCAGGGACGGATCCAGATCCCCGGAGAGCAATCTCGGCTCACAGGATGGGGGCGAAGGGAGGGACGAGAGATGACGTCACCCATCTTTGCAGCGTGGACATCTGTGTCTGTGGAGGCACCATCGGTGGAAAGCAGCCGTGGGCTTACTGATCTGCAGTCCACCTGATCCTAGAAAGAACTTCATCTGCCTTTCCCCTTCCACAGGGCCGCGCTCCTAGGGCCCTTATAACAAAATGCCGCAGACCGAGTGGCTTGAGCAGAAATTGATTTTTTCCTAGTGGCAGAGGCCAGAGTCTGGGATCAATGTGCCGGGAGAGGTTCCTTCTAAGGCCTCTTGCCTGAGCTTGTGGATGGCTGTCTTTTCACTAGCTCTTCATATTGTCTTCCTTCTGTCTGTCTCAATGTCCAAACTACCTCTTCTTCTAAGGACACCGTCATCTTGGATGAGTACCCACCCTAAGAACCCCATTTTAACTTAATGGAGGTACTGGAGGACTTTGATGGAAGTACTGGGGGTTAGGACTTCAAAATATGATTTCCTTTTAGTGACGGGCAGGGGGACAAAATTTATTTCATAACATGAAGAGTATCTTATGATTAAATATGTAGCCAGGCAAGGTGGTGCATGCCTGTAATGTAATCCTGGTGGTTTGGGAGACTGAGGCAGGAGGATCGCAAGTTGGAG
Organism: Sciurus carolinensis; assembly: GCF_902686445.1. Taxonomy (NCBI): domain Eukaryota; kingdom Metazoa; phylum Chordata; class Mammalia; order Rodentia; family Sciuridae; genus Sciurus; species Sciurus carolinensis. The sequence goes on along the minus strand of NC_062230.1, from coordinate 28,460,689 downwards.
GCCAGTCTCAGCAACTTAGCAAGACCCTGTCTGAAAATAATTAAAAGGGCTGTGGATGTTGTTCCGTGGGAAAGCAACCCTGGGTTCTTTCCCAAGTACTGAAACATTCTTAATTTCTTCCCTTCTCATGTTCCCTTAGAGATAAGAGAAGCTCCTCTTTGCTGGAGAGAGACTCAGACCATCTCACATGGAACAAGAAATAGAGGAGAGGGAAGAGGGGGCTGTGGGGAGAGGGATGCTCTAGAGGGACGCAAGGCTGACAAGAGAAGATGGAAAGTTTTTAAAGGGATTCACGAGGTCGCGAGGACTGAAAGAGCCGCATCTCCATCACTTTTGAGAAATGTGGGCCACATAGCCCTACTTTCCATTTGGGTGTTATGTTTAAAAACAGAAACCACAAAGCAAGTTGGGGACTCTAATTACAATAACTCCTGAGCCCTTCGAACGTCCACCAAATACAATACGTGCTGGGGTTTGTAGATGACCAGCCTGCCCTCCTCCTGGCAGTGCCTGGGTCACCCATGGGCTCTTTGGTGACAATTTTACCCTATGCTTAACGCCCAGGTTGTATGAAAAACGTGTACCTTCAGCAACTGGAATCCCATCAGCTCCGGAGGTGCTTCCAATACGAGGGCAGCGTGGGAAACCGAGGCCGGTGACGGACATGAACATCAGCCCTCCTGTTTTGTCCTCCAGGGTGGGACCGCATGGATGGGTTCCTTCGTCTGCACGGTCTCCCTTGCCTGTCCCCACATTCTGCCTTCACGTGTTCCCTGACCGTCCGTCATAAAGAACTGAACTAAGTTATATCCAAAGGCACAAACGATCCAGCCCCGAGTCAGGGTTTGAGCTCCGCACGCTGGGCCTGTTCACAGGCTGCATCTCCTCCGCCTCTTCTGCTCTCCAAGCTCCTAGCCTGGTGGGCCCTGGCTTCATGGCGACTGTTGGAACCTTGACTCTTTCACTCACTTGCTGGATAGAAAAAGGCAGGCAGAGACCACCACCAGGGACCTGGTCATCGTGTGTCAGCCTAGACACTCGTGAGACAACATTACTCCGTGGAAGGCCACCTGCGCGTGTCCAGCCATGGAAAAATCAAGTCAGCCTTGGGATGAATCAGTCTTAGGAACCAGACAGGTGTCACAGGTCTGTCCTTCTCTTCGACCCTCTTCAGATGCTCTCTGCTCCAGAAATGTCAAACTCCTGACCCCTACACGCATACACCCCCCTCTCTCTCTCTTGTGCATATACTGGATCAGAGGGTCTTGCTTCCCCAACGCCAAGTCACAACCATGTTCTAACCAAAGTGGGGCTCCGCCAGGAACCCCTCCCCTCTGGGTTTGATGGATGCTCCCTTTCATCATGGCACTTACCATATTGTGTGGCAAATACCTGCTTCTGAGTGGGTCGGCACTGATGGGCGAGTTCCCTGAGCCCAGGGGCTGCGTTGAATGGATTCATTTCATACCCCTTGCAGAACCTGATGTGTAGAAATGCTCCAACTCAGCTCCTGCTCCAACTTCCTCCCTGTGGGGTTCCAATCAGCTGTTTCCAGACACTCAGGCCACCTGGGAATCTGAGAAAAGCATCCCCTCTGTCCCTGGGTGGGCGGGGCCAAAGCAAGACTGACCAACTGCATGGAGGACGAGGCTTCAAGTCAAAACTCAGCTTCCCACCGTCTCCACACCGATCCCTGAAAAGTCAGGCTGAATGGGGTTGCTGAGGAGTAGCGGTTTTGTTGCCATGATTATGGACAGAAAGAGCTGATGTCAATAAATGGTGAAACCAGCCCATGCTTGACTTTTTCCAGAAAGACCACGAGTTGTTTTCCTTTTGACAAAACTCATAATGATTACAAAAATGTACTGCAAAGAAAATAAAGTGCAGTTGTTTCCTAAGGCTCTTGAACAAAATTGCATGGGGGAGTCGGAGAAAAGCTTTGGCGGTTCATTTTATCTACCAAATGTATTTCTAGCAAATGCGCACCAATTCCGTGGCCAGCGGAGGCCACTCTGACAGCCGTCGCGCTTCACTCTACCTCATGACAATGCTAAAAAAACCACAAAGGGATGCGTTGCTAGAGCAAGGAAGTCACCGTCTGCCTCCGGGCTTATACATCTGTGACTCTGGTTCAAAGAGACCAGAGCGGCGTCATTAGTGGGTCCATCGGACTAATTTTTTTTAAATTTATTTAAAACATTTTCAGTTATTCCCTTTCAAAATCTGTAAGAAGATTTTTCTGAGACAAAGCAATACAAAGGTCTCATGTAAAAAATGGTGATCGCTCTCTCACAAAAAAGCAGCAGCGCTTACTACAAGGAGAAGCCGCTTGTACCTTATCAGAGTGGGAAGAAGGACAAAACTTGACCACATCCTAAATGTGGGGTGGGGGAGCTCTTTCATACATTATTCACTGAAGAGTAAATTGGTACAATCTCTACTATGAGGAATTTGTCAATTGCTATCCAAATGACAAAAGCCCATAGTTTTAACCTAGAGAATTTGCCTCCAGAATGTTATTCTATAGCTACCCCTGCCTGGAGTGTAATGATCATACTAGCGGAGGGTCTCCAGAGAAATAGAACCAGCAGGCTGTACAGAAGTTTGTAGCTGAGGACTTATTATGGGAATTGGCTCACATGATTGGGGAAACTGAGAAACCCCATAGTATGAGACTCTCTGGAAGCTAAAGAATCAAAAATCTGGTGGCATAACTGGGGTGGTAGCTGGTGTAAGACCCAGCCCAAAAGCATGAGAACCAGGAGCCCCAACGTCCAAGGGCATGTTCCAGCCCAAGAGGATAGAGAATTCACCCTTCCCAACACTTTTGATCCATCTGGGTCCCTAGTAGATGAGCCGATACCCCCCACACCGGTGAGGGCAATCTTCTTTACTCAATCTATGCTTTCAAATGTCTTTTCCTTCTGGAAATACCCAGAAATGTTTTCTTCCAGCTATCTGGGCATCCCTTAGTCCAGTCAAGTTGACATATAAAATTAACCGTCACAGGGATAAACGCACAGGTTACTCATTGCTGCCTTGTCAATACGAAGACAAAACAATGGAAAGAAACTAAATTGACATGAAAGAGGTCTACTGACATGATGTATGTGGACTCTTAGGTACGTGAAGAAGTGTGAAGTTTAATTTTATATACTGATATGGAAGCTTTTCAATTTATATCACAGTGCTGGGGAGGAAACTGCAGAAGAGAGAGCACAATGCAACAACTACTTAGGGAAAAATGTGTGGATGTATTTATGCAAATTCAGAGCAAAAGGTATGTTTCCCAGAAGCTCAAAACAGACATGATTACCTCATGTACATGTGTGACTGCATGACTGAAGTGATCCTATAATATGTATAATCAGAAAAATGAGAAATTATATTCCATTTATGTATGATCTATCTCAATATATAAATGCATGTACAACTAATTAGAACAAAAAAATTAAAAAAAAGTTTTTCTTGCAAGTAAGTGTTTTTCAGATGAATATGATTGTCACGTGGGTGTTCCCTCTGGGTTCTGAGGTTAGAAAATTTCCCTTGGGAAATACTTCTTTAATGACAGACCTTTTTTTTTTTTTTTTTTTTTTTTTAGCTAGAAAAGTCTTTAGAGAATCTCAAGCCCAAACCCCTTTCTCTACAGAAGAGAAAATGGGATCCCAGATTGTCTAGGACCCCAGTCTTCCCCAACATGAAAAGGATCCGAACCAAAAACACTTCCAGTCTCCATTTGAAATGCACCTCTGTTACAACTGCGGCATTTTCTTAGCAGCTTTCCCAACTGCTCCAACCCCACCCCAGCCTGAAAGGACCTCTGTGCTAAACGGAAGTGAGGGGAGGGAGTCCATGTCACAGAGGTGAAGGCTGCTTGAGACACTCAGTGTGGTCTTTGTGATAGTGGAGGGTGACGTACTGTCAGCTTAATTCCTATTCATTTGTGGTGCTTATTAGAGTGTCTGAAAATATAAGCTGAGTAATTGGAGCATTAGAATTGATTAATTGAAGTAGGCTTTTGGTGTAAATACACCTGGAGAGATTTTTCAAGGTGAGATTGGATTCTCTGCTGAAGGTTTGGAGAAATTCAGACCTCTGAACGTGGTAATCAAGATGCTATGGTGGTTTTTAAATAGGGAAGCAATTTCTTTTAATACTCCTGACATCTGTGGAAGAATCTCTGTTCCCTCCCCTTAAATCTGGGCTGGTTTGTGACTGCCTCAGCTCATAAAGTACAGCAGAAAGAATGCTATGTGACTTCTAAGGTTAGGTCACAAAATCCATGCTGCCACTACCTGGAAGCTTCTGCCTGATCCTCGGGCCGTGTCTAATCACCCTGAGGCTGCCATGTTGAGAGGAAGCCCAAGTCACCAAAAGAGCCCTTATGTAGGCTTTCCAGTTGATAACCTCAGACAAGCCCATCTTTTACCTCATACCAAACCCAATGGCAGACCTGTGAGTGAAGAAATTTCCAGATGATTCTAAGTCTCCAGCCATTTCCATCTGACAGCATTTCCAACTGAAGTCCCAGACAAGGTAGTTCTAGTATTTCCTGTCCAAAGTCCTGAGTCACAGAATTGGTGACTATAATAAGTAGTTATTGTTTTTAGTCACTAAGTTTGGGGCAGTTCCCTATAGGTATAAGTGTAACTATAGGTGGCCAAGCAGATGCATCCTGCAGCAATGACCAAAACCCAATTCCCAAGGCCCTAATGAAAGAGCTGACCCCCATCCTGAGTGACTGCTCATCTTCTCAACAGAGCCACACTCTGCTCATACCTTACACTAGCTCCTCTACCTCAGTTGGTCCCTGTTGACCCATCTGCCTGCCACTCTACACAAGAAGATCACCAGCTGTACAACTGTCCTTTTGTGACCCAGTGCTGGGCATGGAGCCCATGAGAAGCTCAACATGAGTTTTTGGACGGACCATTGCCTCCACTCCACAAGGAGTCCCTCCCTTCTCTGGGGCCTAGAAGACTGGGCATACTCATCATTAGAGCTGGAAATAGAGATCTTCAAACACATCCTTTTCACTTTGCCATGCCTGGGGAAGGGGGACAAGAAGCCAAAGTTACATAGCCAGTTAAGGAACTGGGTCTTCACAACACCACCATGGAGGTACCGTGAGTTCAAGTGGGAGGCAGAGGGTGTGTTAGTCAGCTTTTTGTCACTGTGATAAAAACACCTGAAAAAAAAAAAAAACAACAACTTAGAGGAGGAAAGTTCATTTTGGCCCATGGTTTCAGAGTTTAGTCTGACTCCATTGCTCTGGGCTGGAGGTGAGGCAGAACATCATGGTGGAAGGGTGTGGTGGAGGAGCACTACTCTATTAGTGATGGTCAGGAAGTAGAGAGAGAAAGTAGAAGGGGTCACAGAGAAGTGCACTCTTCAAAGGCACACCTCCAGTGACCCATCTCCTTCAGCTATGTCCCTTCTGCCTAGAGTCACTTCCCAGTTAGTCCATTCAAACTAGGATGGACTGATTAAGTCACAGCTCTCACAATCCTATCATTCCCCCTCTGAATATTCCTGCGTTAACAATACAGGAGATTTGGGGGAACACCTCATATCCAAGCCATAACATGGGGTGATTTGGAACACGGGCTCTGGAGAGAGTTGGACCTGATCTGAGGTCCTGGTTGGCAGCCTCATTGGTTGCACAGTGATTGCTGAGGGATAAGAGGGATCTGATGTCTCACCTCACCCCCCATGGAGAATAAACAAGCTCTTTTGAGTTTCCAGGTCCAAGTCCTTCCTGTTAGGGTCTAGACCCTATTATAGGAGAAAAAGAACAAATCATTTTTGTGTGTGTCTAATGGCCTTCAAAAAATGTCAGGGTTTGGAAAAGTAAGGTAATAATAAGGAGAAAGGAGAAATGGAATCTGAACCAGGAGGTTTGCCCTACAGAATCTAGTAGGGTAGCGATTCTCAATGGAGCGTTTTTACACCAAGAAACACATGGCATATCTCAGGACCCTAGGTTGTCACAACTAGTAGTTGCTACTTGTACTTAGTAGGTAGAAGCCAGGGATTCTGCCAATCATGCCCTCATACACAGGGCATTCTGCCCATGGCAACAACAGAACTCTCCAGAATGTTGGTAACATCAAGGTGAGAAACCATGGGCTAGGGGAAGGACAGTTTTGGGGGTACCCTGCAAGTTTTCAGGAGCAATAGCCAGACTGAAGGACCATCCCAATGCTGAGACCTAGAGATGGCTCCTGGGGAAGGCTGTGCTTAAGACCTCCCCTGCTGATGGGTCCCCAAAGAGAATGACTCTGAGGCATGAGCAAGCTGCAGCGGACAGTATGGGAACAGGAATGGGACACAGCAGGACACGTCAATGAATGGAGAACTGGGAACGTGGATGTCTCTATTACAGCAGAAAGCAGACTTTTGTGTGGCGGGCGAGACCCGGGGCCCAGGGTTACGCCACATGCATCCAAGATGGCAACTGGCAGAGAGCCAAAGGGTGTGCTGAATGCGCCTTGAGAAAAATAGGAAGTGTTTACCATTGGCTGTATGATCATTAGTTCGGCCGCCTAGCGCGTGGATAGATCTGTCTTACATGTGTGCTTGAGATCGTGATCGCTTGACCTTTAGTAGGATTGGATGGACATATCTGGTTACAATTGCATATGCATGAGACTGTTTATATGTTGAGGGTGTTATCTGAATAAAGCGGAAGATGCTTCATGAACTTCTGAAGAGTACGTGTCGTTTGTCCCGCTGGTCAACAGCAAGCGGCACTTTTATTAGCAGAGTTCTTGGACAAGGTTTATGGCGTGGGGTGAGGTGAGGTAGGAGGCAGTTATGTCCACTGATGTGTCCACCACTCTCAAAGGGCAGTAAAGTAAAGCAACCCCAACCTCCCTCTAGTGACTGTGGTGATTGAGGTGCCTAGGAGGCAGTTTAAGAAGTGATTTGTGAATTTAAATTCTAATTAAGGCAGAAGCCACTGGGGGACTCTGGAATTCAAGCATGCAAAAGGAAGATCTAGGACTGGGAAAGGAGAGGGCTCAGAGGGTCCCGTGGCCTGGAGGAGGGGCATGGCACAGGTGCCTGGCAGCCTGCAAGGAAGCCCACGTTTGAAGACACTGATTGGCACTGCAATCTGAGGATTGACAACTTGATGGAACAGTTCCCTCTTGTATTCTAGAAAGTTCTTAAGATAGAATATCAAAAATAAGGCACTCAGAGTTTTCCATCTCTTTCTTGGGTTCCCCTTAAACGTGTATTATTCCTCTCATATCACTGACAAAACCCAACATCAGAATTCAGGGGTCTAGGCTCCTCCCCATCACTGATGCCCCAGGTATTCTAGAACATTCCATGAACTATCCCAAGTCTTGGTTTCTCTGCATGGGATTGATAACACCTCCCATGGTTACTTCACAGGGCTGTTTGGAGGCTCCATCCTAGGAGACATTGAAATAGGCACCTGCTGGCAGGCCCACCTGCTGACCCGAGTCTCCCTGAGGTCTAGAAAAGGCAAAGGAAACAATCAGAGTGTGAAGCGAGAACCTACGGAATGGGAGAATCTTTGCCATCTGCTCCTCAGACAATACAGTTACATCCAGAATATATAAAGAACTCAAAAAACAGAACACCGAAAATAAATAAATAAATAAATAAACCCTGACCCAATGACAATTATCAAGATTACAAATAATAATGAAGATTACAAATAATAAGTGTTGGCAAGGATGTGGGGGAAAAGGTACACTCCTACATTTTTGGTGGGACTGCAAATCAGTGCACCCATTCTAGATAGTAGTATGGAAATTCCTAAAAAAAACTAGGAATGGAATCACCAGATGACCCAGCTATCCCACTCCTTGGTATTTATCAAAAATCATCATACTATAAGGATGCAGACACATCGGTGTTTATAGCAGCTCAATTCACAATAGCCAAGCTATAACACATAAATGGATAAAGAAATGTGGTATATATACACTTTGGAATCTTCTTCAGCCACAAAGAAGAATGACGCCGTGGCATTTGCTGGCAAATGGATGAGACCAGAGGCTGTTGCACTGAGTGAAATAAGCCAACCCCCGAAACCAAAGGCCAGATGTTCTCTCTGGTATGCAGGGGCTAACCCAAAATAAGGGGAGCAGGGAGGATAAAGAGAGAGAGGGAGGGAGGCAGAGAGAGAGAGAGAGAAAAAGAAGGGGGGAATTCCATCAATATGGAAAAATGATCGATGGGCTAGATGAAGGGGCGGGGTAGGGAAAGACAGCGGGAACAATCTGACCCAACTTTCCTGTGTACATATGCGAATAAACCACAGTGAACCTCACCATCATGCACATCCACAGCACACTAATTTAAAAACAACTGCGAGTCAATAGCAGGAAGACCAGTAGAGGAGAGGGAAGGAACGGGGAGGGAAGGGAACGGGGAATGCTGGGGAATGAACTGGAACAGTTATATTCCGAGTTTCTACAATTAGGTCTGAATGAATCTAATGTTATGTACGACTAAAAAGAACCAAAAACATTTTAAATAACATTTCATTGTATGCAGTACCACGATTGCTTCTCCACTCATCCATCATCTTCCCATCTTGCCTGTAAGAAGTAACACTGCAATCTACACAGGAATGATAATATTTCTTTCAGATCCCACTTTGAATTTGTTGGGATATAGCTCTATAACCAGAGGTAAGCTTGCTGGATCAAAAGGTAATTCTACTTTTCACGTCTTTGAGGAAATTCCATGCTGTTTCCGGTAGCGATCACCAACAATACACAGCGGTCCCGACTCTTCTGCCTCCGTCTCAACTTGCTGGCTTCTGTTCTTTGGGAAGTGACCATTCCCACGGGTGTGGGATCATCACAAACCATCTTGAGACATTCAGCGTGCCTCTCTGGGTCAGGACAGGGGAAAATAGCTGAATTGGTTTTGAAAATCTTTCAAATGACTCTTGGTTCTAAAAGAATTCAGCAAGTTGGTCTTGGCTTGGGGAGCAAATGAAATCGTGGACTTGGAAAATGAATTTTTGTCAATGGGTTAAGGCTGTGCACACACCTCAGAGTCGGTCAAGTGGAGGCTGATGGAGGGGCCTGGGTGGTCCCACTCCCCTGGACCTGATGCTCAGATCTGTAACTAAGATCTCGGTGTGACGTGGTCAGTTTCATCTGTAAAGTTCAAGAGATGGTCGCCACCGCCCCGGAGGTTGAGGAGAAGACCAAACAAATCAAGCACCATAACAAAGCTGAAGCAACCAGAAGCGTGCCGTTCGTTTCTAAGACAGCAAGCCAATGCTATTTGTTCCAATAACAAGTGAGGCTACTCGATAAGGGTCAGCAACTTACTGCCTAAGGGGGACACAGGATCATGGAAAAGACAACCTTTGGATCACATGACCCTGAGTGCATGCGCATCTCAGCTCAACGTCCTAGTCACCGTGGGACTTTAATAAGTTCTTTATCGTCTTTATCTGCTTTATTTGGTTTATGCAGCAGGAACATAAGGGCTTTTTAAAATTCCTTTTCAGGATTGTGGTATTGTACACAATGCGGCTACCTGCCAGGTAATAAGTGTTCAATAAACAAAGACCATTACGTCCACGTTGCTGTCCTCGTCTGAGACGTGTGGCCTTCCTGAAGGTGAGAGCAGAGCTTGGGTCAGTCCAAACTGGGAGGAAGAGGAAGAGAAAGAGGCGGGAGATGAGTGGGGTCAGGGGAGGCCTGGGTTTCGTATTCACAAATACTCCTTTCCCAGAAACGAGTCATTCATCAAAGTATCGGAGGCTGTGTACTGTCAAAACGCAGGGGCTAATTACATTTGAAGACAATGGATTACAAGAGCAAAAGAGACACTGCCTGTTCTGTTAATGGGGAGGGGAAGGGGTCTCTGGCTCGCAGCAGTGTGGACATCAGACGGGGATGGTTTAATGAGCCATTGCTAGGGACTCCGGGGTGCCTGTTGTTCCAGGAGCCATTAGTCACCCGTAGCTGTTCAGCACATCACTTCCACTCTCCCATTCCGCGAATGCCTCCTGAGTCCCTGTTAGGTGTTGAGCCCCTTGCTCATTATAGAAACACAGCCCAGGCCCGTGGAGGACAGAGAGCTGGCCTTCTCCAGGAAAACACACAAAAACAGGAGCTATATAGGTACACAGAAAGAGATTTATGGTGAGAGACGGGCTCCGGGCTCACGGATTATGGAGGCTGAGTACACCCACCCACCATCTGTCATCTTCCACTGAAGGTAGGATGAGTGCCCGTCCTGTTCTGAGTCAGGCCCCAGGACCTGGAGTTTCTGAGGGTAGGAGAAGAGGGACATTATACCTCAAGCAGAAAACAGCAAAGCCATTATGGAAGGAGTAAAGCAGATTCCAGAAGCTTCGAAGACTTTCCTGGTCCTCACGCTTCTCCCTCATGGCCAGGGTTTCTAAACCTTGCCCTGCATCATCTGCTCGCAGTGATTTACAAATCTCTGCCTGTATGTTCCAGGCTTCCTCGTAGATAGAGTATAATCCCTGCCCCACTGTCACGGGTCTTGGCAACTCTGGGACCAATTTGGCCAGTGCAATGTGAGCAGATGTGAAAATCTGTATGTCCAAGCAGGATATACAACCACTCCTGTGGTTTGGTTCTGCTCCTCCTGAGCTGCCGTGACCTAGGAGAGCGGCAAGCCCCAGACACTTGCTGCCCCTTGGAAAGACAAGAAAGGGATGGGTGACCTGCAGCTCTGGTGCAAAGTAAGCTCGGCACTCACGCTTCTAAGATGGGGGGTTGTTTGTTGTTGCAGCAAAAGTTAACTCATACTTACTGTCTCAGTGACCTCCAACAAGGGACTCACCCTCTCTGGTTCCTCATTCTCTAATTAGAGAAGTTGAGATAAGAGATTCCAAACTCCTTTTTGGTTTGAAATTGTTCTTTTACAGACTCTATAATATAGCATTCTTTGGGGGGCGGGGATGTGTTCAAGCATTTTTTTTTTTCTTTTCCAAAAAAATGGGTTAATTACATAACTTCAATTTAACCAAACACCAGTCTGGCAGTTAACAATACTAAACTAGGACAAGACCACAGTGCAAAGACCTGGGGTGGTGAAAGTTGCTGTGCCAGAACTTCTATTCTGAAGACCCTGAGATTAAAAAAAAAAAAAAAAAAAAATCTATAAAGCACAAACCTGCCGCATTCAGCCGCTTTGGTTATTTATATGTGCATTTCCTGATTCAAATTGCATGCTCAAATCAAATTTCCCTGCTTTATGCCTTCTTCAGCAATTACTTAAAGGCAGTTTACCTCTCTCTGGAGGAACATAGCAGAAAGGCCCATAGTCCAAATCTCGTTGACTCAGGGAGAGATAAAGGAACTCCGGGCCTGGCCCTGCAGAAGTCACTTTACCCACGGAAGTGAACCCCCATGCTGCTTTTCAGCCTCGCTGATGGGAAGGCTCCCTCCAAAGGCAAGGGCAGGCCCATGGAAGCCACAGGCGGAGGGCCGCCTCGGGGAGGAGGAGGAGAGCCACTTCCTTGCGCTCCTTCTGGGGATAAGCAGGCCTCTGCCGCCGGAAGCAGCTCCCGCTCCAGTGGGATGGGGAGGAAACCCAAAGGGCCCAGGGAGCTTGACCATCTGGGCCCTAGGAAGTTTCTGAGTCCTTGAAGATCCGCCCTAACCAAGATGAGCTCCACCAGAAGCCACAGGACAGGCCAAACTCACACCCACTGGGCCACCAGCTTGCCCTGGTTCTACTCAGGGATTCCCTCTGCTTTACCCAACAAGCACCCTGTTCACTCCCGCTCACTAATAGACGTCCCCAGCCTCTAATGTCCCACCCGACGGACCTGATCCTGCCCGCCTGCCTGACGTCTCCTGCTGCTTCTTCCGTCACAGCTTTCTCTGCTATTCCCACGGCACGTGGTGGGGGTGAGCGTGGCTCGTGACAGGTGAGGTGACTGCCACACATGACACAGACCTCAGAATGCTGCTTTGTTCTTAGTGACTCGTTGGAGGATGGACGGACGGGTGGCCCAAGCCCGGTTCATGGAAACCTCCCTGGAACTTTTGCTGGAATTTTCTGGAAAAAGGAAGGAAAGTTCCAACAACTCGCCATGCTTAATGGGTCCAGACAAGAACCTTTATCACATGTCATATTCCTAGTGACAAAAACAATAGAGGAAAGAAAAGTCAGGGTGGTGGTGTTAGCCCTCCATGTGACTCAGAGTCACCTGGAAGGACTAGAGAGAGTCAACTCCACGATGTCCACCAGAGTCTCATCTGGGAAAGGAAGGTGACAAAGACAATTCCTTTTTGTTCGTTTGCTTAAACTTTTTTTTTTTAGTTGTCAATCAACCACGTATTTATTTATTTATTTATTTATTGCTGTGCTGAGAATCAAACTCGGTGCCTCACACCTGCTGGGCAAGCTCTCTACCACTGAGCCACCACCCCAGCCCCAAACAATGACAATTCTTTGTGCTGCAGAGTCTGTGAATGTGCCACACTCTCTCTGGGGGTCCAAATTTGTTGCATTGGACCAGAAACAGGAGGAGTTAGATTTGCTGCAGCACAGCAAGCTTAGCCAACAGAATCAACATGGACTCCTCCATGCTCAGATGCCTGGAAGCCTGATATAAAACTGTGTGGGCAAAACACCAGCCCAGTGGTGTGTTCAGAGGCAGGCACGAGGCCCCAGGGAAAGAGACCATGAGGGGCTTGTGCACACCAGGACATTCGGAATTGAGACTGTTCCTATAGTCCTCCCTATGCAGCAATGATAACGTGTCATCCAGAAAAGACAGGCAGAGACAAGGCAGACTGAAGAGCCTATGAGAACAACCAGGAAGAGAAATGAGGTCACCGGGTTGGTAGGATCCACTCCCAAAGGGGTGAAAAGGCCCCGTGATTGAAATCACCAGCCTTGGAAGTCACTTCAAGCAACAAGGGTTAAAAGCCAAGATGTAGCATGACACGGTTTGAATCCCATTTCTGCTGCCAACCAGGTGTGGAATCTGCAGCAAGTCACTTTGTCCCTCAGCCGGCATTTGCTTGCCTGGACCAGGAGGAGGGAGGCAGGTCTATCCTACCTACCCGTGGGTGGCTAGGACAAAATTTAACAATCCGTGGGAAGTGCTTAGTACACAGTAAGAGCTCAATAAATGATCACAATGATATTGTGGATATTGTGAAAGAGAGTGGGCACAGAGGGAAAGCGGGAGGAGAGGAAGGGAACAAAGGAGGAAGAGGGGGCGTGGCAGCTGGGCGGAGCCAGGGCCACCAGCCGGACCGGCAGGGCAGAAAGGCGCCAGGCGGGAGAGGGCGCACTGGCTGAAGCAGAGGCGGAGCCCTCCGTGCAGAAGCAGCTGAAGTCCACGGGGAGGAGAGGAAGGGAGGAGAACCTGGAGAGAAGGTGTCGGAGGGAAAGGAAAAAGAAAACAGACCAGGCTGAGGGGATTGTGAAGACAATCCAGGCGTGAAGAAGGAATGGAAGCCGAGAGGAGAGGAAGAAGGAGGGACCAAGGGCGCGGGCTGCCGTTCCAAAGGAGCCTTGACAGGTTACCTAACAACACAGACAGGAAGGGGACGCACAGCTGTAAAGAGGATGACTTTAGAACACAGAATGGAGCCTTTCTACCCCGATCGCACAGTTGCCTAGATTCTAAGAAGCTCTGGAAACAATTTTAAAAAAATTTTTTTTTGCATTACATTTGGCACAAATTCATCTGGCAGTGAAACCTGACCTCATCTCACTTAGCATGAGTGATCGCAGATCTCAATGCAGAACGCAGCTGAGCCTGAAGTCTGTGCCGCAGACCCCGCGGGGGGCGGCGGCGGGACATGGAGGGATGGACGACTTACTCTCGACGTCACTGTCTGATTTCCAAGGCGTCCTGAATTTCCAAACATCTGGTCGCGAGGGTTTCAGATTAGCCTCTGTGGACTCACATTAGAAGATGGAGACGATACGACCAGAGAAACTTGCATTTAATCAGGAAACTGGCAAAAACGGCCAGTTCTTGAGTGTTTAAACAGGCCCAGTGCTGTATACGCAATGTCTCGTTTATTTCTCACAAGAGATCAGATCTTCTTTCCATACCCGTGGCAAGAGAAGTGAAGTCATGGGCCCCCAGTCCCGCAGAGATGGCAGAATTTGGGATTTAAGCTCAGCTGGGACATTTAACCACTAGGAAATGCTGCCTCCCTGTACGAATTCCTTGGACCCTCACCCCATGAAAGCTACTCCCAGACGTAACCTTAATAGTCCTCCCAAGAACTCAACGAAGCCATTTGATTCTTGCCCAGAGGAGCTGAGCAACTTGCCCACAGTCTCCCGGCTGACTTGCCAGAGACCAACTCCATCATTCCCTCCACCAATTACAACAATATCAGACAAGCTTGTAAGACCATAGCCAAACTATGGAGCCAGCCCAGGTGTGCATCAGCAGATGAATGGATAAAGAAAATGTGGAGTTTCCTCCAGGCCTAAAGAAGAATGAAATTATGTCTTTTGCAAGAAAATGGATGGAACTTGAGAAAGCTGCGTTAAGCGAAATAAGCCAATCTCAGGTCAAGGGCGAAATGTTTTCTTTCATATGTGGAAGCTGGAGAGGTAAACGGAACAGGAAGCTGGGGGAGGATCACATGAATAAGAAGAGAGAACAGTAGAGAAAAGGAAAGGGACCAGGGTGGGAGAAGGAGAGGGAAAGGGGGATACTGGGGGCGATCCTGGACCCGTTGTACTGCTATAGCGTGTGCACGTTCACAGTTGTAACATCTGTAACACACCAATAAAAAATACAGAAAAGAAACCAATACGGTTGAGGGTGTAGCTCAGGGTCAGAACACTCATCTAGCATGAACCACGGTAATATAATAATAATAATGACGAATTGACACACAAAGCCTGTGGAAACTCTGTGAAGTTGGATGAAAAGAAAGAATCTGAAAACATTACGATTTTACAAACAAGGTGAGACTCCAAATTAGCAAAAATTAGCACAGAGCAATATGGAGGCCAAAGACCTGGGTCCCAGTCTTGCCCTCCCTGTTCAAGTTGGATCCCTAATTTCTATGAATTTGATCAAATGCTCCCTCTTTTTTCCAACCCAACGAGTCTTGTGTGCACGCAGCTGTGTGAACACGCTCACGCGACACACGACAGGAAACTGTCGATCTGAACGCTGTGTCAGTGTTCCTAGCCAGGCAAGAGGTGCAGCGTTTGACCATGTTCTGCAGCACATTCATCTGTCTGAACAACGCAGTGCATTGGTTTCTTGTCAAATATAGCAACATCCTCTTCCTTCTCAGCATGTTTGCCAACACAAAATATTTTTTTGGTGAAGATATGCCAATTCCAGTGTTTTGAAGGTTTCTTTGGGTCTCAACAGCTTGGTAGCAGCAACTTCAAGGAGCTGGGAATGGGTATCACTCACAATAGGGTAGCTGAGGCTACAAAACATTCAACCCCAATTCCCACTCATTTTAACCAACAGAAGTTCATTTCTTGCTGAAGGTCTTGGGTAGTGAAGGCCTGGCTAATCTTAATTAATTTAGGACAGACTGACAGAGCAGCCACCATCTCAAACTCTTCCAGCTGCGGTGCCAGTGAAAGGGAAAAGATTACTGGACAGGCCAATGCTCCATGCTGGAATTGACAGCTGTCACTCCCATGACCAGCTCATTGGTAGCAGGTCCCACTCACCTGCAGGAGGCCGAGGTAAGCATCCCGTCCACACACCCAGTGGGGAAAGAACAAAAATCTGTGTTGATCTGCATAGTGACTGAATGTTTATGGGCAGAGGGAACCAGATGGCACAGGAAACAAGCCTTGGTGTGAGCAGATAAGCAATTCACAATCGTGCTGAGAAGGGAACTTACTTCCGGTACCTGAAAGGTTGGAGGAGAAGACAAAGTAAAGGAGGAAAGACACAGAAAGAAGGGCGTGGAAAGCATCTAAAGGCAACCTTGCTAGGAACTGGATTCGTTGACATTGTAATGAACAGGGATGGACTTGGGAATGAAGGTTTATTTCATATCTAATTCCTAAATTCAAACACCATTTCCATATTTTATAGTTGTAAATTGAGATTATGCAGTCCAATTCCCCCTGACCTGGAACCTCTTGTTGGGAATGGGCAGTTTCCCCTTGATGACTCTGGCTGGTGCAGTCTCAAGTCCCAGTAGGCTTTAGAGTGTCTTCCCAGACACCAGTCCACTTGGGTGCCACCAGGTACCCTCAGCTTCAGTTTACACGGTGCCTTCGATGGCAGTGGCTGGGTCACTTACAGACTGGTCTTGGAGCTGGGAATCCCTGCTGACCTAGGAGCCCCAGTTTTCCTGGAAGCACCGCCAGCATTCCCTGCAGGTCTTGCCACCTCCCAGGAGCACTCCTGGGGAGCAGGGAGCAGTCCATGGCTCTCTGAAGATACAGACTCCCGTCCCCCCAGCCCCAGAGCCTCTGTCTCACGGCTCCTCCGTGGTCCTTTCTCCTTCCTGCCTGCCTAGCTTCACAGGGTTCAGCCTCCTGCAAAAGAAGGGAGACCCTGCCGCCTTTGCACTGCTTTGGCATAGGACTGGTAAAGACCCCGAGTAGCAGATGAGGAAGCAAGCCACAGCATGCCAGGAGCAAGGCACTTCAGGACAAGGAGGCAGGGGGACGGAGGTCCTGCGGTGGGTGTAGAGGCCCGGGTGCCCTGGACGGGGTGAGGGGAGCAGAGGAGGATACATCTATAACTGGATCCCAGCGATGCAGGTAAAGAGAAAATGCCAATAACGACAACAGCTTGTGTACAGTGCCTACTAACTGCGTGCGGGGACATCTCTAACTCCCAGCCACTCTGTGGGCTGGCATGGTGATTATCTCCACTCCACAGACGAAGATACTGAGTCAGAATGGCATGATCAATTGTCTGAGTAAGTGTCAAAATCAGGACTCAAACAGGCAGGTGCCCCTTTGTTAGCTAGTTTTTTTTGTCACTGCGACCAAAACACCTGACAAAAACACCCTAGAGGAGGAAAAGTGTTTGGGGCTCACGAGTTCAGAGGTCTCAGTCTATAGATGGCCAGTGTCATTGCGCTGGGTCCAGGTGAGGCAGCACGTCATGGGGGAAGGGCCCAGAGAAGGAAACAAGCTCGGCTCGTGGTGGGGCAGGGGGTCAGGAAGCAGAGAGAGGGAAGCGGCGTCAGGGAAGCTGCACTCTGTCAGGACATGTCCCCAGTGACCCGCCTTCTCCAGCCACACCCACCTGCCCACAGTTACCACTCAGTGAGTCCATTCAGACTCGGACAGACTGATCAGGTTACAGCTCTCACCATCCCATCATTTCACCTTCAAACATTCCCACATCGATACAGGAGCTTTTGGGGACAACCCGTATCCAAACCATGCACACCCCACCATGTTGCCATATAAAGGAGGAGAATGAAGAGAATGAGACCAACCATAGACTGGGAGGAACATTTGCAAAAGACAAAAAGATAAAGGTATGGCATTCAGAATACACAAAATACTCTCAAAACTCAACAGTCAGAAAGCCAACAACCCAATTAGAAATGGGCCCAAGCACTGAGCCAACGCCTCACCAAAGATACAGACAACAAATGAGCAGATGAGAAGACGCTCACTATCTCACAGTGTCAGGGAATTGCAGGTTAAACCAACCATGAGACCCTACTACGTGCCTGGAATCGGGCTGGCTGGAATCCAAAGCACCGACAGCATCAAATGGCGAGAAGGGTATGGAGCACCAGGAACTCCCAGGTATTACTGTTGAGAAGGCAAAAGCAACCTCCACTGACAGTTTGGAGGTTCCCTACAAAACTAAACAGCCTTCTACCATAAAATTCAGCCATCGCATTCCTTGGTTTTTATCCAAATGAGTTGAAAACTTATGTCCACCCAAAACCTACATGCAGATGTTGACAGCAGTTTTCTTCATAATTGTCCAAACCCAGGAGCAACGGAGGCATCCTTCAGGAGGTGAGTGGGTAAAAACCGTGGTACATCTGGAGAACGGAATCTTAGTACTGAAAATAGATGAGCTATCCAAGCATGAGAGGTCATGGAGGAACCCACAAGCCTGTAACTGAGTTTAAAAAGCCAATCTGGAAGGGCGTGTGTGGCCTGATTTCAACCATGCCATTCAGGAAAAGGCAAAACCATGAGGAGAGTAAAAGAATCAATGGGCACCAGGAGCTGGGGAGGTGAGGATGGGTCCGTGGAGCACAGCAGACTTGGGGACCCTTGAGACTACTCTGAACGATCCCATGACAGTGGCCATTGCACATGTATGAACACCCATAGCTTGTGTGACACAAGCACATTCTCTCATGTGAACTTGGTCTTTGGGCAATAGTGGTGTGTCAATCAATGTGTGTCCCTGGATTGTAACGGGCATGCCACTCTGTGGGAGAGGTTGATGGGAGGGAAGCTATTCACATGTGGGGGTAAGGGCATATGGGAAATCTCTGTCCCTTGTACTCAATATGGCTGTGAACCTAAAATGTCTCTGAACAGTAAATTCTACTAAAATACTAATACTTACAAAGCAGGAAAGAGGGGCTGAGGTTGTGGCTCAGTGGTAGAGCTCTTGCCTAGCACGTGTGAGGCACTGGGTTCCATCCGCACCACATATAAATAAACAGAATTAATGTCCATCAACAACTAAAAGAAATATTTATAAAAAGCAGGAAAGAGGAAGAAACTAGCTACTTGGCAGCAAGAGGAATAGGGTAAAATATAGGGAGATAAATGCTGCCTGGTTTTCCAGATAAGATCTGCATGTTTATTTGTCAAGCATCCATAACATGCCTGGCTGGGTACCATGATAGACAATCCTGATGAACCAGGAAAGAAAGTAGACAAGGCCCTAACTTGCAGAGACTCCCTCTGAGCCTGCCTCACACTCAAATCTCTTGGAGAGAGAAGCTAACTGGGTAGTTCATTGTAATCCTAGATGAAGACAGGATGCTCACATAAGGCTGCAACCCCATTGGTTACTTTTGGCTCAAATACCAAAAGTCGCCCAGCCACCTGTGGCCAGGTAGAGAGTTCACCATCAAATTTGGCGCCTCAGTGGGAGGCTGCAAAGGGAGATGTGGATACAGACAGCCTGGGTGTTAGACACTCCGCTGCCGAGAAACCGTGGTATTAAAACCCAGTCTCAGTTACTCCACTTAGATTCCCAAAGGAGTTATTTGACAGGCGCTCAGAGAAGCTTTCAATTTGAGGGGGAAAAACACAGATAAAGAAACACATAGTTATACAGAATTGGAACAGCCAACCCCACAATTAGATTCAAGTTCCTTTACATCCAAGACAAGGCTCTGTTAACGTCGCTTACAAGAGATGCCATCGGCCGATCTTCAGTTTTCAGTACCATCTGCTCCCTTTTGTGCAAAGTATTGTGATTTTGTGCCTGTAAAAAAGCATCAACAGATCTCTAAACAGCTCCATTAATAAAGGAAACCAACAAGCGGGAGGAGATTCCGTCTGACTCTCGGTTCGGATGGATCAGACATCGGTGAACACACAGCGCTCTTTGATGGCGAGAGGCTGCCCCGCCAGCGCCTCCCCCAGGACGGTTTGGCAGGACAGTGTGATCGACTGGCTCGCCTTTCTGGCTAGACCACAGTACTCTTGTTATTTTTTGGCGAGTGGGACTGGGTTTGGTTTGACCAGCTAAGACCCCAGACAGCTGATGTCGCTAACAGTTCCCTGGCTTGACTGGAATTCTTCCCCACCATCTGTTGTTGCTGGGTGATTTTATCATTGTCTACAATGTCATCAGTTTTGATGTCGATCTGGCAGGGACTCACTCCGCTCCTGCACCACACGTGGTCACACAACAGGCTGGAGCACAGCGTCCAGAACCTGACTGATGGACAGGGCTGGGGACGACTCACCCGATCTGCTTTTCCGCACCCATTCCACGGCGCATGCTCCCCGCTCGCTCTTCCTGTTCTGATAGTAATGCAGGCTCTTTGGCACCTCGGGCACCAGGGAGAAAGATCCAGAGGTCTGATGATCCTTTCAGAAAAGTTTTCATGAGCGTTAAGGCATGAGATGCTAGGCGGCATGTCGCCATGGCTGGGTCCTGGCGGGAGGAGAAAAGGTGCTGCTGAGAGACTCTGCGCTTAAGAAGTGCTTTGAGAGCCTGCTGCCCAACTTGGATTCAAGGCCGGGCAGAGGGACATCCTTCCATTGCTATGGGGTGGACACAACAGCAGGGACTGTGGCGCAGTTGTGAAGGAGCCCCAGTTGCCCACACACCCACCAGAGGGGCAAGAAATCGGACTCACTCTGGAAGACCACAGCAGCAGCACGGCAGAGAGCGAGCACCCTCACGTGGCTTGTGGGAGGCGCACTCCAAATAAAAGACTCACATGAAGACCGAGTGGAATATTCTCTAGCAACTTCAGGGCTCCCTGGAGAACCCCTGGAAATGCATGGGGTCCAGGAGGAAGAGGGAAAGGCGAGGGGTCTGTATCACCTGGACACTTATCTTCAAGTGGCATCAGCTGTACCAACAAGCTGGCGAGACCTACGATGTATGACCCATCTAGAGGGGTCTGGGTTGCTCGTGGCGAATAGTCCATGTTGGTCATGAAGAACGGAGTCATGGAAATAAGACACGGAAGAGAAAGCACGTTTCACCACGTCACTGTGAGGCCAAGAAGTAGCCCCATGGAGGCGCTCTGCGTTGTCCTGACCTGCAGCTCCATTGCATGGAAGCAAGGACTGGCTCGCGACCAGAAGGATGGTGAAAAATCGATCACACGCATTCGCCAACTCAGCGCGGAAGCGTCGTCCGCTCCGGGAAGAGACCCTCCGGTTCGGTCTTGGAGGGAGGAGGCGGGAGGCTTTCCCTGCAGCCCCTCGCCCCAGGCTGCTGGCCAGGGAGACTCCCGTTACCCCAACCTGCTTCAAGCATCTCCGAGCTGCTGCCCGCCGGGACCCTTCTGATCCTGGGTTTCACAGAGAATAATCCTGATGGGGGTCACACCTGGATTCCTCTGAATAGCAACACCATCCTGCCAGAGGTGAAGAACTCCCTCGCAGAAGGTCTGGAAGAGTCCAAGTCTGTCACTCTTGACAACCCAAGTGCAATGCGTAAAGCCTTGACATTAGGAAAACTAAATTCCCCAGGAGGAGGACGTGAGCCAGACGCCCCGGGCAGGAGCGAGGCATGAGTTCTCGCCCGGCCCAGGAGCACTGAATGAAGGTGGGGCGGAGGAACTTGGAAAGGCAGCCAGGACTCCAGCCCAGGAGGCCGAACTTGGAAATCAACTTTGGGGAGGAGAGGATGGGACTCCGCCGCACCTCCTGGCAGCGGGACATGAGGCGGGTTTGAGGACAGAGCTGTTCTGGTAGCGCGGAGCACGTGTGTGCTCCACCTGTTTTCACGTCCTGGGGGGGATTTTCTAGAGAGGAACGAGAACCAGACTTAGCAGACAAAATAAAATAACAATAATCGTTCACAGGAAAACTGCAGAGGAAGCGGGGCGAGACATCTCAGGCCGGCTGGTGGGGCCGGGGCTGCGTCTGCCCTGATCCCCCTGCACCAGCTTCGGGCACTTTGAGGGTGGACGTCATAACAGGAGGAACAGCTGAGGAGGAAGGTCATGCTACTGAAGGGCGGTCCCAGAATCTCTTTAGATCTGTGATTCTAACAACAGGCTCTGCAGCCCTGAACAGGAAGACTTTCGGGGAGCACAGGAATCCGCTGGCCTCGGGGAGCTGGGGGTGGTGAAGCTACGGTGAAGAGTGCAGGGCTCTCGAAGGTTCTGCTGCGCCCGCAGCCCCTTCTACGGCTGCTCCTGCAGGGGGGTGCCATGCTCCAGGTCAGGGATCTGCAACCACAGTGCAATGGAGCATATGGAGGACAGGAGAGCGGGTGCCGGAAGCAGCCGAGGTGGCCCTGTGGGCGGCTGACCCTCAGGAGAGGACACCGAGGGCTGGCTCAGATCTCCTTGCAGGTGGAGGCTGGTGGCTAATGGACCTCAGCTGGCCAGGAAAGACAGCCTCCTCGAATATCATGCTAAGTGAGATAAGCCAATCTCAAAAATCCAAAGGATGCATGATCTCACTGATAAGCGGATGATGACACATAATGGGGGGTGGGAAGGGGGCAAGAATGGAGGGAGGAGGGACTGTATAGAGGGAAAAGAGAGGTGGGAGGGGTGGGGGGGAGGAGAAAATAACGGAATGAATCAAACATCATTAACCTATGTAAATGTATGAATATGCAAATGGTATGCTGTTACTCCATGTACAAACAGAGACGACATGTATCCCATTTGTTTATAATAAAAATAAATTTAAAAAAAAGAGAGAAATGCAAAAAAATAAAATAAAATAAAAATTTATAAAAAAAGACAGCCTCCTCACCCAAGGTCACACCCATTGCGGGCCACCCACCTCCAACCACAGGACCGCGTCAGAGGGTGAAATCTGACCCGCTTGCTGAAGGAGACAACTCTGAGGCCCTGCCCCAGCCCCAAAGCACCCCACGTATTGGCCAAGGCCCTTGTTGAGACTGAACGGAAATTCAGCCTCTCTGCTGCCCAGTCCTGTGGTGGCCACTCTTCATGGTGCTGGGCCTAAAAGCTCTTCCCCGATCCTTGAAGCTGTCAGGGGACCCAATCTAGGATGCCATCCAACTGAATCTTCCCTTTGCTCTCAGGCAGGTGGGCTTGAGACAGAGATGCTGAGACAGAGACAGAGTAGAGAGAGACAGCTGCAGACAGAGACAGAAATAAAGATACAGAAACAGACAAAGATGGAGAGAGAGAAGACAGAGGGGGGACAGGGTTAAGAAGAGGGAGAGGGAGAGGGAAGGAGTGAGGGAGAGAGGGAGGCACAGGGAGCTGAGAAGCAGAGGCCATGAGGCAGCAGAGGCACACAGTCCACATCGCGGAGGGGAGGGGAGGTGGGTGGAGAAGCTGAGCCATGGAAACAGCACGATGACCATGTGAGACGCACTGTCCACTCCCAAGGGGGGACTTTAGAGCTTTCTGATGTCAACTGGGTAAAATGAACAGACCACCCGAACCCCTTTTCTCCTTGACCTTTTTAAGTCACAGATTATCACCGTCCACGGTTGCGGGGTGCATGAGAAGCCGGGCTCACGTCTACATGTGCACTGATTGACGCAGGATGCTTCCTCCATCATCTCAATAGTACTCACCTCTGGGTGAGAAGAACATTCCAGACCATCTCTTCCAGCCACCTTGAATTAGAGCATGCCACATCATTGGTGGTCATTGCCATTCTCTAACAGAACAGCACAACCTACTCCTCCTGTCTAGACAGGACTCTGTACCCACTATTCTGCCCCCTGATTCTAGGAGCTAGATTTTTCTCAAGGTTCCACATATGAGGGGAATCACATGATACTTCCCTTTCTGTGCCTGGCTTGTTTCACTTAACATGATATCCAGATCCTTCCAGGTTTCCATAAACGACAGAGGTCAGTCCTTTTTCAGGGCTGAATAGTATGCTGTGTGGATTTATACTACATTTTCCTGATCCATGCATCTGTCTACCTACTCTTTGGCCAGATGTGTGTGACTCTAATAGGGAAACCTCCCCAAGACAAAGTTCTGCAGAATGCATAATTAAATAAGTATAGACTCATAGAATTATTATTCACTTTTACTATCGAGAAGACTAATTTTCCTATGGTGGCAGTTTTTAAGCACAAAACTAGGATTCAAACCAAGATCTATCCAACTTCAAAGCCAATTTCCTTAACCAGAGCAGTGTAGATCTACTTCTGTATTGAGATCAAGTAAGAATTTTAGTACTTAAGAGAATTGTTCAGATTTTCAAATGCTACCCTAACCAGAGAGAGGATACTTTATTCTCAATCTTTTAAGTAAAACTGGCATTGTTGGGTTTGGGGCAGTTTTGGAATCATGCAACTACATGAGTAGGTAGACATGTTTTAAATATCTGAATAAATACATTTGGGGTGGAGTCAAATATGCCATTATCCAAGTCACTTAAAAAGGAACTAGAGAAAATAAGATAAATCACTCAAAGCCGCAGCAGCTGAACTAGCAATCAAAATAGCAATTAGAATCAATTTGTGAGCCATAATCAAAAAGCTCTACCCCACACAGCTCCTCCAAACAGATAAGTTCATCTCTAGCCGCTCGCAATTCACTTTGTCTGTTCTCCAAAGGAATTCTACAGCACTGCCTATCAGGATGGGTAATGATACCATGCTGATAAAGCATTTCCTAAGTAAAAAAAATTGCAGCTGGAGGACAGGACAGTTGCTAGCAAAATAATAATAATAATAATAATAATAATAATAATAATAAGTTGTAAGATGCAGGAAAAGGAAACAATCCTGGAAACCAGGGGTCTCCCTGCCCACCGCAGCCCTTCCAGTCTCTGCCTAGGTGGACATCCACTCTCATTTAAAAAAATAAATAAACTAAAAATCAGAAACCTTGGGCTTGGATTTTGATCACTTTGGGGTCTTCAGCTGCAAGCAACAGACTAAAGTAAAAAAGGAATTTATATAAAGGCGCTCATTAGTGGGAAGATGGAAGATCCAGGATATAAAGAGACAGATGCTCCTATTTAAAACTGTCATGCATAACTGAAAAGAATAAATTAAAGAGAAAACTTTTTTAAAAAAAATTTTAGGCGTTTATCATTCTCACCTAGGTGCCCCCCCCCAACTGGGTGGCACTGGTGGCCACAGAATCTCATGACAGTGTCCCCTGCACAGAGTTCAATGTCCTGGGTCACGTGCCTGCTCTGGTGTGTTCCAGAATCCTGAGAGGGAGCCGCTGCAGAAGAGCAGGAGGTGGGTGCACCTGCAGATCACCCCGCAGGGCTGCATCCCGGGGAGAGAGAATGCCCCCAAAGGCAGACTGGGTTCTGTACAGAAAACAGGCAGAAAGAAAGAGAGAGAGAGAGAGAGGCAGGCAGGAAGGGGGGAGGGAAAGAAAGAAAACGGGAAGCGAGGAGGCAACCCACCCACCCATCAGGTGGCAGCTGGCTGAACCTGATCGCTTCGCCTCTGATCTCTCCTGCACTGCCCCTGAGGTCGGGGGACACTCCATCCAAACCTTAACCTCAGTCGAGGTGGGTCTGTCCTGTGAAGGCCAGGGACCTGCTGGGGAAACCTGGTACCCTGAAGCTTGATACAGACATCTGGACAGATGCCTATCAAAACACGGATTCCATGACCCCCCTGGCCTCCCCCTGTGCCGGAAGATGCTGCCGACCCTCCTCCTGGACAAGGCGAGAGGTGCCCCACCCCTGCAGGCCTGCCGTTCCTTCTCTCCTGGATGCCTGGCCAAGAGCCAGGGCTCAGCCTCAGGTTGAGCTGGCTGGAGACAGAGCTGGCCAGACCACAAAAGAACCAGACTACAGTCTCAAGAACCAAAGCACCAGCCAAGACAGGACCTGGCAATGTCCAGGATCCTGACAGACCTGTTGCCTGGGAGACACTGGAATCCAACCGTAGACAGGGATGTAGAGATGCAGCTGGAGAGAGACCACGGGGGTCCAGTCATCTATAAAATACAATCTACACACAAAAAGACAGGAATCCAAAAGAAATCAGCGCAAATATACAAATGACACTTCAAAGAATGTTTATTCTTTATTGATAACGATTTAAAAGGTAAACAACTCAAATATTTATCAATGGATAAATAAATTATGGCATAGGATGGAATGGAATATTACACAGAAATGAAAAATACTATGCTTCCATACTAGAAGACAGATAATCTCACAAATAATGTTGAATAAAAACTGCTAGACCCCCCTCATGAGTCTATTCATATTGACTTTAAAAAGCACTGAGTCTATTGTGAAAGGCACTAGAATAATAGAAGCGGGGACCAGGGAGTGGAGAGTTGAGGTTGAACTATGAACGACATGAAGGACAGTGGTGTTCAATCTTGATTTGGGGGCAGCAACTTGGAGGCAGCCACAAAAATTCATTTAAAGCTGGACATGTCAAATTTGTGGACTTGATCACATAATTGTTCTATGTCCATGAAAAGTTTTAAACTCATTTAAAAAGAGAAGAAGAGAATGCGCCAGAATGTTAGCTACATCTCTCTGGTTGGTGGATTTAAGTAGAATCTAAAATTCTCTCATTAAAAATTTCTGAATTTTCCCAATTTTCTTCAAGCAGTCTATTTGTCAGAGAGCAAGAACAAGTTTCTCCTTGGGAAGGGGAATAAATCACGGGGTGATGCGCAAACTTCACACAGATGTCAGACACCGGGCACTTTGCATGCAAAGCTGGCATCGCCAACCGTCTGGGCCGGAGAAGCATTACTCTCTGTCCTGATTTCGCCCAATTCATCACAATCCTGCAGCAATAACGGCGCTGACAGTACAGTCGGGTGGCTCTGCTCAAGAAGCGTTCTCTAGAAATTAAAACCGGAGCCTATAATTTGGCACCCAAAAGCTATCGGGCTTTAAGTAGTGAGCCTCACTCCACGTTGTTCTTTAAAAAGTACCCACAATGCCTCAGGTCAGACCACAATCACAGACGGACGTGGAGAGCCGTTATTAAGTCTGGCAAGGGCCCCGTCCGCTTCCATTTTAATAGCTGTTTTCTGATATTGACGTTCCCCATGCTTCTGTTGCCCCTTAATGACTATTCTTAGCAAACAAATTTTGTGCCTTACAATTAGTGATTTTCTTCCTAATTATGGCCTCTTTTCTTCCCCCATTTTCACACAAGATGACAAAAAATTCATGTTTTGCCCAAGAACTCGCTTATTAGTTAATGAAATTTTGTCTAATAGCAGCCTTTTAGATACCCTGTCAAAATCACAAGCAACGTTCAGGGAAGAGAAAGAGAAAGGTTGCTTTCATATTAACATTCAAAATTAATTTCTGGGTAGAGACTGGGAAATGAGACATTGGAGGTATAATTTCTTCCCCAAAAGATTAAATAGAGTCCATGGAATTTAACACTGTTCAGCCGTCCATCTCCCTCCCCACTCCCTCCCTCTCCCCCCTCCCTTCCTCCCTCCCTCCCTCTCCCTCCCTCTCCCTCCTTCCCTTCCTCCCTCCCTCCTCCCCTCCTCTCCTTCTCTCTCTCTCTTCTTCACCCACCCCTAGATCTTTGTGCCCTTTCATTTTATTTACTTTTTTTTTTTGCCTCAGATTTATACTCATGCCCTGGGATTCAAACCAGAGATCAGAAAAGGATTAATCTCTGGAGTTAAGGTCTAGTAATTCCAATATTTCTGTATAATCAACCATCAGTATAACTGAATTCTTCCGCAAGGGTGAAATTATTTGATTTCACCTCCACGTCCGCCCCCTGCCCAAACCTCTTTACCGTGTTGCTTCCACAGGCAGGGGACATACTGACCTAGGACAAATCTCCTACCTGTTTTCAGCGTTTGCATCATAAATACAGCAGGCTGGGAACAGAATCTAATAACGTCTCCCAAACAAGCATCCCTATTCTCTCTAGCAGATGCAGTCTGGTTCACTTGGCTGGGTTTGTTAATAATATGGAGGGAAGACGAACTTTATCAAAAAGTAGTGACTCATTTTTCTCATCTAGTAAAATCTATAAAAGATTTAAGCACGACCCAAACAATTTACATCTTTAATATTCATGCCCTGGTCCCAGTCCTGAAATGACATTTAAATTGTGTCTGGGGAATTTGTTGTGAGCTTACTGCCATGACCCACTTCAGAGGGCTTCAAAGACTGAGAGAGGAAAATACCCAGACCTGTTTTCCATTTCAGAGATTTACGAGGTGGCAAATGAAATCCGCTCCTGCTCCCAGATGCACCCCTGGGAAAGGGAACATTGTCTGAGTCCAGTAAATAAGGGTGCGTGTTTCAGCAAAAGCTCTGGTGGATGAAATTAATACTCAAGTGACTCGGAAGTTCCTCAGATAGGTTCTTTCTAAGCAGGGTTTCTCAGCCTGCGAACTCCTGGCATTTGAGCCCCATGATTCTTCACGAGGAGGGACTGTCCTGTGCCCTGTGGGATGTTTACCAGCTTCTCTGGTCTCTACCCACCATGTGCCAGGGGCACCCCTTCCTTCCCCAGCTGGGACAGCCAAAAATGTCTCCAACATGGCCAAATGCCCTCTAGGTTGGGAAGACGGGAACACAGGGTCCTTCCGTTGAGAACCACTGTCTCAAAGGTCAAAAAGTTGGGGCCCTACTTTGTCTTAAATTCAATGAGTTATTATTTTCTTTTGGACTTCACATCAAAGTATAACACGCACCCAGAAAAGCACACGGATCCCAAGTGCACAGCTCCGTGAACACACCAGAGCGCCCAGAACCCACGTCAAGGGACAGAACTGGCTTCCCGGAAGCCCACCTGAGCCTCCTTCCCGCCACTACTCCCACCCACCCACAGGGGGCGACCGGGCTCCAAGCCACCCTCCCCAGGAGCTGGTACTCCAGTCCACGAGATAAAGAAGTGTCCTGTCCATCTTTTAATTAGTGTTTTAATTTGTTCTTTTTAGTCATGCAGGAGAGTGGAGTGTGTTTTGACATGGCCCACGACCGGGGAGTCCAGCTTCCCATTGTGGTTGGGCATGGAGTGCAGTCACATGGTCGTGCATGAACACAGGAAAGTGACGTCCGATTAATTGTTGTGTCCATCTGGTGATAAAAATGTACCCATTCTCTGTTGGCGCCAGGCACTCTTTTAAACACTGAGGAATGATACCAAGTCCTGAGCTCAGGGACCGTCCACTCTGCCGGGACACAGGCATTAAGCAGGTAAACTAATGAAATAATCAAGACAGTAACGAGTGTGCGCGCGGGTTTTGCAAGGTCACGTAGTAAAGGTGACCGCGGGGCCTGGGGCTTTCTGAGCAGCTCACGCTTACGACAGCCTGGATGATCCGGAGGGGCACGTGTGTGAAGAAGAGGGAGGAGACCATCCCAGGCGAGGAGACCCCGGAGAGAGACCTCCGTGAGGACGAAGCCCGACGGGTTTAAGAAGGAGCCAGGAGGCCACCGTGACACTCAAGGTGAGCAGTGGCCGTGGGCAGGGGCTGGACGTGCTGCCCTGGAGGGCAGAGCGAGATGGACGTTCCTTCCAAGCCCGACCAGAGATGGCCGGGCTGACTCTGGCTGGGTCCGATAAGCTGGTTCCTCTACTCTTAAAAAGAAGCGCAGAAGAGCCGAGTCCGCTGGTCCGGCTCAGGGCGACCGTCAAGCAGGCGGGAGGCTGGCTCTCTTCACTGCCCCCCACCTTTGCTCTGGGCATTTCAGGAGCCCCAGCCTGTCCCCTTGCTCATCCGTGACCAAGGCCTTTCCTCCTACCCGTGTCCCCTCCCACTGGGTCCCAGCCGCCGGCTGGTGGCAGGAGAACAGGGCGCAATCACGATCGCGGAGGCCGCAGCCTATTAGAGTCGTCCTAACTGCCTCAAGTCTCTGCGGCACATGTTTATACTGCTGTCAAAGAGAAGAGACCAGAGACGCAGCTCCTCACCGAGGCAGGAGCATCCCGATGGCGCACGGAGACAGATTTCCCAAGACCCCGTTTGTTTGGAGGGAGAGGAATTAGGCACGTGTGGAGGTCGGTGTGCAGCCCGCCCGATGGTATTTTGTGGGTTCAACGTAACACCCACGGTCTGCTTTCTCCGTGGCCACCGTGTGCCATCCCTCCCACTCTGCTGCTCGGAGGAGCTGGCGACCCTCCTTAAACCAACTTCTCACTCTGAAGGAAAATCGGGATTTTGCCAACCCGCCATGCAAGAGAAGAGCAGCCGTGGAGAGGGTGAGCCATGGCTTTGGGTTGGGGGCAGGGGCCGGGGGAGAGGGGACTGATGGTTCAGATGCCACACACACCATCGCAGGCAGAGGGGGACGCCGACCAGGCTGGGCCTGGCTCCACCACTTCCAGGCTGCGTGGCCTTGGGCCAGCCGTTGGGCCTCCCTGAGCTTGTCCAGTGAGCCTGCCTCCTGCAACTGAGGAGCGAGGGCCAATGAGACAGTGCGGAGGATGCGGAGTTTCTCAAGCCACGTCCCAGGGCCACCAGCGTCGCCCTGAAGATCATGTTAGAAAGGCACGAGACTCTCAGGTCCCTCCCCAGACACCGAAGCGGAAGCCCTGGGGATCCTATTATTTCCATGATCATCATTATTACTGTCAAATAGCTTTCTAGTGAAGGATGGATTGAAAGAATAAACAGAATTGGTTTGTCATTAATAAGTTTCCAGGCAATAAGCTAGACACTTTTTAAAAAAATTTGTTCCTTTTTTAAAAATTATTTATTTTTTAATTATTTACAGACTGCATTTTGATTCATTGTACACAAATGGGGTACATCATTTCATGTCTATGGTTGTGCACGATGTAGATTCATAACATTCATGTAATTATACACGTACGTAGGGCAATGATGTCTGTCTCACTCCACCATTTTTCATATCCCCCCATTTCCTCCTACATAATCAAATTCCTCCATTCTTCTCCTACTCCCCTCGCATCCCCGATCCCCATCATATATCATTCTCTACTTATCAGGGAAAACATTCGGCCTTTGGTTTTTTGGGCTTGGCTTATTTCACTTAGCATGATATTCTCCAATTCCATCCATTTATTTGCAAATTCCATGATATTATTCTTCTTTATGGCTGAGTAATGTTTCATTGTGTATATATACCACAGTTTCTTAATCCATTCATCTGGAAGAACAAGAGACCTTGAATAGCCAAAACAACCCAGAGCAGAAAAAGTGAAGCAGGAGGTATCACAATACCAGACCTTAAACTATACTTACAGAGCAATAGTAACAAAAATGGCATGGTATTGGCACCAAAATAGATTGGCAGATCAGACCAATGGTACAGAATAGAAGACACAGAGACAAACCCACATAAATACTGTCACCTCATATTTGTTCCTTTTGATAGTAGATATAATAGTAGAGTATGTTTTGACATATTTATACAAATATAAGGCACATTTTATTCTAATTAGGATTCCAGTCTTGTGGTTTACGTGATGTGGAGATTCACTGTGGTGTATTCACATATGAACATAGGAAAAGTTGTGTCTCATTCATTCCACTGTCTTTCCTTTTCCCATCCCCCTTCCTTTCCCTTGATTACCCTTTGCCTAATTCACTGAACTTCTATTCTTCCCCTCCTGCCCACCTTGTTGTGTGTTACATCCACATATCAGAGAGAACATTCAACTTTTGTTTTTGGGAGGAATTGGCTTATTTCACTCAGCATGATAGTCTCCAAATCCATCCATTTATTGGCAAAAGTCTTAAAGTCTTCCTTTTTTATGACTGAGTAATATTCCATTGTGTATATATATATCACATTTTCTTTATCCACTCATCTATTGAAGGGCACCTAGCTTGGGTCCATAGCTTAGCTATTGTGAGTTGAGTTGCTATAAACATTGATGTGGCTGTGACTGCAGTATGCTGATTTTAAATCCCTTGGATATATACCTAGGTGTGGTATAACCAGGTCAAATGGTGGTTCCATTTCTAGTTTTCTGAATCATCTCTGCACTGCTTTCCAGAGTGGTTGCACCAATTTGTAGTTATACAAACAATGTATGAGCTTACCCTTCTCCCCACATCCTCACCGACAATTACTTGTATTCTTGACAATTGCCATTCTGACTAGAGTGAGATGGAATCTCAGTGCAGTTTTAATTTGCATTGCTCTAATTGCTAGAGATGCTGAACATTTTTTCCATATAATTGTTGACCATTCATATTTCTTCTGTGAAGTGTCTATTAAGTTTCTTTGCTCACTTATTGATTGGGTTATTTGTTTTTGATGTTAAGTTTTTTTAGTTATTTATATATCCTAGAGATTAAATAAGCTAGACACTTCTTACATGCCCAGCTTTAGCTTATTTTGATAATAGCCTCTGAGGTAGATTTTATTACTATTCCCAATTTACAGATGATGAAACTGAGACTCCTGGTAAATTCAAGTTTGCTCAAGTTCCTATAAGCAATTAAGAGCCAATTGAGCATTCAGATTCAAGGTAAACAGCAGCCCTGAAAACCAAAATTAGTCTTTGAAACTTCAGTTTTAGTCTTTCCAAGAGAGTAAAGAGAAAATTGTTGTTACCAAAAATACAAATGATGTAATCAAGGGTTCTGTGAATTTTGAAAAAGTTTTTAAATAGCATTCTGAGTTTGATAACCAAGAGTATGTGGCAAACCAGCCGGGAACAGAGAAAAGCATCTTCAATCAACACGTATCAAGGGGAAATTCAGGCCACCCTATCTTGGAATAATGAAGGAAGCCACCAACTTTTTCATTAAAGGAAAGGAATAATTTAACTCAAGAAAAGGATATTTCTATTTACTAAGACATGGATAAGTGAGAAAATTCATTCTCTAGAGCATCAAAAATAGTTGTCATTCAAATCATGAGAGGAAAATAGCTGAAGTCCATGACATTGGTAAATTTCAGTTCATATTCCTGATCGAATTCATCATCTTCCTGGTATGGGAATTACAAGTAGCTGTAGTTTGATTTTATGTCTATTTTGTTTTAGTTTCTATTTATTTCAGTGGCTTTGTATCAGAGTTATGTTTCACTTTCTTCTGATAAGTTAAAGCTATTTCTGAAAAGTTGAAGTTATTTTTCTCCATGTTTCCTCCATTT
Organism: Sciurus carolinensis; assembly: GCF_902686445.1. Lineage (NCBI taxonomy): Eukaryota > Metazoa > Chordata > Mammalia > Rodentia > Sciuridae > Sciurus > Sciurus carolinensis. The sequence goes on along the minus strand of NC_062230.1, from coordinate 28,428,100 downwards.
CCAATACTACTGAGATTTATCTTATAGTAAATAATAATAATAATGCCTTCAATAAATCAATCAAGTCCAATCAAGTACTTGGATGAGATAACTTTCGTAGCATCTTACCTGGATCACAAAACTTTACAATCTTTTGAAGGAAAAAATCAAATTTAATGATATATAAACGTTTCTCAACCTCTCCAATTAGACAAAGAAATAAAATTCAAAATAATGGAGATCATTTTTTGCCTAACAAAGATGAAATGCCAAAACGGTATTGATGGGGTTGTATACAATATCCCCTCTGTGGACAATCAGGCCACAGCTATCGTTACCCAGAGCCACTGGAGAAAATGCCACTCCGCTGACTGAGCAAACTGCTTTGGCCAACGGGACGATGGCAGGCTCCAGACAGTCTCCCTTAAAAGCCACGCCTTGAGCGGGGATGTAGCTCCGGGGTAGAGCGCTTCCCTGGCATGCATGAGGCCCTGGGTTCAACTCCTGCTAGTGCAAAAAGAATGTAAAAATAAAATAAAATAAAACCCACGCCTTGTCTTTATCAAGCCGTCGACGCCTGTACACACGCCTAAAATGCACCTGCTGCTTTGCTGTTCTCCAAACTAGAAGCTTCTGGGGTCCTGTAACCCGACCTTGGTCCCCGTCTTCAGCACCTGGGACAGCGCTCTGTGGATTCAGCGATGGACCAGCCACTGGTGGACCGTGACTCCAAGAAGAGGCAGGAATTTGAAGGTGGTGGAGGATATGTCCTGCATGGAACCAAGGGTCCTCAAGGTTAGTGTCAGGGGCTCCCACCCCTGAGCCCTGGGAACTCACCCTCTGGCCCATGAGATCAGGTTCCCAATCACACGCCTGGCCGGCTTCCTGTGGGCGGGTCTCTGGACTCATTCCTGCTGCCCAAATCACCTACCACAATGGAGGAACGTGGGACTTCTCCTGTCCCTAAGTCCAAGAGTCAGCTTTTACCATGAAAAAAAAAAAATTTACTCTCTTCATATGGAAAGTGCCAATGGAATGCTCAGCGATGACCATACCACAACCGTCAAATCTCCCTCCTCAAGCCAGGAAAGAACGCAGTCTCTGCTCCTGGGATGCTAACGCACGAGGGCTCAGCTCGATCCACGGCTAACAGAGGCTCAGCGACATCCCTTTATCTATGGCCGGCTGTATCCTTCTTCCTTGTGATACTCCTAGGACCAAGAAGCTACCCGAGTCTCATCCAGGCCCTACAACACCATCTCAGAGAATCAGGACAATCTACTGGGGAGTCCCTCAAGTCCCAAATCTGCCTTACTAGCTGTGTGACCTTTAGCAAATCATTACCTGTCTCTGAGCTCTCCATTTCCCAGCAGAAAATGAATATAATACAAATATTACATGCTGTGATTCATACACGGGAAGTCTGTCTCCAGGGCCTTTTCCTTCATCCAATGCCCTAGAATTTTCCCTCCCTTCAAAACCCCTTAGGTCTCCCACTTGGGCCTCATTGTTCTCCAAGTTTCCTTGTGATCTAATAGTCTTAAACTAGCCTACTTGGTCCTGAGGGCAAGGTCACCCTCCACATCCTTGGGTCCAGGAATTCCAAGTAACTTCCTGCTCATTGAATAACTCAAACCACTCCTTCCCTTCCTGCCAGCAGGCATCAGTTAAAGAAACCATGGCCACTTCAGATGACCCATGTCCCACCACCCAACCTTCCCTCCCCCTGGTCCAGCCACACCTGGCCCCTGTGTTCTTCCTCAGACATGTCGGAAACAGCCACCTCACGAACTCTGCGCTTGCTGGTTTTGCTTCCTGGAAGGTTCTTCCTGCAGATTTCCACCTGGCTCACTCTGCTGCCCCTCAGCATCTTCATGCCAAAGTCCCTTCCTCAGGTGTGTGGGGGAAATGTCATGAACCCCAAAGGCAGACCAGTAGAGGGAGGGAAGGGACCAGGTGCAGGGAGGAGGGGGAGAGGGAGGCGGTAGGGAACAGCAGGGCAGATCACCTTGTCACACCGTGTGCGGGCACGCTCGCGGAGCAACGAATCCCTTCATTCTGGACGGGTATGGGGCACCAACAAACCTGGGGAAAGTCCCTTCTCCAGGGGCCTCCCCTGACCTCCTGTTTAAAATAGAAGCCTCTCTCTCTCCCCTCTGGATGCTCTTTATCTTTTCTCTCTCCCTTACCTTTCTTCATTGAATCATCACCAACATATTATATACCTCCTTTCTTCTTTCTTTCTTTTTTTTTTTTTTTTTTTTTTGCAGTGCTGAGGATTGAACGGGGGGTCTCACATCAGGCAAGCACTCTACCCCCGAGCTCTGCCCCCAGGATTTTTTAAAAGTCTTATTTTAAGACAGGGTCTCACTAAGTTGCCCAGACTGGCCTTCCGCTTGTGGTCCTCCCGCCTCCGCCCCCTACGCGGCTGGGCTCACAGGCGTGCACCACGGCACCCAACTGTACTTTAATGGTGTATGATGTGCAATGTGCATCTCTCCTCATCAGAATATAAACTAGGAACAAACTGGGACCAGGAGCCCCACTCCCGGGCTCCCTCTACCACACCTCCTGATTCCCCAGGACTGGGGCTTTTGCCTCTTGTGTTCCATATTCTCTTCCCAGCAGGGAGAATAGGAGGAGGGATACAGTAAGTGCTCAGTAAATACATGTTAAGTGTCTCTGACCCTTGCTTGGCCTTGCCTCTTTGTGCAGGAGAAATTCTGCGAAGAAAACATAGTTTTTCTTCTGCTATTTGAGTCCTACGAGTAAAAAAAGCAGCAGCAGCAGCCCATCCCTGTGCTTTCTGCAGCCCAGAAGGTACCGAAAAGTCTGCCTTCCTCCTGAGCAAAGCCAGGCCTTCAGGGGGCTTTTCAAAGAGGCCAGAAATGTCATTTAACAGGGAGGCGGAGGCCAAGTAGTCTTCACCGAAGGTCAGCAGGAAAATCAGTGGGAAGGCCAGCCTGAACGACGCGGTTTGTTTCTGCAAGGTAGGAGTCCGTGTCTCTAAAAGAGTAACAGTCTGGAAAATTAGGAGGCCCGCAGTTTGAGGCCTGTTATCCCGGCTGGAGCCAGTCCTGGCCAGCAATTAGCTTTCCCATCTTTACCCCCCATTGAGCAGAGACAAAAGACCAAAGCCCGCAGCCCCTGGTGGACTGCGCCTTGCCCTTGCCCCGCTCCGTTAAAGTAGCCTGCTGTCCACTTCCTTTTTGCAGCCAACCATAAAAGTGCCTTTAATTTGTAGCATGGCGCCCACTTCACCTCAGAGTCGTCTGGGGCTTTACAAACCTCTTCTGCCATCCATGTCCCCAAGGTTCATGGAAGGTGAATGTAGACTAACTCCAAAGGACAGCATTGTCCTCATGAGAGAAGAGACTCTGCTACCCAGTGACCTCTCCAGCTGGTTTCTTCTGGGACTCTCCTCTCCACCCAGCAGATCCAGGGCTCCGCGTTGAACATGGTGTAGAAGGAGAACTGGAACCGAGTCCCAGCTCCAACTTTTTTGCTCCTGTGCTACTGGACCTTGGGCAAGCCACTGACCACGCTCATTACCGTGCAAGGCAAGGGAAATGACAGGTGAGGAGGGAGCCAGAGTCCAGGCTCAGATCCTGAGGACCCCCACGCAGCGTCACCTCCCCTTTCCTCTCTGTATCTGGTTCTCCCTTACCTTCCCAAAACTTGGGTTCCTCTTCTTTCAAACAAGGGAACCCCCTTTTTTTTTTTAAGTTATGTGGACAATTTTGAGAAAACAACATTTTCTTCTTCGATATCACCTGACAGCCACAGTCACTCCCGGGCATGGAGCTTCCTATTTCAGAGGCCAGTGGAAACACCGTCCTTCCCAGAGTCCACTGACACAGCTCACACCTTAGATGAGGCAGGGCCAGGAGGGTGCCATCCCAAGCAGAGGCAGGTGGTGTGAGCTCCAGAGAGGCAGCAGAGCTCAGAAAGCTTCGCAAATGGGCCGAGCAGCCGGGGGTGGGGACAGCAGACCGTGACACATTCTGCTCTGTTACAATGCTGCTATTTTCTGGTTTAATTAGAATCAGATAGTGTGCAATAGAATCATCACCTGATAACATAATTCCTTCCAACATGGAAGAATAACATCCAAGTGACTGAACCATGAACATAATTCACCTCCAGCAAGAGGGAGAAATTGTATTATCAAAATGCCTCCAGATCCACTAATTAATTTGCTATATTATGCATGACAAGAAACAGCACAGAACAGAAAAAAGCTTGGTTTTTCTGAATTAGGGAAGTGGCGATAGATGTGCTTCCCCGTAATTTATTTCTGCGACGGGTTCATTATTTGATCAAGGACCGACTGAAAGGGAAGTCCACGGGGTACAGTGGTGAGCAGTGGAATCGGTGTACTTAGCCAGTTAGCAGATGTCAGAATCACTCAGTCTCACCACCTGCTTCCCTCCTGGAGAGAGCTCCGCTCTCTGCAGAAGCCCTAATCTGCACCCTGCTCTGCAAACCCTAGAAGCCGGCAAATTAGCAGACGTGTCCCTTGGCCAATTCATCAGTACAAGTTGATAGAGTCTTCAACTCCACTACATTTCCTTGTCTCTCTTAAATGACTGTACTTCTAATGAAGGCAAACAAAATAATGTCAAGTTCTTTCTCAATTGAATTAATTAATTTTTTAATTGAAAAATGAAATGGCCCCTATTTATCACATACAACATGACGTTTTGAAGTCTAGGCATCAGGCAACGGCTAAGCCAAGCTAATTAACGTATATGTTACCTCACATCCTTATCCTTGGTTTCCTGGTGTCAACACTTAGAATCTCCTCCAGTGTTTTTCAAGAATGCCTTGTTATTCACTGCTGTCGCCAAATCGTACAACACCTCTCTTGAACTTGGCTGAAGTTCCTGTTCTCTATCTACATCCCCTGGATAACCAGCCCCACGTCCCAGGTAACCACCAGACTGCTCTCTGTTCTGAGTTCCAGTCTTTTTAAGTGTAAGTGGGATCACGTGGTTCTTGGTCTTTCTGGCTTGTTTCTCTTAACTCAATCTCCTCCAGGTCCATCACAGATGACAAATGTCCTTCTTTTTTGAAGGTCAAATACTATTCCCTGATGTGTCTGTGCCACATTTTCTTCATGCATTCATCCATTCATGCACGCTTTGGGTGATTCCATATCTTGGTTACTGTGGAAAATGCTGAAAGAACATGGACTGCAGAGGTCTCCTTGACATACTGACTTCATTTCCTTTGGGTATTTACCTAGTAGGGGATTGACAGACCACAAGGTAGTTTGTTTTTGATTTTTGGCACCAGGGATAGAAGCAAGGAGTGCTCAACCACTGAGCCACATCCCCAGCCCTTTTTATTTTTTGAGACAGGGTCTCACTGAGTTGCTTAGGGCCTCACTAAGTTGCTAAGGCTGGCCTCAAAGTGTGATCCTCCTGCCTCAGCCTCGCATGTGCACCACTGCACCTGGCAGGTAGTCTGGGTTTTTGGTTTCTTTGTTTTTAGGAACCTCCGTACACTTTTCCACATGGCTATGATTGACATTTCTACCAACAGGTGTTCAAATTTCTCCACAACGTAACCAACATCTGTTAGCTTTTCTCTTTTTTATCGCAGCCATTCTAGCAGGTAATATCAAGCTCTTATTAACTCACTTTAAAGGGGCCAACTCTCACAAAGTGGAAAATTTAATCAGATATTGATAATAACTTGGAATAAGATAATTAGTGTATATACTCAAATTATTTATTGATAACCTTTCCAGGTTAAGATTTTAAAGCCTGAATTTAGACAGATGGGCTCAAATCTTGGTTCCGTTGCTCTGTGATCTTGGTTCAGTCACTTGGTCTCTCTGATCTTCAGCTTTCTCATCTATACTCTGGAGGTGTAATAACTGCATCCACCACACTAGTGGGGTAGTACTCATTGAGGGTGCTGTGGAGAATCTGGTCATCTTCTCAGTCTGCCAAGTTGCTGCTTGAGACCTAGGTAAAAGGGGAGTAAGTGGGCACAGCTAACCCTTCCTGGAGCCCTCCAGGAATGGAATAAGCTCTCCCCTTTGTTTGCCACAGGTTAACAGACACCATTTGGAGAATTTGCAAGAGAGCCATGTATAATAGAAAGAAATCAAGAATAACTCACAACGGGTAAGATGCTATGTTTTAATCTAACTACGTTAATGATAACATTATGTGTAAATGGTCTAAATACACACATTAAAAGGCAAGAGATTAACAGGTTGGTTTTTAAAACACAAGATCAAACTATGGTTGCCTATAAGGAACCCACTTGAAAGAAAGCAATAGGTTAAAAGTAAAAGAATGAAAAAATACACACCAGGCTAACACTGTTTAAAACTGCCTGTGAATTAAGATAATAGTTTTGAAAGACTAATATCAAAGTAGATGTCTGAATGAGAAATATTATCAGCAGGACTTTGCATAATGATAAAAGAATCAATTCGCCAAGAAGATTTAACCATCCAAACTGTATATGTAAACGTAAAGGAGCTTTAAAAGCTAAAGCTGAGGGGCAGATATAAAACAGGGCTTAGAGGGAACTGAGCCATTAAATCCTTATGTTGAAAAAACAGAAAGATCTCAAATCATGACATAAGTGTCTACCTTGAAAACCAGCAGGAAAAGAAAAACAAATTAAACACAAGGTTAGCAGAAAGAAGGAAATAATAAAAATAATAGCAAATCCATAAAAAAAAGGAAAAATACTAGAGAAAAATCAATAAAACCAAAATTTGGCCCTTTAAAAAGATCAATGAGATAAATAAGCCCTTAGTCAGACTGACCAAGAGAAAAGGAGAGAGGACATCAACTATTCACAATCAGGAATTCAAGAGGTGACATTATGGTGGTCACAAAGGAATATTATCAGCAACTGTATGTCAATAAATTCAAGAACTTACATAAACTGAACAAATTCCTCAAAAAACCTCATTTACATATATGACTGCATGACCAATGTGACCCTACAATATGTATAATCAGAAAAATGAGAGATTACACTCCATTTATGTATGAACTTTCAAAATGTAAAAATGCACTCTACTGTCATGTACAACAAATTAGAACAAATGAAAACTTAGAAAAAAAAACACAAGCTTCCAAAACCCACTCAAGAAGAAATAAAAGATCAGAATACAAAAACCAATTTTCTACTATATACCAGCAAAGAACAATTTGGAAAATGAAGAAGTCAATTACATTCACAATCACATAAAAAATAATAAAATACTTAGGAATAAGTTTAACAAAATGGATGCACAATTATACACTGAAAACTACAAAAAAATAGACAAAAATGTGAAAGTTACTAAATAAATGCCAAGATAATCCATGTTCATGGATTGAGAGATTCAAAATCATTAATATGGAAATTGTCTCCAAGTTGGTCTATGGAAACACCATTCCTACCAGAATTCCAGCATAGTTTTAAAAAATCTTTTTATTGGTGCATCATAATTATACATAACTGTAGGATTCATGGTTACATATTCATACATTCACACCCAGCAGACTTTTCTTTCAGAAAGCTGATACTAAAATGTATAAAAGAAAGCAAAGGACCCAGAAGAGACAAAACAACTTTGAAGGATTGGATTGGAGGATTTGTACTTCCTGATTTCAGATCTTACATGTACAAAAGCACCAAAAGAAATAAAACACTTGGTAAAAATACATGCAAAAGCTGTATGCTAAAAACTCCCAATGCTGATGGAAGTACCTCAACATTGTAAAGACCATCTATGCTAAGTTCAAGGTCAACATCATTCTAAACGGAGAAAAACTGAAAGCATTTCCTCTAAAAACTGGAACAAGGCAGGGATGCCCTCTTTCACCACTTCTATTCAACATCGTCCTTGAAACTCTAGCCAGAGCAATTAGACAGACCAAAGAAATTAAAAGGATATGAATAGGAAAAGAAGAACTCAAACTATCACTAGTTGCCAACAACATGATTCTATATTTAGAGGACCCAAAAATTCCACCAGAAAACTTATAGAAAAGACAGCATCTTCAACAAATAGGACTGGGAAAACTGGAAATCCATATGCAGCAAAATGAAACTAAACCCCTATCTTTCCCCTGCACAAAACTCAACTCAAAATGGATCAAGGACCTGGGAATTAGACCAGAGACCCTGCACCAAATAGAAGAAAAGGTAGGTCCAAATCTTTGTCAATCAGCTTAGGATCAGATTTCCTTAACAAGACTTCCAAAGCACAAGAAATAAAATCAAGAATCAATAAATTGGATGGATTCAAACTAAAAAACTTTTTCTCAGCAAAGGAAATAATCAAGAACGTGAAGAGAAAGCTTACAGAGTGGGAGAAAATCTTTACCACACACACTTCAGATAGAGCACTAATCTCCAGAATTTATAAAAACTCAAAAAACTTGACACCAAAAATGCAAAAACCAATCAATGAATGGGTTAAGGAACTGAGCAGACACTTCACAGAAGAAGATACACAGGTGATCAACAAATACATGAAAAAGTGTTCAACATCTCTAGTAATTAGAGAAATGCAAATCAAAACTACCCTAAGATTTTATCTCACTCTAATTAGAATGGCTATTATCAAGATTACAAGCAACAATAGGTGTTGGTGAGGATGTGGGGGAAAAAGGTCCTCATACATTGCTGGTGGGATTACCAATTGGTGCAGCCATACTGGAAAGTAGTGTGGAGATTCCTTAGAAAACTTGGAATGGAACCACCATTTGACCCAGCTGTCCCACTCCTCAGTTTATACCAAAGGACCTAAAAACAGGATACTACAGTGACACAGGCACATCAATGATTACAGCAGCTCAATTCACAATAGCTAGATGGTAGAACCAACCTAGATGCCCTTCAACAGATGAATGGATAAAGAAACCACGGTTATAGACACAATGGAATATTACTCAGCCTTAAAGAAGAATAAAATTATGGCATTTGCAGGTAAATGAATGGAGTTGGAGAATATCATGCTAAGTGAAATAAGCCAATCCCAAAAAACCAAAGGCCAAATCTTTTCTCTGATAAGTGGATATTGTGGGTGGGCAAGAAGGGTAAAGGAAGAATGGAGGAACTTTGGATTGTGTAGAGGGAAGTGAGGGGAGGGGAGGCAGCAGGGCATAGGAAAGATGGAGGAATGAGACTAACAGCATTACCCTATGTACATGGATGATTGCATGAATGGTGTGACTGTAAATCATGCACAACCAGAGAAATGAGAAGTCGTGCTCCATTTGTGTACAATGAATCCAAAGAAGAAACCACTGATGAAAGAAATAAAAGTTGGCATAAATAAATGGAAATATAAACTGTGTCCATGGTCTGAAATATTCAACATTATTGAATCACCCATTCTCCCAAGTATATAGTCAGTCACTGCAATTCCAACAAAACTCTCAGTAGAATATTTTTGTAGAAACCTACCATCCGATTCTAAAATTTCTGTAGAAAGACCAGAGAACTAGAACAACAAAAATAATTTTGAAAAAGATGAACAAAGTTGGATAGCTCATGTTACCTGATTTCAAGACGTACCACAAAGCTACAGAAATCAGGACTGTGTGGTGCTGGTGATGATGAGATAAACTCATAGCTCCACAGAGCGGAATGGAGACTACAGAAGTAGGCCCACACAAACATGGTCAACTTATTTTCCACAAAGGACACTGCCCTTTGGAAAGAGCGTCTTCTAAAGTTTAATACACACCTACCATCCGATTCAGCAACATGCGGCCCCAGACACTCACCAAGTAACATCAAAAGGTATGCTTGCACAAAATTCTGCATGCACATCTTTTGCCAACTTTCTCACCAACACCCCAATAAACTCGGAGACAAAGGTGCAAAATCAACTCCATGATACTGGATCAAATACTGGACACCCACAGGTAAAATAATGAAACCCTGCCCGTGCATCACGTGACGTGGATCCTAAACCTAAGTATCAACCTGAAGTCATCAAATTTCTAAATAAAGGAGGAAATGTTTGTATCTTCCATTAAGCCGTTTTATACAATGACACCCAAAGCATAAAGCCGCAAATTTAAAAAATTTGATAATAAATTTGACTTGGCCAGAATTTAAAATGTCTGCTATTCAGAAGACAATGTTAAGAGAAAGACAAGGCGAGCTATGGATTGGGAGGAGATTTTGAAACACACACATGATTTTTGGATTTATATTCAGAATATATTTAAAATACTCAAAACCTAATAATAAGAAACAAGCAACTCAGGAGGAAATATGGGGAAAAAATTCAAACAGACCCTTTACCAAAGGCAGTGTGTGCCTGGCCGATTAGCAGCCCGAACGAGCTCAGCACCGTCAGTGGTAAAGTGAAACCAGGCAGGCGCCACCGCCCAGCTGCGGGCATGGAATTTTCTAGCAACTGACAATCCCACGTGGCGGGGAGGATGTGAAGCCACCCTCACTCTCGGGCACCATGAGTGAGAGTGGAAAACGGCCCTGCCCTTTGGAAAGAGCGTCTTCTAAAGTTTAATGCACACCTACCATCCGACTCAGCAAGGCCCCTCCCAGACACTCACCAAGTGACATTAAAACGTACACTTGCACAAAACTCTGCGCGCACGTCTTTTGCCAACTTTCTCATCAACACCCCAAACTTGGAGACCACCTAAATGTCCTTCAGCTGGAAAATGGGTGAACAGACAGGCCCACCTGTACAACGGACCATCCCTCAGAAACTCGTGTGCTCTCGAAAGCCAAGTGAGAGGAGACCAAATGCTGGAAGATTCCATTTAAAGGACATTCTGGAGACAGTAATTAGATCTGCGGCTGCAGGGACAGCGAGTGGAGAAAGGGGGCGAGTGTAAAGACAAGTGAGGGACAGGAGGACATTTCTACATCTTCATCATGGAGACATGGCTTAGGTATTCATCTAAATTCACCAAAGAACAAAGTTGGAGACCTAAACTTCCCGATTTCAAAGTTTACTACCATTTACAAAATGGTACCAAAGACGTGAAATATTGTATGTCTTAAAAAGGGTGGATTTTACTGTATTTGAATCACATTCCCATAAAAGGGTGAATTTTACTGTAGGAAGCTATACCTGAATGTTATCTTAAAATACAGCGTCCATTTCTCACCTTATAAAGCAGGACCTGGAGCCACGTCTGACCATCGTAGGCTTAACTCGTATTCGTCGAATGGATACAGGTGTTATTAGAACTGACTCTTCTTCACCGCTATTATTCTTGACTTCTCAGGAACTCACTCGCCACCCTGCCTTGAAGGAGACCCACCTTCCTGGCCACAGAGCTCAGGCCCGTCATGAGCAGATGACATGAATCTAGACAACCAAAGTCTTCCCTCGGGATGTGGTCCAGTGGTAACTGGTGGAAAAGCTCCTCTTCCTTCTGGTCATAGGGTGTGTGCCAGAGCAGCACGGAGCAGCACCTCTTCAGAAAACCTGGGGATGATGTAAGAGCGAAGTGGAAATGAGCGAGATCAGGAAAGAGTGGATGAGCTTGAGTCCCTGGACCTAGCTGTCCAAAGACCAGATCCAACCCATCCTGTCATTAATTTGGTTGCATGCATTGGCAAATGTCATGGCTGTTCAAATGAAACCAGCTTCTATTATCTTCCACCAGTGAGTTTCGAAAATCGGTAATAAAAATGCAGTAATAATAATGGCCAATATTTATTAAATGCTGACTCTCTGCCTGGCACATGAATTTGCTTAAGTTAATCCTCACAATAGCCCTATGAGTTAGAAGCTCCTATTATCTAAACTGTATGGAAAGAAAGAGAAAAAAAAAAAAAAAAGAAACCGAGGAAACTTTATTAAGCTTTATTAAAGAGGTCAAATAATTTGTCCAAGGTAATATAGTTAATACTTATTATCTATACAGCATAGATATCATTTATTTTCTTTAAGCTTTTTAAGGGTATATTCATCCATTTTCTGTTGTTATAACAAAATAGCTGAGGCTAGGTAACATATGAAGAAGAGAAGGTCACTTAGCTCACAGTTTTGGAGTCTGGAAATCTAAGATGGTATGGCCCCATATCGTTTTGTCCTCTGGTGAGAGGACCCCTTGTCTTGGTCACAACATGGCTGATGGCATCGTGGCAGAAGTGCATAATGAAATGGAGAGATGGCATACCAACCAGAAGTCAGAGAGTGAGGAGGCGCAATCTTGATCTTGTCTTAACAACGTTCTTGTAAGAACTAACCAAAGTTCCACGAAGGCTACATTAACTTCTCTCAAGGGCCCTCAATGAACAGTTCAACCTGTACTAGGTCCCCCACACCTTAATCCACCATATTGGGAACCAAGCTGCCAACACATGAACTCTCTAGGGACAAACCACATATACCCCATAGCAGAGGGGGAAATGCTGAACCCTAAAACTGGTTTAAAGCAGTGGACCACGAGTTAGCTTCACCTGGGACACTTAAAGACCATTCCACAGGTCAGCCTCGAATCAAAATCCCTTGGGCTAAGACCCGAGCGTCAGAACTTCCTAAGATCTCCCCTGGAGACTGCAGTGCGTGCCCAAGGCCTAGACGCACTGATTCAAATATTCAGAGTCATCATTATCATGATTCCACAGGGCACTTCCTGCATGCCCACCCCACCAAAACGGAGAATGGTCCTCCACATATAATTTCCAAAATTAAATTGGCATCTCAGTTGACACTTTCAAAGGGGAAGAATCAGGCTTCCATGCAGGAGTTTCTTGAAAAAAAAATTAAAGGTCTTCATGTTTCCAGAGCGTTGTTTATTTAGACCACAAAGGAAGTCAGTCGGAACAGAACAAACTTAAACTTATTATTACGCTCCGGTGGCACATGCCTCTTGTCAATCCACCCAGCTATCGGAGCAAGACAGACGCAGGCGGAGGGTTATGGTGCACCTTGGTGGTTCCGCCGGGACGCCGCGTTGGGTTTTAACACCTGCTCCCCGGCTCCTACATCACAGCAATGGTGAGAACAAATGTCACACGACAGTGGGGCTGTCTGCCAAGTTTTAATCCCATTTTCAGGAATTGCCTGCAAGGATAAAGGCTTTTTCTCTGGGGGAGACTTGCAGAAAGATAAAACTTTGGGTCTGTCGCTGTGTGTATCCATCAGCCTGCCACTGGGCTGTAAGGAACTGATCCATCACTCCACTGAACCTCCCTTTTCCCGCAAAGAGAGTTACTACCGAGGTCCTCAGCATGGCCTTTGAGACAGAAATAAAGCTGTCCCTGAGTAAAGAGGTTTACTGCATTTCCTTGATGAAGCTGGGCTGTTTGGGATTCCAGCACATGGGACAGGAAGGACGGCCAAGCTGAAAACATTAGTCTGCACCTGCTGGAAGGTCCGGAAGCATTCGGTCCAGCAGACATGACCTTGTACTTATGCTTCTAGCTTTACAGCTTCAGAATTAATCCAGTTCAGTTGAAGAAAACTGTCTCTAAGGTCTCTTCTCTTTCTCATGTTAAACCTGCGGCACTGTAGGCGACCTGAGCAACCACTCGGGTCAGTTAAGGAGATGCGATGTGGGCCCAGGCAGGCTGGGGTTTGTGTTAGTCTGCTCAGGCGACCATGACAAAATCCCACAACCTGAGTGATTTAAAAAACGGAAACTTATTATCTCACCCTTCCAGAGGCAAGAAGCCCAAGATCAAGGTGCTGAAAAATCTGGGGTCCAATGTGGTCTGTCTTCTGCATTCCCACTGTGTGTTCACCTGGCCTCTCTGTGCATGTGAGGGGAGGGAGGGAGAGAGGGAGAGGGGGAGAGGGGGAGAGGGGGAGAGAGGGAGGGAGGGAGGGAGGGAGAGAGAGGGAAAGAGAAAGAGAGAGGACACCATGGTGTCTCTTCTATCGGATTAAGCCTTACCCTGATGGCCCCACCGAACGTTATTACCTCCCTGAAGGTCTCAGGGCCAGACGGAATTACCTTGGGAATTAGGGTTTCTAAGTGAATTTGGGGAGAACACAAATCAGCCCATAAGAGGTTCTGCCCCAGGTACACCACTGCCTCTGTGACGCTGGGGAAATGATTCACCCTCTCGGGACCTCAGGACGAGGGTCCTCCCCTCGTCAAGCAGAGACAATAGTATCCAATTCTGAGGCTCCTGGATAATGGGCTGAGACAAGTCTCTTCATCAGATTAGCGCAGTGCCCCTGCGTAGTAAGCATGGAAAAGAGGGTCATTTTCATTTAGTTCAGCAACCTCAGTTCAGGCAACGCTGGACTCGGGACACTGTGAAGTAGATGAGGCTGTATTTTGAAGGCTACGTGTTTCCTCCCCACCCGCCAAGGCTCTGGTCCTGTGGAGAACACCCCAGGCATCTGCCTTGTCCCTTCTTCTCCCATGAAAGCTCCTACTTCCACAGTAGCCCTGTGGACTTCTGAGTCAGTGAGCCCTGAGTTGGAATCTCAGTTCCCCTGCTCACTAGTTGTGTGACATTACACAGGGCACTGAACCCCTCTGTTTAGAGGGCTCAAGCTGTCACAGCAAAATACCATGGACTGGTGGCTAAAAGATCAGACATTTATTTCTTGAAGTTATGGAGGCTGGAAATCTGGGACCATGCTGCTGTAGATTGGGTTCCTGGTGGGAGCCTGCTTCCTGGTTTGTAGCTCGCCAACTTCTTCCTCACGTAGCAGAGAGAGAACTCTCTGGTCTCTTGCTTTTCCTGGAAGGATACTGATCCATCTTTTGGACCCCCAACTTCATGACCCCATCTCAACCTAATTACATCCGAAAGGCTCCACCTCCAAATGCCATCTCCTGAGGGTGGGGATTTGACATGATTTAGCGTGGGGTATGCACTCCAGAACACTTTGAGCCTGACTTCATCAGGATTCTTTCCATGGCAAAGGTCAGAAACCCCAGAGAAAAAAACAGAAGGGGATCTTCTTATTCACAGATGGAAATGTCCAGGGATATTCGGCTTTTTAGGCATGTGGGAATCAGAGGCTCAAAGGAAACCAACCGGAACCCTTCTTCTCCTTCCACCCCTCTTGCCTTGATGTTGGTTTTATTTCCCGTTGGAAATGATGGCCCGTGGCTCCTCCCGGTCTTCCATTTTATCACTTAGCCATGCAAGTCAAAAAAAAAAAAAAAAAAAGAGCACATTCCTACATCTCCCGCGGAGGTCCCAAGCCTGCCTCTCATTGGTCTCTTGTCCAGCTCTCAGCCAATCACAGTGGCCAGAGGGGTGGCGTATTCCAATTGGCTGGTTCTCTTAGACACAAGAGCCAATGGAAGATCAGTTCCACTCGAGCTAAAGAACCAGGTTGGGGATGTTAGGTAAGGAAAAACAGCGAAGCCCCAATACACATTAGGGTCCCAATTTCTTAACCTAAAGTGTAGAAATGAATGCAAAACTTTCAAAACTACTGTAAAAGCAGAATTTAATAGTAGGCAGTAATATAATGCCAGGTGACACTAGCTGGAACCAAATGAATTATTTATTATGTGTGTGTGCCTGTGCGGACACATGCACCCTTGTATTCCAATAGTCCAATTCCATAAGGATCTGCCCTCGACCTTCTCTCCCTTCCCCCACCATGACAACCTCGCACCCCCTGAACCCACAGCAGAAACGATCAGCGGAAAGTGTTGTTTAGTCATACTGTTCTCCTGAAGCAAGATGTTGAGACCCCAATGGGACCTCTTCAGGGTCTCTCCGAAGGGGAGAGCAATGTCCCATAAATGCATTGAATGAGGGCATCCGAATTGCCCCCCACCTGGACATACAAAGGACCCCAGGAAGGGTTTTATCTTAAACACCAGCTAATAGCTCAGTTATCTCAGCAAAGCAGTAGGATTATCTAGCAGGGACCCATCAGGCATTCTGGAGGAAGGAGGGAAAGAACACAAGGAAAGTGTTGGCAGAGGAAGGAGACAATGCCTAAAAACTGCTTTTTAATTTTTCTAAGACACTCTTTTCATCCACTTTTAATCTGGACTGATATAATTATTTAAAAGAATGATTGCAGCCACAATCTAAAGAGAATTCTGGGACTAGAGTTGTTGCTCAGTGGTAGAACACTTGCCTAGCATGCATGAGGCCCTGGGTTCCACCCCAAGCACCAAAAATTAAAATAATAAAGAGCATTATGTCTGTACTAGGTAATTTATAGGCACACTTTTACTTAATCCCGTCTTACACTGTCCCCCGACTGTGTTACCTTCAGAAAATGATATCAATCCAATGACATCCCATTTCTTTTTCAGTCAAAACATGTCATAAGATGTTGACATGTATTGAGTATTTCCCATATTCCAGGTAGGTTTTTAAATGTATGTCACTTAAGCTGCACAAAAGTCCTATTAATTACTAACATTATTTCTATCTTACCAACAAAAATACTGACATTCAGAAAGGTTGAGTAACTTAGTGTCACACAGCCAAGAACTGAAAGAGCCAAAGTTTGGACCCAAGCAAAGCCCAAGCTCATAGTGTCTACATCACCTCCTGAGACTGAATGCAGCAAACAGTAAGTGCTCAATAACACTAGCTAATATTTCTCTATGCCAAAAGGAAGATAGAATTAGTGATAAAACATTTTTATCATCAACATAGTGATAAAACATTTTTATCATCAACATCATTATTAAAAGATTTAACAAAGGTATTTCCATTTTGGCAAATAAAAATAATAAAATGAACGATCACATGCTATCTACATTTGGGTAACTTGGAGCTATTTAAAAGCAAGCAACAGAAGTCTACAAGAACACTCTCAAAGACAGAACTAATATTTACCGAAGGGGTTTTTGGAAGGTCACAGAACTAAAGAGAACCTTCGGGTCTGAATCACATCAATATCCTTGAAATTAAACAGCTGTGTAAATCGCCTGCTGTTAGACCACTGTGCAGCTCAGGGCAAGACTCAGACTCCCAGAACAGAGCTTGGATTGACCCACTTGGATTGCGGATCCAACTCTGAAGCCAGGGGTTGGAATTACACAGTTGGAGGCACCATCAGAGCCAAGTAGCGCCAGGTGGGACAGTTTACCAAAGCGACACGAGGCAACAGAAACAACCAGTGATAGATACAGCCACTGCCCCGGCCCCAGGACTCCTCCTAAGAATGACAGAGCCTCGTGGGAAGAGGCTCCTCAGTGGAGCGTTAAGAACTGTCATCAGAAGGGCTTCCAGCCAGGCCTGAAGGCTCCAATCACGGCGACGTTCAGACTCGAGAGTCTGAAGTGCTGCCAGCCTTCTTGAGAGTCAAGGCCAGAGCTGGATAAGGACCTTCAAGGTATTAAACAGCTTCCCAAGGTGCAACCCCCAGAAGATGCAAACTGGATTTATGGAGCCCGTCACCGACAAACCCGAGACCATGTGTCAGAATTGAGCGTGCTGGCCCAGGAGCGAGCAGCACTAAAGGTTTCCTATAACTAGACCCTGAACCTGATTTACGTGCCGAGGTGCAAATGGCTCCCAGGGGCACCCAGGCTGACAGATCTCAACCACCTCATCTGCCTTCTCTGCTGGACACCTTCCTCCTCCAGGTCTGAAAGAATTTGCTAGGCGGTCTGACCTTGACAAGGGCATCACTGTCGATCACTCTTCTCTAGAAGGCTGGACGTGGACACTGGGGACAAAACCACATGCAGGACGATGGCTCTGTCATGGGACACCTTCACCGCTGGACACCGTCAAAGCACTATAGAAGGAGCCGATTCCCCTGTCTTTCCCGGAGAAACACTAGCAAGGCATGTGGTTGTCTTAGTCTTCTAACATTTATGGATGGTCACTGGTAAACAGACTATTTAACGAGTCAAGTTACCCTTCAACATCATAATTAAATAAATATTGTTAAAGGAAAGTGGTATAATGGGTTTAGATATTCTGTAATTTCTTTTCCCCAAGAGGTGGTCTGATTTTATAGTCCAGATGGTAATGCTGACCCTTATTAACACAAATTAAATTGCACGAATTACCTAAATAGTGTCACATAACTTTATGCAAGGGAAATAATGGACTTTAGGAGTCCAGTTTTATATAGAAGCTTCTGCTCCAATAAAAGAAAACTCATCAGAAAAGATTAATTTTATCCTCATAACAAATCTGAACCAGCCACATAATTGCTAAATAAATACAAAAAATAAAAAATATGTTTGTATAAAAATGTATTAATGCATTCTACTGTCAGGTACAACTAATTAGGACAAAAAAATTTTTTAAATATGTTGAAGAAAACAAAATTAAATATATTACCCCTATTTTTTTAAAAAAGGCAAAAAGAAAAGAAGAGAAAGGGAGGGACTTAGCTAGGCATTAGAGTTAACAAAATATGAAGATGTAACTTCCATCCTTAAGGATCTCAGAGTCTAGTGAAGACTAAGAAAATTAGAAAACATACTGAAATAGGAGTTAAAAGACCTAGGTTCTTATTGCACCTGAACCTCTTACCAGTCTACCCAAACCTAAGCCTTCTGCGTGATCCTCAGCTTCAGGAAGCATCGAGCTACACATGTACTCCAAGCCCATGGGGAAGCTCACCTGGGAGCAGGTGATGGGACAACGCCCTGCTCTCTAGGTCAGTACGATGTCCACATACGCCTTCACCGTCAGAAGTTTCCTGAGCATCGTTATTTTCAGGCTCACGTCAAAGACAAATTGACCGCGACACTCGGCACTGCCAATAAAGGCACCCCAATCCAGACTGACTACATGGAAAAAAGCATCAGTGATACAAGGCAGCCGGGGAGGATTTCAGGTTTGCTGGGTGCCGCGGCTCAACATTGACATCAGGGGCTCGGGCTTGTCTGCCCTTTGGTCCCTGCTGCCAACCTCCCGCGTCCAGCGTGGCCTTCCTCCAAGGCTGGCTCCCCTCCCTGACATAGGATGAGCCCGCACAGACTGGATGGGCTTTAGTTCAAGTTCAGGGAAGGAGACCTGGGTTCCCTGTGCCAGAAGTCCTCAAGTCCCTCCTAGCATCTCATTGGCCCAGAGGCGCATGGGCCCGCCCATCCCTGAACCAATCAGCGCTGGGGGAGATGGGCTTGGCATGATTGGCTTGGACCCGCCACCTGGAGGGGAACTGGTGTCGAGGAGTCACCTGGGGGATTTTTACATTCGAGAGAGGGAAAGGCAAAGGTCTGTGAAAAGGGGATGCTTGGAAGAGTAGATTTTTCTTTAACTTTTCCTGTGCATACCTGCCTTCCGTATCCATCTGACCAGGACATGCAAAATTTGGAAGTGGGTTTTAAATGAAGAAATAGAGATTGTTTGGGGGAAAATGGCCTTTGACAAAGTTCTCGTCTTTGCTAGGGAGTAAAGAGAATTGGATTCTGAGTGCTTCTGTGTGTCAGTCACTGGGGCCATTATTAGTTTGTGATATGGTTTTATCTTCTCACCACACCTAGATTACCAGTGGGATGCACATTAGTGTCACCGTAGAAGCCTAGAGATGTAGGGAATATGTTCAAGGTCACAGAGCTAATGGTAGAGTTGGGACCAGAGTCCACATGTCTGATTCTATACCTATATTACTTCCAGCATATCATAATGGTACCTGAAGACATCTGAACCCCTTCCCTCTTTGCTTCTCCCCTCCCCCTTTTATAATAGCTACAATAAAAACAATAAGTACCACTTATTGAACACTCACTTTGTGCCAGGCATTGCACAGAGTGCTCAAAACACAATAGCAGCAGAAAGAAGCAGGGCCAGGGAGGAGTGGAGGGAAGGGGGACATACTGAGGACTGAATTGCAGCAAATTATATTCCATGCTTGTACAGTCATGTCAAAATGAACCCCAATATTATGCATGACTATAATGCACACACACACACAAACACACACACACACACACACTCAAGCAAAACAGCTGGGGATGTAGCTTAGTGATAAAGTGTTTGCCTAGCATGCCCAATGTCCTAGGTTCAACTCCCAGCCCTGAAAACAAAGAAATAACAATAAAAAAGAAAACCTGATACCAACAACAACAAATTACACATCTAGGACTTAATCTCAAAATATATGCAATAGAAATTCACGGAGAAAAGAAAAAGTGTTGATAAAGGCCATTTTAGAAAGTCTAAGTTAAGATGAACACCATATTCATGAATAGAATAAATTAGCATTGTAAGGATATTAATTTCTATGGAAACGGAAATACAAAAGGTAGACTATTGAAGGTAATTTTGAAAAATGCAGATAGAGGAAAGATTCTTTTTAGTAAATATCATGACACATTGCTAAGTCATAGACATTTTCAAAAAAAGTGTGTCACAGTCTCAGGAATAAACAATACTAAATCAATGAGGCAGCAAAAAAATTCCAGAAATACCCCTACATACCTGGGAGACTGGGTGTCATAATCCCTTGGCAAAAGAATGAATTACTCTGTAGATTTGGGGGGGAGGGCAAATGCTTCACTGTTGGAGAAAAATTAAATGGGATTTCTTCCTTTTCTCATGAATGTGAAAGATAAATCATAAAAGTATTCAAAGAAAATGTAGGAAACGTCCTCACAATTTCAGGATTGGGCAGATTCTTAAGCAAGATCTAAAAAGAACAAGCCATCATGAGGAAACATGAAATGTTTGACTCTTTTAAAATTGTGATTTCTGCTCAGAGAAGGACCTCACCTACACAGAGAACACAGTGGCCAGTGGTAAGGCGAGATCTGCAGCATCTAAAACCGAGCTGGCGTTAATATCCAGAGAGGTTCAGCCCTGCAAGATGGCAAGGAAAATTCAGGAAACCCAATAGAGAAAAAATGGACAACAGCCATGAGAAAAAATTACTGGAGGAGAAAACACTCATGGCTAATAAGTCTAGGAATAGATACTGAACCTCACCACTAATCAGAGCAAAGAAAATTA
Source organism: Sciurus carolinensis (assembly GCF_902686445.1). Taxonomy (NCBI): domain Eukaryota; kingdom Metazoa; phylum Chordata; class Mammalia; order Rodentia; family Sciuridae; genus Sciurus; species Sciurus carolinensis. The sequence continues at coordinate 28,407,304 of NC_062230.1, read as the reverse complement.
AAACAATGACATACCTCTTTACAGCCGTCACACCGGCAAAAATTATAGAGTCCGAAATTATCAGGTGCTGTGAAGTACAAATCAAGGGCCATTGCAAGCGGCAGTGGCTCAGCCCTCTGGGCAGCTAACTGTTCATCTACCCAAACGCCACATGGAGACAGGTGTCCCAGAGAAGCACCACAAAACCATAATGACATATTATGCATAAGGACATCCATAACATCCGGTTTCTAACAACAAAGACTTGGATGTCCCCGCACCGTCATCTCTGGCAATGGAAAAGCGATTGTTGTCTCTGCATTCAGGGACTCCCAGGCCACAGACAGAATCCAATGACTTCAGTTTACAAGAGCGACATGAAAAGATTTCAAAGACACAGTGCAGAGTGGGGGAGCAGAGGGAGTTGTTGGGGCCTCGAGCTGTTTATGCAAGTTGATCAGAAACACATAAAGCAACTCTATCTATTTTATTCATCATGGACATGTGTCTACATAAACATATGAATGAAGAGCTGGAGGATGTGTATTCCATACATTAGAATGTACTCATGGTATAAAAGAGTTAAGTTTCTCTTTTTATGGAGATGGGAGAGAAAATATTAAAAAGGAAATGGGTGGGGATATGGCTCAGGAGTAGAGCACTCACCAGCAAGCACGGGACCCTGAGTGCCACCCCCAGCACCACAGTCAATCAATCAATCAGTAATGTGAGGCACTCGCTCTACCCTGGCAACCTAGGCGATATGAACAAAATTGTCCTGTGCCCCTTTAAGCACCGACTTTTTCCCCCAAAAGGTGGGAAAGTTGCTTTATGTGCATTATCTCAGGTAACCCTCACAATGGCATTATGAGATGCCATTGTTCATCCCAGTTTATGGTTTTAAAAACTAATTCTCAGAAAGGGCAAGGAACTTTCCCAAGGTCACAGAGCAATCCAGTAGTAGGCGAGGAATTTGCACTAGTTCTGGAGGACTCCAGAGCCGGTCCTTTTGCTATCATACCCCATGACCTCTGTTCAAAGAGCCCCGCTGCTGTTCAGCATGGTGTAACATAGCAGAATGCAAGTACACTAAGTTACTTCACTCACATTCAACTTTTCTTAGAATATAAGATGTTCACTGATACAGACTTATTTTTAGTCGACTAGCAACACCTGAACAAGCAAAACAACTGGAGCTCAACAATTTCACAGCTTCTAAGGAAAAATAAAGCCTAAACAAAATCTGTTTCTCACAAACCATTTTTTGCATGATACAGCAACTTGTATCCTTAGACCGTCTTTTCTCAAATAAGTTGCATAAGAGTTTCGATGCCAAGTGTACTGTTATATAAGATCAAAATCTATGTAAACTCAATACTACATTTTGATTCACCTTAACAAAAAAAAATATCAAGAGTACGTTTGCCTTCCAAAATCATATTATAGCAAAAAGTGCAGTCTTGGAATTTCCTCAGAACCAAGCATTGGTAGCCTTAAATAATGCCCTACACATTACCAATGCTTGAGTGGATGAGAGGATGGATGGATGGACAGATGGATGTGTAGGCAGGTATATGAATGGGTGGAAGGAATAGAAGAATGGGTGTATAGATGAGAGGGTGGGTAGACAGATATGTGGATGGGTGGATGGATATGTGAATGGGTAGATGGATATATGAATGGGATGGGTAGAAAAGTGGATGTATAGATGGATGGATGGATGCATGAATAAATAGATGGAATGTGGTGTGTACATGGATGGATGAATAGATGGATATGTAGATGGGTGGGTGAATGTATGGATGGGATGGGTAGAAGAATGGATATATAAATGGTAGATGGGAGGGTAGATGGGTATTTGGATGGATGGATGGATGGATGGACAGATGAATAGATGGATGGGTGAATGGATGGACAGATATGTGGATGGGTAGACAAATGTATATGGGATGAGAAGAATGGATATATAAATGGTGGGTGGATGGGTATTTGGATGAATAGATGGATGGACAGATGAATAGATGGATGGGTGACAGATGGATATGTAGACGGGTGGATGAATGTATGAATGGGATGGGTAGAAGAATGGATAAATAAATGGCAGGTGGGTGGCTAGATGGGTATTTGGAAGGATGGATGAATAGATGGATGGGTGAATGAATGGACAAAGATGTGAATGGGTGGATAAATGTATATGGGATGGGCAGAAGAATGGATATATAAATGGTGGGTAGATGGGTATTCAGAAGGATGGACAGATAGATGGGTGGATGAATGGAAAGATATGTGGATGGATGTATGGATGGAATGGGTAGAAGAATGGATTTATAGATGGATAGGTGGGTGGGTAAATGGATGAATGGATGGATGGATAGAATTCTGGGTTAGTTTAATTATATGTCCTCTTAGCTCAATGGCAAAAATAAACTTTTATCTAACAACATAACCTAGAGGCTTCCATGAGTACATCAGGATGATTATATTTCACCCTCTTTCAAAATATGCTCTTGAAAAATCTAGTTCTATTTTCAGTTGGCATTTTCTCCTAACTTTCACAAAACTTATTAATCTGCCAGTGACTACTCCAAAAGAGCCAGCAGCCTGGAGGATGACAGCATTGTGACTCAGGTCAAAAACCATCCCAGGGCCCTGGAAGACTTTGGAAATTGCTTCTTGTTCTTTCTTTTCTTGCATTTTGGCCAGTCTTTGCATTCGAAGGGAAGATGATGAAAAAACTCATCATTCACTTAACAGAATGTCAGTGCTTCAAATATGGAGAGCTACACTACATCAGATCTTGGGCTTGGCATTCATGTTCTTAAATGCCCTGGGAAATATGTTTCTGTGAGGTGCCCTTTAGAGAGGCCAGTTCCATCTAGCAGAGTAGAGCTGCTGCTAATGTCCCCAACTGGCCACTCTCTCCACACGTCAGACTCTTCCACCTTTCTTTCAGGATTCCTCATACTGGGCAAAGTCACCAGGACTCCACATCAGAGGTATCCACGGTATAGATCAGGGCTCAGGAGTGCACAGGCCAAGGAGTGAAGAGTAGCAGCTCAGATCCCCAAGATGGTCATTTCAGTTCCCATCCAAGATCTCCCCTCCACAGTCACTTCCATCTGAGCTTTGCCCAGAGCCGTTGAATGACATTCTGCCTGCTTGCAAGTGGTAAGGAGCTCAAATGTAGACAAAACAACACAGCTGTGGTTTTCTTGCATAAAAGTCTCTCTGCTGTTTTCTGCATGGAAACCCAACCTTCATTAAGAAATGTGGTCAATTATTCTCGTGTTTCTGTATAACCTACTGCTGTAATTTGGGTATTAAATACCCCCTAAAGGCCCATGCATTAAAGATCTGGTCCTCAGGCCACTATTGGAAGATGCTGTGAACCTTGAGGAGGTGGGGCCTTATAGGAGGTTCTTAGGATATTGGGGCTGTGTCCTCAAAGAGGACTGAGACCCTGGCCCATCCTCTCTTTCTCTGCTGTGGTTTCAGGTATGAGCATCATGCTAAAAATTATGCTCCAGACAACTGCCATTTGTGTCATGAGGTGGATCCTGTCAAGTCTTCTCTGTGCTGTCAGGACTTGAATCTCCCAAACTATGAGCTAAATAAACCTTTTCTCTTTGCAGAGTTAGTTGCCTCAGGTATTTTGTGGTAGTAACGTGAAGCTGATTGATTCCACTACCCATACTGAAACATATACAAGTAATTCTCAACTGAAGCACAAAATTTCAGGATTATAGGATTGTATTTCATGACTGCTAGTTCCTGACCTTGGGTAATTTGCTCAACCTTACCAAGCCTAAATTTGTAAAGTAGGAAGAAAATAGTCACCTTACAAAGTTATTGTAAAGACGATTCTTCTTCTAGCCAGTAAACAGTTTTTGAGAACCCATTTCACACAAGGCTCAAAAGTGGGGGATTGGGAATCCAAAGATGCAGAGAATACATAAAATCATAGGTGAAAGAGGCACACAGAACAATGATAAAACATTAAGTGCTGACATCAGAGGTAAGAAAGCCGAATTCAGAGCCATTTAGACCTGAACTGAACTGTTGCTTCTGCTATGTCCTCATTGTCTGAGACAGAAACTACTTGCCCTCTCGGACCCTCACTTATACACAGAGATAATGCTGTCTTCCGCTTTTGCAAGGGTTAAATTAGATGTTGTTTGATAAGACACCTAGAGAGCATCTAGCCCCAAAAGAGTGTTATGGGAAACGCTCGATGCATGAGAACACAGAAACCCAGCACCAGGTCCCACAGAGTGGGCCCACTATAATGTTAGTCCAAACCCTTCAAGCCCCCCTCCCCCACCCAAAGCTCACTACCTAATGCAAGCAAGGCACGGAATGAGCCAGAGCGGCCCGACACCTCAGAGATGCAAAGCGGGAAGAAAGTTCTCAGAAGCTCTCTATCTGTTCGTTGAGAGAAGGAGAAAAGGAGAACTGTGAGCCGGAGTAACCGAGTTCCTGGGGGTGAGCTGGCAGGAGGGCAGGGCCTTGCACAAGGACGTACCCCAGCTGAGAGCATGGCACTGGGCAGCCCTGACCGATCTCAGAACATGGGGATTCTGGGAAGGCAGGAGGAGTGCGGGCCCAGGACTCTGCTGCAAAATGGACCCGCGCGATCACTCCAACCTGACGGCAGCCCGTGGCACAGCGGTGGCCACCGATATCAGAGGGAAGAGGGCTGGTCCCGCTGTTCTTGGGGACATGGCTGGTGGAGATTCTGACCACACCTCCCACACATGAAACTTCCCTGAAAGTTGGAAACTCGAGCATTCAGGACCCTCCTGGAGGCAAATGCAGACAGCCCAGTCAAACCAGTTTAAGCAAAATATTAAAATGGGTTAGCTGGCCTCGGTGAAGATCAGACTTCGGTCAGGGCTAGACTCAGCTCCGAGGGACTTCATCGGGAACCTGCTTCTCCCTCTCTCACCTGTTTTCCTCTGAGGGCAGTCTTTCCATGGAAAGGAAAGATAGCCACAAATGGGTTTATTTACTGTTCTTTCAGAAGTTCCAATAAATAGATAAGTTCTCTTTCCCAGTGGTTGGAACAGAAGTCCTCGGATGCTCATTGGCTGGGACTGGCCCATTTGGAGTGATGGCTGCCCTGTGTCCTCCCCCGGCTCTGGGAGTAGGTCAGGTCCCCAAGGCCGCCTTCCCTGGGAGCAGGGAAGGGTAGGTCCTCAGAGGGAAGAGGGGCGCTGTTGTCCCATGACGGGTCATGACCTGGGCCAGGAGACCTCCGGGCCTGGACAATCCGTTCTTCCCCGTGGGCTTTTCCTACTCATCCACTGCGCCTCTGAGCGCATGCGCAGCAGGGGCGAAGCAAGAGACTCAGAAATGTCATTACGGCAGTTAATTATGTCAAATTTATCACCCTGATGGATCACACAGCATTTAACCTCCAAAGCACCAAGCCTCCTAGTTCTTTTTTGACAAATGTGAGACGAGGTTTTACAAAACCAGCAGATACAACTGTGACTTACAGAATGGGGGGAAAAGTAAACAAGAAACACAATTTGATATGATTTAATAAAAGATTTGTTTCCACCCCTTCTCCAGGGAACCTCAGCCCATTTTCTTCCTACTGACAGTTATTATTTCTACCTTTATTGAACAAAGGCACCCGGAACACAGCTGCCAAGGATCAGCAAGGAAAATCATTCTTTTATTAATAAGATTGTTATTAGCAGGAGGGGGGGATCCATGTTTGGGGGGTTGCACTGAAGTTACAGGCCATTTAGAAGAAATATGGCTGACTATTGCCAACATTATTTCCAGCAATTTCATGATCAAATGTCCTATTAGGTTGTTTAAAATTTTTATAGAGATTGTAAATCAGAACTATTTTCTATTTGCCCTAAATATTTAGGTGCTACGGGGAAAGCAGATCAAATTAAAGGGTATTGTGCACATTTTTTACTGGGCTCTCTCAGGGATATAAATCACCCTACTTACAGCATGGAGTTCCTCAGCAAAGATATTTGTGAAAACAACATTCGAAGCTCCTCCAACAGCCTCATTAAAGGGATAATTTGGGTTGTAAAGGCAACGCCAAGGTCTTCCTATGTTCAGATTGGGGACCACATGCCAAAATTCAAAGGATGCTACTCAGTTTCCCCAGAGAGCCCAGAAGAGTAAATTTTGAATTGTTTTCCTCCAGTCTTTCAGTCCCCAAAGAACAGCATAGAGTGAAAAGCAGAAGAGAAAAGGAAAAATAAATAATGTCACAGACCTACTGGAAGGAATTCTTTCTTTTTAGAAACAGAGTCGATATCCATCAAACTTCAGGATGCAAATCCCTTGACCTAGCTAGGAATTTTTATTGAAGAAATTTTACATGCTGATCTACTTAGGCATGTTCATAAAGGTAAATGTACCAGGATATTTAATGAGTCCTTGGTTATACGAGCAAACAAATGGAAACAATCCAAATGTCTTTCAGTGGGCTGCTGTTTAAATAAATCATGGCACAACCTCACAATGAAAAGCAACACAGTCATTAAACACAGGAAAATAGACCTGGCTGAAATGAAATTGAACTACTCGTAAGTTCTATTGTTAAATAGAAAAAAAGATAAGTGCAGGAGGAAAAGGATAATGTGAAAATATTTTGACTTTTTAAAAGTGTTTGCAAATATTTGGTTGTATGCCCACAGAATACCCCAGGAAAAAAAAAGTCAATATTGGCATCAGTGGAAGGGAACAGTGACCAGCATTATTTTCACTGTTAAATCTTCTGGTTTTGCTTTTTGAACTTTTTACCACATGTGTCTATGTTGTTTTTAAGTAAAATGTTAAACAAAAGGAAATATGGTGGCTTGCAATAAATCTAATTAAAAAATAAACAATTTCTTGAAGAAAATAGTAAATCTATTCAGACACATAAGAGCTCTGAGAAAATGGAGAAGCACATTGTTTCCTTGGTAAGGTGAATTGTTCACAGCTCTTTACTCTCACCCTTAACATAATTATATCTTCTGCACCTTCACAATATTGCTACTGTGGGTGGAATGCACTTTTTGACCCCTGATGTCAGTCTTGGCCATGTGACCTGCTATGGCCAATAGTGTCAGTGGATGCAATGCAGGTAGAGGCTTTATATGTGCTTCTGTGGTTTGGCGTGATTTCTTGCACTTTCACCCTCCACCATGGGAAGAGCAAACTCTAGGTACCCTTGGTCCCAGAAAGAGGAGTTATGTAAAGTGAATTTGGAACAATCTGGAGTCAAGCCAAGCCAAGTCAAAGCCCCACAGAACTTCAGCCTACATGCAGACCTGTGAGTGAGGAAAAGAATTATTTTTGTTGTAAGCAAGATATAGGGGGATGTTTGTTATGCAGCTTAATTGTAGTCATGTTTGACTGAGACAGATGGGAAGACTACAAAGTTTGATACCCCCAGTGTTTCCAGTTTTATCACTTCCATGGGCAATCACATGGAATTATCCAGTGTTGCCCATACACTACCTGCACTTTCCTTTCTTCCATAGCATCATCCACGAACATTCCTTGGACGTGTTCTCTCTACTGCGGATGCCCTTGTCTACCGTCCCTGCTGTCAAGCTTTAGAACAGGGATGTTCCCTCAAATGTGCATGTGTCCAAGGCTTGGTCCCCAGACAGTGGTGCTATTGGGAAGTGGTGGAAACTTTCAAAGGTGGGGCCCTTTGGAGGATGCAGATCAGGTCACTGAAGACTAGTCCTCAAAGGCATACCTTGTCCTTGGCTGCTCTCTCATGCCTCTTTCCCTCACATTCTCTCCCAGCTGCCATGATTGTGAGTAGCTCTGTTCCACCACACCCTCTCCACCATGATGTTCTGTCTCCCCACAGGCCTGAAAGAAATGGAGCCAGCCAACTATGAACTGAAACTTCTGAAACCATGAGCCAAAATAAACTTCCTCCTTTAATTTTCTTTTCTCAGGCATTTTGTCACAGTACTGAAAAGCTGACTAACACACCTGCTTACCTAAATCTGGACCATCAATACTATCTTGGATTAGGTTCAGCCATGGGTAACTGCAAAACTCATAAACAACAGTGACCCAAATATGATTAAAGCTTATTTATCTCTTTTGCTTAATATATTTAAATGTAGTCAGTATACAATGGACAAAGTAATCCACGGTTTCAAAGGAACAAGAGCCTCCTAGCATATTGTTCTGCCATAGTTGTCTTCCACTCCTAAATTCTCTTATGGTCCAGGATGGCTTCCAGAGCTCCAACCATTATATTCTCATTCCATCTGGCAGGAAGGAAGAAAACTGGGAAAAGATCCTGCCTCCTCCCTGTAAGGAAATACACACAAAATCACACACACACACACACACACACACACACACACACACACACTATTTGTTAACAGAAACTTAGTCACACAGACATACCCAGTTGCATGGGAATCTGTCTGAGCTTTACTGTGTCACAAACCATCACCTCAAAACTTAATAGCTTAAAACAGTAAGCAATTAGTTAGCACCTGATTCTGCAGGTTAGCAGTTGGGGGCATGTTCAGCTGAGCAGTTCTGTGTTCCTGGCTAGACCCATCACTTCTCAGTGATCAGCTGAGAATGCCTGGGCACTTGGGTCCTAGCTGGCCTAGGAGGCCCTCAGTTAGCACCCTTGGTCCCTTTTCACATGGTCTCCTATCCTCCAGAAGGCCAGCTCTGGCTTGTCCACATGGTAGCTGAGCAGGGTTCCAAGAGATTGGGTGAGAGTGTGCAAGGTCTCCTGGGGCATAGACTAAATGGACACAATGTCACCTCCACTACATCACATTGGTCAACACAAGTCACAAAACTGGCCTGGACGCAAGCATGAAGAAATAGGTTGCACTGCTAAATGGGATGAGTTATCATATTGCAAAAGGGTCTGTGCATAGAGGCAGGGGGTTCTCATGGCCTCTGTTGCAAGCACTGCTCCCCAGGACTGCAGAACTGCATCCTGGGGGTGAAGGACCCAGCTAAAAAGTAGAGATCCTGTGTCTATGGAAGAGGAGAGGAGAATGGACATTAGCAGCTGGCATTTTCTGACACCAATTTTATTCTTTTATTTTTATTGGTACTGGAGTTTGAACCCAGGGGTGCTTAACCACTGAGCCACATCTCCAGCCCTTTTTATTCTTTATTTTTGAGACACGGTCTTGCTAAGTTGCTTAGGGCCTCGCTAAGTTGCTGAGGCTGGCTTTGAACTCACAATCTTCCTGCCTTAGCCTCCCGAACTGCTGAATTACAGGTGTGAGCCACCATAACCAGCTCTATGACTCCAGTATTTAAAGCCCCATTTAAAATGCTTTCCCTGGAAGATTTCCTTAGCCAATTGAGCTAGAATTCTGAACACCAAAGATTTTGTGTTTGGGGACCTTTGCCTAATTATGCCCCTTCAATAAGATTTTGGAGTGATAGGAAGATGGCTTATAGCCAGTCTTGAAAGCCATCATGAGCTTGGACCCTGTCTTGACTGTGACATTAACATTTCTGCTGAAGCAAGCATCTTTCTTATGTGAAAATGCAGGAGTATGGAATTGTTCCTTTCACTTTCAGCAAACCCACAAGAGGTACAGAGACTCCATGTGATCTAAGGCAACAGGTCAAGTGCTAAAGGTCTAGAAGGTGTCCCTGAGCATCCAGGCCGTGAATGGATACATGGACTCCTCGTCAGAGAGCGGGTTGGAATTAGTCCACAGATACACTGGCCTTTCTGTCTCCCTCTGTAATTTCTCCCCCTCTCCGTATGACTGGAATATAAATCGGTAACCCAGAGTCTTCTGGTTAACAAGGTTCTCATTTGGGAGGCTGCAGCCTAGGAGGCTATTAAAAAGAGAAAGAAAAGCTTCTTCTATAAACATTTCCTGCCAGCTGCTGAGAGCCGGAGAGGAGGAAGGGCAGCAGGGTGACAGCACAGAGCAGGACCATTAAGGGAAGAAAATCTGTAAAGAGTAAGAATTCTTGGTCCGTGACTCTGGCAAGGAGCCACGAATAGAAACCCAAGTGAAAAGGAAAACCCCAGGGAGGAAGGATGTGGGGGCAGAGCCTTCTGCAAATCCAAATGGGCCACTGCTGTCCAAGGCAAGGACAGCAGAGCACCCTGCAGGAGCTTCCAAGATGATACACCTGGACTTTAAATGCTGGGGGAGGGGTGGCCTCCTCATCCTCATCCTCCACCTACTCCCACTGGAACGATAACAGGGGCTTGGGTTGGTGATCAGTGTGACCAGCGTCATGTTAAACACTGTCCATGAATTCATTACCTCCATTAACCTTCACCATAAGGCACCCGGCTGGAGTCATTATGATCCTTGTTTTAGCAATAAGCCTGGTTCCCTGGTTAATAAGTGAAAAGACCTAGAGTTCAAGGCTGGCTTCTCTGACAGCATCAGCCATGGTCTTAGATCTCTGCATAATCCTAGCCTTTCACAGATTGAAAGAGGAGATGGGCCCCGTCCTGTCACAGAATTATCCTTCACCAACGTCACCCAGGGGCTGAGGCTACTGATGGACACAGTCTCTTTCACTGAAGAACTCCCAAGCTTTGGGAAAGAAAGCTGAGAGCTTACAAAGAAGAATGAAGCCACGTGAATCGTGATGATAAATGGAGTAATGATACCGTGCCAGGAACTGTTCTACTATTGATTATTTCACAGAATCCTCTGATGTAAGATTTCTTATTCCCCTTTTAGAGATTATAAAGCAGAGACTCAGAGAAGTCACATGACCAGGATCTCACAGTCAAGGAGCAACAGAGCCACAATTCGAACATAGGTCTGAGACCAAAGGGCGGCTCCTTTCCTGTTCCTTGACCCCAAGTGGGGGGCTTAGTCATTCACTGCCTTGTTCATCCTTCAAATGTAAATTAATGCTCAGTGTATTTGGAATTTGTTTTTAATTCCTCAGACTGGGGGTGGGGAATGGAAAGAATCCCTGTATGCCTCTGTTTGACTGCAGGGCAATAATCAGTGAGACAAATAATCAGTGAGACAGGACTAGAGAGTGAATCTAAGGAATGCAGAAGGTCTCAGCTGAGGGCATACCATCTGTCATCTTTGATAGGGAAGTCAGCCTGGGGATGGCTGAACTATGAGTAGTCTGGGGGTGGTGGGAGAAGGCAGGCAGGGAGAAGAAGTAGGAAGGGGTAGAGGACACGTGTGGACCCATGATCATTTGTCAAGGCTCCGCAGGCAGGTCTCCAAGGGGGCTTTCCACGCCAGCTCTAGTTATCTTAAAATCTGTTTCCCCTCCAACCTTTGTTCTCCAAGACAGTAAAGGAGGGACAAGCACTGTGCCCCCTCATAGGGACACTGGGAGGATTAAAAGAGGAAATGAAAGCAAGCACTTGGAAAGTGCTCAACCCTGTTTGTGCGTGGCGGAACACACCCCAGGGTTCTGCTAAACCCAGGGTTGAAAGGGAAGGAGGAAGTCCATAGTAGTGAAAAGAATAATAACAGCAATAACTTATTCTTACATGTATTAGTTATCTACTACTGCAGAACAAATGACCCCAAAACCTAGTAGCTTAAAACACACATTTATTATCTCAAGTTTTCTGTGCATCGAAACTCTGGGTTCAGCTTATCTGGGTGCCTCTGGTTCAAGGTCTCATATGAGAATGCAATTAAATCATGGAACACTGTTCTCCTCTGAAAGCTCAACTGGAGGGTCTCCTCAGATCTCTGTCATGATGGTTGATAAGCCTTCATACATACGTTGTCATGTCATCCCCTCCTCAGGACTGACTCATGACATGGCAGCTGGCTTCTCACAGGACAAGTATTCTGAGAGCAAGACAGAGTCTCCAAAGCACGCGTAATATGTTTTTTGTAGTCTGATCTCAGAAGTCATGGCCCATCGTGTCTGCCATGTCCAATTCATTAGAGGTGAATCGGTAAGTGCGGCACAGGCCAGAGGGTGGGTATTAGGAACACAAGGAGACAAGGATCACCAGGGCCCAACACACTGCATATTCCACCAGGTCACAAACACCTGTCACTCATCCTATCGCCGAATCTCTTAACACAAAACCTACTTTCTCACTAAAAATCCTGGTATGAATCGAGTTCTCCAACATACTCAGGAATCAAGCTAGAGCCACGGTTTCCCAGTTATTTTGTGACATAAACATTTTTTCAAATAAAAGCTCCCTCAGTAGGTGAATGGATAAACACATTGTTTTATATTCATAAACTACAACACCATTCAGCCAAAATTTCAAAAAATAGAAATGAACTGAAACACAAGCAACAAGGTGAATAGCCAAAGCATTATTCAGAGTCAGAGAAGCTGAATGCAAGGGCACCTTTCGCAGGGTTTTATTTGCATGAGACTTTTAGGACAAGAAAGCCAATATGTCATGTGAGACAGCAGCCCAGTGGCTCCATAGGTCAGGGAAGGAGTTAAAGATGAACCAAGAAGAGGAGCAAGGAAATTTTTCCACAACAGGAATGTTTTACATCCTCAATGTTGAATCTCATTGGAAGTTACTTACAAAATGGATACTCTCATGAACAGTATACTGAACAGCTCTGGTCACAGGAAGGAGGGAGGAGCCTAATATTTGCACCCACACTGTTCCTGACCCACATCCCGATGGTCATATCTGCCTACCTCCGTGAACCCAGCCCCCTCTCCGTAAGACCCACAAAGTGTTGTGTGTGTGTGTGTGTGTGTGTGTGTGTGTGTGGTGCTGGGGATTGAACCCAGGGCCTGTGCTTTCAAGGCAACACTCTACCAACTGAGCTATCTCCCCAGCCCCAAGATCCACAAAGAATCTATAAAACTTCAGAAATAAAGGAAGCTGTCTCCTATATGGGTGTTTTTAGCCAGCTTTTTCACTGCTGTGACTAAAAGGATCTGACCAGAATAATTATAGGAAGAAAAGTTTATTTGAGGGCTCACGGTTTCAGAGGTCTTAGTCCCTAGAAGGCCGGCTCCATTCCTTGGGGCTCCAGGTGAGGCAGAACATCCTGGTGGAGGGAAGCAAGGCCATGATCAGGAAGCAAAGAGAGACCCCACTCTCCAGATACAAAATATATACCCAAAGCCACGCCCCAGTTCCCACCTCCTCCAGCCACACCCACCACTTCAATTAATCCCATCAGGAATTAATTCACTGATTGATTAAGACTCTTACCACCCAATCATTTGTCCTCTGAACCTCCTACATTGTCTCACAGGTGAGGTTTTGGGGGACACCTCACATCCAAACCATAATACCTCGCATCCAAACCAACAGTGGGTTTGCCACAGTCCAAAGTAAGAATTTGATTTGTGACTTTTAGACAGCACATCCAAGTTCAAAGCCCCTTGGAGTTCACAGAGCTGGAACTTGGTCCTAAGTGCGTGCTCTTAACCCACTCTCTTGGCAGAGCACAGTAAACCAGTATGTAGAATGAGAGGGGAGGCCCATGCCAGCACCACCTCCCCAGCCAGCTTGGACAGGAAACACCCCCTCTGGTCTCAGCCGGATGACACCTCGGCTCCCGCACGCTGCATAGTTGAGTCTCTGAGCCTCCGACCCCTTGCCCCTCACTAAAGATGCTCCTCTGTCAGCGTTATCACACCTGATCCAGTGGAACTTCTGTTTGATGTTCTTGCAAGACTGTGTTGTGGGTTGAAATGGGTCTCCCCCAAAAAGATACATTGAGATTCTAGCCCCTGGTCCTTGTAGATGTGACCTTATTTGGAAATGGGGTCTTAGGAGACGTAATAAAGTTGAGAGGAGATCACCCTGGAATAAGGTAGATTCTAAATCTAAAATGCACTACGCTCAGTGCTGGGTTTATCATGAACACAGGAAATGTGCGTGTCCCCCCATGGAAGATCACACGGTGGGGAAGACAGACAACTGAAAAACTAGGCGTGGGTGTGATAAGTGCCACATGAGGACCACGTATCTTGTCATTCTTTGCAATGTGTCCCTTGCCCAGACTCTGCAGACCCTGTTCCTTCCTAGATGATGGACAATCTCCTGTTCATAAGCCTCCTTATTTGATTAATCCCTCTCTGCTCTACCTTACCATAGCATCCAGGGCTGCCTGAAACCTCTTCTTTATTAAAGCTCCTTAGTTCTAATTTTAAAACTTATTACCCTCATTATCCTTGTCATTGAAAAAATAAACTCAACCAGCACAGAATTCCTCAGGTAGAAAGTAAAACTATTCCAGAACCGGGTTGTCATTGTTATCATTGTGTGTGTGTGTGTGTCCTTCTAGAAATAGTCTACACATCTGCGGCAAACTTCAAGGATTCCCCCAAACCATTATCCCCTTTCTCTTCATGGATATAAATCTGAATTTATTTTGATGGCAATCAACTCAGCTCCAAGCAATGTGTTGAGCATGGAAATGATACTCAGTAGATGCTGCAGCCATCTTGCAACCATGAGGCAACAAGAAAAAGGATGAAACAAAATATACAAAAGACAGTCAAGGATGACACTGCCTGTCTGCAGGCTTCTTGTTAGAGGAGGGGGCAACCGTTGGTTAAGCCACTGATTATTACATTTCCTGTTACTTTCAGCCAAAATCACTCCTAACTGATAAGGAACCTATAGGTAAACACATACATGGCTGTCATGGGGTGCAGATAACTGAAAACCCTGATTTGAGCTGGATTTAACGATGACAATTCTTATCTGATAGAGGAACAAATCCAGAGGCAAGGTAAACTTTCAGCACAGAACGACCAGCTCGTCTGTGAGGTCATCAACATCCGGGTTCCCTGCAAGGCCCCACTCGGTCTTCCTTGGTTGACTTCATCCTACAGCCGGTTCCTCTCATGTTGCAAGTCGGCCAAAAAAGCCTCAGGGCCACGTGCTTGTTTATTGCAGTCCTTCCTTCCTCCTTCCCCTCCTCCATTTCCTCCTCCCTCTCTCCATCCGTCAGATCGGACCCTGGTGACTGTTGGCCTTCTGTTCCACTTTGCCTCTCTGGGACACCAGGACTCATCCCTCTAAACGGCCACACTGGAACCTTCAGCTCCTTGTCCTACAGATGTCCTTGAAAGCCTTAGCCAGCACCCTGTGGACAGGATCTACATGGTTTGCAGGCTGGTCCCCACCCCCTTCTACACTGTTTTGTCGTGATTAGTGGACACAAGAAGACAGTCTTCCACTAGGAAAGGGGTGTCACCTCCTGACAGGAAAGGCCACCACCCATGGCCATGCAAACAGTGTCAGTGTGATTCTCCCCCTGACCCGGGGTGTGGCCCCCGTGCAGACAGAACCGTCCTGCCTGACCCGGCTCAGATCCACTTCCAACACCCACACCCCTGAGACCCCAGTGAGCGCCCAGCCTCCTCTGGAGGTTGTGAAAATGTGCCGTGTGCTCTCGAGCTGTTACCAACACCTGAGAGCTCATTAAATCAAGACTGACGATCAACAAGCCACGGGTTCCTTTCTCTCCCTTCTGAACGACAGTTAAATGAACCCCAGAAAGCCAGCCTCCCCCGACCCTGTTCAGGTCGGACCTCATTAGTTCTTCCTTCTCCTGTTGCTTAGCTAAGTGACGGGGCTGTAGATAGGCTGACATCACGCAGAGGAAAACCTAGCTATGAAACGTGATGGTAACTATGTAAATAATAATTACGGCCACTGCTGATTAAATCACTTACTACCTACCTATGTATTTTACACAAATAATGCCATTGGATTTGGTTGTGATTTGGATGTGAGGTGCCCCTCACCCCCGCCAAAGCGCCCGTGTTAATGCAGGGATGTCAGAGGTGAAATGATTGGATTTAGGGAGCTAGAACCTAATCAGCCCAGCTTACTTTGAAAGGACTGAGTGGGCGTGGCTGGAGGCAGGTGGGCGTGGCTGGAGGCAGGTGGGCGTGGCTGGAGGCAGGAGGGCGTGGCTGGAGGAAGCGGGTCGCTGGGGTGCACCCTGAAGGGGGCATCTTCCCTGTGGCCCCTTCCTCCTTCGCTCTCTGCTTCCCAGTTGCCAGGAGCTGAGCAGCTCTCCTCCCCTGGGCCCTTCCCCCTGCTGTGCCGCCTCACCTCAGGCCCCAAGCAATGCTGTCAGCCGTCTATGGACTGAAACCACCAGCCCCAAATAAACTCCCCTTCCTCTAAGTTGTTCCTGGCAGGTGTTTTGGTTAAAGCAACAAAAAGCTAACTATGATTAATGTTATCGATGTAATATGACAATAAGCACCAAGGTATAAATCCGTTGTCCAGTGTCCTACAGCTGGCTCCTGAGACAAATACAAAGTCTGTTTAATACAAAGCCTCAAATTTAGAGGGAGAGGCGTTGGACCCGACCACCAGGAGAAAAAAAAATTAATGAGAGTAAGGACATCACTGTGGAGATGCCACAAGATGATTTGTACATGTTTCCAAAGCCTAGTACAGTGTACCTAGTTCATAATAGGTGCTCAGTAAAATTCTGTCCCATGAACAGAGTAAGTCAGGATGCTTTGTGGATTGTTTTGTAGATAACGGAAAATGATCTATGGACACGATCTCCTGAGGTGGTTGCAGTAAGCTGATCTGTCTTCTATTCCACAGGTAATCACATCTGGTGAGTCAGCATTGGTAAATGCAGGTGTACGCATAAGATGATCCATGCCAACCCCATCAAAGAAGACTGAATCACAGTGCAAAGTCATCAGAGGGCCTAGAGAAAGAGCACATTCCTTCCCCGATGTCACCAAGGAGCGTCAGGACAAAGCATCCTGGAATCAGAAAGGACAAAGAATCATCTAACTCTCTAAAATGAGACGAACAGGAAGTATGTTATTCATGAAGTCATGAAGCATCCATCAGGGTCTGCTGGATTCTGTAGCTGTGTAGACATCAGAAACTTCTCGACCGCACAGAAACAAAAAGTCTTCTCAACAACAGGTAAGTACAAACTTGTAAGGAAAAGTATCTGGAAGGATGTAGAATAGAAAAATGCGAACAGTTATTTTAAGCATGGGAAGATCATGGGTGATGCTTAAAGATTCACTTGGCCTATCTGTCTTCTATTAAATTTTTATACAATAAATATGAATTGATTGCTGAATTAAAACTAAGTAAAACCTATAGTGGTGGTGATGTTTAAACAGACCCAAAGAGGAGAATTCAATCATAACCAAAGCAGGGGGTCCCTTTCAGAAACTGAAAATCCAACCAGCCTGTAGCAATTGCCAAAGGATCCAAGAGAACTTAGGTGGAAATTGTTTAAAAAAGATAAGGGAGCTTTTAAAATCCCACTGTACCATGGTTCACAACAATATCCCCCAAACTCTATTATAACTATTTTAAGTATAACGGTGAAAACAGTGATGTTCTTAAATATCCAAAGAAATGTCTCAGTATCCGATAGTTGAGAGAAAACCTTGGCCCTTGTTTAACAGTGAGACTTTCTGCAGCCTTGTAAGAACTTGATGCTCTGGTCCTGAGAGCTCTCCGGCTGGGCCACTTGATCTCCCTCCAGTGTCCCAGTGCAGAAAAGAGCGGCTCAGGAAGTCGGGGAAAGAAGCCCGGCTCTGCTCTGGGGCTGTGTGGCCCAGGCAAAGTTCCTCTGACGTGCTCTCACCTGATGGATCTACAAAGGCCAAGCAATAGGACTCTCTCCTCTAGAACTCCGAAGTCAGGAAAGCAAGATCGGAAGATGAGAGTCATGAACGGAGAACTGGAGAGGCAGATCACCGATTCCACCCGCCATGGAGCTGCCCGAGCTGTGTGAGTGTTTTCCTTCCTTCTAAGACTGTCCCCATCCAGCAAGAGGTCCTGCTATTCTAACAATCAGCGACTTAATTTCCTGCTATTAAACAGAGTCCGTTTCTCTCGCTTGGAACCAGCGGAGACTTAGCTCTTGTGGCTCCGATGGAAGGAAATCTTCCCACCGCGTGAAGGGAAAGGGTCAGTCAGGCAGAGGAGCCTGACCCCCAGGAAAGGCTCCCAGGGAGAGCTCCTGTCATCCTTGTGCTGAGACTGGGGCTCAGCAGGGCAGCCTGTCACTGTCAATAAGGATCCCCAGCCAGCCCAGTCACACCCGGAGCATCCAGGCGTGAGGCCCCACGGGGCACGCGAGCAGAGCAGAGTGACAGTTAGCAGGACGGCTGGCCTCTGTCCCCGGCTTCCCGCACCTGGCCGACAGCGCACCCACTGGAAGACCCAAGGCCTGGCTCGGGGCACCGCCATCTTTCATCTGTGACACTTTGCTTCTGCTGGAATCTCTCGACAGGGGCAGCTTTGCTCCCTGATGGGGGAGGGGGCATTTGACAATGTGCACAGACAGTTTTAGGCATGGCAACAGGGGTGGGAATTATGGGCATCGAGTGGATAAAGATGGGGTATGTTCATTTCCTATGGTTGCTGGAATAAATTACCAGTAACTTAGTAGCTTAAAGCAACACAGATTTATTGTGTTAGGATTTTAGAGGTCAAAAGACTAAAACGAGGCTTCAGGTTGCCTTCGCTCCGGATGCCCGAGGGCGGAATCTCGTCCCCTGCATTTTCCAGCTCTAGAGGTCACCTGCGTCTTGGACACGCGGCTGCTGCCTCCCTCCTCAAAGCTGAGGGCTGCCCCGTTCCATCCTCTGACCACACCATCTTCTCCATCCAAGGGCCATGAGCTAACCCGGGCCCTGGTGGATAACCCGGAAGAGTCTGCTCCCCTCAGACCCTTCATTTAAATCAATTCTCTAAGGGATTTAATTTGTTGTGCTTTGTTGCCCAGAAAAGTAACACGTCCACAGATTCGGGAATGAGGACTTGGATATCTTTTGAGAGTCATTATCCTGCCAACCCCACCAGGAATGCTGCTAGACACCCTGCAGCCCCCGTGACAAACCACCCAGCTCAAAACGTTGCCAGTGCTGGGGTGGAAAGCCCACATGGTCTGCTCCACATGGCAGCGCTTCCCCGGGGCCTGGGCTCAGGGCTCCTCACGCAGGCCACAACAGCAGCCAGCTGCTCCTTGAGCCCATCAATCCGAGACACTCCCTGACTTTTCTTAAATAGCTGTGAATGCTGTCCAGTCCAAGGAAGTAACAGAAACCGTGTTCCCCAGCGGGGCCCGGTGGTGCACACCTGTCATCCCAGCTCCTCGGGAGGCCGAGGCAGGAGGATCACAAGTTCAAGCACAGCCTCAGCAACTTAGCCAGATCCAGTCTCAAAATGAAAAGTAAAAACAGCTGGGAGTGTTGCTCAGTGGTAGTGCATCCCTGAGTTCAATCCCCGCCAGGAGAAAAAGAAATAGAAGAAACAATGTTTCCCTAAGAAGTTTAAAAGCAGCCGGAAAAAAAAAAAAAAAAAAGATCATGTGTTAGCCTTGGCACGATTCCCGGGACTTAGATGCCTGGGGCTTTAAATGTTTGGAAGTTACTCCGGGCAAAGGGCTGAACTACCCACACTCAGGACAGAAACTGGAAAGCCCAGAGAACATGTGTCACCGACCCAAGGCTCCCACCTGCCTGTGGCCTGCCTCTGCTTCCCAGGAGCAAAAACCTGGTGGAAGGGAAGGTGGTTGGCGGAAGCCCAGCGCGGAGCGGAAGGGCCTCGCATGGTGGCACTGTGTTTTGGTCGGCTTTGTCACTGCTGTGACTTAAAACCTAACAAGATCAATTGTAGAGGAGGAAAAGTTTATTTGAGACCCACAGTTTTGGAGGTCCACGGGTAGCCGGCTCCATTCCTCGGGGCTCCAGGTAAGGCTGACCTTCGTGGAGGAAGAGTGTGACCAAGGGAAGACAGGACAGGAAGCAGGGACTCCGCTGGCCAGATACAAAACTTACACCCAGAGCCACGCCCTGACGCCCTCCTCCTCCAGCCACGCCCCCTGACGCCCCCTCCTCCAGCCACGCCCCCTGACGCCCTCCTCCTCCTCCAGCCACGCCCCCTAATGCCCCCTACTCCAGCCACTCCCCCTGACGCCCCCTTCTCCAGCCACACCCCTAGGACCCACCTCCTCCAGCCACGCCCCCAGGGCCCCCCTCCTCCATCCACGCCCCCTGACGCCCCCTCCTCCAGTCACGCCCCCAGGACCCACCTCCTCCAGCCACGCCCCCTGACACCCCCTCCTCCAGCCACGCCCCCTGACACCCCCTCCTCCAGCCACGCCCCCAGGGCCCACTTCCTCCAGCCACGCCCCCTGACACCCCCTCCTCCAGCCACGCCCCCTGACGCCCCCTTCTCCAGCCACGCCCCTAGGACCCACCTCCTCCAGCCACGCCCCCAGGGCCCCCCTCCTCCAGCCACGCCCCCTGACACCCCCTCCTCCAGCCACGCCCCCTGACACCCCCTCCTCCAGCCACGCCCCCAGGGCCCACCACCTCCAGTCACACCCCATCTGCCTCCAGTTACCAGTTAATCTCCATCAGGGTTGATTCACTGATGGGCTAAAGCTCTCATAACCATATCACTCCACCTCTGAATGTCCTTGCATCCTCTCACCCATGAGGTTCTGGGGGACACCTAGCACCCAAACCATAACACGCTGCCAGGCTGGTGTCCTGGTTCCCATTGTAAAGTAAGTATCAAAGTGAATGAAGACATGAAAAGGCGCAACAACTTCTCAAATGAAATAAAACAGGAGTCAGTATTTTGTAAGATGCCAGCACCTGTTTTAAACTCTGTGGACCAAATGGTCTCTGTTGCAACTGCTCAGTTCGACCACGGTAGGGCAAAAAGCAGGCCTTGACCATATGTAAATGAAGGGTGTGTTTGTGGCTCTGTTCCAAAAAAAAACTTTATTTACAAAACCTGGCATGAGCCGGGCACAGTGGCGCACACCTGTAATCCCAGCAACTCAGGAGGCTGAGGCAGGAGGATCACAAGTTTGAGACCAATCTCAGCAACTTAGCAAGGCCCTAAACAATATAGCAAGAACCTGTCTCAAAATAAAAGCCATAAAATGGACTGGGGGTGTGGCTCAGTGGTTAAACACCAGGGGTCAATTTCCTGGTGCCAAAAAAAAAAAAAAAAAACTGGCACAAAATCAGGGGGCGAACAGACTTGGCCATAGTTCCATGCCCCTGAAATAAAGCTTTCAATTTCCCAAATAGCCTCCATCGCCATCTTTCCTCTCCTTCCTTTCTGTCCCCCTCCTGTGTGCACGCTCCCTCTCTCTCCCCCTCCCCCCCTCCTCCCCCCCCATTACAAATCTACACCGTCTTCTTGGAAAACAGCTGAGCAACAGGACCCAGCCACTCCGTGTTCAAGTCCAGAGGACGGAGGTGGAGAGGGAAGGACGCTCCCTGCAGCATGGCCTCTAACGGTGAACCGGGGAGGACAGCCTCGCTGCCCATCAAGGAGAGGTCGGTAGGCAACTCTCGCGGTCCATCCCCAGAGCCGCCCAGTGTCAGATCTGCTCTCAGTCAGCGACGAAGTCCAGGATGTATTGTTCAATCCAACCATAAAATATCACATACATAATAAGCCTTTTTATTTTAAAATTTATGCATAGACTTTAAAAAAATCACTTGTGATAAATACCCGATGTTATTTGGTTATTAATAATGGTTATTTGGTTATTTGGTTATTATTAATGGTTATTTCTGGGTGTTGACTGACTTTTCTTGGTTTCCTTATTGATCTTTCTAGCTCCTGAATGCTCGGCTTCACACAGGCACATAGTAGGTGCTCAGGAAATATTTGCTGATAAGATGAAAACCATATTACCAGTGTTTTATGTTATAGCATCGGAGGTTCCTTTTGGTCCTAAGGAAGATGTCTCCTCCATGCGGAGGGGCGAACATGGGGAGAGAATTAGAGCAACAGCTGGAATCACCTTTCTGAAGATTTTTTTTTCACTCAACATTATTTTATTTTTTAAAAATTGCACATATTTATGGGGTACATGTTGATAACTCAATATACGCCTTCAATATGCAAAGAGCAAATCAGGGTCATTAGCATTTCTATGTCCTTAGACACATACCACGTCTTTGTGTTGGGAACCTTTGAACTCCTCTTATTTATTTATTTATGTATTTACTTATACCAGGGATTGAACACAGGGGGTCTTAACCACTGAGCCACATCCCCAGCCCTTTTTATTTTTTGAGACAGGGTTTCTCTAAGTTGTTTAGGGCCTCACTAAGTTGCTGAGTCTGGCCTTGAACTTGCAATCCTCCTGCCTCAGCCTCCCACATCACTGGGATCACAGGTGTACACCACCGGCACACCACACCCGGCTTTTCTATTTCTCTATAAAATTCATCATAAATTGTAAACTTATTGTGATCACCCCCATTGTGCTAGCAAACACTAGAACTTATTCCTCTTAGCAAACTATACTGAAGAGACTTTTTAAAAACAGACTCATCTTGGCATCTTGGAAGGTTTTTCTCAATATGTTGCAAATCCAGGAGACATAAAAAAAAAACACACATTTGATTAATAAACATAAAAAAGGACTGCAGAAACAAGACCACCATAGGCAAAGTCAAAATACCAATGACAAAGCAGGAACTGATGTTTTGAAGGGTACCACGGAAAACGGCTAATTTCCCTAATGTCTAAAATCAAACCTGGCAAAGCCTGAAAGAGCTCCACAGCAATAGGTGTTGGCGAGGGCGTGGGGGAAAGGCACATGCATCCATTGCTGGTGGGACTGCAGATTGAGGCAACCACTCTGGAAAGCAGCGTGGAGATTCCTCAGGAAACGTGGAATGGAACCACCATTTGACCAGCCATCCCGCTCCTCGGTCTACACTCAAAGGATTTTAAATCAGCATACTACAGTGACGTAGCCACATCAATTTTTATAGCAGCTCAACTCACAATAGCTAAATTATGGAACCAGTCGAGGTGTCTTTCAAGAGATGAATGGACAAAGAAAATGTGGTATATATAGATATATGATGGAAAATTACTCAGCTTTAAAGAAGAATGAAATTCTGGCATTTGCTCTTAAATGGATGGAGTTAGAGAATCTCATGCTAAGTGAAGTAAACCGAACCCAAAAAACCAAAGGCCGAATGTTTTCTCTGATATGCAGAAGTTAATTCACTATGAGAGGAGGGGTGCTAGGGAAGAATAGAGTTACTTTAGATTAGGTAGAGGGGAGTGAAGGAGGGGAAGGAGTGAGGGGGTAGGAAGGACAGCAGAGTGAACAGACACGATTACCTCACGTGCATGTGTGACTGCATGACCCGTGTGATCCTGCAATGTGTACAATCAGAAGAAGGAGAGATTACACTCTAATTATGTATGAGCTATCAAAATGCATAAATGCATTCTACTGTCATTTGCAACTAATTAGAACAAATTAAAAGATTAAATTAAAAAAAGAACCCCATTAGTGAGGATTCCACAATAAACAGGAAACACTGGCAAACTAAGACTGGACCTCAACCAAGAGACAGCAGGCATGAAGTCCGCCGGCCTCACAGACAAACACACCCTCTGATGCGGGTTAACAGACTTCATCGAGGGAAGGATGACAGAAGAATCACCGTGACGGGCGCAGCAGGGAGGATGGGGAGTCCAGCTGAGGGTGATTCAAGAAGCAGCAAGATTCCCAAGCTCTGGCTGGAGGGCAAGGAAACTCCCCTGAGCCCCGAGCCCTTTGCTTCTGTTATTTTAAGTTGACAGTGGCCACACTGACGTCTGAGTCATCTGCAAGTCAAGAGGACATCGCAGGAGGGGAAACAGGAGGGGGCAGGAGCCAAGAAAGGGAAGGAAAGAGGGGTCTCTCCTGTCCAGGAGAGCCAACCTTCACCCTCAAGGCTGGCTGGAAAGCGTCGTACGATGGTGATCACAACCGCGATGACCAGGGCCGCCGGCACACGCGACCCGTACCCCCACAGGTTCTGGAAGGAGCCTCCTTTCTGCTGTAGCCACGGCATGCCCAAAATTCTTTTGTGGAGTGGGAAGAAATGTGTTCCCCCATTTTATGGATAAGACAACTGTGGCTCGGAGAAGTGAAGAGACTCCCAAGGCCACAGGGTTAGGAAACTGCAGAAATAGGCGGCAAGCTTTGCTGAAGAAAGGAAGGCTCCAGAATCACACCCTGATCAGAGTCACTTCGGAAGGAAGGGGGATAAAGAGCGCATAGCAGGGAGGTAGAGGCAGGGGTGATTCACCGACGAGCGGGGACTCCATCGAATTAAATAAGGACCTGCCGCGTGACCGTCATGCGCTCAGTACCCTGCAAGACCCCTGTAGCCCACTGCTTCCTCCAACGATGACGGTGACAGTATCTCCACGTCACGTGCTCCTGCCATTATGCCTCATGCTCAGTGACAGTCACCCCTCCTCCCTGAGTCCTTACCAACTGCGTCCATCATTGTGATCACTGCAGAGAAGATGCTGTTTGACTTCCGGGGCTGGAGCATAAAACTCACTTGCAATCCCTCCCTGCTCTCTTGGAGGCTCCCCTTGGACCCCAGCTGCCATGATGTAAGGAAGTCCAACGAGCCCATGCGAAGCAACCACACGGAGAGGCCACCGGAGATGTTTCAGTAACCGGCCGGCTGAGGTCCCCACCAACAGTATGAGGCACAGGCAGGCGCTCCAGGTGACCGCAGCCCCCGGCCAGCAAGTCACCCTCAACTTTCGAGTTTTCCCAACCCACTGCCCAGACTGAGTGAAACAGCAAGGTTCCCCCTGTGAGTCTGAATTCTTGACTCATAGGATCCATGAACATAATAAGTTCATGGATCAGGCCACTAGATACCAGCATGGTTGGTTACATAGTGTAAGAAACTGGAAGGGCCCTAATTTTTTAATACAAAAAAAAAAAAAAAAGATTCTTGAAGCAAGATTAGCCCTTCTGTCTAATTTGAAAAATAAGACTCCCACGATAGAAATTTAATCAACCATAGACAAAAGTTGGAAACACTCCAAATGTCCATCACCAACTGGTCTATCCCTGCAGTGGAATATGATTCAGCCATTAAAAGGGATGTAGCACTAACACATGCCACGTCGTGGATGAACCTGGAAACATGTTAATGAAATCAGAGGACACACCAAAGGCCGCCTACTGTATGGGAAATAGGAATGTACATGAAACACATGGGTCAGGTAAAGCCACAGGGATAGAAAGTAGATCAGAGGTTATCAGAGGCTTGTGGAGGTTGTGGGGCGGAGTAACAGCTTAATGATAGGGAGTTTCTTTTTGGGGTGATGAAATTTTACTAGACTTAGTGGCAACAGTTGAAAAACTGTGAATATACTAAAGTCACTGAAATATAGACTTTTCAATTTTTATTAGTTGTTGATGAACCTTTGTTTATTTATTCGTATGTGGTGCTGAGAATCGAACTCAGTGCCTCACACATGCTAGGCAAGCGCTCTACCACTGAGCCACAACCCCAGTCCCGAAATATAGACTTTTTAAAAAAAATTCTGTGGGTGCTTTACAATTACATGCAATAGTGGGATTCGTATTCACACAAGCACATAACATAATGTGGTCAATTCCATTTCCCCAGTACTTCCAATTATAGATTTTAAATAGTGAGGTTTATGAATTACATTTCGATTTTTAAAAACACAACGTACCCCAGCAGGGCTCATTCTGTGAGGGTGGAAACTCAGCACTGGGGATACGCAGACCTGGATCATCACCCAGAGATTGCCAGAGCCTCAGAGTGTGGCTCTGCGCCCATTTCCCAATCCCTCTTGGACCCAAATTACCTATCTGTAAAATGGGACCAAAAAAAGCAACATTTGGAGGACTCCGCAGGGGTTCATGAATGTCAGGCTGTAGCTGAATCCACTCAAGAAACATAAGCCAAAATAAACCTTTTATGACACGGACCAGAGACCTCTCACAGGTCCCCAAGAACAATTTGGTCACGTAAGAAACTTGAACCAGGCATTAAAAAGCTACCAAACACCAAAGCAGTGTTCTCTCTGGCCTGTGGGGAGTGGATATAGGAACTGCTTTCAAATTGATTCATGGAAAATCAGGATTTTGCATAGTATCTTAAAGTTAATCCATTAGAGTCACTTAGTCATTTGCAAAATAACATTTTTGAAAAAGAGAATTCATTTAAATACCTAATAAGAAAAGGCTGGATCTCCTAGCCAGGAGAGTAGGGAAGCAGTTAATCATCAGACACTGGAGCCCAAATTGACTTCCCAGGACAAATTGAGTTTATGATCTTAGAAGGACAGACAGACTGTTCTAGAATAAACATACAAACAAATAGAACTTCCCATGGCCCGTTTTTAAAATCTCAAGGTCCTAAGAAATTCACAGTCTCTTCAAACAAACTTCTTAATAGCCTGGGAAAGGTTTTTCTTCTGTTATAAATTAAAGTAGAAAGAAACATCCCAGCAGCTCAGGAGGCTGAGGCAGGAGGATCAAAGCCAGCCTCAGCAACTTAGCGAGGCCCTAAGCAACTGAGAAAGACCCTGTCTCAAAATATAAAAAGGGCCAGGGATGTGGCTTAGTGGTTAAACTCCCATAGGTTCAACCCCTGGTACCAAAAAATTTTTAAAAAGAAAAAAACTGATTCTGTTATAAAGAAACAAACTTTGATACAGACTTCCACTTCCATCTTGCTGGTGATGCTCCTACAACCGCTGAGCTTCCTGGCTCATCTGCAAGAGCCCCTCAGCTCAAGCTGCGCCTTGGAGCCAGTGCCCAGGCCCCCCGCAGAAAGGCGGTTCCACCAGTCAGCAGGAAGCAGGGGCCAGTGTGTTTGAGCAACAGCCGGGAGGCCAGAGTGGCTGGGGCAGGTGAGGCTTGGTGTCAGGGATAAGGGACGAGGTCGCTGATAGAGGCACAGGAGCCAGTTCTGTGTGTCCACCTGAGGACGTTAGAAATTAGGGAGCCCTTGGTGCAAAGACAGACCCAGCTCGAGTGACCTAGCCGGACTGGGGGTCCTGGCCCTTGGGCCTGTGGCTCAGTGACAGGAACCCTGAGCTGCACAGTTGGAAGCTCCTCAAAACGGGGCCTCCAAGAAAGAAGCCAGGGCTCAGTGTGGCACTTCCTGCAGATCAGGGTGACGTCCACGTTCCCCGTAATGGAAAGCCCCACGGACTGGGAGCAGCGTCTGCCTCATTCACCGGATCCCAACCTAGTGAGTGGCACAGGACCCTCGGTACTCGAGGCTAGAAATCAAGGACTCTGCTTTGAGAGGCACTGGGTGGTCCTCACGCGCAGGCAGGGCTCATGCTGGTAGCTACGGAGCGTGTCCTGCTCCAGCACCTGTGTGGACACGGGGGTGCTTTGGGAAATGAGACACACGTGAGTCTTGTCCTTGGAGAGTCTGGAGAGTGGGGAGAGAGAAAGACAGCAAAGAAATAACATCTGACCGCACACCGCGGGAAGTACGGTGCGGAAACATTACCATGTGCCACAGTAGGAGAACAACAGGGGACTCCTTAGATAAGGAAGCAATTAAAGGCCTTGTCGAGGTCGTGAAATGACGCAAATAAGCATTGCCGAGGGGAAGGGAGTCCCAGACAGAAGAGACGGCATGTGCAAAGGCCCTGAGACAGCGGCACGTGTCGTGAAATGAGGCCCACGGGGCTCAGGTGAGTCAGGTGAGCTGGGCAGGTATTTGTTTCCTAGGAAGCTACACAGAGTGAGTGGCTTACATAACAGAAATCTTTTGTCTCGCTGTTCTGGAGCCTGGAAGTTCAACATCAAGGTGTTTGCAGGGCTGCCTCCTGCTGAGGACTGTGAGGAAGGATCTGTCCCTGGTCTCTCTACCAAAAAGGGAGAGAGACCTTCTTTCTTCTTATTTTGAGAACATTTTTAATCAACCCAATCTCTGTACATGCTTATGGGGTGCAGTGCGCTATTTCAATAAAAGCGTATGATATGCAAAGCTCAGATCGGGGTGACTGGCAGTTCTGACTCATTGAACATTTGTCATTTCTTTTTTCTATTGTTTTTTTCTTTTTCTTGGTTGTTGTTTTAGATACACATGACAGTAGATGCATTTAGACATATTATACATACAGGGGCGTGACCCACTCCATCAAGGTCTCACTCTGTGGCTGTGCAAAATGTGGAGTTACACTGGTCAGTTCTTTGTGTCCAAACCTTGCAGAATCCTCTCTACTAGCTATTTTGAGATATGCAATTCATTACTGTCCACCCAGGTCACCCTACAGTGCTAAAGAACAGTGGAAGTTGTTCCTCCTGTCCAACCACATGCCTGTATCTGTTTATCCCCTTTTTTTCCTCCCCCTTCCCAGCCCCTGGCAACTGACATTCCACTCTCAACTTCTATAAATGGCCTTTTTTACATTCCGCACAAGAGCAAGATCACGCGGTTGTCGACTTCCTGTAACTTGCTTATTTCACTTCACATGATATCCTCCAGGCTTGTCTTTGTTCCTCCTTTTTCTGGCAGTATAGTATTCCTTTGTGTATATAGCCCACATTTCCTCCATCCACTCCTCATCGTAGGACACCTGCTCTGTCTCCTTATCTTGGCTGTTGTGAATAGCGCTACAGGAAACTGGGAAGGCAGACAGCACTTCCCCACGCTGACTGAATGTCCTTGGGCTGTATTCCCTGTGCTGGAACTGGATCATGGGGTTGCTCTGTTTCTAGTTTTCTGAGGGCCCAGACAGAGGGTTGTAGGTAACCTTCTCCCGGTGACTCCACAACACCTTCCCGCTGCGTGCCTCTGAATAGACATTCCTCACGGGGACACCGGTCACACTGGGCTGGGGCCCAGACCAACGCCCTCATTTCAAACTGGGCACCTCTGCAGCCCAGCTCCTCCTGCAGTCCGTCAGAAGTGCTGACCTCAGGACTCTGGAACTATTCAGCATGTGCTGGGCCTGGAGGTTTGGCCTGGGCGCCATGCCTGTCAGTGGATGCTCTGGCATCCGGTTAATGACGCATGGGCGGGAGCAGCAGCGGAGGCCGTGAGCCCTCTGGTCCAGCTACGCACCTTCAGATTCCGTTCTGCCGCCTGCTCCTCCCGTGGCCTCGGGCGACACGACCTCTCCGGGACTCGGCCTCCTCGTGGGTAAAATCGGGAGGATCTGAGTGCCTCCTGCATAGAGTCGTTGGCGGAATGGAGTCATCAGCGCCTGGCGGGTCCTCAGTCTTAGAGAAATGTCACGGGTCGTTATTTTTCACCCATCTTTGCAGGAGGTGGTGGTGACGGTGACAGGCGGCATCTGAATGTCCCCTGACCATCTCCACCTTGCTCTCTGCACTTCCTTATAATCCTGCCCCCTGAGTGTCTGGGCCTAGCGACTTAATGTGACCAAAGAACAGAATAAATGGAACGTGGCAAAGCGGTGGGTTGTCGCCTCTGACTCCACGTCACTGTTTGTCAGGCGGTTGCCGTAACAACGAACCACAGATGGGGGCCTCTGCAACAGGTGTCTATTTGGCTCACAGTCCTGGAGGCTGAGGATCCCGGTCAAGGTGCCCACAGGGTTGGTCTCTGTGGGGGCCGTTGTCCTGGCCTGCAGATGACCACCTGTCACCGTGTGCAAGGGGAGGGGGAGAGAGGGACGGAGGGGGAGAGGAGAGAGAGGGAGAGCGATCTGCGATACCTGAGGTCTCTTCCTCTTTTTTTCTTTCTTTTTTTTTTTTTTTTTTTTTTTTTTTTGGTGGTACCAGGGATCAAACCAGGGTCCCTTAACCACTGGGCCACATCCCCAGCCCTTTTTTATGTTCTATTTCAACAGGGTCTCGCTGAGTTGCTTAGGGCCTCGCTAAGTTGCTGAACTCGCCGTCCTCCTGCCTCAGCCTCCTGAGCCACTGGGATTACAGGCGTGCACCCCGGCTCCTGGCCTCTCTCTTCCTCTTCTTGTCAGGACAACCGTCCAGTCAGAACAGGGCTCTACCCTGTGACTCCTATGACTCCCCCGAAGTTCAGCTGCCTCCTTAGAGGCCCTGGCTCCAAGTGCAGCCACACGGGGAGGGTTGGGCCTTCGCCATACGAGTCTGGGGAAAGGGTGCGAGTCAGTCCACCCAGGCCCAAGAGGCTGCTTGTTGGCCTTGGTCCTTCCTCCTCTCCTCCCTCCTTCATCACTTGCTGGCTTTGGTGACACTTGTGAGCTTTCCCAGGAAAAGAACCGTCCAGTAAGAACCCAGGCAGACTTGGGCCAGCGGCCGGCTGGGAACCCAGACCAGAGCCCCATCAGCACGCAGTGGACAGAATCCTGCCTGCGCCCTCCTGAGCTGGGCCGTGGGCCCTCTGAGCCAAACCCTGAGTCCAGGGCAGCCCTCGTGGCCTTGATGGCAGCCTGTGGGAGACCCCAGCCTCCTGCTGACTGGGGCTGACCCCAGACACGGTGTGTGACTTCACACCGCTACACTGGGGGTGATTTGTGACACAGCAATAGGAAACAGCAGAGGGACCTAGACCAGGAGAGGGCCGAGACGGGGAAGAGACACAGAGGTGAACTTCCAGGGTAGTGTAGAGGCCGTAGACACAGGTCGAACGGAAGGGACAGAAGAGTCCAGAGTGAACGTAGAACTCTGTCCCCACAAATCGCTGGGTCTACTGGGCTCTGCCCAGGAGATCTGAGATTAAGGACAAAGGGTGATCCCTCTTTGAGAAGTAAATCATCTCACTAGCATCAAAGGTTTGTCAGAGGAAGATGGCGTGAAGTCAGTGGTTATATTTTATTGAGCACTTACTACATTTGAGTTCTGCCGTTAAAGGTCTTACATGTCTTAACCTTCATAGCAGTGCTGAGGGATGGATCTTGTTATCTCCATTCCAGAGATGAGGAGGCTAACTCAGAAAGATCAGGAACTTGCCCAAATCCACACAATCAATAGAAAAGCAAAAAAAGAAAATTAAAAAAATAAATAAATCAGCCAGGTGCAATGGTACACACCTGTAGTCCCAGGTACTCAGGAGACCGAGCTGGGAGGATCCCTTGAGCCCAGGAGTTCAAGACCAGCCTGGACAAGATGGCGAGACCACATCTCAAACACAAAGTAAAATAAAATAAAAAATAAAGTAAAGTAAAATAAAATAAAAAATAAAGTAAAATAAAATAAAATGAGAGGTTTAAAAAAAAGTTCCTCCAGTCCCTTAGATTCCAGAACCAGCGCAGAAACCACTAACCCATGCTGAACGACTCGTATCCTCTAACAATGATAAATAAAACCGCAGACCCTAAAATCAAGGACTCTGGCTTGTATTTATTTAATTGTACACCCTCACGCGGAGTCCTGTCCAAGTGTAATGATCCAACGACCGCCCTCCTGTTGACACCTCCT
Organism: Sciurus carolinensis; assembly: GCF_902686445.1. Lineage (NCBI taxonomy): Eukaryota > Metazoa > Chordata > Mammalia > Rodentia > Sciuridae > Sciurus > Sciurus carolinensis. The sequence goes on along the minus strand of NC_062230.1, from coordinate 28,376,222 downwards.
GCGAGCCTCGGCCTCTTCCGTCAGCGGTCCCTGGAGAAGAGCCGGTGGCCACGGTTCTGTCTGCCCTTTCTTCTTTCCTCTTTCCCCTCCTCCGGGGACCATCCGTAAGCCTTTGGTCTGTAGAAGGTTCAACGGCAACGAGCGTGGCTTTGAGCGTTGGGTTAAAAGGATCGTCCACCTGTGAATTGAGCCGAGGAACAAGTCGTAGAAAAACATTCAAACAAAACTTCCTGCCAGCAGTTTCCCTGGGAAAACTCAGCGCAGCCTCTTCACCCGCCCCGCCCCCGCTCTGCCTTTGAACGTGAGTCTGGCCCGTGTTTTGCACAGACCCTGGTGGGCTCCGGCGCCCAGTGATCCTTGGTGTTTCCAGGTTTCCGTCTCCTTGTCTACAAAAGCCAAGACGTGCTTATCCCGGTGCTCACAGAGAACTGGGTGTGTGGCTGCTCTAATGACTGCACCTCTGTCCGTCACTTCCTCTCACTGTCAATCACCCGCCTGTCGTGCAGTCATTCAACAAACACGCAGAACGCAACAAAATGAAATCCAACCTTCGCTTCTAAAGACCCAGTGGAGGAGCCAGAATTTCCATACGTAGGAGCAGCAACCTTGTTGCAAACAGCACATGAGACTCCTGTCTGGGCACAAGTGTGACCAGGGACCTCCTTCCACATCTGTGGCTCTGCTTTCAGACACGGCCAGCACCGTCATCGTCATCGGACAGATGAGAGATCTGGGCTGGCACGGGCTGAGTGGCTTCCCCAGATGACAGACCAGGGATGAAAGTCATGCCCCCGGACAGCACCGAGCTGCACTTTGACCTTGGTGCTTAGGGCTCTGTCCCCGAGGCTGAGGCACCGTCCTGCCTCACAGCAGGTCGAAGGCTCCCGAGGAGCAGAGACGGAGACAGAGACTCTTGTGCCCTGAGAGGTTGAGGGGGTCTCTCAGGAGCAGGGGAAGGAGGAAGGGAGGCGGGAAGGCAAAGACGGGTTCAGCGAGGCCAGCCACTGTCCAGCTCGGGTGGCAGTAGATCATCCACTCTCCGTCAAGGGGCCTCTCCACAGGCAGCAGGCTGCCCTGAGAGTCGAGAGGTTACCTTCCCTGCATGTCCAGGCACCCTCAACGCAGCACGTCCCCCAGAAAGCACCAGAGTCAGGAGGCGGGGCCTGATGGGAGGCGTTTAGGTCTCCAGGGCTTCACCCTGGGGAGTGGCGGGCTGATTCTGCCAGGGCGAGGCCGTGGGCCTGAGCCCTCCCTCTCTCCTTCCCCTGCCCCCATGGGACAATGCAGCAGGAAGGCCCTGGCCACGCCAGCACCTTGAGGCCAGGCTCCCACCTCCAGAAGTGTGAGCTGAATAAATTTCTCTTGCCTGTAGATTCCCGCTCCATCAAATTCCATCGCAGTAACGCCGAACAGGCAAACCCAACTCCTAAACAGAATCCGGGGGGAAACCAGCAGGATCCAGGACAGTGCTCGGTAAATTTCTGTCGGGAGAAGGATTTGTACCTAGAACACGAAGCTCCCCCTCTCTCTTTTCTCTGCGCACAGACGGGACTCAGATGCAACACTCTTATTTCCCAGCCATGGTTTCTTATTCAGAAACCGTCCCAGCCCGCGAGAGTCACACCTAATTGCGTTTAATTACCACTTTGGAGGAGGAAGGATGTGGCCGCTGAGGTTTTAAGCCACAGACTAATACCTGCGCCCGTCATCCAGGCCACGACAAGCTAATCATTGCCTTGGGTTTTCGTCTCTCAGCTGGACGAAGCCAGTTCACGTCAAGGGACCAGAGGCAGAGTATAAAAAGCCCACTAGAACTTTGTCTCCTGAACACGCTGCTCCGGGCTCTCTGTACCTCCCTGGGCTGAGGACTCAACCTGGGGAGCACAGACCTTCCCCACCCGCTGGCACTGAGGTGGGGATGTGTAGAAGGTCATTCCTGGCGGGAGGCCCCGGCCTGGTCTTCCACCTCTTCCTCCTGACTGTGTCCATAGGGCTCGCAAAGGCCCTGACCTTCTGGTTAGACTTGCTGCCCGCTCCCTCCCCACAGCTCTGTCCTTCTTCTCCATCTCCAAAGCAAAAGAGGTCACAAATGGGAAGGAAGGCCTGGCGAGGGGAGAGGAATCATGCAGCCCATGCCAAAAAGGAGAGATCCGAGCATCCCCCACACCGCTGCTTCTATCAAACAGCCAAGGTCCCTTCCACTTGAAACCCTTCATTCAATCTTGGGACCAAATGCACCACCTCAAACAGGGCCCGGGAGACTTGATGGAAGGCGTCCATGCCTGCTTCCCTCCAGTCTCTACCCTCCAGCCACACTCACTCTTTCATTTCCTCAACGTGCTGTTCTCCACCTGACCACAGGATCTTTGCACATGCTGGTCCCTCTGCTGGAATGCTGTCCCCTCCTGTGGCTCCTTCAGCTCAGAGCTTCAGTGACGTCTCATTCAGATTTCCTCTGGGTTGTCACGGCACAGCTTTCTGCTCGTGGCCATGGTTCAGTCTCTTACTTGGATGCTCTCCAACACAGGGGCACAAGAAGAAAGCTCTTCTTTTGGTGGCTAACAAAGGCCTGTATCCGTTTTTCAACAAGTTCCTGGTGCAGTGGGGGGAGGCTACTCTTCTTTGCTCTGATGAGAAAATTGAGACTTGTCAGGAAACATCTTCCCAAGGTCACATGGTTGGTTGGTTTGTTGGTTGGTTGGTTGGCTGGTTGGTTGATTAGATGGTTGGTTGGTTGGTTGGTTGGTTGGTTGGTTGGTTGGTTGAATGATTGGTTGGATGGTTGGTTGGTTGGATGGTTGGTTGGTTGAATGATTGGTTGGATGGTTGGATGGCTAGATGGTTGGTTGGTTGGTTGGTAGGTTGGTTGGTTGGTTGGTTGGTTGAATGATTTGTTGGATGGTTGGTTGGTTGGATGGTGGTTGGTTGGTTGGTTGGTTGGCTGGATGGTTGGATGGTTGGATGGTTGGATGGTTGGATGGTTGGTTGGTTGTTTGGCTGGATGGTTGGATGGTTGGATGGTTGGTTGATAAGTTGGTTGGTTGGTTGGCTGGATGGCTGGATGGTTGGTCGGTTGAATGATTGGTTGGTTGGTTGGTTGAATGATTGGTTGGATGGTTGGCTGGTTGGTTGGTTGGCTGGATGGTTGGATGGTTGAATGATTGGTTGGTTGATTGGTTGGATGGTTGGTTGGTTGAATGATTGGTTGGATGGTTGGTTGGTTGGATGGTTGGTTGGTTGGTTGGTTGGTTAGATGGTTGGTTGGTTGAATGATTGGTTGGATGGTTGGATGGCTAGATGGTTGGTTGGTTGGTTGGTTGGTTGGTTGGTTGGTTGGTTGGTTGAATGATTGGTTGGATGGTTGGTTGGTTGGATGGTTGGTTGGTTGGTTGGTTGGATGGTTGGTTGGTTGAATGATTGGTTGGATGGTTGGTTGGTTGGATGGTTGGTTGGTTGGTTGGTTGGTTGGTTGGTTTAGGCAGTTTTCTCCTAAAGTATTTGATTCTTCTACAAACATCTTGTGTGCCCTCACTTTGACTTTGGGGATTGCTGACTTCCTGGTCGATTGCTGGCCAGGGAAGAGTGCCCTGGAACTGAGAGGTCACCACTCTCAGGGACATACATCTGGTCCAGGGTCACATGACTGGAGGTGGTGCCTTCTGGTTTTATACCCAGTTTTTCTGACTCGAAAGTCCACGGACTCTCTGGCCCTTTGTGTGACCTTGCTGTGGCTAGTCTGGGTCTAGGACAGAGCCTCCTTTGTCCTCTCAGTCACAGGACTTGATCCAGAGGGTCCCACCCCAGAGCAGCTTTTCAGGATGTGTGTCTGCCTCTGCAAGCCAGGACACCCCCACAGAGCAAGCATCAAGTTAAATGAAAAGGGACAGTGCAGAGTCCAGGAGGAACTCTGTGTCCTCATGGCATGTCACCAGGTCACACAGACTCACGTGGAGAAAGGAGCTTCCTGTGAAGCCAACCCTCAAATCCCCAAAAGCATTTGCTTTGACTCCCAGCATCCATTCTGGCCTCTCCTTTCCGTGCTGTGTGCATTTTCTTTTTGAAGCTTTTACAACTTCTAAAATGCACGCACAGTAAAATCCGCCCTGGGGTGTGCTGCTCTCCTGTCGGCACCAAATGGCAGAGGTGTGGAGCTGTCCATCAGCCGCCGTCCCCCGGCGCTGTCTCCTCCCTCCCACCTCCCTTCCTCCTGCTGCAGCCCGTGTGTAGGAAGGAGGCCAAGCTGCTCCAGGCACAGGGAGGGGCTGCAGGTCCCTCCTGGAAACTGCATCTCAAGCAGGTGAGAAGACTGGGGAGGGCCAAGCTTGCTCCTTCCCGCATCCTCCAGGGGCACGGGAGGAGCAGGTGCCGCCTGGACAGGTGTTTCCTGTTTCCACCTGCCCCTCTGTCCGGAAGCTACTTCCCTCTGCTGGGAGATGGTATGGGTGGAGGTGACATGCTCTTAGACGTTGGAACCCTAGAAACTGAGTTCACATCCCAAGTCGGTCCCTAGATGTGTAGCTCTGGGCAAATCCGACAGCTTCCCTGGGGTTCAGTCTCTTCATAGATAAACTGGACATGAGAACAACCAACATAGACAGTTGTTTGAGAACCGAGAGATTTAACAGACCTAAAAGGTTTAAGACAATGCCCGGCACATAATAAACACTCAATAAAACATAGATTGTAACGATTATTGTTTCTTCTCTCATTTCTTTTCATTAAGTCCCTTTGTAAGTTTGCCAAAGTAGATTTCTGGCTGCGGGAAGCTCGAACGCCTAAACGTACACCAGCCTTTCTCTTTGGGGGCAGAGGAAATGAAATTGGCCAAGTGGGAATAAGATTCCCAGGGCGGTTGCTTTCTTCCAGCAGAGGCAGTTCCCACAGGATGCTAGAGGGAGCAGCAGAGGCCCGAGCAGGAAAGGAGGCGGCCCAGCCCTCCCTGAGCAGGAACATGCTGACCAGGGCACATCCCAGGATCTGCAGAAACGCCGAGCCACGCGGAGGCTCAGAGCTGGCCACTTGCAGGAACCAGTTCAGTTTCAAAGCAACCAGTGCTTGAGTTTACAGAGATCCCGGCTTCAGGGATCCAGAAGGACATCCGGGGCGCAGGGATTCTGAAAAGCTCCCCAGGCGACTTTTCACCGGGATTTTATTTTGCGTTTCTCTGATGATTAGAAATGTCACGCCTTTGTTATATGTACGTGGGCATTTTTATGTCTTCTTTTCAGAAACATCGATTCGCATTTTTTGCCTCTGTTTTCTTGTGACTGAGTAGCGTGAGCTCCTCGAACGTTCTGGGTAGGTTCTTATCCAGTGGCCACAGTTTGCGTGAAGGGCCCGCCCAAGGCTCAGTGTGTTAAGAACTCAGAGTCCAGGTGCTGCTCTCAGGATGCGGCGGGACTTTTAAGAGGTGAGGCCTGGTGCGAGGTCTTTAGGAAATCGTGGGCCTTCTCGAAGGGGATTGCGGGACCCTGGTCTCAGTTTCCTTTGCTTCCCAGCTCGTGAGGTAGGCAGTTCTGCTCCGCCGCATGCTCCTACCATCTTCACCAGAGGCTTAAAGCTGCCCTGTCTTGAACATGCCCAGAACCACGAGCCAAAATAAACCTTTTCTCTTTATAAGTTTGCCATTTCAGGTGTTTTGTTATAGTCATGCAGAGTGACTGATACCAATGTGTGATTTGTAAATATTTTCTCCCAATCTGGGGGTCGTCCGCTCCCTCTCTTGTTTCCTCTGCTGTGTCAAAGCTTCTTAGTCTGACGCAACCCATTGGGAGGTGATGGATATGCTAATTAACCTGATCTGCGCCATGTATATGTGTACCTCACATAGATTTAGAAACATTGCATTGTACCCCATACATAAACACAAGTATTATTTGTCAATTAAAAATAAGGTGTTTTAAAAAGCCCCTCGGGTGATTCAAAGGGGCTACCAAGGTGGAGAAGCCCATCCAGAAGGAAAGAACCAAAAGACCCTCCTTCTCATATTGAGCTTGCTGGCACAGGACCCTTGAACTTTAATGTGCATATGATCATCCTGTCAAGATGCAGATTCTGATCCAGAGGGTCTGGGTGGGCCTGAGACTCCACATTTCTCACATGTCCCCAGATGGTACTGATGCTGCTGGACAAGGACCCTCTTTGGGTAGTGAGTGGACTGGGATCTCCAAGGAACACCCCCCCCAAACCTCTCCTCCCTGGCCCCTTGCCCATCCCTCTGGGCACACCACAGAACACCTGGGCCTTCCCACAGTCACAAGTCACCCCACGGCCGCCCTCACAGATGGCAGAAGGCACCCCCAGGACACAGAGGAGGCCACTCACCCTCGGCCCCAAATTGAGTCTGTCAGAGGCTCCTGAGTCGAGTCGCTCGCCCCACCCCTTCCCGCCCAGGGCCCAGCCCTGCGCACTGAGCATCCTCTCCAAATAAACTCGGGGCCCCCAGCTCAGCTCTGCACCTGAGGCATCGGTACTCATCACAGACAAGAGCTGCCCGCCGCCAGCAGCCTTCCGCTGCCCGCGCTTAAGACGCCTTATCATCATTTGTGTCCGAGGAGGGATCTCGGCCCCACAGCCTCCCGCACGCCATTCACAGTGCGTCGCGGCCGCGTTTTGATAAGACCACCTGTCACTGCCCGTCAGAGATCAGCCTCTGCAGGGCAGAGGCGGAGGCCCAGCGCGCATTCCTCCCTGTCCGCGGCGGGAGCTGAGGCTGGAGGCCTCGGAGGTTGTCCCTGGCCGGTCCCTGCAGGGGCCTTGGCCAGGCCGCAGGCAGCCCGAGCGCTCCACCCACACCCGCAGGCGCCACCCTGTTCCCTTCCTCCTCTGTTTTTCTCTCCAGCTCGACGCAGAGAGAATGGGATGTCTTTTTGGACTGAATTGAAGCTAAAGGCAGGAGGAAAAATTCAGAAGGAAAAACAAGGAGCCGACCTTCAAGACGGCCCCATTATCCACGCTTCCTGCAATGCACGCGCTCCCAGGGGTCCCCAGCCCGCACACCAGTGAGGAGCTGTGTGGTGCACAGTTCTCCCTCTCTCTCCCTCTCTGTCCCTCTCTCTCCCTCTCTGTCCCCTCCTCACTCTGGGGGGTCGTCAGCCAGCCGCCACGTGGTCAGGGAACTCAGCCAGTCACGGAGAATCCGACACTTAGCAGCAGCCACGAGGGTGAGCTGGCAAGCAGAGTCCTCCCCGATGGGCCCTGATGACCGTCCCAGCCAGCAGATGGTGGCAAACTCCTGACAGACCCTGAGCCGGAGCCCCCAGCTAAGCCACTCCTGGATTCCTGACACATCAAAACCGCTAAATAACAAGTGGCATTAAGCTACTAAATTACTTTAAGCTACTAAATCCTGGATAATTTGTTATGCAGCAATAGATACGAATGCATCATTCACCTTGATTGATCCACAAATCCAGGGCTCCCAGGAGCGTGGGGTCTTCTGTGGTGAGATGTGGCACCATAACTGTGAGACACAGTAATGACGATACAATGTCAGCCGTGGGACCAAGCCGCCCCAGCACTTCATCCCCAGCCACCAGGCACGCCGAGTCCCGTCCACGCCCAGCGCTCCCACGGTTGGACAAAGACAGGTTCACTAAGGCACGACCACACGTCCAACATCGCCAGCAACTAGGGAAACGCGAAGCAAACCACACTGGCTCTCACCTCGCGCCAGTCAGAATGGCTGCCTTGGAGAATAGAGACGATAATCCATGCTGGAGAGGACGTGGGGAGCAAGGAAGGCTTCCACCCTGACGGTGGGGTGTAAATCAGTGCAGCGCTCTGGAAGCCAGCAGGGAGGCTCCTCCAAAGACGAGGCCGGGACCACCCGCCACCCCGCTGCACCCCTCCTCGGTGCTGGTCCTGGAGAATCAGCCATCGCACTACAGGGACACAGGCACACCACGTTCAGAGCAGCACAGTTCACACGGCCAAACAGGAATCAGCGAGGGGTCCACCGACAGGTAAGTGAATAAAGAAAATGTGGTGTATCTATCTATCTATATATATATGTGATGGACTATTACTCAATTTTAAAGAAGAATGAAATTATGTCATTTGCAGGAAAATGGATGGAACTAGAGAGCATCATGTTAAGCGCAATAAGCCAAACTCAGGAGATCAAAGGTCCTATGTTTTCTCTCATAGGTGGAAACCAGAGAGGAAAAAGGAAAAGAAAGGTGGGGTGGATCTCCTAAAGTTCTCAGGGAGATCAGTAGAGGAGAAGGGAACCTGGGGGGAGGGGGAGGGAGGGGAAGGGTTGGGAGGGATACTGGCCAAACCATATCCGTACGTTGTGCGCATAGAACACGTATCAACACGTCCCGTCACACGCACAACTAGGATTCACCAATAAAAACTGAGGAAGAAAAGAAACAAAGACAGGTTTGGTGGCTCTTTGCAGCAGAGGAGACCACACCTCGTGGGGACCTGGGTGAGCCTCTGTGGGGGTGTCTGGAGGGCCCTGCACCGGGACCCTGGCTTGCCGGGGACGGCATGCTGTCCGAGGTGGCATCTTGCTGTGGCCAGGCATCTCCCGTGTTTGTGTGGGAGGCAGGAGGACCCAGGTGGACCCAGGCTCGGCGGGTGAAGAGCCGCAGCGGCTTGTGCCTGGACCCTCCCCTCCCGCGGCGTCCTCTGGGCTCAGACCTGCTTCGTGGCTGAGGACTCATTCCACCACAGCCACCGTGACATCCTCCAGCGTGGATGGTCTCTGAAAGTCCCCTTAGTGGGGACAGTCACAGTCCAGCTGCTGTACCAGCTGACTACAGCCAGCACCAGGTCTTCCCTTTCTCATCCCCATTTTATAGATGGAAAAGCTGAGGCCAAAATAAATTGGGTGGTTAAGTGACAAGGATGAAATGTCAAAGGCGAGGTCCCCAGGGCTGTGCTCTTGGAATGTGAGGGGGGTCCTAGTGGAGGCCTGAAGGTAATGGTAGGCATTTCCTCAAAGGGGACTGTGGGACCATGGGCTCTTCTTCCCTCCACCCCTGACTCACCACGCAAGCCGCTGCTTGAACCCAGGCTCTGCCATGATGGGCAGAGGCCCAAAGCCATGGGGTGACAGGATCTAGGAGTGGAAGTTCCAGAACCATGAGCCCAAATAGTGCTTTTCTCTTTACAAGTGAATGCCTCAGGTATTCCATTATAGCAACGGAAAGCTGACCAATACACCTTTGAAAGGCATATTGCCCTTAGAAGTTTTTACCTGTGGGTATTGTCCTTAGAAGGAGGTCCATAGACTCTGCCAGATGCCAAAAGGGTTTGTGGCACCAAAAAAGGTTAGGATCCACCTTTGCATTGGCTTAGTTTCCCCATGTAACTGACAACTGACTGAGTCTAAGGAGAAACACCAACAAAGGACCAGCCCATTGTCACCACCCTCTAGGAGGCAAATGCCAGCTCACCATCCTAGAAAAAACTGAAGCAACTCATTGGTTAACAGTGGTGTGCAGAATCCACCTGAAATCCACAGGGGTCCACCTTCCTAAAATGTATGCTGGTGGCCAAAAGGAAGGTCTCAGAAAATATCTGGAGTTGAGCAAAAACACTGATAGTTCACCCCTGTTGGCTTCAAAGCATTGACCCTGGTGCTGTGAACACCATGTTTGCATCCAGGCTCAGTCTGTTAGAATCTGTGTGATCATGAGGAAGTTAGTTCCCCTCACTGTATCTTGGTCTCCTCATCTGTACAACAGGAACCACGGAGCCCACCTGTAGTAGGTGGAATAATGGCCCTTCCCAGATATCTTTGTCCTAAGTGCTGAATCTCAAATATGTTAGTTTCTACAGTAAAAGACATTGTGGTTACAGGTGAAGTTAGGCTTGCTGACCTAAAGAGAGGGAGAGTATCCTGATTTTCCAGCTGGACCCAAGGTAATCACAAGGACCTTTAAATGTGGAAAAAGGAGGAAGAAGAAAGTCAGAGGAAGATTTGAAGATGCTATGCTTCTGACTCGGAAGATGGAAGAAGAACCTCCAGCCAAGGAATTCAGGAGGTCTCTAGAACTTGGGAGAGGCGAATTCTCCTACAGAGCCTCTAGAAAGCATGCAACCCTGAAAACACTTTAACTCTAGCCCTGTGGGGCCCATTACAGAATTCCAGCTTCCAGAATTGTAAGATAATCAATCTGTGTTTTTTTTTTAAGCCACGACATTTGTTACAGCAGCAACAGGAAACTAATACACCCTTTTAGAGAGTTTTTTTTAGAGGATCAATAAATGAGACCATTTGGGCAGAGCCCTTCAATCAGTGTCTAGTGCACACCTTGGTGCTATACATTATGAATGTTCTACAAATGGCAAGGGCAGAGAACCAACCACTCACAAATCAGATCCACTTAGGTCAAAGCCTCGTTCTCTTTTACAATCCCTAATGAGTCCAGGGATCCAGTCATTAGTTATATAGCAGCTAACAGCACAAAATGAGAGAGGACCAGGCACCAGGTACCTCCTGACAGCAGGAAAAAAAAAAAAAGTCATCCTTAAGCCCAGGTAACTTCTAAATCCAACTACCAACGAACAGGAAGTACAGAAGACAGAGGGATGCGTGAAGTGATACCGCCAAGGTACAATTAGTGGCATCCAGACTGTGGGAAACTCCGCAACAGATCTTCCCAAACTTCAGCGTTGACACCCGGAGACCTTGTTAAAAGGCGGATTCTAACCCAATGGGTCTGGGCTGGGGCTTGAGAGCCTGGGTTTCTAACGAGCTCCCAGGTGATGCTGATTCTTCTGGTTCACGGACCACATTTTTGAGGGTCAAGGCGCTACAAGATAAATAACCCAGTTTTCCAAGAACCAAAAAAAAATATCTGCATCAGGTGTCGGAGTGCACACCTGTAATCCCAGCTATACAGGAGGCCGAAGCAAGAGGATTATAGATTTGGGGCTGGTGTGGGCAACTTAGCAAGATACTGTATCAAAAAAAAAAAAAAATTTAATTCAAATAGAAAGGACTGGGATGTAGCTCAGAGGGAGAGCTGCCCAGCGTGCACAGGCCCGGGGCCACCCCCTGCACATCCGTACTACACACAATGGCAAGCGGAAGGAAGCCCGTACATTGAAGGATTCACAAACTAATCACAAGGTGTGAGACTTTAGTTGGGCCTTGATTTAAAGAAACTGTAATTTTAAAAAATTTTAAAAAGATTAACCGTTTAGTAGGAAATTAAAGCAACAACTGCATATTTTAGGTTTTAAGAAATTATCGTCAGTCTTCTGGGTATGCTGGCAAAACTGTGTTGCTATGTTTTTAACAGTCTCTCTCTCTCTCTCTCTCTCTCTCTCTCTCTCTCTCTCTCTCTCTCTCTCCCCCCCCCCTCTCAGGAACATAGTATGCATTTGTAGGTGAAATTTCACTGACTTCAGAACATGGGTGGTGGTGGAAAGAGGCAGCGGTCTAATCAAACAAGGCCAGGTAAGGGCTGGCCCCGGGCAAGGTGAGGTGACGGGCACCTGGAAATCCATTGTACAATTCTCTCTACCTTTGCAAACATTTGGAATTTCCCATCATAATGTTATTTTAGGCCATATTTTCCCATCTTCTCTGTTAGCCAATCTCCTCCTCTTGGACCACACTCTCCCAAGGCCCCAGAAGGGCACATTTATAAGTGACGGACAGCTGGCTGCTTGTAACAGTCACGGACTTGACATTTCATGCCTGCCTTCTCCCTGAGTTTATTTTTTGCAAGTCTCATCCAAAGACACTTGTGTAACTGGGCGTGGAGGCACACATCTGTAATCCCAGTGGTACAGGAGGCTGAGGCGGGAGGATCGCAAGTTCAAAGCCAGCCTCAGCAACTTAGTGGAGGCCCTAAGCAGCTCAGTGAGACCCTATCTCTAAATAAAATACAAAATAGGGCTGAGGATGTTGCTCAGTGGTTATGCATCCCTGGGTTCAATCCCAGGTATCAAAAAAACAAAAAGGAAAAAGACCACTTGTGTTCCACCTAATCATTCCTATCCTTAAGGCCACGAGCCTCCAGACCCAGCCTCCTGTCCTCTACAGAGATGCTCCCTCCACCTGAAATGCTCTTCAGTGGAGCTGCCCATGACTCATCCTCCCAGCATTCTGCTTGGCTGGTCCCTGTTCCGAGGGACCTCGACTGGTTCCCTCGTGTAAGGAGACACCTGAGGCCCTCTCCAGGGCGTCCTCTGAGCACTCTGGCTGAGCCTCTCTGTTCATTTACACATTTGTTTCTCTTTGTCCTTCTCCAGGCAGTGAGTGCCCATCTTCCCCTCTGGAATGTTGTCCCCAGAGGACGGGGGCTCTCTGCTCCTCCATTGCTGAACGAGTGGATGAATGAACGCTGTGTTCAGAGCCTGTGACCTGCAGACGGACGGCATTCTCGCTGGGAGACATAAGCCCATCTACGTCAGCATGTCCCCCGCACGACACCTCTCCCACCCATTGGAGGATTGCTGTCCAAGAGTGATTAAGTGACTTCCAGGCCAGCACAGCCTCACTGCTCATTGCTTCCAAGAGAGGTTTAACTTGGAATGGACCCAGTTATTCCACTGCTAGGTTTATACCCAAAGGACTTAAAATCAGCAAACTACAGTGATGCAGCCACATCCACGTTTATAGCAGCTCAATTCACAGTAGCTAAGCTCTGGAACCAACCTAGGTGCCCTTCAACAGATGGATGGATAGAAAAATATGGTACACATACATAATAGAATATTACTCAGCCTTAAAGAAGAATGAAATTATGGTATTTGCAGGTAAATGGATGGAACTAGAGAATAACATGCTAAGTGAAATAAGCCAATCTCAAAAAACCAAAAGCCAAATGTTTTCTCTGATATGCAGATGCTAATTCACCATAAGGGGTGGGAGGCGAGGGAAGAATAGAGTTACTCTAGATTAGGCAGAGGGGAGTGAAGGGAGGGGAGGGGGCCTGGAGGTAGGAAGGATAGTAGAACGAATCAGACTATCACCTTATGTGCATATATAACTATGCAACCAGTGGAATAACCAGAAGAAGGGAGAAATCATACTCCGTTATATATGATGTATCAAAGTGCATTCTACTGACATGTATACTTAATTAAAACAAATTTAAAAAATTTCAAAAGAGGTTTAAGTCACTCTCATCGCTAGACATCTGTGGTGCTGAGGAGGTCTCTGTGTCTCTCAGAGATAGTGAGACTTGTGATGCCCGAGGTCAAAGGTCCAGACACACCATCCCCTCACCCAGGAAGTCCTCGGTACCCACCTAACGGGCCCTATGACAGGGTGATTGATGGCCAGGCTTTCTATGGAAAGTCCAGAGTGATGCTTGAACAGAGGTGTTTCCAGAGACTTCGCTCCAAATCCCAGCATCGTTGACTCTGTGCTCAGACATGGTCAGTGTCCTGGGGACCCATGAACCCGGGTGTGACTCAGCTTGACTCACTCCCCTGCGCGACCTTGGCTGAGGCTCCAGGCCTCTCTGAGCCTCAGGGTCATCTATAAAGTGGGCTTCATAATCAGGCTATCTCCTTCGGAGTTTTGTTGTGAGGATTGAATAAGATGCAATAAATAAAATGCATAGTCCATTTGTCTGGCAGAAAACAAATGCTTAACAAAACGTGCCTGCCTTTATTACTGCTGCTGCTTCGACCGCGGCATCTTCTGACCTGGGGCGGGCCACCTGACTGCCCCGCCCTTTGCATCCTCGCCTCTGTCCCCAGAAACCTCAACAGCCCTCCCCCTTACTTCCTTTAGTCCTTTGCTCAAATACCCTGACCAGTCCCACTCCCGTGTAAAATGGCCCTCACTCCCTCCAAGCACTGCGCAGCCTGGCTTTTATCTTAGGATGTCTCCGCCTGATTTCTACTTATTTACTTAGTGACTATCTTCCTGCCAGAAGGTCATCTCCAAGAGGATGGGGACTTGGTCCACCATGTCCCCTGCCTAAACCAGGGCCCCAAGCAGGGTCTGACACTTACAGCCCCAACGGACATTTCTTGAACAGTGGATGGATGGACAGATGGACAGTCGGACAGATGAGGTGACTGGTGTCAACAGCTAGCGATGGGCATCTATCAATGTCTGACAAATTGAAACCCTTCCCTTTGTTCTTCTCTCCTTCCCTCCTTCCTTCTTTCTCCAGAAAACCGCATGAGGAGTGAGAGAAGAATGCCCACTGTCTTTTGTCCCCTCGTCCCCAGGCATTGTTGGGACAAACAAGAACCAGCTGCAGGTGCCAAGAGGTCCGGTGTCCCCCACCGCAGGGAGGCCTTGACCCTGAAGTGCTGGGGAGGACGTGGTCCCCTTGAGAAGAACCGGCAGGATGTAGAGACCTGCTCCTTTGCCCGTGACCCCCGTAGACGGCGTCTGGCCCACCTCAGTGGGGCCCCCGAGGCCACCGGCCTGCTGCTCTCGGTCCCGGAAGTAGGAGGTCAGCGGGTTTGACGGACAGCCCCACTTACAGCCCCTGCAGCAGACCGTCCGTGGCCAGGCTGGCTGCTGCCCCGTCGCCCCGCACGTCCTAACACGAGTCCTGAAAATCACCCTCAAGGCCCACGGCGGAGGAGAAGGACGGCGCTCCCGGGAGTCGGGACCATCGGCGCCGCCCTGGCTGGAAACCAGCCTGGCTTCCAGCCTGTCTGGGAACAAGGCTCGGACTCCTCCCGTCCATCGCCTCCTGTCCCGCGGTCTCTGCGTCATCTCTGGCCATCCTCCTGCTCTCCCCGCCCCGTGTGACACCGTCACCTCTATGTTCCCAGAACAGAGGAGCGTGCGGCTCCCAAGGCCTCTCAGCACACAGATCCTTCTACCCCATCCTGATCCCTGTGTCCCCTTGCAAAGTGACCGCGCCTCTGAGCCACCATCGCCTGGCTGTGTGGGTGTCCCTGCAGCCCCGGCTCGTGGGCAGCCCACAGCCTCCTGTGTGCTTCCTTCCCTCCCGCCCTGTCCCCCACCTGACCAGCAGGCACCTGAGTGGAAGGACCCTGTCCTGGTCACAGCCGAGGGTCCCTGGAAGCCCCTCGGGCACGGCAGGTGCTCGGTGAATCACTGTGGAAGAAGCTGCATGCTGGGAGTGGCCTTCTCGAGCCGGAGTCCCAGAAAGCAGACGGCTTGGAGGTCACAGTCTCGGCCACGACTCCTGGATTCTGCCATCAGAGCACCAAATCAGACAGAGCAATCTACAGTAAGCAAACGGGCATAGTCTCATTACCCTGGAACTCCACTTAGGAAAGCAGGCCCGGGCCGGAACTGGCCCTCAGACCGTAGTTTGCAGAACCGGATTCCAGGCCAAGACTCCAAATCCTCAGGTAAACAGCATCCAGTGCCTTGTCACCAGCCCTCGCCACAAGCTGCAGCATCCACGGGGAGCTGTACGAATGAGCCACTCGCCTGATAGTCCACACGCCACCTGGAAACGGCAAAAGATTCCAGGAAGCCAGCTCGGGGCCTGCAGCAAGCGACGCCGGCTAAGTCCTGGGAGCCCGCGGCCGGCCTGAAGCTGCCCGGGCCTTCCGTGTGACCGGCACCATCCCCGAACCTCGGGCATCGTGAGGGGCGCCGGCCGGGAGGTGGCTGGGATGGCACCAGCAACGGCAGCCCCGGACGGGGAGCGTCCTGGGAAACGTGGTGACCTTCCCTGCTCCGCGGGTCCGGGCAGTGCCCCGTCCAGGTGGCTCTGGACAAGTTTTCCCAGGTATTTCAGAAGCTCCGGAATGGCAATGGCTCCAGTGTCCCCTTCTCTCCTCTCCTGAGCCAGCCCTGAGACTGCACGGAGAGGCACCGCCGACTGGCCGGGTCTCCCGAGGTCAGAGCCTGCAAGGCGGAAGGAGAAAGGCCGCTGCCGGTCGGGGAAGGGGCGGTGGGGTCGCCATTCCATGAGCGCAGGGTCTCCGCTTTGCAAAATGCAGAGAGTTCTGGAGACGAAGGGTGACGGAGCAGCGCGGCTGCTGGATCGCCATGGAGCCACACTGAAGGGGCTGGAGAGGGTCCCTGGCCTGAGTGTTCACCACTGTAAAAACCAGGGCAGGGCTGGGCCCGGGCTCAGGGCAGACGCCTCCCGGCAGGGGTGAGGCTGGGTTCCACCCTCCGCACTGCATAAAATAAATAGGTGAATAAATAAGTAAAGGTATAACGAAAGCCAGGGCGTATTTTATGCATCTTTAGTATCTTTCTTGACACGTCATAGCCGTCTGTGTGCGTGCGCGTGGTGCCGGGGCCAAGTCCAGAGTACCGCGCTCCCGTCTGTGTTTTGTTTAATTGTGAGGGGGAGGGGGCAGAGGGGGAGGGAGCAGAGGGGAGGGGGCAGAGGGGGAGGAGAGCAGAGGAGGAGGGAGCAGAGGGGGAGGGAGCAGAGGGGGAGGGGGCAGAGGGGGAGGGAGCAGAGGGGGAGGGGGCAGAGGGGGAGGAGAGCAGAGGGGGAGGGGGCAGAGGGGGAGGAGAGCAGAGGAGGAGGGAGCAGAGGGGGAGGGGGCAGAGGGGGAGGGAGCAGAGGGGGAGGGAGCAGAGGGGGAGGGGGCAGAGCGTCTCGCCGTGGGCTGAGGTAGGTTAGCTCCTGAACCCATTTTCTCCATTCATCCTATGAATTCTCTGAGCCACGCAGAATAGGCGCTGGAGCTCCTGCCGGTCAGTCTGAGCTCTTCCCAAGTACTTTCTTCGTTTATCCTCAGCACCGTCCTCCGGGACAGGGCCTAGTCATCCCCATTTCACAGAGGAGAACACCTGACTCTGGAGGCTGCTCCGACCCTACCTTGCAGGCCACTTGTCTGTCACGTAAGACTTGCCCTCACCTCTGATGTGCAAAAGAACCCCAGAACCACAGGCCGGCACCTAATATCCCAAAGTACCAAGAGTTTATACGCTAGGATAAGGAAAAGGAACTTAATTTTTTTTTTTTTTTTTTACTATATTCACCCATCTTTGTTTTGAAAAGTTTGGAATTGGCTGCGAGTCTTGCAGACTACCTAGGTAACACAGAGGTGCTACATTAGCATT
The DNA here is from genome assembly GCF_902686445.1 of Sciurus carolinensis. Classification (NCBI taxonomy): domain Eukaryota; kingdom Metazoa; phylum Chordata; class Mammalia; order Rodentia; family Sciuridae; genus Sciurus; species Sciurus carolinensis. The sequence continues at coordinate 28,359,274 of NC_062230.1, read as the reverse complement.
CAGCAAGCTGCTATAAGGTTCCAGACTCAATAGAGATCTAGGGACAGAGCATATTACCACGACTCTGTCATTGTGGCACAGAAACAGTCACAAATGAGCACAAGCCTGCATGTCAAAAAAAAAAAAAAAGCTTGATTTACAAAAACAGAAATTGTGTTTGGTGGCTCTTTAAAAGATAAAACATGTTTGTAGGACCCAGCAATTTCATCCTTAGATATATGCCCCAAAGAATTAAAAATAAGGGTTCAAACAAAAATCTGCACACAAATGTTCATAGCAGCCCTGTTCATAATAACCCAAATGTCCATCCTTTGAAAAGTGGAAAAAAAAAAAAAATTGCGACATGTCCATACAATGGAATAGTATTCAGTCATGAAAAGGAATGAAGTAGTGACATGTGCCACAACACAGGTGAACCTCAAAAACATTATGCTAAGGGCCACATTGTGCAGGACTCCATATGAAATGTTCAAAACAGGCAAATTTATAGTGAGGAAGGTTAAGACCAGATGGGGAAATAAGGGTTGTAATCTCAGGACCTAAGAAGAAACTTAGGTTCTACCCTGAGGGCAGAGGGAGTTCTATCAGAGTTTCTCAGCAAAGGAGTTAGAAAAACAGATTTACTTCAGGGGAACCTGAGTCTCAGTGCACCCTGATGACGAACCCAGAGATTGAGATGCTGGAAAACGGCAGAGGTTTTGCAAAGTGTGTGCCTGACTCACGGCACATAAACAGAGCTTCAAGACAACTTCTTATGGAAAAGAAAATTGGCCTGGCGGAGGTCAGCCTCCACCAACAGACTCCTCTATCCAATAAGGAACAAACTTGCTCATTTTTCATAAAAAGTCCACTAAGGACCATCATAAGGGGGGAACCTCCAGGCTTAGGAGCTGATCAAAGCAAAAATGATAAAGAAAACACAAGATGAGAACGTCCTTTGCACTTGAAACCGAGCAACAGACAGGAAAGAGCTTGCAGTTTTTCCATGACTCACAACCGAAGTAGGAAAGTAAGTTAATTAATATTAGTACTTATGCTAATAATTATATTAGATTGGAAGGCTAAAGAGAGGATGCCTTGGGGGGCAAAGACGGTCTAAGGAATTCCAGCTTCCAAATTCCATTTGTCTCCCACAGTCTCCTTCACAGGGCTAATTAATATTCTCTCCGTAAACAAACAAGCAGCGGGGATTTTGGTGACTGCAGAAATGCCACTTACCACTGAAACGGTGGAGGATCGACAAAGGGCTGGGGCTGCCCTGGTGGTTATTATCATGATGATAATGATAACGATGCTCCTGAGGAAGGACCCCGCCCAGTTCACCCCGCCACACGCCTGGCAGATGAACGCAGCAACACAATCGCGACATTCTAACAAACCCCAGGTGCAGCGGGGGCGTGAGCGGTAGCAGAGCGCTCAGCTGGCTCGGTGGTGGCTTTGTAGCAGGTCTCTGTGGGACTTTGGCGGGGTCTTCAAGGGGGTGGCCTGCTTTGCGGGCCAGCATCGGATTCTATAACCCCGCTTTCTCTGGGTCTCACTCGCCTTCTTTCTCAAACACACGCCCCAGGACACCAGGGTCCCGGCACTGCGTGGACTCTGGAACCTGAGCGCCCTGGGCGCAGATCCCGGGTCTCCGCTCACCAGCGCCAGCTCGCGAAGGTCACTTAACGCCTGGTGCCGTGGAGTCCTCCTCTGGCAAATGGGCTGCTTGGCTTGCGTTTCAGAAAGAGAGGCTGTCGTGGGAGGGTTGCCCAGGCCGTCGCCTGCCCAGGAGGCCCACGCACCCACAGGGGCCATTCGAATCCCAAAGAACGCGAGATCCTGGTAAGGTTCCAGTCGCTCCAAACTCCCGTCCAACGTCCAGACCCGCCTGGATTGTCTGGTCTGTCAGTTCCATACCAGCCCCAATTCATGCAGAGAGAAAATCCGTGCGCGGGGTGGAAATGGAATCGAACCCAGGGCCACTCGCCCAGACAGTAGCAGAGAGAGAGAGAGAGAGAGAGAGAGAGAGACAGAGAAAGACAGAGAGAGACAGAGAGAGACAGAGAGAGACAGAGAGAGAGACAGAGAGAGAGACATAGACAGAAACAGAGAGAGACACAGAGAGAGAGAGAGAGACAGAGACAGAGAGAGAGAGAGAGACAGAGAGAGAGAGAGAGACAGAGAGAGAGACACACACAGACAGAGAGACAGAGAGAGAGGTAGTAGGCAGTTCCAGCCCTGGGCTGAGCGTGGTCTGGGGAGAAGTGTTAAAATTCCAGACAGCAGAGGTCTTTGGCGGGATCGGTAAATACGGCCAGTTATTACTAACAGTGACCACATGATAACTACCATTCTTCAAATGTTCAAGACATGCCACACGTTTGTCATGCTCCCTGCAGTATGTCATTTAACCCTCACGACAGCACTAGCAGGTCTCCACTCTCCATTGTATTTGCAGGAAACAGGAGGTCTGGAGCTGATAAGTCATTTTCCCAGGTCACCCAACTGACAATTCCAGCCCCAGGTATCTGGCTTCAGAAAAATCCAGTCCCAGGTACCTGGCTCCAGAAAAGTCCAGTTCGAGGTACCTGGCTCCAGAAAAGTCCAGCTCCAGGTACCTGGTTCCAGAAAATTCCAGCTCCAGGTACCTGGTTCCAGAAAATTCCAGCTCCAGGTACCTGGTTCCAGAAAACTCCAGTTCCAGGTACCTGGTTCCAGAAAATTCCAAATCCAGGTACCTGGCTCCAGAAAATTCTAACTCAGGTACCTGGTTCCAGAAAATTCCAACTCCAGATACCCACCATGCCGCATCGCCTCCCAAGTAAACACAGATCATTAAACAAATGTCATCAGCAAGCCACCAGCATTCATTTCCTAGGGCTGCTGTAACTGAAGATCAAAAAATGGGTGAGTTAAAGGACAGAAATGTATTTGTCTCGTAGTTATGGAACCCCAAATTCCAAAGTGAGGCTGCAGCAGGGCAGCTGCCCGCTGAGGGCTGTGCGGGAAGACCTGCTGCCTACCATCCTGGGAGAGGCTGGCGGGCCTCCGGGTCTTCTCCGGCATTCTGAGGCTTACAGACACCTGCCTGCATCTTCATGTGTGCGTACAAACGCTCCCCTTTTCACGAGGACACCCAGTAATGTGAGACTGGGAGCCCACCCTGCTCCAGCATGACCTCTTCTGGATAAACCCCACCCGCAAGGGCCCCACGTCCAGGTGAGGCCCCGTCACAAGGCCCTGGGGGTGAGGAGTTTGCCATACAGATCTTGAGGAGGCGCGACTCAATCCGTCATGTCTCCCAAACCCCCATCCCCACTATTTCTCCTTCTTCTGACCCAGAGCCACAGGGCGGGGGACAGGAAGGAGGACGGAGCCTCCACACATTCACAAATCTGCGGCAAGAGGTAACCTTCCAGTCCAAACCCCAAAGACCCATTTATCCTCCCTGAGTAAGGAGGATCCAGAGGGGGGACTGTGCAAAGATGTCAGACCAAAGATCAATGTTGCCTCAGGGACAACGACTCCCAGAGATTTGAAGTGGGAAGTTTTTGAAGAATGGACACAAGAGGAACAAAGGTTGAGTTTTTTGAACTCATTGCTAACCCCCAAGACAACACCCAACCTTCCCCCCTGATTATAAATGGGGGGATTTGAAATGGAACTTCCATTGTGTGGCTTTCAAAGTCCACAGTGGCCCAGGAGCCGTGAATCATTTCTAAGGTAAAGCACTTCCCCCAGGCCCAGGGGAAGGAGAAGCAGGCAGATAAAACATGGTGATGCAGGAGGCAGATTTATGGGCCACTGAAACCCCAGCATTGTTTTTTATATTCCTTAAGACGGACCAGTCCTGGGGCCCACGTGGGAATCAGAGTCTAAGATTAAACACCAAACTCACACCAGCAGATTTCACACGGGCCCCTCTCCAGTGAGTAATAGATACCAGGAAAAGTGCAGGATCCTTTCTTTGTCTAGGGATGCACTGGTGGGCCAGCTTTTTCTCTCTTTCCACCATTACTTCTGGGACCATTACTACCATCTGCAAGGCGCTGTCTCTGGTGCTGAAAAGAAATACCTGAGGGACCATTTACAGGTTAGCTGGATCCCGAACTCAGAGTAATGAAATCACAGGTCGGCAAGGGACCCCAAGGGGCCACCCAGACGAACAGTAAAGCAGAGGAAGGCAGGTGTCCTGTGTTCCTGTCACGAGTCACCTAAGGCATTCTCACGGCCACTCTCCAAGAGAATGTCTTCCCTGTCAACCAATACGACTGATCTCATTCCGGTTTGCAGGAATCTGGAGTGTCTAAATCCCCCTCAGTGGGGTACACCGCCATTTGCATATTAACCACAAGAAATTGTCATTTGCTTTCGGTTCAAGTTGAGCCAGAAGTTAGTCAAGGAAGAAGGTATGTCCCCTGCCCCGGGGTAACCAATAATCTTGAAGTAACTGCAGATGTGGGAAAAGGTCATTTCCAATATCAAATGATACCTTACCAGGGCAGAGGCTGAAAACCGGCTCCTGACCCTGGACATCCGTGGGGGTCTATGCTCCTCCTCCCGCCCCGCCCCCACACGCCCCTCCGCTTTTTGTCTCAGAAATGATCGAATCTAAAGAAAAGCTCACACATTGTATTATAATTAACTCCGCAGATATCACTATCGCTCTCACGTGCATGCATTTTTCTTTTAATTCTTTGAAAATGAGTTGCAGATAAAAGAACAGGTTCCCCTGGGAGACTTCAGTGTGATTTTTTCATAAGGACATTCTCTGGCTAGGGGTGTCGCTTAAGTGGTACAACTAGGCTCAGCATGCGCAAGGGCCCGGGGTTCAATCCCCAACCCCTAACAATAATAATAACATTCTCTATTACATCCCCAAAACAATTAGCACACCTAAGGAAATGAACGCTAGTGCTACTAAATCAAGTCCATAGGCAAATCTCTCCAGTTGGAAGCAATACCTACCACGGCTGTTTGGAATAGTTCATTTCTAAGATTCGGAAACATGCAAGGAGCCACACTCCGGTTTTCCCTGACAAACCAGAAGGTCTTGACCACCCTAAGACTGGACTCTCCCAGGGAGCAGAATGAGCTGGAAGAAGACAGAACCCAGGCTCACTTTGCCACGATCTCTGCCTCACTTTCTCACAGGTTCCTGGACAAATCTTTCTGCGACCTTGACACAAGGATCTCCCTGGAATCGCAGGGAGCCTCCTCTGCCTAGGGGTGCCCACCGGCTGAGTTCTGGCCACGCCCACCCTCTCTCCCGGCTCCTCCTCCAAGATGGAGGCCAGCCTCCAGGGCTTAACGGACAGCTAAGGGTGAAGCATCGCTAGCATGACAGACCCAGTCTTCTCCCTACACCCCATTGCAACCTGGCCTACCCTCTTCCTGCCTTCCAGCTTCTGAAGCCAGACACTCTGGAGCTCCCCTTGACTCCTGCACAGTGCTCGCCCGATTCCTGAGGCAATCCCATCGACTCTCTTCAGAATCCAACCACTTCTCTCCACGTTGATTCCGGAAGGTTCTGCCAACATCTTGCACCTGGGTTGTTGTGAATACCCTGTTTTTTTTTAAAGATAATTCTTATCATCACCTTGTTCCACCCTTGGCTTCCAGTTTTACTCAGTTCCAAAGCAGAGCCCTGAAGGTTCAAGGATTCTACCCTCTTCCTCCCCGACCCCTCCTCCCCCTCCCCCATTCCTGGCTCATTCTTCTCCAGCCATGCGGGCCTCCTTGTCCTGCTGGCTGCCTCAGGGCCTTTGCACTCGCTGTTCCCTCTGGCTGGGACAGCCCACCCCAGACACCCGCTTGACTCACTCCTTGGCCACCTCCCAGTCTTGGTCCCCATCTCCCATTCTCAAAGAGCCTGCCCGCTCCCCCTGCCCACTCACCCCATCCTTAATCTGCTGTGCTTTCTCTTGGCCTGACACAGACCACCTTCTACATCGTATATAATTATTCATTTCTTACATTTATGCTCTTCTCTCTTCCTTCCTCTGCTAACGTGGGATGGCCAGTCTCGCTCACTGGTGTACATCCCAGCATATAAAAGAGCTTGAAATGGAAATGTAAGACGGCGCGGTCCCCGGGGAAACGCTTTGGTGGCTCCTGTACACAGAATTACCATATGACCCGGCGATTCTACTCGTAGGCACACACCCCGGAGAAACGGAAGCAAGCGCACAAACACGCAGGTACACAAACCAGCCTCACGGCGCTATTTACAATAACCAAAAGCCGGGAACAACGTGGGTGTCCAGCGGTGGGGGAGTGGGTAGACTCAGCCTGGCCTCGCCACGGAATAGCCTTCAGCCTCAAGAAGAAATGAGAGGCTGATCTATGCCGTCACCTAGGGAGGGACCTCGAAAACAAAGTTCGGAGCCAGACACAAAGGTCGTGTATTATGGCTCCATTTATGTGAGACACCCAGAATCGGCATCTCCACAGAGACGGCAGCAGATGGGCGGTGGCCGGGGTCGGGTAGAAGCGGGGGGTGGGGTAGCTGTTTCAGGGGTACAGGTTTTTATTTGGCACGAGGAAGAGGTTCTGGAAATCCTTAGAGGCGGGCGGGGCCTGCACGACAGTGTGAATGCACCGGATGCCGCGACGCGGTGGCTCTGCGATGATGAATTCTGCTCTGTGCGTCTAACCTCTGTGGAAACAGGAAGAGCCTTTGAGCAGATACTTGTGGGATGAATGAGCGACCTCCCAGGGCAGGTGTCTGGCCCAGGAGGACAGCGCGTGCAAAGGAGGAGGCAGTCCGAGCCACGGCCTTGACCCTTGAAGGCAGCTCACTCCTGTGAACTCTGGGACCCTTCCCCAACCACGCCGGAGTCACGTGGGCCTGGGGGTCTGTGGTGGTGCTTGGTGGCCTCCGCTAAGCTCTTGTTATTCTGTTCATGGAACAGGAGACAAGCCCCGGCTCCTATTGGGGGGGGGGGGAATAATCTTCCCCTGGTGGAATTTGCAGAACCTACTCTCTTCCTACAGAACCGGAGACATTTCTAGTGCCAGGAGGGAAGAAGCCGGGGGAGCTGCTCCCGTCGGCCTGCAGAGAGGCAGCAACCTTATCTGTCTAAACGCCTCTTCATCAGAAAGCCCAAAGCCGGCCCATCCCGCTGACCGGGACCAGCCTCAGGACCACATTAGAGGGCCTCCACACCACCCAGTGGGGGCCGGGAGGAGGAGACCGGCTGCCAGGCTGGAACTAAATTAAAAATAAAGCTCCCCTTATTAAATTCATAATTATTGTGAGGCTGTGAGATCTTATTTTAAACCTCCCGGCTCCCTTCTTTTGTCCAGGGTACGGGCCGCCTGCTCCCCCGGATCCTTATTTTTGCTTTATGGACAATTTCTTTTTAGCATTCTGAGCATTTAACCTTGAAAAATAGTGTTGTTTTGCTGCTGTATTTTCTGATTGTTAGTCTCCAGGCATCTCTGTGGCATCTTTATAAATCTGCAGGAGCTGGTAAATATTTCTTGCCGACCAGCAGCTGAAATCTGAAAATACCAGCTCACTTTTTAGCTGTCAGGCAATTAATGTAATTCAAAGGAAATGGAAGGTATGGGCAACTGGGAATGCTTTTAATAACAGGAGGGTTCCTGGCTCCGGCTTAGAAAGGCAAGAGAGAAGAATCAATAAAAGGCGAACAGAGGGGTAGGAGAGAGCATGGCATTCTCCAGAAATATTTTGTCAGCATCCTGGCAACACAACTGATCTGTGCCAAGAGAGGCGGATAAATGCCCGGATGGGTCAACCTCCAAGGCTCAAACCCTGGGACCTATCAGGTTCCTTGGTGCAAAATGGGAAAGGGTACCCCAGCTGGGACCCCTCGTGGATGGATGCAGCCCTATGCAGGGCACACAGCTTGGTGAAGAAACACTTCTGGATTTCAGCCTTCTTCCAAACTCAATGTTCTGACCAAGGCCTTTGTGCAGTGCACGAACTGAACAACTGGAGATGACAACCTCATCTAGATCACTTCCCACTTCTCATTCCCTTTCTTCCCCACCAGATCAGGAATCAGGTACTTGAGCCTGGGACTCAAGAGACAAAAATATCATATGAGAAGTGAGACTATGGGGAAGTGTGAGAGTGGGGCTCTCCCACTAGCTGAAACCATCATTTCTTTGCACAATGGGGCAGAGGAGGTGAGAGTCTGTCCGACCCGGGAGGAATAGATGGGTCTTTAAAGAGAAGTATTTTCCAATCCAGAGGAGGCTAAGTCTGTCGATGCTGCTCCTTTTCCTCTACTCCCAAAATGCTAGTGAAGCTACAGGAGTCAAGTTGCATGATCGACCGTGTGCACACGGAGCCTTCTCTGACGTCGCTGCTGCCCTGGAGCGGGGCAGCCTGACGACGCTGGGCCTCGGGGCCTGCATCTGGGAGGCCCAGCCGGCAGAGCTGAGCTCATGCTGCAGCCTTCCTCCCAAGATAAAAGCAGAATCGACATCCACACAGGACCATGGAGTGTGAGCGTATCCACTGTGAGCATCTAGACAGCGCAGAGTCCACCTGAGAGGTTCTGAAAATCAAACGCCTGGGAATGAGTCTAGCAAACGAGTAAACCTGCCACACGAAAACCCTAAAGCATCACTAAATGGAGAGTGAAGCCATGACTGTGGGTTGGGGAGTCCATACTGTAAGAATGTGAATCCTCAATAATAATAATAATGTGAATTCTCAAAAAATAATAATAATGATGTGCATTCTCTGAAAAATTGAAACACAACTCCAATCAAATCCCAGCTTGTACTTTTTTTTTAATGGAGGAATAAATTATATGTATATATGAATAGTAAAGTATATATGTATGTTCAACCATAGAAATGAAATGATGTACCCTGTTTGTATACAATGAATCAAAATGCAGTCTGTAAAAAAAATTAAAAGATAAATTTAAAAAATGTTAAGAATACTGGGTCTCCCCATGAGACCTTTCTATTCTCATGTCCTCAATGCTAGCTAGAAGATCTCAGAACATTTTTTTATTCTGTCCAACTAACATGCCTGTTTGGAAAATCACATTTGCCTTTATTAAAATAATAACTCAGTTATTTATCACATGACTTTACATTTTTCATTTCTAGGGTGGTTTCTAACTCTGTAACAAAGGCTGACATAAAGTTCTCAATGCTATGGTTCCTAATCTTGTAATCACAGTCCTTCAACAAACACCTGAGGAACACATTTTAGTAAAAGAATCTAGAACAATGAAAGAGTAACACTCAGCTATCTTCTGTTTAAATCTGTTTAAAGGATTCTGTTTTGTTATATGCAGGAATCTTATAATTTTTATAAAGAAAAGTATGTAATCAAAGTGATTATGAGAAATAAAGTTAGCCATGAGTTGGAACAACAACAACAAAAAGTATATATGTAAATAATATATATGAATGGAAAGGATCCCAGTAACAAAGCAGAAGGGCCTTCTGCAGGGTATTAAAAAATACAATGATAGAGAGCACGAGGGTGAGATTGGCATGGAAATAAATGGAAGAAAACCGCGTCCGTGAATGGACCCATTCATTTGTGAACACTTGGTTTCTTACAAAATGGCGGGAGACTGGGGAAATGAGACTTTCCAGTAAAAGGTGCTGGGCCGACTGGATACCACATGGAAAAAAATTGAGCCCTTACACCAGACACAAAAATAAGTTCCAAATAGTTTGCAGATATAGATGTTTTAAAAAAATCACACAATAATCTCGAAGCTAACATGGGAGTGTGGAATCCTGGTTTTCAGGTAGGAAAAGGTCAGAGAGCCCCTTGCAAAAGAAATCCTAATAATAAATCTGGACACTCCTGCAAAAATCAACTCAGGGTGAGTCATAGACCTGAATGTAAAAACTTAAAGCTATAAAACTTCTAGGAAAAAGAGTGACAGAAGGAGGTTTCTGTGATCAAGAGGTAGACAACTATCAGACCTGACACCAAAAGCCTCATCCGAAAGAGAAAGGATCAATCAGGGGACTTCATCAGCATTTTAAAACCGTTGGTCTTCAAAACTGCTAAGATCATAAAAATGCAAGCCACTGACTTGGATAAAGCATTTGCATAATAACTAGTGAAAGGCTCATATCCACAGTATACAAGGAATGTTCGAAACCAAATATCAAGAAAAGAATATTTTTCTTACAGCAGGTTATCTCTGGAATTGTGTTCTTTTACGTGTTTCGTGCTCTTAAAAAAATTAGGCCCCATTATATAGTTATCGTTGTTGTTGCTATTTACTCAAAATATGATCTTTGAGAATTCTATCCAAGAATTTGGTTTGTCCTCAAAATAGTAAATATGCTTTGTGTGTGTGTGGTGCTGGGGATCAATCCCGGGCCCTCCCACAGACTAGGCAAGTGCTCTGCCACCAAGCAACATCTCCAGCCCTAATATTCAATTTTTTTTAATGGGCAAATATTCGCACAGACACTTCCCAGAGTGGTATACGAATGAACACATGCAAACTCGATCAGCATCATGACTTGTTAGGAAAGTGCAAGCACAAGTCACGACAGCCAACTATGGAATCAGACTTGGCATCCACTGATGGAAGAATGCATAAAAGAAATGCAGAATATACATAATGGAATATCATGCAGCCATTAAGAAAAATAAAATCCTGCCATTTGGGGCAATCTGGATGAGACATATGTGAAGTGAAGTCAGTCAGGCACAGAGAGACAAATACCACTTGCTCTTGTTCATATGTGGAAGATAAAAGAGTTGATGTCATCAAATGAAAGAGTAGAATAGCAGTTAGCAACAATTGGGAATGAGGGAGGGGGGAAGATGGAGAGATGAGGGCTAACACTGTGGGTGTGGTTGGCTAGGAGATGACTCCTAATGTCCTGCAGCACCGCAGGACAACCATGGTTGACAATAATGACATATATATTCCCAAATTTCTAGCAGTAACCAGGCACAGTGGTGCAGACCTGTAATCCCAGTGACTTGGGCAGCAACTGAGGCAGGAGGATCTCAAGTTGGAGGCCAGCCTCATCAACTTAGAGAGGACCTGAGCAACTTAGCAAAACCCTGTTTCAAAATAAAAAATTTTAAAAAATAGAAAAAAGCTGGGCATATAGCGCCATGGCAAAACACCCTTGGACTCAATCCCTCGCACCAGGAAAAAAAAATTCTAGCAGGGAAGATTTTGTATGATCCCAACACAAAGAAATGATAAAAGTTTGAGATGAAGGATATACCAGTTACCTGGATCGGATCATTGTGCATTGTTTATGTGCATTGAAATAGCACATTGCACCTCATAAACATGCATAATTATATGTGTCAATTAAAAATCTTTTGAAAATTAAATGAAAGAAAACCACATTCGCCCATCAGACCTCACACCGCAGGCTTCTATCACGACTCCACCCTCCCTGTAGCAGGCTGCCCCCAAGATGTCCCTCAGTCCATGCTCAGCTTCACTTTCAAGTCCTTGAAAAGTCCCCTCCCTTTAGGTATAGACAGGACCTAGGACATAATTCCAATCGATGGACTTTGGCAGAGGTGATGGGTATCACCTACATAATTAGGTTACAAAGATTACGACTCCCCTCTTGATCACAGGCACCAGTGCCCATGAAGGCCACGAGGCTCTGTGACTTGATGGTTCAGGCCGCCATATTGGAGAGGACCACAGGGAACTGAAGGTGGACTCCAGTCCATGGCCAGCAAAGAACAGAGGTTCTCAAACCTGCGAGCCCTGAGAAACTGAGTCCTGTCAGCATTCACCAGAGCGTGGAAGGACCCTTCCCCAGTCGACCTATCGCATGAAACCCCAGCCTGACTGACATGGTGGCTGTAGCCTCGTGAGAGACTCAGAGCAGAGGAAGCACCTGGGTTGTGCCGTGCCTGATCTCGGAAGCTGTGAGATAAAATAACAAATGTGTTTTGTTTTAAACTGCTAAATGTGGATGTAAATATTATGCAGCAATAGATAATTAATATGCTCTCCCTTCACAAAGTATTTCTAAAGATGCACAGAGACCACTGCACGGCGTCTTCATAACTCCGCTTACCCGATAACAACTGCCTACCTGCAGCCTCTGAGTCTTTCCTAATTAACTGTGGCCTGATTTTCCTCAAACCAAAGTAAACATCTCCAAACACATTTTCCCCTTCTTTCTGCTTATTTTTTGATACCCTAATAAAGCCTGCTAATCTCTGGGAGCTAAGTGGATAATTTTCATACTATAGATTAAAATTAATTGAGTCACATGGAGAGATAAAAGCTTGCCCTTTTATTTGGAGTTTCTGGAAAGTTGTGCTATGAATACCATGGTAACCAACATCCCTTTCCAGAATTCTTCCTTTAATCTCACTGTCAGGGTAGAAAATTTCCATCTCTATTTTCCCTCTTTAAACAAATTAGAAATAAAAAGAAGCAGAGGGAGCTGGAAAGGAAAGTGAAGCCAATTTCTTCCTAATCATCCTTATTAATTTACACGACACAGCACTTTCTTCTGCCCAAGTCTCAGCTTCTGTTTTAGGTAAAGAAGCCACTCCTTCTTCCAGTATTCACTCTGACTCCCCAACTGTCGGTGCCATACGGGAAGGATCCGCAACCACGGCCAAATCTGGCCCACTATCTTTTTTATAAATAAAGTTTTATTGAAACGCAGCCACGTCCATTCATTTGCAAACTTTCTAGGGCTGCTTTCATTCTGCAGTGGCACAGCTGAGTGGCTGCGACCAAGATAGCTGACCTGCCAAGCCTAAAACAGTTACTCTCAGGCCCTTCTCAGAAAACACTTGCTGACCCCATCAGAGAGGAAATTAGAGAAGCTTCAGAGAGCAGCAGAATCTCTCTTCACTTGCTGTGCGTGGGTCACTGCAAGAAACCTGAGCAGGAATCAGGAGGTAGGGTCTAGTTCCAGCCCTACACCTGGGTATTGTTGCATTAAACAGTTCTTCTCTGAAACTCAGTTTACCCATCACAATCTCCGAAAGTGGGCTACATTAGGTACCTTCTGGTTTTGAATAACATACCAACCCAAACACCTTGGGTATCATGGTCGGGTGAAGAGGCCAACTATTTTCTTTCTTTCTTTCCTTTTTTTTTTTTTTTGTACCAGGGATCAAACCCCAGGAGCACCTAACCACTGAGCCACATCCCCAGTCCTTTGTATTTTTTATTTTGAGACAGGGTCTCGCTGAGCTGCTGAGGGAGTAGGCCAACTATTTTCCTGTGAACTGTGATGGATTCGTGTCTTGCACTAGACACAGCTCAAACTCGAAGTTATAAAATTTTAAGTCTAAGCACACCCTGTCTTTGAGAAAAGGAAGAACCAGTTTCCACTTGGTGAGGGCTTTGGGCCAACCAGGCTGTTAACATCAAGTACAGAAGAACCCGAAGAGAAGAGGAGGGGTCGTGTAGGTGTCCGATGGTCACAGCGGGGACATCATCATTGCCCTCTGCCTTGTGCCTTGGAGGTGCCAGGTGCTGCTGTAAGTGCATTCAATGTTTTAACTCCTTTAAATTCTTACCAAAACCCTGTGACGTAGTTACCCTTATAGCTTCTGGTTTTCAGATAGGGAAATTGAAGGACAGAGACATTTAATGACTTATCCAAGGTCACCAAGCTGGAGCCAGGATTCAACCCCCAACAGACTGACTCTGGAGTCCTTCTATTAAGTGCCTTGCTCTGGAAGAAAGAACATTCTGGCCTTGACGAGGCGGCTTGGACAAAGGGAAGAGGAGGAGAAGAGCTTCTCCGTCCACCCCACCCCATCCAGGGCCCGAAGGTTTTCCCAGGGTCGGAGGAGGAAGAGAGGGGAGAGTTGGGAATTCAGCCTGAGGGTAGCAGCTCCCCAGGATCCATGCTCCCTGAGCTTAGCCGCCCCTCTGTAGAAGGCAGTTCTGAGCACCCCAGAGCGGTGTGGCCCACAGGTGACCTCGGTCAAAGGACTCCATCAGCTGCACACCCAGCGATGGCCCATCTCTGCCCCAAACTTTGCCTGGTCAACCCAAATGTGAACGCACACCCTGGACCTCTGAAGGGTAGAAGTAGAAGAAGAAGTCTCTTCACCGTATTTCAGGGGGACTAAATGGAGACAATTTGAGGACACACCCAAGCTGGGACCCTGGGTCCATGTGTCTCCAGAGCCTCAGGAAGAAAAAAAAAAAAAAAAAAGTGTGAGAGGATGGAGGAAATTTACTGAAAAAGTCAGAGGAAAGTCATGAACTCAAATCCAGGGTCCGATGCTCCGTTCCAGGGACTTCAGCAGCAGGAATGCCTTCTTACAACAGATATTCAGTGGGCGCCTACTGTGTGCGGAAGGTGGCAATGCAGAGGTGACTACGGCTCTTCACGCAGTTCCTCTTCCTCGAATTCCCTTCCTCCCTTCCTTCACCTGGCCAGGTGCTCTGGCCGCCACGATGCCGGGGCATGGCCTCCTGCAGAGACTCTCCTGACCCTGCCCGCGATGCCCGACGGGGAGCCACGCAGCAGCCCGAGGTTCTTTGGTGAGTTCTGTTTCCTCCCGGGCTCAGACTCTCTAACAGGAAACCAGACAGCATAATGGCATGTGGGGTGCTTTAGGAGATTCAGTGAGAGATCCGTTCAGGGCGTTCAGCAAAGCGATTCCTTCTTCCATTGCTCGCGCCCTGTGTCGGGACCTCCCTTCCAGACCAGTGGCTGGGTCTAGTTCATTTCCAAATCCACAGACCCCATCATTGGGCCTGAGGTTGCACACACGCAGGACAAAGGAAGGGAGGGGTGCTTTCTGCCACTCAGGGTAAAGGTAGAGACAGATGCGTCCACCAAGAACTCGAGCCGGATCTAGAAAATGCTATCCGGGAACGTCCAACATGCCCGTGGAACCCAAGCGGAAAAGGGCCTTCGGGGCTGGCGATCCTAGGAAATGCTTCGCAAGGGTAATGGCCGGCTGAGGAGGAGGAGCTGCGGAGCACAGCAGCAGACGGACCAGGGGACCCTAGGCCGGGAGAAGAGCCCACCTGACGGTCCCCACGCCAGAGAACCAGGTTCTCACAGAGATAGTCAATTGAAAACAAGCGAGTGAAAAGAGAGAGCAGCGTTCATGGCACACGCGTCCTTCACCTGAAAATGAGGCAGAGGGGTAAAGATGGTGTGCAAGAATGTGTCACTATTTTTATGTGTTTTTTTTTTTTTTTTTTTTTTTTTTCTTTTTTAGGTACCAGGGATTGAACCCAGGGGCACTTAACCACTGAGCCACATCCCCAGCCCTTTTTATTTTTTATTTTGAAACAGAATCTAAGTTGCTTAGGGCCTCACTGCATTGCCCAGGCTGGCCTTGAACTTGAATCCTCCTGCCTCAGCCTCCCAAGCCGCTGGAATGACAGGCCTGCGCCACTGTGCCTGGCTACTGTTTTACCTTTTGTAAATAGCATAAAAAGTGGAGCACAGAATGTGACTTTGACGTGTCTTAAATTAGCAGCAATCAGGACCACACGAGTCATTTTCTATTTACTGCCTGGAGACAGCAGGAAATTTTTCAGGCTCTCCCTCCCCTTCATCTGCAATAAGAAGCTCACAAATTTGTTTTTCTTTGTTGCAAATAACATGTGTGCTAAGAGGCCCTTTTTCCTCTCTATAAGTGTACGTCCAGCCTCTTGGGCACCTTTTCATTTTATGACTGGAATTTGTTAATGTGCAGCCCCCGCCCCACCCAGAGTCTCACCTTGCCCAGAGACACAGAGCTTGCGAGGTCCTACTCCGCAGCTGTCCTTAAATTGCTGCTGACATTTATTCAGTGCTTCCTATGCACCAGGCGTGGTGCTGAGTGTCTTAGAACCATTCCAGCATGAAATCCTCACAGGCTTCCCGTGAAAATTCAAGCAGCCCAGGAATGACGGCAGCTTTCATGCTCAGGGGACAGAGGAGGAAAGCAAGAATCAGAAAAATGAACTTGGGGCCGAAGAGCATTTGCCTAGCATATGTGAGGCCCTGGGTTCATTCCCCAGCCAAGAGAGAAAGACAGGGGGTAGAGAGGGAGAGAAGGAGGAAGGAAATAAAGAAATATGAACTTATCCTAGGTCAACCCATGAGCAGGTGGTAGCACCAGGATTTGAACCCAGTACTCTAGAGAAAGAGCCGCCTCCAACCATGCAGCTCTCCTGCCAGTTCCACCTGGCTCAGGTGAGGTTCTCTCCACCCGCCCCTCAGCACTCAGATCCTGAAGCCCTGGATGTCCAGTGATCATTTTGGGTCAGACAGTGCCCAGGACACACAGTACCTGTGACGCACGTTCAGGAACCTCCTCCCATAGGCCTGGGTTCCGTGCAAAGCCCAGTTGCCTCTCTCCAATGACGCCAACGCAGGGGCTCAAGCATGCTGACCTAGACCCGAGATCCCTCCTTTTCCAAGAGAACATCTGGCGCCATTTCCATTGACAACCTGGACATTCGCTTCCACTGCAGCCCCAAAGAAGCAGAGGTGGAAGAGTCCTGGGGTCTCCTGCATTTGACCCCTGGTGACAGCATTATTAGGCACTCGCTACATCTGACTGTGCTGCACCTTATGTGGTCACGGAATTCATCGGACTATAACATAAGTAATGGTCACTCTTATGGCCCCATTTTACAGGTGAGGAGACCAAGGCATAAGTACTTAAGTAACTTGGCTACTGGGTTGCAGCAAGCCAGAGTTAAGGAGTAAAAGGTAGCAAAGTAACTGGGAAAGGAAATAAAGCCACTCATTCTCCCTTTCAAGCTGATACTGAGTAGCACAGTCTCTATGGAGGAGTTCTTCAAACCCCACCCCCTTGGGGAAATTCCCACTTTCCTTCATTGCTGGGGGGATCACAGGTGGTTCCCCCACTGTGGGGCACACTTTGGCAATATCCATCAGAATTATCAGGACATGTACAATTTGACCCATCAATTCCACTTCTAGAACATACGCTAAGTATCTGTAGAAGGGCGTGCACATCGTCATACATGCACATACAAAGTTACTCAGCTAGTCATTGCAGTGTTTGGCCTTAAAAAAAAATAACTGGAAATAATACAATGTCTATCCATAGTAGATTGGGGAAATTAAGTGTGGTTCAACCTATCATAGGTACTATGGGGCTGAAAATAAAGAATAAAGAAGCCCTCTGTGTACTGAGATGGAATGACCTCTAGGATCTATCAATAAATAAGAAAAACAAAATCCCAAGGTGCAAAACTATAGAATAAGAGTAGAAATTAGTATTTTCTGGTCAACGCAAAGAACCCCTGGGCAGACACCTAAAAAGAATGTCAGTGATAACTCCATGAAGGGGAGGAGGTACCATAGGGAGAGGGAGAGATGCGTAGAAGAGTTTTCACTGTAATTTTCATTTACTTACTAATTTTTGAACCGTGGGAATATATTATCTCAATACAAAACAATTAGTAAAAGAAAATGTGTTCATGGAAAGAAGTCCTAAATTTGGCCAGTAAAGAAAGGTATCCAGATCCTGTATGAAGGGTCAATTTGGGTTTTGCAAAAGCCCTGAGTCTTCAAAGCAGTGTCTTTGCTAGCATCTTGATCAGATATTTCTACATCAGATTTTACACCTCTCTCTCTCTCCATCACAACACCCACTCCCAAATGGAAAATTTAGAGATAGATCTTCTAAAAAATGTTAGCAAAGGCCATGTGCCTATTCCTATTTTGCACATCAGATGCTTTTAACTAGTTTTACATTTCCTCCAAATGCTGGTATTACTGAAATGTAAAGGATGTACATTAATAGCAACTACATTTTAATAATTGATGATCTGTTTGCTTAACGTTCAGTTATTGCTTGATGTAAGAAGTCTCTAGTGCAAAATATTCTCTGCTAATAGCCCAAATAAAATTGATCAAGTGAGCCTGGATGGTGTGTTGCTGGCTTTTTTATGCAAACACCACAGCAGTTGCTAAGTTCTTTATCTGTAGATAAGGATATTTCAGAATGTGTGTCTGTGCCGATGCTCTTGTCCTGCACATAGATGAACGCTGTCTCCATTAGGAAAACAATACTTCCAAGCTTAAATAAAGTGGGAAAGCCTTCCGTTACTTGACCCGCTAGAGAACACTCAGCTCTTAGGATTATTCACAGAGCTGTCAAATTGAAGGTGAGAAAACACCCCCAGTAAGGAGAGTGGTGCCCAGGGACATCGGAAGAGATGCTTTGAGCATCCCAAGGCACCGTCCAGGTGTCTGGTCCCGAAGCTTTGTTCCAAATCCCTCTCCATCCACACACATCTGCACCACCGCCCTGGGACGGAGTGGTGGGGGCTGCTGACCTGGATTTCTCTGTCACCAGGGATTGAACTGTCACTGTCAAAGCTTGATGCTGACTCAAAACAATCACTCTTGAGAGTAATACCCGCCAGGCCCAGAGAAGCACCACCCAGATCACCACCTCTGTCCTCAAAACAGAAGCAACCGAGTCCGCACACCTGGAGAGTCTGTGTGAGGGACCCTGCCCGAGACCCGGCTTCGGGTGCCACGATGACAAGTCACAAAAGGGCTTGGGGGAGAGAATGGACAAGTCAAGTCAGTTGGAGTAGATGCAGCAGGTGCTTGCAGATCTGGGACCCATTTCTCCATGGTGCCCACCCCCTCCTTCCCATTCCCTTCCCCTTCCTGTTCCTGTTCCTGACTGGACCCAGCATCAGGATGGCTTTGGCAACAGTTGCATATCATGGTCAAGTTAAATATCATAGCATTAACCTGTTCATGTCGCTCTTAATTTTATATAGACATAGGTTCGACCATGATACTGACCCTTGACCTTGACACCAAATGACCTAGAAAACTAGAATTACACTTTAAAAAAAAATAAAAATAAAAATATGAGCCAGGTATGATGGCACAAGCCTGTCATCCCAGCAGCTCGGGGGGCTGAGGCAGGAGGATCGAGAGTTCAAAGCCAGTCTCAGCAACTTAGTGAAGCACTAAGCAACTCAGTGAGACCCTGTCTCTAAATAAAATACAAAATCAGGCTGGGAATGTGACTCGGTGGTCGAGTACCCCTGAGTTCAATCCCCAGTACCCTAAATAAATAAATGAATAAATAAATATATGTAATCAGATCTCATTAGAATTTCTTTTTTTATTTTTTATTGGTGCATAATAGTTATACATGACATTAGGATTTATTTTGACATAATTATAAATGTTTGGAGTACAGTTAGCTCCAATTAAGTCCTGCACACTTACCCTTACCCTCTCCTTCCCTTCCCCCTGTTCCCTTTCCTCTACTCTATTGATCTTTCCATTTATTTACATTTTTTAATTAGTGTCTTGTGGATATACATGATGGTGCAAAAATCATATTTTAACCATCTCATTAGAATTTCAAAAATCATTTCAATTTCAATTTTTTATTTTTTAATGCTTTAGTGGTTAGTATTTACTCACAGTTTGCATTTAGCCTTTCAATTTTGGTAATTTTGAAAACCTTAAGAAGCAATAACATTCTTTAAGACACATGAAAAACAATCTTAATTTTTAACCTTTGCCATAATATACTTTCTTGGTGAACTATATCCAAAATATTGTATTTATTTATTTAGAAGCATTCAGAATGGCAACAAAACAGCTTTTTTTTTTCACATAAGCTTCATCCGAGACAATCGAAGTTGGAAAAACAACCGCCCCTGTGTGTAACTAAGTTGTGCAGGGCACCAACAGGAACCTGCTTTAGATTTCCATGCCAATTTGCAACCCCCATACTGTACCAGGCAAGGCTTATGGCCATTGGAAATGCCATGGGGCTGGGCCTGGTGGTCACACCTGTAATCCCAGGGAGGCTGAGGAAGTTCAAGGCCAGCCTCAGCAACTCAGCAAGACCCTGTCTCAAAATTTAAAAATAAAAATAAAAAAGGCTGGGGTTGTGGCTCAATGGTTAAGTACCCCTGAGTTCCATCCCCAGAACCAAAAAAAAGTAAGTAAGTAAAAGCCACCAGGACAGGGTTATCTAAAGACACCTTCGGTAGTGTGTTGACCATACAGAAAAGGAAACTGTACGGTTTACAAACGAATCTCACACCCTGTGCATTTCCAATTTTTTTCTTTAAAAGCAGAGAGCTGCATGCAAGGGGTTGAAATGCTTCATCGACAAGAAAAACACCTGCACTGGAGCCGATTTATTCCTCTTCCTCTTCGCCTTCCTCCCCTTCCTTCTTCTTTCTTGCCTTCTCCAGTCTTGACAACTCCCTTCTCTGCTGCATCGGCCTTCCCCCGGGCTCGGGAGGCAGCGACATCCTCTTCCTACTTTGCCTGGGACTGACGGCTTTCTTTTCGGAAGGCTGCCTGTCACCGCAGCCCTGTGGTTCCACCTCTCTCCCTGGTCCTCTGCAACAGCACCAATGGAGAGCCCGGGTGCTCTCCTTTGATTTGGGGGCGATCCTCAGAACAGAGCGGGAAGAAGACCCTGGAGCCCTCCTGGGTGCACTGGGATCCTTGAACTTCTTTTCCGTTTCCCCCGTAGGAGGAATAGAGGTTCTCGTTCTCTTGCATCGCGGGTCTCGTCCGCCTCTGCTGCGTCTCCAAATCCCCGCTCCTGCTAGCGCTCGTGGTCCTCCACCTCTCTGGGCACTCGGACAACTCGGAGAAGTTGGCTGAAGCATCCGGGTGCTTCTGGGGCTTCTCCCAGCAAGTTTGCACAGATCCTCCAAAAATGCACCCGTCTCAGGACCTCATTTGCCCACGGTTAGTCGTCGTTCCTCATTGACGCAGAGTGGCCATCACCCAGTGCCCACCCGGCTCTCAGGCGCCAGCTCAGCGAACAGAAAGGGCTGGGACAGCAGGGGACGGGCAGCTCCTCAGCCTCCGCTCTGTCTCCAGATATTTGGAATATAGTTCAAAATTATTTGAGCTGCGTATTTGGATGATCTTTTACGACCACTAAACACTTTATACAGAGAGATTCTCTTTGGTAACCACTAACTCATTACTGTCAATGGAAGCAAATCTGTGAACGTCTTGATACTAAAACCATTATTAGTGGTTTTGCTCAGATCAAGGCAAGAAAAAGAAATTTTATGGAATATATAATTTATGAATTTTGTGTATCATTTTCTACTTATCCAAACATTGCCAGTTTGCCAGCAGAATACCCAGAATGTGTCCAATAATAACTTCATTGGGTGATCTTTGGTATTGTGACCATTTTCAGTTATACTGAACCCTGGCTATATGTGCCTTTTTTAAATTTTGTCATTGCAAAGGTTTATGCGCCTTGGAAAGAGGCTGTAACATATGTTGGCTTGTGTTTAACAACACGCAGTAGGTGAGCCTCTCCTTACACTCTTGAAACCAAACCCTGCAAATTCTAGATGAGAACGAACTCGTGGGGACCTGCAGCAGAGCCCTGCAGGCAGGGGAAGTCCTAGCCCAGGGCACATTTCCATAACTGTTTAGATTATATGTTGATGGAAGGGCCGTGGCAATAATGTTGCAAAGGTATTATAGGAAGCAGCCCGAGACACTTGTCTGCTGGTTTTATTTAGCACCTGTTTATTGATCATTTACTATGTACCAGGTACAGTTTTTAGAATCTGGGGATACAACAGAGGAAGGAAAAACAGCTCCTGCCCGCAGCAGAAGTATTTGAGTTGGGAAGGCAAAAATCAAGACAAATGGGTGGAATGCGTGTTACGTCAGGGAGTGAAAACATGTTTAGAAAGAAAAATAAAACAGAGGGGAAGAGGAAGAGTTAGTGGGAATGAGTTTTAGATAAGATACACAGGAGCTGGGCATGGTGGCACACGCCTGTCATTCTAGGGGCTCCGGAGGCTGAGGCGGGAGGATCAGGAGTTCAAAGCCAGCCTCAGCAATAGTGAGGTGCTAAGCAACTCAGCGAGACCCTGTCTCTAAATAAATGCAAAAATAGGGCTGGGGATGTGGCTCAGTGGTTAAGTGCCCCTGAGTTCAGTCCCTGGTACCAAAAAAAAAAAAAAAAAAAAAAAAAAAAAATACACAAAGGCATCACACGGATAAGATGGCTTTGGCGTAAAGTCCAGGAGGAAGTGAAGGAGGGAGCCGCAGGAGACCTGGGGGTGGAGAGATCCCGAGGCAGAGGATGTAGTAAGTGCGGCATTCCCCAGGGAGCACCGCACCTGAGACACCCAGGAATGCCGGGGAATCCAGGTGGCTGGAGCAGTACGCACCAGGGAAGAATGACAGGTGACAAGCCAGGTGTTAACTGTGACGGGCCAAGAACAGACTCCACGGGGTCACCAGGGGTAGAACAAACTCTGCGTTCGCCGAGGGAGAGGAGGACACCCAAGAGTCTCCCGCAGCGACGCTATCTGGTCCACGGTTGTTCACATCTCTAGCGACGTGGGCAGAGATTAGAGGGCGGGGCGGGGGGGGGAGGGGAGGGCGGACCACTCAGGAGGCCACTGGATGATCCAGGCAGGGGCCCATGGCTGCCCAACCGGGTGGTCAGGGGAGGCGGTGGGAAGCGGTCGGATCCCCGTCTCTTCTGAAGGTCTCTTACCTCACACCATGCACAAAATCCAACTCAGCAGAAGGCTTGCAGGCTTAAGTAAGCTGAACTATTAAAACTCCCAGGAGAAAACACAGAAGCCAATCCCCATGACCTTGAGCTAGGCAAAGTCTAAATCCAGACTCTAAAAGAAAATCCGACCTCTAGGGCACAAGGGAGAAAAGAAGACATTGATATATGGGACTTCATCAAAATTGAGACATTGAACTTCATCGAAATTGAAACCCTTCATGCAAATGACCAGTGACACCATTAACATGGCAAAAGGCAACTGGAGTGGGAGAAAATGGTTCAGATCCATCTTCTAGGGGACGTGTGTCCACAGTGTGTAAGAACACTCACAACTCAATACGAAAAAGACAAGTGACCCAATGACAAAATGGGCTAAATACTTGAACAGATCTTTCTCCAGAGAGGATGCAGTCATTACACAAAAAGATGCTCATGTCATTAGCCACCAGGGAAATGCAAATCAGAACAAAATAAGATGCCCTCACACCAAGTAGGAGTGAGTGGAGCCCACGGGAGAGTCAACTAATACAGTCACTTTGAAAACAACCTGGCTGTTCCATTCTGAGGCATCTAACCCCACAAAATCAAACATGTCCACGCAGAAACTCATGCACTGGTGTTGATAGCAGCATTATTTGTAAGAGCCAAAAGGTGGAAGCAATATCCCAATATTCACCGACAGATGAATGAATAGATCAAGTTTGGGTATCTCTGTACAGTGGAAAATTATTCACCAGTGAAAAAGAACAAAGACTGATACGGGCTCCAACACAGATAGACTTTGAAGTTATTATGTTAAACAAAAGAAACCAGTCTCGAAAGACTACATTTTATATGCCACCATTTAAATGAAATATGCAGAACAGAAAGAGACACGGGGTAAATTTTAATCATATTTTGATATCCACAGAGGGTTGGATCCAGGACCCCCATAGACACCAAAATGCAAGTTCTTGACATAAAATGTTGTAATACTGCATAGAAACCTACACATATCCTCTACCATATACCATTGGGGGTGGGGGGGGGAGACTGGGAAACTGAGTCACATCCCCAGCCCATTTTATTTTTCACTTTGAGACAGTCTTGCTAAGTTGCGGAGGACAGTCTCAAACTTGCGATCCTCCTGCCTCAGCCTCCGGAGTTGCCAGGATGACAGGTGGGCACCACCAGGCAGGGCCTCCCTTGTTCTTTAAATCGG
This sequence comes from Sciurus carolinensis, assembly GCF_902686445.1. NCBI lineage: Eukaryota > Metazoa > Chordata > Mammalia > Rodentia > Sciuridae > Sciurus > Sciurus carolinensis. The sequence goes on along the minus strand of NC_062230.1, from coordinate 28,335,617 downwards.
CTCTAGACTGTTCTCCAGCCAGTGCAACACCAATGCTGTTACACTGTGTTGTTCAGGGACTAATGACAAGAAGAGCCTCTGCACGGGTTCAGCACAGATGCGTCACTTCCTCCTATTATTCTGACCCCCGTTGGTTGCAGGGGCAGCTGCAGCATCCGCAGGTCCGAGGGGCTGGGGGCCTGAGCCGAAATGAGAGTGACGTCGAGCAGATTCCGGGTTTCTGTCGGGGGGTGATGACAACGTACTGAAGCCACCTGTCTTGGGGGTCGCACGACTCTGTGACTCTACTAGGAACCCCCGGGTTGCACCCCTTAAGTGGATCAATTGCCTGGAGGTGAATTACTTCTCAAAGCTGTAAAATCCATCAGAAATAAGCATCAGTAGGAGAATCAGGCCCATCAGATGGTTTTGCTCGCTGGTGGGCTGGCGCCTCCCGACTCCAGCCTTGGTATGGCTCCCTGCCCCCGACACGGCAACCCTGGAAAGGACGGGAAACGCCCCTGCGACCCCCACTAGCACCGAAGGTCCGAGGAAGCTGCCGCGGGCGCATGCGCTCTGAGCCCGCGGAGCCCTGCCGTCCGGGCCAGGCGGGCCCTTCGCGGACACTCCTTGCTGAAGTCCCAGGCGGCCGCTCCAGCGCCCGGGTTAGCTCCCTCCTGTTTGTTCTGATCCCCATCATAAGGCCAGCGGGTCCGCTTCCACCTCCCCGGCCCCAAAGCTGGTCACTCTTAATTCCCTCAAATCTCCCCGCGTGCGTCTTAACGGGGCCACATGCTTGGATCTGCTGGGAGTGGCGGCTTAGCCGCGGAAGCTCCTCACCCGCGGATGAATAATCGCAGATAAAAACTACTTTCAAATATGATTAGGCGCAGAGGCCGGAGGGGACAGCGCTCGCAGAAGCAGGGGACCGGCTTCCCAGTCCAGAGCAGGAGCCTAAGGCGGCGGGAGGAGGGAGCAGCCAGGCCTCGCATCCTCGCCCTCCCGGACCGCAGGCCACCGTCTCCCCTCCCGCTGAGCTTGGTGCTAGGCATTCTCCTGCAGGTGGTTGTTTTCCTCGGGAACAAGAGAATGCTCCCCACGGTGACACTTTATCTTCTTGACCCAGGCTGCCTGTCACTAATGCACTTGAGGAAACCGCTGCGGGTTTTGTTTGTCCAGCTTTTTTCTAACTGGTCTTAATGCGTTTCTTTCCTGATGGATGTGGGGTTGGCTTATGTCCCTGCCATAGTCTAGCCCCACCACAGGAGCTAAAACCCAGGAGAGAATTACCTACCAGCAGCTTATTAAAGTTCGCAGCAACCATAGGAGCTCGGGACTCGGATTAGCCCGTTTTGCAGATGAGGAAAGGCGAGCACAGAGAGGGTTTGGAACTGCCCAATGTCACACAGCTAGCGAGTAGCCAAGCCGGGATTGGAACCCAGACCTCCTAGCTCAAGACTGCATTACCCTAACCACCAAGCAGAATGATCTCTCCGTGACAGGGGTCAAGGAACAGTCTCTACATGCCAGGCTCTGCACTAAGCAATTTCCCTGCATTGACACATTCAGTTCCCTCAGAAAGCTGAGAAGATAGGTGTATGTATTACCCCCATTCCACAGATGTGGAGACTGAGGCTCCCATGGAAGCTCAGGGCAATGCACAGCATGTCTTCAGCACCTACCTGTTAGAAAGTAGAAAACATGCCTCCTCATCCGCACTAGGAGGCTCCAGGGAGTCCTCCAGATGCTTATTATAACTAACCCATTTTTAAGAAGATTAGGTGTGGGGGGTTCTGATTCTGGCTCTGCTCCTTGTAGCTGGGTGACTTTGGGCAAGTCGCTTAACTTCTCTGGGCCTCCCTTTGCTCTGTCACAGAACTGGGATAACCATAGTGCTACTCCCAAGAGCTGGAGAGAGGACTCAACGGGATGAGGCAGGTAGGGTGCCCAGCTGGCGGAACTGTGAGCACTTCCTGTCGCCCAGGACCACGCTGGAGACTTGCTGGCTGCTTCCGTTACTGCCTGGTGCTACTATTCAAATCCTACTGCGGGCCAAAAGGAGTTTTAAGAAGAGGAAAAAGTACAAGAGAAAATAAGGAACTAGGTTCTTGAAATTCTCAGCTGGCTTCCAGGGGACCCGTTCTCCTGGTTTTCGGACCTGAGCGGCTCCCTCCTGTCTCCTCTTTCCTCAGTCTCAGGCCTCCTTCCCCATCTAAGGGATCTCAGCCCCTCTGGTGATTTAAGCTGCTACAGGCCACTGACTCGAGGGCCTCCAGGCCACACATCCTCCAGCCGCCTCCTCTAATCATGTGACTTTGTTCCCCAAATGAAAGATGATGCTAACCAGGAAGTCCATTTTCAAATTTCTGAATAGACGTTCATGTCGATGGATCACAGAATCCGACGGATGAAAACGGTGTGCGACTTTCTACCTAAAGACGTCCCCAGATCAGGAAGGATGAACAAGCCCCCGCTGGCAGACCCGCTTCCCAACCGCCCGCGTCTGCTCTGCAGGTGGAGCTGCCCAGCCCACGTGCTGGGCTGAGTCCTGGGGAGCGGGGTGGCTATAACCACCATTCCACTGCAGATTTAGGGTCCTCCTACCAGGGACAGGCCGTTGGGTGGGTTTCATCTTCCCTCTGTCCCCCATCTCTGGCCCGGGGAACCTGGCTGGCTCCCAACACTCAGTTCTTTTCCATTCCGTTTCCCCTTCCTCCTTCTTTACTAATGCAAACTTTTGAAGAAGATATTGCTTTGGGAAAGTTAATAACAGCTGTAAAGATCTCTATTAACCATCCTTTATCGGTGAGATAAAGACCAGCTGTTTCACTAATTGCCCTTAACTGCTTGGCCTTGATTATTAATGAATACCCTTGCCTTGAGTTCAAACAGCTTAATTAGCTAAAGTTAAGTGTTCCCAATAAATTTACCAACCTATGATAAGCTTTTCTTTAATAGGAAACTCGCAGTCTTTAATTAAATAGAATAATTTACAACTCCACGTCTATTATAAGTAATGGTTGCCCAGTTACCCTGTTACCTAATTAGGTGCTATTGAAATTCCTCCAGAGCCGGGCCGAGGGCAGAGCTGAACAGGCCCTTGGACAAACCAATTTGTGAGCAGCCGGCAGTGGTGGGGTTGTGGACACCACAGGGCTGTGGTGTCGGGTCTGAATCTCCTCTCTGTCATTCAGAAGGAGACTTGCCCCATCTGCAAGATGAGGACCTAACTACTCCCTGCAGAGCCTCTGGTGAGTAGACTGGAAAGCAGTTGCAATCACTTAAATCAAAAAGAAAAGTTAACATCTTCTTTGAGCACCCCAGAGTCACATCATTTTTCCTTCCAGGAATAATTTAGGGAGGAAGGTCCTGGGGATTGAACCCAGGGGTGCTCTACCACTGAGCCACATCCCCAGCCTTTTTTTTTTTTAAATTATTTATTTATTTTATTTTTTATTATTATTATTTTTGTGTGTGGTGCTGGGGATTTGAACCCAGGGCCTTGTGCTTGTAAGGCAAGCACCCTCCAACTGAGCTGTATCCCTAGCCCCCTATTTATTTATTTTTATTTTTTTACAGACTGCATTTTGATTCATTGTACACAAATGGGGTACATCATTTCATTTCTCTGGTTGTGCACGATGTAGGTTCATACCAATCATGTAATCATACATGTACATAGGGTCATGATGTCTGTCTCATTCCACCATTTTTCATACCCCCCTCCCTCTCATTTCCTTCTACATAATCAAAAGTTCCCCCATTCTTCTCTCACTCCCCACCCCCACCCCCATTATATATCATTCTCCACTTATCAGGGAAAACATTCGGCCTTTGATTTTTTGGGCTTGGCTTATTTCACTTAGCATGATATTCTCCAATTCCATCCATTTATTTGCAAATGCCTTAATATTATTCTTCTTTATGGCTGAATAATATTCCATTGTGTATATATACCACAGTGTCTTTATCTATTCATTTGTTGAAGGGCATCTAGGTTGGTTCCACAATCTAGCTATTGTGAACTAAGCTGCTATAAAGATTGATGTGACTGTGTTACTGTAGTATGCTGATTTTAAGTCCTTTAGGTATAAACCCAGGAGTGAGATACCCAGCCTTTTTTTTATTTTGAGACAGGGTCACACTAAGTTTTTTGAGGCTGGCCTTGAATGTGTGCTTCTCCTGCCTCAGCCTCCTGAGTTGCTAGGATTACAGGTGTGTGTCACCACGCCCAGCTTTATTAAGAAATATAGCTTTTTATTGACATAAAACAATTACACTTATCCATGGGATACAGCATGAGAGTTCAATTCATGTATGCGAGGTGTAATGATCAAATCAGGACAGTTAGTCTTTTCATCTTCTTAAATATTTATCATTTCTTTGGATTGGGAAACTTGGAACTCCTCTCTTCTGGTTCCTTATAGCATATATAGCAAATTGGTGTAAACTATAGTCACTCTGCTGAGCTATGGAACATTAGAAACTGTCCCTCCTATATTACTGCTGAGGGTCACATCTTTAGAGGGAAAAGTTATCCCAAGTGGAGATAAGTCTGCAGAGCATTCACATCACCAAGCTGCTCCCTCGTGGCAGAGTGCTCTTCGAGACTGTCTGGGTCGTGGAAAGCAGAGTGGGAAATGTCACAGACCAGAGATGACCAAGGATTGATGACAACTATATTAGTCAGGGTTCTGTAGAGGAGCAGAATCAACAGGAAGCATGATTATAAAGGGGAACTTATTAGATTGGCTCACACGACCAGAAGCTGGAGAGTCCACATGGCCGTCTGCAGCTGGAGAGCTGGAGGAACCAGCAGCTGTTCAGTCCAAGACGCAGAAGCCCCAGAACAAGGAGGATCAGCAGTGCTACCCTAGCCCGAGACCAAGGCTTCTGGAAACTCCCTGGAGAATCACTGGCAGAGTTTGCTTTGGAAGAGTGAAGAAGCAAGAGTCCCATGTCCTCAGAGAACATGTTCAAGAAGAGCGGAGCTGCATCTCATCTGCTTCCTTGTTCTTCCAGCTTCTATTCTATCCTATTGGGCGGGGCTGCCCAGGCTTAGGGAGGGGCTCCACTTCAATTGGCTCTCCCACATGCCAATCATCCCTAGACACGCCCTCATGACGCACCCAGAGCCTCTTAATCATGGGCAACTCTTAATCCAATCAAGTTGACAATTCAAATTAAGCATTACAACATCTAATTGCAATGTGGGATGCTGGACTGGATCACAGAACAGAAAGAGTCCAGGAGTGCACATCTGTAATCCCAGTGACTCCAGAGGTTGAGGCAGGAGGATAGCAAGTTCAAGGTCAGCCTGGGCAACTTACACTCTGTCTCAAGATAAAAAATAAAAAGGGCTGGGGGTGTTGCTCCATGGTAGAGAGCCCCTGGGTTCATCCTCCAACGGTGGTTAGCAGAAGCCAGGAAGCCTGGAAGGAAGGAAAATGGGAGGAAGGGGGGTCCCGGGCTGCTGAGTTACAGCCAGACAGGACTGGGCCATTCTGGCGTTCCCCTGCACTCCAGGGTCACTGTGGAGATCAACAACGTACCACCTATTTCAAAACTGCTAGAAGAAGAAGTTTTGAACACTGTCACCCTAAATGATTGATGTTTGAGGAGACAGATGTGTTTGTAAACATGACACCATGCATACACATGGAGACATCACGCCGTACCCATAAACGCATATGATTTTTATGTATATCAGCTTAAAACTTAATTCACTGATTGATTTTAAAAGAAGGCACAGAGAATTCCATGTAACCACGGAGACAGAGACCAGAGCAAGCGAGCCCCAAGCCAAGGATGGTGGTAGCCACCAGAAGCCAAGCAGAGGCGAGGAGGATACGCCCATCAACGCTCAGAGGAGCCTGGCCCCGCGAACGCCCTGGTTTCAGGCTGTGGCTCGGAACCGTGAGGGCTAAGTCTCCAGTGTCGTGAACCACCAGCCTGCGGTACCTCCCGACAGCATCTCTGGTCTGGTGTCCACAACCCCCTGTGGCCCGGCAACGTCTATTCCATCATGACCAAGAGAATCCCAGTGCATGGGGGCCTGAGAGAGTGCACAGCCCCCCTGTGACGGACCTACAACGCTGTTGGAAAGGGGGTGTGAGGGAAATTCCCAAGAGAGGAGCCATTGGGCCGTGGGGGCAAGCAGGCCATACTTTGAATTTCATCGCAGTTAAAACTGCGCATTTAATCCAGGCAGAGTGACTTCGATAGCTCATCGGGAAGAATTTCAGCTATTAATTAGGCTGGTTATTATTATCCCTGCCAAAGAGATGAAACCTCATTAGAACTAGAACAATAAAACTCTGCTCAGAATCACAGGCTATTAGGAGCATCATTTCCACATCACCCCAAATCCCACCAGCGCATATTTTGGCAGCGCCTCCAACGTGGTTATGGTTTAGATGTGAGGTGTCCCCCGAAAGCTCATGTGTGGGACAGGGCAAGAAATTTCAGAGGTGAGATTGTTGGGTTGTGAGAGCCTTTATCGGGTCTGCGGATCGTCCACTTGAGTGGATTAACTGGGTGTGGCTGGAGGAGGTGGGTTGATGGGGGTGTGCCTTTGGGGTTCATATTGGTGAGTGGAGTTCTCTTCCGCACCCGTTTCCTGGCTGCGCGAGCCGAGCAGCTCTCTCCCACCATGATTCCCTGCGTGGACTGAGACCTCAGAAACCAGAGCCCCAGATGCACTTGCCTCACTGTACTGTTGTCATTAGGTCTTTCCCTCCCAGCTGCGAAAAAGCCGACTAAAAGGAGCACTTTCAAGAAAGCCTTCACATCATCTCAGGAAATCCTCCCGCAAACCCCGCGGACCAAAATCAGATAGGGATTTGGAGCCCATTTCTATGACCGAGTGATGGAGGCTGGTGATTCTTTTTCTCCTTCTGTTTTGCCCGAATCCCCAACCCTCTCTCCCACCGCATCACACCACCTGTTCCTCTCTCTGGTCACCCTGCTTGGCAACCCACAATTGACTCATCCAATTTGTTTCTGTGCCCATATGATCACATGCAAATGTGTGTGTCCACACAGGCGACCAGTACAGACCTTTGTCCTGTCCGCACGCCCTCCCGGCTCCCTTCCCTCCTTCCGCAACATGCCATGGAAATCTCCAAGGCATCTGAACTGCGCTAACTGGTGACTTTTTAATGGCTGTGGAAAATTCCGTGGTGTGGATGTCCCTTAATCTATTCCATCGTTAATGAGCATCCACTCACTTCCCCTCCCGCTACAGCGAATTATTCTGCAACAAGCATCCTTACTACAAATGTCCTCACCCACGATGGGTTTTATTTCTAGGAGACGGAGCCCCAGGAGTGAGGTTGCCGGGTCAAAGGGCAGATGCACTTCTATGCATTTCTTTTTTAACTGTTTTTTAAAAAAAAGAAAGAAAAAGAAAGCAAGCAGAACAGGATTGCGGTTGCCTCTCCAAGGACAGAGGAGGAGGAACAGACGTAGGAGGAACTTGCAAGTGGCTTCAACCATCTCCATGATGATGTGGCCCCTGGGTGGCAGGTGGGTTCGTTTCCATCCTCTGTAATTTACAGGTATGTTGTCACCTGTGTTATTGGGCATGGATCCAATATTACACAATAATTTTTAAATAACCTGCATATTTTAGTTTTAATTAATGTGGTCAAAACAACTGAAATGATTCTCGTCTTTGCCAACAATACAGCAGAGGGACCGTTTCTCAGCCTCTCCAAGAATTAAGTGTGATTGGTCATTTTTCATTTTGTTCCCAGCCTGAGATATTGCTCACTGTTACTTTAATTTTCATTTCTTCAATACTGGTGAGTTTTTGCATCTTTTATGTATTCATCATCCGTTTGAATGGATATCAACAGAATTTTAAATGATCTACAAATTCCTTTGTTTTTTTCATACTGGAGATCAAACTCAGGGATGCTTTATCACTGAGCTACACCCCCAGCCTTTTCTGTTTTTTGCTTTTTTTTTTTTGTTTCTTGAGACAGGGTGTCACTAAGTTGCGGAGGCTGTTCTCAGACTAGCGATCCTCCTGCCTCAGCCTCCCAAGTTGCTGGAATCACAGGTGTGCACCAGTACCCCTGGCTACAGATGCTTTCTTAAAAGAAGTACAAGGGAGGAGACTGATTCTCGACCCTTTTCATCACCCTCTGAAAGATAAAGCTCAGGGTTTTTAAATGCTACTAATGGGGAAAGGAAGGAAGGAAGGAAGGAAGGGAGGGAGGGAGGAAGGAAGGAAGGAAGGAAGGAAGGAAGGAAGGAAGGAAGGAAGGAGGGAGGGAGGGAGGGAGGGGGGAGGGAGGGAGGGAGGGAGGGAAGGAAGGAAGGAAGAAAATTAATCAACATGAATTGGTTGTGTTTCATCTGAAGTTCAAGATGCCATGATAATATGAGCTACCTCAGGGAAATTCTCAGATGGGACCCAAATGTGTCTTTCTCGTGGGAACTTCTGAGACTAACAGATCATGGACCCTGCCACCGTAAGCCTGTCCTTTCCTGGATGAGGGGGCTGCATGGCCTTGTGGGAAAGCAGGAACCTTCTCCAGCCAGCCTGGCGGGTCACCTCCACCTTGTCCCCATGTCAGTACCAGCTTAAGATCAGGTTGGAGCATCAGCAAAATTGGAATCAAGCTCAGCTTATCACCCTGTTCCTTCCTGTCCTCACCGAAGACATCTCTCCAGGAAAATATCTAGAGAACAGATTTGTTTTTGATAGCTATGTGACATTGCACAGTAGAGATGTGACAAATTTTATCCAGGTATTTGTTATTGATGGACATTCGAGCTACTTCCATTTTTTTTTTTTTTTTGCATTATACAAAGACTGTTGCAATAATTTTTTTGCACATGCATCTTTTATAATTCCAGCGTAGATTTCTACCCCCTCCAACTATATAGATTTAATCTTTTCACCATCTCCTCTTCCATACCAGATGTTATTGACTGGTTTTGTCTTTGGTTGGTTGCGTTTTGTTTCATTTTATTGTTTTTGCATGTGTTTAGGGATTTTTTTTATGGTTAAAACCTACGGGTTTAAGAATAAAACTAATTTCGTTTAGCATTAGCTTCTTTAACTACATTTCACAACCTCTTGTGATTTTATAGCTAAAATTTAATTTTATAGTTTTCCATTCAATTAAATCAATTAATTTATTTGGTTTTTTGCTCCTGGAATTTGAATTTATTACAAAGTCAGAATTTAATTTTTATAATTTCCAATTCCCTTTGAAGCATTGATTTCTTGTTGTTAGTTATAGGTACATGCCGCTGCCTGAGATTAACATGGAGCATTATAGGAGAATTATGACTTATCTAAATAAGTTCAATTAATAAAATGTGAATTCCAAAAAGTAAGTGTTAAAGCATCTCTGGGATTCAGAGATGGGAGACCTCATTTCTTGCAGAAAGCTAGAAAGCCAGTTTGAAGAACTTGACTTTGAGTAAAGCTTTGAGGCACTGGTCCAATTTTGACATAGGGAAATGGATGGAAAGAAAAGACAGAGGACAGGAAGCAACAATGTATCTTTCTCTGACATTGTGATTTCTAATAAGAAATAGGTATTTTAGTCTTTATCCCCAGTTCCTACCAGGGAGCTCCTAAGACCCCTATAATTTCCTGAGCAATCTTGGTGCAAGGAGAATCTTTTGTTCAAATATTTGATCTTTGAGTCTGGCTCCTGCTACACGGTTCCTAATCCCTTGAATTTCCAGGTGATAGAAGCATCTTTTGTTCTAGTGAGGTGACTCTTGGTGGACCCCTGCATGGGAGCTGGTCATCAGAAAACCAAGCCATGATCAGAAACTTGGAACGTTCAAACTTACCTCCCACCCTCCAGGCAGGGAGAGGGACTGCAGGCTGAATTAATAATCAATCTTTCTGATATGATGAACCTTCCATATAAATCCCTGAACTGTGATTAATGGAGCTTCCGGGTACTGCACATGCGGTAGATGGCTCTGGCAGAGGCCAGGGATCTCCACGCCCCTTCCGCACACCTTGCCCGGTGCGTGTCTTCATCTGGGTACCTGGCCATATCCTTGTAATGTCCTTTATAATAAACTGGTAAGTACAGCGCTCTCCTGAGTCCTGGGGTCTCTCTAGCCAGTGAGTGATTGAACCAGGAAGGAGTCTCAGGAACCCTTAATGCGTAGCCAGCGAGTCAGAAGTTCCAGAGACCCAGACTCACAACTAGCATCTGAATTAGGCTAGTCTTGTGGAACTGAGTCCTTAATTTGTACAGTCTGATTCTAACCCCAGGTGGTGTTAGTTCAGAACTGAACTAAATTGTAGGCTACCCAGTTGGAATCTGCCAGAAAATTGATTGATGTGTGGGGAAAGTGCCATACATCTGGCCACAGACATGTGTTGTGTTGAGTTTGAGTAATAGGAAAAGAAAAAACAGTCCATTTGTTTAGGGGTTTTTGTTTGTTTGTTTGTTTGTTTTTCCTATTATACATTCTCCTTTTCAAATCCCTGGCCAGCAATAAAAACAAGTAACCCCAGTTGCAGTTATTCATTGATCGTCGTTGACGGCTGTTGAGATACTGTGTGACGGTCAGACTCAATGATCACGTTACAAATGCCTTTGTCCTAAGGTATCAGTCAATTCCTGACGTCAGGATGCCAAAATAAGTTGAGTCGCTTTCTGGATCAAATTATATGACAGCATTGTAGGGAAATAAACTTACCGACCACATTAAGAGCATCAAGGAGAAAGCCTATCCATGTCCCAGTGAGCTTCATTCATTCAACAACTAATGGATATTTGAGGTACAAGAAATAATAGGGTAGGAAAGGCAACAGGGCCACCACCCACCCCGGGTTTGCAGCCTAATAGGGAACATGGGAAAGTTGTGGAGCAATAAAAAGAAAGTTTGTTGAACTGGGGTTGTGGCTCAGTGGTAGAGCGCTTGCCTCTTATGCGTGGGGTACTGGGTTCGATCCTCAGCACCACATAAATAAATAAAATAAAGACATGGTGTCCATCTACAATTAAAATAAAATAAAACAATAAATAAATAAAAAAGAAGTTTGTCACCCACATGCCAGGCTTCCTCTCTAGGACCCAAGCCTCCTTGGAGAGAGGGTGGTGTCAAGGGCCAGAGCAGGGACAGATCACCTGGCTCCTCTTATACGGTAAAAGGTGAAGTGCTCAGGAAATAGGGGCATGTCAAAGGGACGCAGGCGCTGATCTGGGAAAGTTCCAGAATGGACAAATAAATAATGTAGAATTGGATCGTGCAGAGCAGTATGGGATCAGACTGAAGGTATGAAATAAATGGTGGATTTAATAAATAAGTACATGGGGAGAGGGATAAAGATTGCCCACAGACTAATTCTGAATAACGTCTGTCGCCCCCTCCGCTGCCAGGCCCACTCCCTTTGAGCGTGGGCTGGACGGAGCAGCTGGCCTCTCACAGACGGGGAGGACAGCCGGTAGGGAGAGGGAGGACGGTCACTTTGCAGCGGGGAGGCCTGGATCCAAGTCAGCCGTGCTGTGATGAGCGGTCTCGTCCTGGGCGTCACTCCTCCCAGAAGGCCGCGACCCCACTTCTGTAATGACAGGAAAACCTCCTACCGACCCCCAGCGGAGGGGCGTTCCACACCGCGCCTGCGCCGTCCTCCCGGCGATTGCCAACCTCGTGGGAAACGAGGGAGGACAGAGCTACCGTCCCAGACCAGAGGGCCCAAGAGGACCCCAGCACTAAACGCTATTGTTTTCCTGGGTGGGATCCTGGAACCGGCAAGGATGTTGGTGACAAAACCTAGGAAATCCTCCAAAAGCCTGGATTTTAACTGTAAGAACATACAGGGGCCGGGGAGCAGCTCAGCGGTGGAGCGATGCCTAGCTGTGCGAGGCCCTGGGTTCCCCTGAAAGAGATTTTAAAAAAAAAAAAAAAAAAAAAAAAAAAAAATAGAAATAAAGTTAGAGAAGCACTTACTATTGAAATTATGCGATGCGATGAGAGTCCACACCAGAAACCACTGATTTAAACACAAAGACGGCCAAGCGGAATAAAAATCTGAACATCATTTTTTAAATTAAAAACCCTGAGGTGTCTACATCTGGAACCAGAGCAGCACCATTATCACAGTGAACTGACTTCTTTTACCATCATTATGATGATTATGATTTTCTCTTTATCATATTTAAGTGATTTTTTTAGTTCTAATTTGCTGTTGGTGACAGTGGAATGCATTCATACACTTCGGTAGCTCGTACATAAATGGAGTGTCATCTCTCGTTTTTCTGATTGTGCGTATTGCAGGAGCACATCAGTCATGCAATCATCATGTCCCTTTGACTCCACTATCATTCCTTCCCCAACCCCTCCCCCCCCTTCACTCCCCTCTATTTAATATAAAGTAACTCTATTCCCCCATTATAGTGAATCAGCTTCTGCATGTCAGAGAAAACATTCAGCCTTTGGTTTTTCGGGTTTGGCTTGTTTCATTTAGCATGATATTCTCTTAACTCCTTCCATTTACCAACAAATACCATGATTTCATTCTTCTTTAAAGCTGAGTAATATTCCAGTGTGTGTGTGTGTGTGTGTGTGTGTGTGTGTGTGTACACATTTTCTTTATCCATTCATCTGTTGAAGGGCATCTAGTTGGTTCCATAGTTTAGCCATGGTGATAATCCAAAAATGACCTTTGTTCTACATTAGTTAAAACAAAGAAAAACCCCTTCCTTTCCCCACCACCTGTCTCCAACTGATCCCTCTCCAGACAAACAGTTTATGCTGTTTTCTACAATCTCTCCATCTATGCAAGAAATATAGAAAATACACATAGGAATGTTTCCTCTTTTCCCTGGTTTGAACTACCAAAATGTTATCTTTGCTCATTATTCTGCAACTTGCTTCTTTCTTGCAAAAATATATCACACTGTGACGTCATAAATATCTTCCTAGAACAACATATATACGTCCACCTTGTTCTTTCCTTATATTGGCTTCACCAGGATTAAACCTATATGGAATAAAATGTGCTCATTTCAGTGCGCGCTTATCCGGTATGCACAGGGTCATAACCTGGACAGCCCCAGCACAGAAATGACCCTTTGTTAAAGCAAGGTCACCAGTCCTCAGTCTCACCAAATCCCGGGCTCCTCCCTGGGGATGGGAGGAAGGGAGGCTGGAAATGGTAGAGAAGCCAGGGAGTCATTGAAGCAAGTGGGTGAGGTGTGGTTTGAGTGGGTGCCCAAGGATTCGTGTGCGGGGTCCTCAGAGTGGTGATGTTGAAAGGTAGTAGGCCTCTGGTAAAACGGGGCCCGCTGGGAGCTGGTTACGTCAGTGGAGGTGTTACCCCTGGGAGGGATTATCTCTAATGTCACTAAGTGAGTTAGTTCCCATGGGAATGGGTTGAAATTTTTTTTTTTAAAGCAAGGGACCTGGGGCATAGCTCAGCGGTACAGTGCTTATCTAGCATGGCAAGAACCTGAGTCCGATCCCCAGCATCAGGGGCTGGGTGAAGGCAGCAAGACTGGCCTCTGAGTCTCTCTGGCTTCCTGTCTCGTCACTTGATCTCTTCTACCTGGGCTCCCGCCATCACGATGCTGTCCGCCACAAGGCCCTCACCGGAGGCTAAATGATAGAGCCCACCTGATCTTGGACTTTCAGCCTCCCAGACTGGGAGCTAAATAAACCTCTCTTCTTCATGAAGTACCCAACCTCAGGGATTTTGTTGTAACAACAGGCACTGGGCTAAGGCAGCAAGACTTGCTCCTCACCTCTCATGTGCACAATTCGAGGCAATGCTGATCCCTGGAATAAGTCTCCATGTTTGAGGAACTACAGGGCCGTGGGTTTGTGAGCCACACTGCCCCTCCATTTGGATTTATCGAATTGCCTCCCATTGGGTTATATTTTTGGCAAGACACCACCCAGGTGTTGCTGTGATGTTCTCAAAGTCCCACAAAGAAGCACATGACGCCCAGGGTCACCGCTCCCTTAAGATGGCATCTGCTCCTCTCTCCACTCCAAAGTGCCTTGCTGAGGGTCAATAAATGGTCAGTGGGGAAATGTTTTGAAACTGGTTCCGTACTCCTCACAACAATATTCTGTCTAGAGTTGTTAGCCTGTGTCGATGATTTTTGCACATGGCGAGTACTTCCATGGTAGTTGGGAAAATGTGAGCTTCTCCTACCATTCTGTCTGCTTTCGGCAGGGGGTGCTGGAGATTGGACCCAGGTTCTCATACCCCTATTATTAGCTGGCATTCTTCAGTAAATGAGTGCTTTCCCTTCTCCTCCCTTTTTCTTTCTTTTTTCTTGATACCATTGTAGACCTGGAGATTCCAGGTGTTATAATCCATTTGTTAATTTTGATGACCAGACTATCTCAGATTTGAGGAGCCACATTTAAAGATTTTTAACCCAAATGTACAATGAGTCAAAATGCATTATGCCATCATGTATGACTAAACGGAACAATAAAATAAATATTTTAAAACAGAATTCTTTTTTCCAGTACTTGAGATTGAACACAGGATCTCACCCAGGTTAGGCAAGCACTCTATCACTGAGCTACATCCCCCGCCTTTTAAAAGCGTTTATTGTATTTTTATTTTGAGATGGGGTCTTGCTAAGCTGCCCAGACCAGCCTCAAACGTGTGATCTTCCTGCCTCAGCCTCCTGAGTACCTGTGATTCCAGGCATGTGCCACCACAACTGACTTGACCCAGATTTTAAAGTCCAGGTAACTCCTATATCACTGTGACATACCCCATCTTGTGTGTGTGTGTGTGTGTGTGTGTGTGTGTGTGCGCGCACGCGTGCATGCTTCATACTTTGTGATGAAAAAAGATGCTTCCAATATACCTTGTAACTTTCCTGCTGCAACCCTGGAAACACCCATTTCTCCAAGAGCCCCAGTAACTTTTAGTAGTCAGTGGTACTTAGGAACCAAGATCTGAGCATTAGGAGTGCTCATTGCCACCGGGATGCCGTGCTTCAGGAGAACACATGCAAAACAAATAGGGTGTGGAAGTTAAGTCCGCAGACATCTGGGCAGCTGTGACATCAACAGAAGCTGAGTTTTACATTGGAATCAAGTTTCATTCTCCAAGGGCAGAAGGCACTGGTTGGTCTCTGTGCTTTATTCTTCCTTTTACAGCAACCCTGTCCCCTCTTGGGGAATTACTGCTGCCCCTTGGAATAACCATGGTGGAACCATCAGTCATGGTATCCTGAACCACCCCCCATTACCCTAAATCCCTAAATCAGACAGTTGCCCCTGGACCCAGGAAGGATGCTGAAGGGAAACATTGAGACAGGCATGGAAACAGGAGGGCTGACCACGCATCCAGAGTTGACGAAGCCACATGCCCTTCAAGGTGCTCTTGAACACTCCTTTCCAAGGTCTGTTGGTTTCTCACTTAACAAAAGGCTTTTTATCTCACAAAGCTAAAAGCTTCCCTGCCTTGGTAGAAGAATTCTGACACAATAGAGCCCATCTGAACTTCTTTCTGCAGGATCAGTTCTTCCCCTCATCCTTTCCACTTCACAGAATCTAGTTGTTTTGACAAATGTCTAGATGGCAAGCGATACATTTTCATCTCCTTCAAAATTCTCACAACAGATATCCTGCTTATACATCAGCATGGGTTTTTTTCTTGAAGAACATCTTTGAAAACTTTGCTCATCTTGTATTAATCCCTGCAGGGGTTCTCTATTTACCTGCTTGCTTGTGTTGTGGAAAGAAAGCTTGAAATCCTGCTACTCACACCTTCAAAAATTATAAAGACCTATTTACCCTTTCATCTTCCATTCTGCAAATTCTTTTTCCCTTCTAGCCTTTGTTTTCCTGCTAGTTTTCAGCATATGGGTATTATACAAAATGATGACATTGGTGAAAAGATGGAAGGAAAGAAGGGAGGGAGGAGAGAGAGAAGAAGCATAGGAAGGAAGATTCTTAGAGTCCCTGATACTTCCTAATGCAAAAACACATTAAGATATTTGTCTTTCAGTACATGGGATTTTTAGTCACTCAACACTCTGAAATTGGACTTGTGTGTGTCAAAAGCATTTGAAGACTGTGGGATGTCACTGCTCTGGGTTGGGGGAAACAGAGATGCAAGGATGTAGAGCCCACAGATGCCACCCTCCCATCCCCTCTACATGTGTAACAGGAGACCTGGCTCAGTGGGAGCCTTGGGGACACAAGAGACAACCATGGTCATTTCAGGTTCATAGGAGATTCCAGCTAGCAGAGTCTGGGGGCTTCTTTCCCTGCCCTGCCTTTATAAATCTAGACTCATAAAACAAGATGGGCAAAGGTTAGTCTGGCCTGGTGAATTCAGATAGGCAGACAGAAATCAAACTGTGTGGGAGAGGAAGTTAGGATCAGGTTGTTCTGAAGTTAGGAGAGAGAGAGAGACGAGCATCCAAACAGGGCATTGCTTAATTTCCTATTGATTGAATCCATTTTTTGCTCTTCAACCATTACCTGAGGGTCGGTGCTACTTGAGAAGGCCAATGGGGAGCCAGCTCCTAAGTTTGGGCTCATAAGCAAGAAAGGAAGATGGTCACCTATGTCCTCACCGTGCAATAGTCACATATACTTTGTGCAATGTTTGCAACCAGTGGGGGCTACACACCCTTCAGGGGTGTGCCGCCAGATGTCCCTCCTTGTGCAAATGCTATTCCCCCCCCATGGCTGGGGTTACTCACTGTGAAGTTTTAAATGAGTTCTGCTGAGCAAGTGGGACACACGTGGCTGCACAAGTGGAGTCCAACTTGAGATGAGCACAAGTGTGGCAGAGTGTCGAGAGGGCCTCAAGGAAAGATAGCACAGTCCCTCACTTCCTGCTACCCGGAACGGGATCTTCATGCCAGCAGCATCAGTCTGACCTGGGAGTTCCTGGGAACTGAAGCATCTGCAACCCAGGCCCAGACTTACTGCATGGGAATCTGCATCTTCACCAGATCTCTATGATCCATGGACACACAGAGGTTTAAGAAGTGGAGCTTGGAACACATGAGACCTTTCTCACGCGAATGCCTCAGAGGCTCAGTCTTTGCATTTAACATTCGGTGGCTGACCAGAGACTGTTGGCTGAGACGATCAGACAGCCCCTTCTAGCAGTGTGCAACTGGGACAGCTGAGAGTTGCAACTGCCCAACACGTACGTACATCATGCCATCCCCGAGATGCCCACCACCGTGTGGTGAGGGAAGTAGCTCTGAAAACCTCAGTTTCCCCACCAGGGAGGAATGGACAAAAGGTGCTGCCTCTGTCTGGGATACTGAAATCTGCCGTCCCATTTTACAGGTGGAGAAGCTGAGATTCTCAGAGGTGAAGTGACTCATCCAGTGGCTCTGATGAGGTCCCACCAGGACTTGAACACTGACTGCCTGGCTCAAGGAAATGAATTTGTCTTGGTCTATTTTCTGTTGCTATAACAAAATACTTGAGGCTGAGTACTTTATAAGTAAACAGGTATATTTCACTTATATTTCTAGTAACCGGAGGATCTGAATAGCATGGTGCCAGCATCCTAGTGAGGGTCCCCTGGTTTGTGTCACTACATGGCAAAGAAGCAGGAAGAGAACTCGCTGCATACAGAAGCCACCAAGTGGTGGAGTGACCTTGCTTGATAACAGCCTGTCTATAATCATCAGACCTGATCCACTCCCTCAAAATAGCATTAACCCATTCATAAGGAGAGAGGCCCTGGGACCACTAAGCTCCACCTCTTACAGGTTTTATCAGCTCCTGGGTGCCTGGCTCCATGAAGAATCCGTCATCACACTTCTCACCTTCCTAGGTCCCTGGGGGTGAGATGATGCCAACAGGCCATCCCACTGAGACCCAGAAACCATCCAGGACAATGTGCATCCCTCAAATCTAGGACAGGTGCCTCCTTTGGGCAATAATGGCCTATTTTTCTCCTCAGCAGGGTGACTCAACTCTTTCCTTCATCTCCAAGTGAGGCTGAAAAAAATCAGATTCAGGGCGTCTTGCTGATATGAACTAACTTGAATGGAAAACCCATTGTTCAGCTTTGTTTCCTTGGCTGCCCGCTAACCTGATGGTCGTCGCTTAGAGACAAGTTCCCTGCAGAGAGTCTGAAGAGCTTTGCTTCAAGTCATCGACAGAGACCTTGGGGTTTTGCCAACCTCGGGAGACGCTTCAATTCTGTGCCTGGTTTCCTTTTCCTCCAGCCCGACCACCCCTCCTAACATCACCTAGAAAAATCTGGTCCTTATGGGCCTCAATAAAAGGGTCCATGTGGGTCCATAATCAGGGCAAGGCACTGTGCAGGAAGATCACCATCTTGTGGACCGTTTGACTTGGTTCTACCCTTACCTGCCTCCCAAGGCCACTAGCTTCACATGGAAGGCCTAGGAGGAGGGAACAAAGCAGAATTCCTGAATCAATGCCCAAGTAAGTTAACTTGGTATACCACTGGTTCATTTCAGGACAAATTGGAAAGCAACAGTCCAAAGGGAAATCTTGACATGGATTACCAGGCATCCAAGCTTTGACTAGCTATGTTCACTGCATCTTGCTACAATAATAATAATAAATAATTTTAAAATATAATTTCAGGGTCTACTGGGCCTATAGAAGTAAGGCTGGCCAATGTCTTTTTCCACATAGTGCACCCTAAAAGGAAGCTGGCTGGCAGGAAATTGAGTTTACAAACTCCCAACCCTAGCAGTACAGAGCCCACTATAAAATCTATTTGTAACCAGTACAGCAACCAAGCTGTCCCAGGTTGACAGTGCCACCTGGTGGCCATCATTGGAAACAACATGACCCACCATCTTTTCTTTCTCTTGTGGGAAGAGGAGGAAGTCATTCATTCTGTGACTCCCTGCCACTTTTTAAGTATTTTTTATTTGTTGGCCTGTTTGCTAACTTTCTGACCTTGGGTGAGTTACTTAACTATCCTGAACTTCAGTTTCCTAATTGTAAAATAAAGGTAATGTTGGTTATACTCTCCAACAATCATTGTGACTGTCACACGAGGTAATACAGATGAAGTACTTGTCACGGTGACTTGCCCACAGCAAACATCCTGACTATGGCAGCTAGCATGAGGAGTACCTTCACTTTCATTATTAGCTCCCATGCCTCTGTCACCCACAGGCCTGTGAGCTCCTAGAGTCAAGGACCACACGCCCTTCATCTGGTGATCCCAGCACCTGGCCCCCAACAGAGGAGAGAGCCACACCTTTCTCTCTTATTTCCTCTTTTTATGTTTTTCCACTTCTGCTGTAATTCGCTATTTACTTGGAGTTTAGAACTCACACTCATCCCCCTTCCTTCTTCTTCACCTTCCCACACTTGCCATAAGAAGTGGCACCAACTACAAGAAAAAAGGAAAGGACCTAAGGACGGAAGGATGTAAGTGTTGTGAAGTTATTATCACAACAATTATCAAATGGCCTGAGAGATACATAATATTGCTGTTCCCTGTGTTGTAGGTAAGAAAACATAGGCAGGAGCCTGGTGCAGCAGTGCACACCTATAATCCCAGCGGCTCAGGAGGCTGAGGGAGGAGGATCATGAGTTCAAAGCCAGCCTCAGCAACTTAGCAAGGCCCTAAGCAACTCAGTGAGACCCTGTCTCTAAATAAAATACAAAAAAGGGCTAGGGGTGTGGCTCAGGGGTCGAGTGCCCCTGGGTTTAATCCCCATACCAAAAATAAATAAATAAAGATAGGCACAGGTATTACATGTTCAGCCTGCCCATGATCCATTATCCAGAAAGGGTCCCAGCTGGGATTCGACTGTTGCTCTGGTTCCAGAACTCACACTCTGATCACTGTGATGGGACAAACTAACAAAATATTTTAATGTAAGCATAACTGATAGCCTCAAAGAGCCAAGAGAAGATATCGCGTTCTATAATAAAATAGCATGACAAAGAGAGTCCTATCTAGTTACAAGATGGTGACATTTCAGAAAAGTCAGAACAAAGGTAGTAATCTGCAAAGTTCCCAAGAGAAAAAAATCACCCATAAGGACTGGATATCACATTACTATCATACCTCTCAGTGATAACACTGAATTCAAGAAGGTGATGCCGAGGATTTACCCTTTCTGAAATAGTTCACACTGGGGTGGGGGAAAAAGCTAATTTTTTTTTATTTTTGTCGATAACATTCTGACAATAAAGTTCCAGAGCATCTCAACCTGGGAGATAGCAGCACATAAATAAGGAAGCTTTTTCTCTTACTCTGGGTAAAAGTCTTGAATAATTCTATACTCTGAAAGAATAACATACTTAATATGTTAAATTTTTAAAGATATTCACTAAAGGAATAGAACTACTGCATATTGCTTCCAAGCCATTGAAGAAAGAAGACAAGAATACACTATGGAAAACTCAACCAATCTAACATACACAAAAAAAGAAAGGAAAGGAATGAGAAGACAACATGATAAATTGGAATTTTAAATAACGTATCAAGGGTAAAACCAGACTTGTCAATGAGCACAATAAATATGAATGGGCTAAATTTCCCTGATAAAGGTAATGTCTTACAGTTTGGGCTGCTCTTTTTCTTAAGCCAGTTAGATGCTATAGACAAGACAATGCAATACAGTAAAGACTAAACAAGAGAATTCAGAAATGTTAAAAATAAAGAGAGAATGCATACCATGCAAATGCTCACAAAACGAAAACAGCAGGTGCAAAGGAAAGGCAAAAATAAATTTCCTGTAGTCATCTGGTCATCACTGTGGAAAGAAAAGAAGGCATATTATCTGATTGTGAGAGTTGGCAGGTGAGACAGTCAAGAATCTAAGAGTTGGACTGGGATTCAGCTCAGTAGTAGAGCACTTTTTTTTTTTTTTTTTTTTTTTTTTGCAGTACTGGGGATCAAACTCAGGGCCTTGTGCTTCTGAGGCAAGCACTCTACCAGCTGAGCTATCTCCCCAGCCCAGTAGTAGAGCACTTACCTAGTGTGCACAAGGCCCTGGATTTAATCCCCTCCACCAGCAAAAAACAAGAATGTATGGGCTTATTTTTACATTTCCTATAGTGATGATGTAAGTGGTGAATGTTGTCATGGTGAAAAAACTCCCAGGCCTAGGGAGAAACAAAGGCCATCAATGTCCACCATCAATCTCCTGCAGGTTTTAGATCTAAGGTTGCATGTGGCTTCCTGTGCAAAGGCCACCAAAGGTGACAATTTGAGAGTATCGATTCATCCCTGTATCCTCAGAAACTTAGGTCACAGAGCATGAGCCACATGGTGGACTTCTGAATAGAACCTCCAGGTCTTTGTTCGTGCTGCTTTCCTCTGCTTATTGACTTCCCATTGCACACATTTCTACCTGTCAAGATTTCCCCAATCCTTCAAGACCTCTTCATCCATGAAGCTGAACCTCAGCCCCACCTAAGGTCCCCACAGCACTCACTTGTATCTCTCTTCAATCACTGTGCTGTATATATGCTTTATATTTCTCTCTCTCTCTAGAAGCTCTTTAAAGATGCAACAGTCAGCTACTGTTGCATAACAAATGCATTCAATATTTAAGTTGCTTACAATAACAAACATGCATGCAGATTCTCACTGGTCGGTAGACTGACTGCCATTCAACTGATGCAGGTTGAGTTCAGATGGGCTAGGGAAATAAATTCTGTCCATCTAGTACCCTGCAAGGTCACATGGTAAAAGAATCATGATTTGATAATCCTATCTACCTCAGAAAACAGAACACACAAAAAATATTTTTCATTTCTCTGTTCTTACCATCTAGTCCCAGGATCAATACAGAATAAACGTCAGGTGTTTTTAGTTGAAATTAATAGACATTAATGGCTTGAAATACTGTACAGCACAAACATGAGCAGAGATTAAGAATTTGAACTTGGTCTGTAATCCTGGCTACTCAGGAGGTGGAGGCAGAAAGACAAATTTGAGGATAGTCTGGCACCTTATCAAGAACTGTCTCAAATTTTTTAAAAACGTTGAAGGGCTAGGGATAGAGTTCAGTAGTAGAGCAGTTGTCTGGCATGTGCAAAGCCCAGGGTCCAATCCCCAGCACTGGGGGGAGAATAGGACTGTAGAATCACAAGGACTTAAGTTCAAGGTCAAATAGCACAGCCACTTGGAAAAGCTTAGCGTTTTCTAGAAAGTCAAGCATAAACTTAACACAAACCCAGCAACTCCACATTTAAGAATCAACCCAAAAGAAATAAAAACGTGTGTCCACACAGAGACTTGCTCATAAGTGTTCATAGCAAAATTATTCACAGCAGCCAAAAGTGGAAATCAACCAAATGTCCGTGAACTGGTAAATAAATACATGAATTGTGGACTACCCATACAATGGAATACTAATAAGGGATAAAAAGGAATGAATTGTTCATATACACAGCAACATAAAGCTACCTCCCCGTGAGTCAGAAAATAAAATCAGTTACAAAGACCAAAAATGGTATGATTCAATTTATATGAAATGTCCAGAAGAGGTAAATTTAGAAAGACTTGCAGTAGATCAGAAGTTGCCTGGGGTGAGGGATGGGAACAGGGATTGACCAAGAACAAATGCCAGGAACCCTTATGGAGCATTTCTAAAACTGAGTGGTAGAGATGGTCGCGCAACTTTTCTAATCTACTAAAAATCTTTGGAGTACATATTATAATAGGTGAATCTTTAAAAAACTAAAGGAGGGTTTAGGTTCCAGGTCCGACTCCACCACTTAGTCTCCACGTTGCCCGGAGTCATATCGCACAGTGACCTGAGGCTCTGTGAGCCTCAGTTTCCCGCCTGCAGAATGAGGCAGGAAAAGAGGCCCACTCAGGGTGGAGGAGGTGAGGGTCACTGTGCCCACAGCGCAGGGCTCCACGGAGTCCAGGGGCTGTCAGGAACTGTCCAGCACCGTGGCTGTAGGGAAATAATTTCCACCCTCGTCCACCCCAATTCCAAGGTCCAAACTCCATTGTTATGAAGTCGCTGGTTTCCATATGCCCTTGGGAAGATGCCAAGTTCTGCCTGGTCCCCAAATCCCTGGTGCAAGCATTACTCAGAATATTTCTAGAACGAAATAGGATGTGCCACCTTCAGCCAGTCTGCAGCTCCCAGATGGACGCATGTCCACGGTGCTGGATGGAAGAGACACTGACCAAACTCACTCCATGCCTCTCCACTTTGTATTTTACTCTTTTTTTTTTTTTTTTCAATGAAAGAAATGGAAGCTGGAAGACCTTGGCTTAGCGGGTCTGGGCTGCCTAGAGCTGATGGACTCTCTAAAAGTCACAGGAAACACCCCAGCCTTTGCGATGGATGGACCTTTGGGGACCAAGTGACCAGAGGGAAGGTGATTCACTTCGACGGGAGCGTCCTAACCAGGGCTGCGGCGGCGAGCTCGGCGCGTTTACGACTTCACTGAAGACTCCATAAAACCCGTAAATCAAAGGTCCCCTGCGTGTGAGCCGCTGGGCGATGTCGGGGGTCCGATGGCGGCAGGTGGCTCTGACGCAGCCTCGGGTCTGTCACCCACACAGTGGCGGGTACAGGCCCTGTGCCACGGACGCTGCCCCCGGGGGAAGACTGCACCCAGGACTCGGGGGCCCTTCCCCAGGCTTCCCAGGCCTCGGGTCCGGGCAGCGCGGACCAGGAAAGCGGCCTCCGCTAACCAGGAGAGTCTGGGTGCCTCCAGGGCCGGCGCCCCAGGTCCCCTGTGGGGTGAGCAGCACATCCTCGTCTCCCACCCCACCTCACCGGCCACCGTGCCGTCCACTCTGGGAACGTGCTTTGTCTCTGGTGGGACGTGAAGTGACTTTAGAAGAGGCCACCAGCCACACTCTGGCGCTCACTGAACGACTGGATATCACCGCTGGCGGGTGAAGGACGTCGTTTGGAGACCCCTGCCTCTCCTCTCTCCCTGGGCACCGTGAACCTCAGGGCCACGCGTTCTGTGACCTGAGATGAGACAGGTTCCAAAGGAAAAGATGAGCCCCTGCTGGGCCAGTGGCTGCGGCATCCCCCACATGGAAACCTGTCTCGCCGCCAAAGGAGAATCTCCCTCCGCAGTGTGATCAGCGCCATCACCGTGAATCACAGTAACCCTTAGGATCATCGATCACAGATACGGCGCCACACTCTGATCCAGTGCTGGACGGCCAGTCTCTCATTTGAAGACTGTAACTATTAAACAAATGTCTACTTTTTTAAATATGGAGCCAGGGGACACAGCAATAGGAGGTTTAAGGTTCAATGGCGTGGTGGGGAAAGTCCATCCTGACATGGCATCGTTGGAGCAGTGTGTCTTGGGATAGGACGTTCAGGCCAAGGAAACAGCAAGTGCAAAGGCCCTGAGGTGGGTCAGGTGAGCTCAGCAACCAGCATGCAGGGATAGCGTGGGCAGAGCAGATCAGGTAGGTAATGCAGAATGAACACCAGCAACCAGCTGCTGTGGGTCAGAGTAAGGAGTTTGGGCTTTATCCAAAGGGGTTAGCAAAACCAATGAAAGGTGGGTAACATGGCCGATTTGCTCCCTTGGGAGACCACACTGATGGTGAAGTGTGGGTTCTAGAAATGGGGAGGCAGCAGGGGACAGCCACAGATACTGAAGCCATCCAGGCAGGCGATGGGGGTCTTGACTAGGGTGGCAAAGGAGTCCCACAGGAGGGGACAGATCCAGGTCCTGTTTTGCAGGCAGGGCCGATTGAGGCTGCCAAAGAATTGGGTGTGGCCAGAATGAGGGACAGGAGGAGAGGGTGGGCGCCTGGCGCTCTGGTGGCTCCCGGAGAGAGGACGGTCACCAGCTGAGCAGC
The DNA here is from genome assembly GCF_902686445.1 of Sciurus carolinensis. Lineage (NCBI taxonomy): Eukaryota > Metazoa > Chordata > Mammalia > Rodentia > Sciuridae > Sciurus > Sciurus carolinensis. Next base: position 28,310,893 of record NC_062230.1, on the reverse strand, counting down.
AAAGACAGAAATATCGGGGGTGGAAACAGAAAAATGCAAAGTGTTCAGCGTCAGGATTGTGGGAAGCGGTCCTCAGCTAGCGGAATGGGACGGTCCCTGCCTGGTTCCCCTGAGAGCACAGCTCCCTAGCTCCGCCCACCCTGTCCATCACGGGAGCAGCCCCTCCCACCTTGGCCCCTTGAAGGAGGCTGGCGACTCCGTGTGGTCAGAGGCCAGCGCCGGCGTGGCCAGCCCCATCCCGCCCCGTCTCATTTACAGCGCATTGGCTCCTGGTGTTTATGGAGGAGGTAAGTTTATGGGTGACTGATCGATACACAGCCAGCGCCATCCTGGGCAGTCAACCCTTTTCTCATCCGCCAGGACGCGGCTGAGACCCCCACACAGGATCACACTTGAACCCCGCGGGCCATTTACATTCTGCACGAGGAGAAGGCGACGTCCATCCGCGGGGCTTTCAGCGGATAAGACGCTTTGTACCGCAGTCTTTGCAGCATAAACATGGCATCTACTCCGCACCTCGTGCCTTGTACGATGTGACACATGGCACCGGTGAAGGCCATTGCTCACGTCGTATGTATCGTGTGGAACACCGTGCGTGCACGTGTGTGCGATAGGCATAGCACGGCACATAGGGAGCGTGTCACATACCCTGCGGAATGTGCCCATACGTGTTACTCCATGACTAGAGCATGTGTCCTGCGTGCTATCTAGCGTCCATGTGCTGCAGTTAGTGCCATATGCCACGAAAGACGCGGACCTGGTATTCCGGCACAGTGCTACAGACCCTTCATCCAAGATCACGGAATAAAGAGCACGCGAGCTGCGGGCAGGTACCAGCTGACCTGCTGCGCGTGAGACCGTGTGGCCGAGTCCTCCTGCCACACTGCCCCAGCGTGGTGTGCGGTGCATGTAGACCGTACACACAGGCTGTCCTTCACTATGTCTTGGGGTCTTCCTGATCCCCCACCCCCCGCTTCTCTCCTATGGCAAGTTAAGAGGAAACTGAGCTCCGAGAGGGAGCTAGCTGTCCCAACACCCCAGAGGTGGCAGGACCTGAGCGGGCGCCGGCTGTGGGCCTCACTCGCCTGTGCTGCCATGCTAGGGGCAAGCCGAGGTGCCAGGTTTGCGCCTCTTTATCAGCAGGCCCCAGATCCCTCACTGGGATTCCTAAGCTGCATCTCATCTCCTCTCCCCACCAAATCCAGCCCCCAGTACATACGTTTTCAAGGTCCCCTTTCCACACACATGGAAATGGAGGCTCCGGTAGGTGGGGACCCTCCCTATGGTTTCAAGATGCACCAGAACAGGGCCGGGGCCTTCCGCCCACCACCCACTGCCAGGACCATCCAGCGGAGCAGGGGAAGTGCCAGGTAGGCCAGTTCAGCTCCTAGAACCCAGAGGTTGCCCACACCTGGTCCACGGAGGGACAGGCACCAGGTCCCATCAGGGTCCTCCAGAGCTGTCTTGCCGCAGCGAAAGACAGTTCCAGTTTGGGTCGGTGCACTGACTGCGCTGCAGAGAGAAGCCCTCTTGCTGGGGGAGGGAATCATTAAAAGCAAGCCTGAAAAAGAGCAGCCAGCGAAGGTAGAGCCAAAGCCTTCAAAGACGGAGTGGCCTACATAGCAGCCTCGGTCCCCAAACGTGGATTTCTCCTAAGCAGATTCTTCCGAACTCCAGATGCTGGGGACATGGGTCACTCCCCTGTCCCTGCTACCTGGGCACACTCAGCCTCCTAGGTGCACAGTTTCCTGAACGACTTCCTCTGGTCCCATCGCACAAGCTGCCTGGAGTCCATATTCCTCCGTTTTCCTCATCTCTCAAAATTGCACAAGTAACTTCCTCAAGCACACCCCACACCTTTGGTTTGTGGAGGTCACACAAACTCCAAGAAGGTGACTGGGATAACGAGGGAGAGGAGTGGGGCAGGGAACAAGGGCTGGGGTCTAGTCCGGAGGCCAGGAACATGAGCATTTGCTCAGACCATTCATAAAATGTGACTTGCACACATTTAAGGATGGTGCCTCCCTCTTCCCAGCAGAGAACGTAGTCAGTGTCTTGGAATTGGCTCTGATTGTTCTCTATCACCTTCAAGAAGAGAACGGACTCATTTGGGGGAAAAAGATCAGCCACCAACATTTATTGAGCAACTACTACATACCAGGCACACCTCTTCCCAGTCCTAACTGCCACTCTGAGATAGAGATCACATCAGCGCCTCTTACTGATGAGAGTTAACAGGAGAGTCTCAGCATCACAGCGCAGGAGTCACCTGCTTCGTTAGCCACCATCTCAGCAGAGTGCACAGAACCTACTGGTGCTCCATAAATATATGGCTAACGAATGAGGGAGGAAGCTAAGAATCCAAGAACTATGGTGTTGAGTATTAATCAAGAAGAAGACAGAGAAATGGGAGAGACCTGGGTTTGGGCCTCAGCTTGGCTATGGACTGACTGTGTCGCCTCCAGACGTCATCTACGAAATAGATGGAACTAGGGTCCACGCCTGCTGGAGCGCAGGGGGCACTGAGACCTGGCCGGGAACCTACTTGGTGAGCAGCCCCTGCTGATTGGCAGCTCTCTTTACTAGCCGCAGCGTGGTCTAGTCTACCCTCGACTTAAATGAATGCCTGGTAATGGGGGCGGGGTTAGGACCCTCTGGGGCGTAAGCACCAGGGGAGAAGTCCTGGCTTGGAAGCTTGAGAAGGATTTGTGGCTTGATGAAAAACATCCCGGAGGCCGCCTGGAATATTCTTATTGAATTCTACCAGTCCCTATAAGAGCCACCATCTGCCCCAAACATTCTAGGGACCCAAATTCAGGCTTCCCCTTTCCCTACTCCAGCTAGGTCGAGCCAGATGCGACTTTTCCTGTTTCCACTCTCCACTAGGACAATGGTTCTGCTGTTGTGCTGTTTTCCTGGAATGGGATCGAACCCAGGGCATCGAGCATGCGTGCTAGCCAAGCATTCTACCGCTGAGCCACACCCCTGCTCAGAAGGGCTTTCTTCAAATTTCCTAATTAACCCCTTAAAGGACACGTCCTGCAAAGCACATCCAAAATGCCCGGATTGAATGCTTCGTGAATGCAGTGCTTCTCAAAGTACAGTTCCCACACCACCAGAACCAGCAGCGGCCTGGCCCGGGAGCTTGTCAGAAAGGCACCTGAGACCCCCACACTAGACCTCCGGAACAAGACACTCTGGTTGATCAGGTCCTTGCGTGATTCTGAAGCTCAGGAAAGTTTGAGAACAGAGGCTCTAATAAAGGAAAGACAGAGCCACCAAAAACTGTCCTCTCTCCTTGGTCCCCAAGAGCGTTCCTGGTATTCATGCCCGGAGAGTGACGCAGAAGCAAGACTCCTGACTTCTCCAGTAAATTCTATACAGGAGGAGCCACAAAGCTGCGGGCTCAATTAGTCAACCAAGCATCGCAGGTCTACCCTGGTTCGAGTACTGTGCTGAGTGTCAGGGGAAACCTGGGAATTAAGACACGACCCCAGCACTCCCCGGCTGAACGCTGGGGGCTAGGTCCCACCTTTCACCCAGCAAGCTGCAGGGCTGACAAGCCTAACCAAACCCAGCACTGGAAAACCAGGAATTCTCATGCACAGCTGGAAAGAGGGCTCGCTGGTCCAATTGCTTTGCGGAACAATTTGATAAAATCGAGTCAAGCTGAAGACGCGTAGACCCTCCTGTCCAGCAATCCCCCGCCCAGGTGTAGACCCCACACCTGAAGAAGCTCCCTCAGTCTGCGCGAGGGAAACGTACCAGAGCGTTTACTACAGCACTGCTTGTGACAGCGGAATACGCAGAAGGACCTAAATGTCCACCTACAGGTGGACGGATAGATAAATCACGACAGAGTCAGAGAGTGGACACTGCGGTAGTAGGGGAGAAAGGGAAACCCAGCCTGGATCCATCAGTGAATTGAAGACTCACCATAACAAGGAAGCAAAGCAACACGAGGGATCCGTGTGCACTGGGGTGCCGGTCAGGTGTTGAGGTCCGCGATACCTGCTCTGGTCTAAAGAGTTAGATCTTAGAAACCGGTCACCCTTGCAAAACAGAGTACGATATTACATGTCGAGAGTGGGTAATACATGTTTAATAAAAGTATTATGTAGGCATGAAATTAAAAAAACACAACAGCAGGACAGAGGTGTCCGCCAGGGACGAAGGGGCGTGGAAGGCGTGCAAGATTAAGAAGGAGCTACCGAACATTAGGTTGAATTTGTTGTTACATTTTATTTGGAACCAGGAATTGAAGCCAGAAGTGCTTACCCACTGAGCCACATCCTCGGCCCTATTTATATTTTATTTGGAGACAGGATCTTGCTGAGTTGCTTAGGACCTCGCTAAGTTGCTGAGGCTGGCCTTGAATTTGCGATCCTCCTGCCTCAGCCTCCTGAGCCTCTAGGAATACAGGCATGCACCACCGCCAGGCTATTATGCTACTTTCTTTATTTTATTTTATTTTACTTTTTGGCAGTACTGGGGATGGAAGCTGAGGTCTTGCACATGCTAGGCAAGCACCCTACCACTGAGCTATGCTATATTTTTTAAGTTGAGGGATAGGTAAATGGTTGTTCACTGTGTTAGTCTATGAGTTTTCCTATGTCTCATTATGAAATTATAATAGTTCACAATGAAATTGTTTTCAATAAGTCATCTCAAGCTATTGATAATTGTAATTGTCCAAAGCAGGACAAACAACTCCAGGGTATGGTAAGAGGAGAGTCGAGCTTTGGTTTGGTTTGGTGCTGGGGATTGAATCCAGGGATGCTCTACCACTGAGCTACAACCCCAGTCCTTTTTATTTTGAGACAGGGTCTCACTAAATTGCTGAGGCTGACCTCAAATTTGCAATCCTCCTGCCTTGGCCTCCCAAGTTGCTGAGATTACAGTTGTGAGCTCCATGCTGAGCTCTGAGGGATTATTGCTCCTTTATCTCAAAACTCTCCTAATCTCCCATGTACACATGAGTTTGTCGGGATGAACCCAACTACTATCTATAACTATAAAGCTCTAATTAAAAAAAAAAACAAAACTGCCCTTTCCCTAACTCCTTAGAAGTCTGACAGTTGGGCCCAGCCAGTTATAAGTGCTGTTTTATTTTTGCTTCTCTAAATTCTTGCATTTTTCTACTTGGAAAATATGTCACTTGTATTTTGAAATATCTGGCACTTTTGAAGGAGACAGTCAAAACCTGTTTGTAAAAGTTTGCAAGGGATTTTCCAATGTTCTGTGTATCTAATGCATGCTTATAAGGATAGATGCATAAGGAGGAGGATTCTGGAAAGATGTATGTAAGAACCAAGAGTCACGACCTCTGGGTTATAAGAGTGTTGGGAATATATATTTGCTTCTTCCCTTGGGGCACCTGTTATTTTCACCACTGTGTGTCTTTCTCTTTCTTCTGGAATAGAATCCCTTTCTGTGCAAACTTATATCAAGTGGGACTTTCCTGGATTCTGTCTACCCTGGCCCTGAAAAACCGACCAATCAGAGCACCTCAGGGATTACAGGATTGGCTCGAAGAGGCACACGTGATACACATCAGCCAATCAAGCCCTCCCCTGAGATTTTTGTCCCTGAATACTAAGACTCTTTCCTTCTAGTACGTTGTCCAGCCAGTAGGGATTCGTCTGAGGTTGACGGTGTCAACGTTTCCCCATCTGGAGAGGGCTATGGGAGAACGGGATGGAGAGAATGAGCAAGACGTATTCCACCACTATTCTTTGAGCCCTGGATGGGGACGTGCCTGGTCCCTCCCCGGAACATCCCTGTTACAGAGGAAACGCCTTCTCATGGGTCACCCCTACCCATGTGCGACTTCCCAACGCTTTCAGCTGAACAAGTTCTGACTTCGACGCATCTTTTGCTCTATTTTCTCTGCTGTCCAAAATGAGCATGTATCTCATGCAGAACATGCCTCAGATGTTTAAAAAGCAGGAAAGAAAGCTGCAGATGTGCCCTTGTCTGTGGAGGGCAGCTGTGGACAGCCTTCCACCCCACCTGGGGGGCGGGCACCGTTTGGATCTGCAAGTCCTCTGGCTCTTGGAAGGTCTCCAGACCTGACTCACTTCTTCCACACTGACGCCTTAACCCCCGCAAATCCAGGGCCCTGCCAAACCCACCTTTTCCAGCACCCCCCGCAGGTCTCTGCTTTAAAGTGATAATTAATACAAAGTTGGGTGTCTTTTTCCTTCTGGGAGAAAAAAATTCTTTAACAGCATGAAGCGGAGCAGAGTGTGGGTGGATTTAACAAGGAGGTGGAAGCTTATGTAAGTGGCGTTATTATATGTGATTATATCACCAGGGTAAGAGGAACGCGCTCCCCATTTGGGGGTTACACCGATCATTAGGCTCGAGGCTTACGTGAAATAAAACGAAGGAAACTCAGAAGGGCCTGGGCAGCCCGATTGTTCTCTCTGCCTCGTGCAGGATAATAGCAACACTTCCGCAGCCCTGCTATGTCCCAGGCTCTTTCCGAAGCCCCTTCAATGCATTAAATGCTCATCGCAAACCCGTAAGGACCGTCCTCACCATCCCCATTTTACAGATGGGGAAACAGTGACAGAGAGATGTCACACTTGGTCCAAGATCCCCGAGCTGCCAAGCAGGAGAGCCAAGGTGACTCCCACACCCACATCCCGAACCCGAACAGGAGCCAGCAGCAAAACCACACGAACCCAGAATCCACCAGGTGGATCCCGCAGTTGAACCGCACACACCATTCATGAGTCTGCGAGGGGGCAGTCGACCCGACTGATTTCACTGGGTTGTATTTTTTATTAAATTAACTCTTTGGCTTGCTTTACCCAGACTATCCAGAATATTCTACACATTGTGCTTGTAAGGCAGAGAATTCACACCGGAGGGCCATAAACCAAAAGATCCAGCCCACAGACATGCGTGCTTGGCTGGATGGGGTTATTTTTCAACATACTGTAGTTGGGGTGTGTGCTCTCTGGTGCTACAGTCCCCACCACGCCCTAGCGCCTGACACCTGGCCCACATCACTCAGGCACGGGGAAAGTGAGTTAGCAGCTTGCGATATAAGGAGCCCTGGGGTACCAAGGGAGGAACCCCTCTCTGGCTCCAGCAGCATCAGGTGTACGACAACCCAGCCACAGGGAAGGCTTCCTGTGTGCCTCGGCCAACTCCTTGTCCCATCTTATCAAAGTTCCGTCCTGCAGGAGGTCAGTGCCCTTGGCGGGTCTCCTGCTATGGGGGCGTAACCAAGCAGGGACTCGCTAACCTTAAATCCCATCGCTCCCCTCAATAATCAAGGACACAAAGGGAGGCCCGTGTCTAGAAGCTCAGGTCCCGGGGCAGCGGGGCTGGGACGCCCCCTCGCCTCCCCTCCCGCACCCAGAGCCCTCCTCCCGCGCGCAGCTCCCTCGTGACGTCCCTGCGCACCAGACTCCCAGGCCTGTCTGCCTCTCAGCGCACCCGGGTTGACCCTCGGGCTTTCCTGAGATGTCTTAGCCAGCTGGTCACCGCTGGAACTAAAAGACCCAAACGGAACAATTGTAGAGGAGGAAAAGTGTATTTGGGGGCTCACGGTTTTGGGGGTCTCAGTCCACAGCCATCTGGCTCCATTCCTCAGGTCTCCAGATGAGGCAGGACATCATGGCAGGACAGTGTGGCAAAGGGAAGCAGCTCACATGGGGACTAGGAAGCAGAGAGAGTGTCCACCGGCCAGGCAAATATATACCCCAAGGCCCCGCCCAGTGCCCACCTCCAGCCACGCCCTCCCTCCTCCAGCCACGCCCTCCCACCTCCAGGGACCTTCCACAATCTCCGGCAGGGGACTAGTCTGCTGATTGGGTTGGGGCTCTCACAGCCCAGTCATCTCTCCTCTGAACCTGCTTGCCTTGCATGGTCTCACACCTGAGCTTCTCGGGGACACCTCACCTCCAAACCGTGATATGAGATCACACAAGCAGGAAGCCACCCGCCAGGACCCGAGTGAACCAGGTCCCCACGCTGAGCTCTGAACCGCTGCTTCACGGGCGATTCTTTTCCCTGGGGCTGGGGACCAGCCCAGGGGTGCTCTACTACTGAGCTACAGCCCCAGATCCTTTTATTTTTGTTTTGACATAGGGCCTTGCGAAGGTGCCAAGACTGACCTGGAACTTGCCACCCTCCTGCCTCAGCCTCCCCAGTAGGAGGGATTGCTACGGAAATCAGTATGGAGGGTCCTCAAAAGACGGGGGAGGGAACCACCATCTGGCCCAACTGCAGGACTCCTCAGTATTCATCCTGAAGAGTTAAAGTCATCCTACTATGGTGACCCTGCACACCGCGTCCACAGCAGCACAGCTCACAGCAGCGGACTCCAGAACCAGCCTGGGTGTCCACCGAGGGGTGACAGGACAGAGAAAATGTGGTGCATTTACACGATGGAGTCTTATTCAGCCATGAAGAAGAAGAGTTCGTCGTCTGCAGGAAATGGATGGAGCCTGGGAGCATTATGCTAAGTGAAAAGCCAAAGTCGGAGGGTGAGGGCGTGGCCTCTCTCACACGTGGATGCTCCACGGGAGAGGCAAGTGGAAGAGAAGGCGGGGGAGGGGATCTCATGCGGATCAAGGGAGCTCGGTCAGGAAAGGGACCGGGGAAGAGTGGAGGGCACGGGGGGCGCGGGGAGGGACACTGGCCAGATGGCTCTGCTATATCGTGTGTGTGCATATGTGACCCCAAACCCCAACATCGTGTGCACCGTGAGGCACCAATAAAAACATGAGGAATAAAGGACACACAGGCCCCAAAGTTTGTATCTATGCAGCGTGATCCCATGATCACCCTTCCGGACCTCCCTTCGGCCCCTCCTCAGAGCTTCCAGAATATACCTTTTAACATCCAACCCTGATTTATAGTCATCTGTTTAAGATCCCCCCAAAGGTGAGCCATAGCTAGTTCTCTGTCCTCGATTCCCCAGGAGGACACACAGGACAAGTCCTGGTCACCCCAGCCACCCCTGCGGGCTCTCCAAGGGCAGACTGATCTCTCCTCTCCCCTGCCGCTGCAGGAAGCTCCATCATAAGCAGGTACCAGCGAGGGGAAGCCTGGTGGATGTTCCTGTGTTTAGGCTTGGTTTTTGCTAAGAAAGGTGTTAGGAAGTTTGTTTCCAGGAGCCATTATCACTTATAAAAGACTTCCCAGTAGGCTGCTGTAGACTGAGAAACTTTGACCCACAACCAAGTGGGTGGTCAGGAAATGTGGGTTGAAAAACTAAAGGTACGAACATCAGAAGACAGGAGGTGACAGGATAGAGTGAGCTACTAGAGAGTGGCCCAGAGATGGTGGTTTATGGGTTTATAGGTTTATGAAGGGCCAGTGGGACCACGTGCTGCACTGCAAGACCCAAGGGAATCACAGCTTGGGACGGCCCCTCCCATCTGCTGTCATTCACGAACCACCCTCTGCATCGTCTGGTGTCTGCGCTGCGCCGTGTTATTATATACTCCATGGATTTATTTGAAAGCATCCACTTCTAAGAAATTAAATGCATGTGTTGTCACTGGAAGCCCGGTGACACTTGTAAGTGGGAAGCCGATACTCGTGTCATAAGCTGTAGGCAACCGTAAAAAACGAGCAGAGAACTCAAAACTCAGGTCGCGCTCGGTCCTCCGCTGACCCCGCGGCCCTGAGGGCCCTCGGTCTTGGCGAAGATAAAGGGGCGCGGGGGCAGCGGCATCCTGGCGTCGGGCGACCCTGAGAGGCGAACTCTGGACAAGACCTAGGCTCTGGGGCGGGCGGAGCCGGGCCGCCTGCTGGGCTGCGCCCCTCGGAGCCCCCAGCCCAGGCGCCCTAAGCCCCTGCGCCCCTCCGAGTGCAGGTCCCCGTCTCTCCCCGCGGTCAGAGGGGGCGCCCAGCAGCCCCTGCGGCCTGTTCCAGCCGCAGGCTCAGGGCCAGGGCGGCCCGTCCAGCAGCCCCCGCGGGAGAGTCTAATGCGCCCTTGAACTGGGGAGCCAGGGCCTTAGTGCGGGCGGCCCCCAGCGTCCCCCTGCCCGCCCCGCGGCCCCCAGCCCGCCTTCCCCACAGGGCCGCCAGCGGACCGGATTATTTTCTGGTGCTGGACTGGAACCCAGGGACCTGCGCACGCTGGGCAGGCGCTCCGCCACCGAGCCGCCGCCCGTCCTGACCTCGCGGGCTTTCCAGAAGCAGACATCACTTGTTTCCCTGCGGAACCCTCCACAGGCTTCCACTGGGTTTAAAATACAATCCAAACTTCGCCCATTTCCCTCAAGTGTCGGGAGCTAGGCCCTGCCTCCGCCGGGCCAGCCTCTGCTGCGACCTCCCTCCCTGGGACCTTCCAGACGCTCTGGCCTTCTTCGGGTCCCTCAAATGGCCCCAAGAACACTCCTGCCTCAGGGCCTTTGCACGCACTTCCGCTGCCTGGCTGCCTGTGCTGCCCTCCCTCAGTTCCTTCAGCCCTGGACTCGTGGCACCCCCGGAGAGGCCGTCCCTGAGCAGACCCTGAAGGCGGCCCTTCCCGGCTCTCCAGGACTACCCGGCTTTGGGGTTGTTTTCTCTCTCGATCTGAATGTATTTTTAACAGGTAGTGAAGACACAGTCATCGCCGTGCACGTGGAGTTCAGTATGAGAGTCCAGTGCCCGAGTGAGGTCGCGTGTCCTCAGACTTTTATCCCTTATGGCAAATATTCAAGATCTGTCTTTATTTTATTTTTATTTTTATTTTTTGTCACTCTGAAATATACAGTACACATCGCGATCTGTCCTCGCCCTAGCATCACACCCAGTTTTAAAAGTGACGGTCCCAGCAGATGGGGGAGCTGTCCCCACCTGTGTCCCTGCTGGCCCGACAGGCCAGGTGGCTCCTTCTCAGGTGGCATCTTCAGATCACGGAGGCTCCTGGGTTTTCCCCTTCCTCCGGTGGTCATGGGGGCTCCCCCGGGGCCAGGAGCTTGGCCAGGCTCCCCACAGCTGATCCTGCCCCCGGCAGGGCCTACTGACGGAAGTACCCAGAGACCGACCCTGCGCGGAGCCGCTGGCTGCTGGGCAGGAGGCGTCTCCAGGCCCAGAACTGAGCGCCAGGAACGGATTCCCTGGGCACCAGGATGCCCCCGTCAAGGTTCTGATATGCCCCAGGCTGCCAGCCCCCACCCCCGGGCTCCCCGCCACCCCTCTGCCCGGCCAAAGGCGGGGTGTCAATCACTGGGTGGAACAGGAGCAGCGGTGACCTCGTGTGCATGTCTTTGGTGACCGTCTAGGCCAGAGGGTCCCGGGTGCTTGGCTACTTGGGTCTCCTCTTGCAGGTTGTCTGTTCAACCCCTTTACCCGCTTTCCACCCAGGTTTAGGACTCGTCAGGTTTAGGATTCGCTTGCGATCTTTGAAAACTAAAGATCTTAGCCCGTTCCCTGCGTTGGGAACAGCTCACGCCCTGCAGCTCCAGTCCCTGCGTTAAAGCATGACCCGCCACGTTCTCTCTCTCTCTCTCTCTCTCTCTCTCTCTCTCTCTCTCTCTCTCTCTCCTTCTCTCTCTCTCTCTCCCTCTCTCTCTCTCTCTCTTTCTCTCCCTCTCTCTCCTTCTCTCTCTCTCCCTCTCTCTCTCTCTCTCCCCCCCTCTCTCTCCCCTCTCTCTCCTTCTCTCTCTCTCTCCCTCTTTTTGTGTCTCTCCCCCGTCTCTGGGGGCTGGAGGGGGTCCTAGGGATGGGACCCAGGAGTCCTCTCCCTCTGAGCTACATCCCCATCCCTTTTATTTGGAGGCAGGATCTCGTTAAATTATCCAGCTTGGACTTGAACTTGCGATCCTCCTGCCTCAGCCTCCCAAGTAGCTGGGCTCACAGGTCTGTACCATGTCCAGCTGCATCTCTCTTCTTATTTATCAGTTTTAGATTTTGTTTCTTAGTAAGTTGTTGAACTCATGCATAGAGAAGCCCTCCAATGGCTTACTATTTCTCTCAAACTTTTCTTAAAATGATCCATGGCCTGTTCTGACCTCTACCACCCAGAGCACCTCTCTGGCTCCAATCCCTAGGACTCTACCCCTGGATCTCTCTGTTCCAGCCACTCTGGCTGCCGTGCTAATCGTCAAATACACCAGCCACCCTCACCACAGGGCCTTTGCACATGCTGTTTCCTCTGCCCGCAAGTCACTTTTCCCAGGTTTCTGCGTGACCCCCCCTCTCATTCCTTCAGACCTTCAAATGTCATTCCAATAAGTCCTTCCCTGGCCACCTTATCTAAAATCCATGACTATAAATTCCTGTAATCCTACATGTCTCCCCTGTCCCCACCCTCTGCCTCCTCCAATAAAACAAAACTCCACAGGCCCTGGCCCCGGGACCTCGCTGTTGACAGCGCCTAGAACGGTGCCTGATGTCCCGCAGACATTCAGCCAGCACGTGCTGAAGGAAGTGTGTCTTTTGCCAGCTTGAAACTGTCAAGCGGCTGAGCCACCTGCAGGGCCCTGGGCTGGACAAGGTCTCAGAGACGCCAGGCCCTGAGAACCTCGGTGGACTCCATCTCCCGTCTTCCCCACGGGGAGCATGACAGGGCTCAGGGCTCAAGGGGTGCAGCAGAATGGAGGTCGGAGGCCGGACTCCAGGCTCTGACCCCCTGGGCTCCGATGCTGGCTGTGTGCTCTCCGGCTAGACGACCCCGCCAGGTGACATCGTCTTAAACTTTCTAAGAGTCACGTTTTTGAAGTTTTGTTAAAAGGTAAAATAAACCCCAGCACCCCAAAGAAAAAGGTGAAATTGATTTCAATGACAGATTTTATGTAACCTAATCTGTGCAAGACATGCTCATTTCAACAGGCGGTCAATAGAAAAAGGATTTGGGCATCTTTACACTTCTGTAATGCACTGGCGCTTTTCAAACTCCCTCGTGTGGTTTTACGACAGTTTCAATGTGGACATTAAATTCTCAACAGCAAAGGGAAATGGTGCCACTAAAACAATCACATGTTCACCAAAGAACACACGGCTTCCGTTTTTAAATTAAATGTCCATCAGTTGAAGTTCAACGAAATGGAAAGCCCACTCCCTCCTGCACAGGGTACCTCTCAAGTGTCCACCTGGTTCCATTCCCAGGACCACAGAGGGAAGAAATTTAAGGGGACACCAATAGTCCCAGTCATCAAGATAAGTCATATTTTGGATGCAATATTTTTAAAAATCAAAATGAATACAAAAATATTCATGATGAACAAATAGCACAGTTTTAAACGGGGGGTGTGTCCCAGGGGTTAGAACTTGTCTAGAGAGGCGTGTGTGCGGCCCTGCGCTCCATCCTCTGAACCAAAACAAAGAAAAATAGTTTAAATAAAGACCAACAGGGACAGTGATTGTTTTCATTTTATTTTTTTGCACTGGGGATTAAACCCAGGGGTGCTTAACCACTGAGCCACATCGCCAGCCCGTTTTTTACTTTTTGTTTTGAGACAGGGTCTCTTTAAGTTGCTTAGGGGCCTCACTAAATTCCTGAGGCCGGCTTTGAACCTGCGATCCTCCTGCCTCAGCCTCCCCAGCCGCGGGTCTGACAATCGGAGGCCACTGCGCCCCGCAGGGACAGTGTTCTTAATTTCTCCTTCAGTCCCCATGCCCCGCAGTACTGCCAGCCATGGACCAAGTTTTCTTTCAAATACAAGCTCGTTGGAGCCTGGTAACAGGCCCTGGGGAATTGCTTCTGCGACCTCACCCTTCAGATGAGAAAAGGCGGCCCAGAGAGGTGAAGGAACTCGCCCGCGGCCACTCAGCAGAGCTGGGACTTGAACCCGGCAGTCTGCAGTTGGGCCCGAGGTTCACAGCCTCACCCTGAGCCTCTGCCCGCTGGGTGCCAGCTCGGTGGGTAGATGCTCCACCAAAGCGCGAGGGGCTTGCACAGGTCCCTGGCCTCCCCTCCAATCAGCCCCTGCCCCCAGCTGGGCTCTGCAGAGGAGTGACTGTCCCTGTGGGCAGGGCTCTGCCCTTGGGAGTACCGCCGGCCACAAGTGGTCAGAGACGCCGCAAGTGCCGCCTCCCGCCTCCCCATCCTGTGACATCCCAGAGATGAGCAAGAGGTCGTTGGCCAGAGAAGATGAACAGCCCTGTCCCCAGGGAAGCGCAGCTCAAAGTGACAGTTACCAAAGGCACACAATTAAGTGGAGCCCGGCTCTCAGGGCTGGTTCCAGTCCCTCAAGGGTGACTGAACGGGCCTGGCCTCTGTCGAGACGCTGAATGAGGAGCTCAACCTGACAGCCGCTAAGAGCATTCAGTGAGACGGCTCGGGGCCCAAATCCCACTCGGCACTTTATTTCTTTTTCTTTTTCCTTTTTATTTTATTTTTTAGTTGTTTTTATATTTTTATATTTTTATATTTTTTTTGGGGGGGTTGGGTACTAGGGAATAAACCCAGGGGAACTTTACCACTAAGCTACATCCCAGCCCTTTCTATTTTTTAAATTTTGAGACAGGGTCTTGCTAGGTTGTTGAGGGTCTTGCCAAGTTGTTGAGGCTGTCCTCCAACTTGCAATCCTCCTGCCTCAGCCTCCTGAGTTGCAGGGATAATAGGCCTGGCCCACTCTGCACTTTCAAAACTGAGTCACCTTGGGAAACCTCACCCTCTCTCTGAGCTTCAGTGTCTTTATCAGTAAAGTGGGGTTAGAGATGCCAACCATACAAATCTTGAACAGAATTCTTGAGGTTATAGGTTTATTTAAAAATTGATCTCTTGTGCAGATTAAATAAAGACAGGACCAAGGGTACAACTCAGCAGCATAGCGTTCCAGAGGCCCTGGTTCCATCCCAGCACCATTAAAAAACAGAAACAAAAAACAGAGGAAAGGAAGAAGAAATGTATCCCAAGTGCCTAGCACAGCACCAGGGACAGGAAAGCGGCAGCAAGTGGAAACTCAGCTCGTTAGCTTTAAACCCGGGTTGCAGGTCTCCTGCCGGTTACAGCATGGTTAGCAAACACGGTAACTCAGTCTCTCCGTGAGAAAAGCAGGAAATGGCCCGTTGGATGCAGCGGGGCGTGGGTCCATCGAGAAAGTCAAGCACCAACTCAGAAACCCGTCACCTGAAAAGTCACCCAGAGTGCCGGGAGAGTCACCTGCGCCCACCCGGGGACCCCGCTCGGTGTTCCCACTGGGCTGCCGGAGGCTCACCAGCATCACCCCGTAAAGTGTTCCCAGGCCACCCTGTGGGCAGCCACGACAGGAACTGCCAGTGAGAGGGAAGAGGTTCTCCGAGAGGACCAGGGCTGCGAGTGACCTGGCTCACATGTCAGTGTCCACTTGACATCTCCGTACGACACCCGTGCATCTCCTACGTGAATATTATATTTCATAGTTTTAATTTTGGGGGGGGGGTCCTGGGGATTGAACAGGAGTGCTCTGCCTCTGAGCCACATCCCCAGCCCTTTGTTTGTTTTTATTTTGAAATGGTCCTGCTAAGTGGCTGAGGCTGGCCTCGAACTTGTGATCCTCCTGCCTCAGCCTCCAGAGTAGCTGGGACTGCCACCACCAAGCCGGGTTTAGTCTCAGCTTTATTGTGAAGAATGTGAAGCACACGCTAAAGCATTCAGTGCCACGCAGGTCCGTGAGCCACGACCCAGCTCCCCCAACCACGGACCCACAGCCAGCCTGCCCTGCCCACACCCCGGGCTCTACCTCCACCAGTATTTTGGGACAAATCCCGGATATGACACCGTTTTGCCACCCCGGCATGTGCAGCTCAACAAGCCAGGGCTCCTTGCTGATAGACCCCCCACCTCCTAAAGAATGAAGCGGCCCCAGTGAGTCGCTCCTTCACTCTGCGCACTGACAACCGCCCCTTTGTCTCCTAAGTCCTGCCGGTAAGTTCTACCTCGGGGCTGCCCACGCATCCGTGTGCACGATCCCCACGGTCCCTGGGGGTCTTTTGGAAATGCAGGTTCTCACTGAGTGGGTCACCATCAGAGGGTGTCGTTGCCACGAGTCCATGGGTCACACCTGAGGTGGCCGAGCTTTCGGAAGAAGAAGAAATACCTTTTCCAAGACGAGGGATGCTCACATGTTGGGCGAGGCTCCCGACCACGGCTGGACGGGAAGAGGGCAGCTGGCGGCCACACCTGCCGTGGGCACGCGGCTGCCAGAGGCGATGCCCGAAGCTCCAGACCTGGCCCCTGACACCCTGGCCACGGGCGCTCTTCCTGGCCAAGGCTGACCCTCCCCAAACCTGAGGCCACCTCGCCAAGGTCCTGGGGCCTCTGGAGGTCCAGCCTCGACCAGCCTCTGGAGGCGGCCGAGAGGAGGCCCCTGCCTTTTCTTGCCCGGCGCTGCCAGATTCCAGTGCCCTCGGCTGGTCGGCGGGACCTGCTGATCACTCGGCCCTCCCCGCACGACGCAGCCGAGGGAGACTTCATCGTCCTTCAATCAGACCCGCTCGCCCAGACCCGGCTCTCACGGGGCTGCTGACGTCCCAGGCCCCACCTCAGCTGCGCACAGTGACCGGCACCAGTGTGGCCCCCACCAGCAGTGGCCTGCGTCCTCCAGAGCACCGCTGGTCTCAGGGGACAGGGGCAGCTCCTCGCCACCGCGGCCAGCGTCCACGCACCCCCAGGCATCTCTCACCTTGCGCAGGAATGTAACTCACTTCTTCCCGCCTTCCTTCCGGGTGTCGCCACCCTGTCTATCTAGATGCGGGTCCTCCTGCAAGGCACCCCTTGCGTTTTCCTCCTGCCGCTGTTATTATCTGGTCTCTGCCCTGGACTGCGAACTCCAAAGAACAGCGTCCCCGGCACCTGAAATCACCCCGCGCACCCAGAAAGTTCTCGGTCAGCGCGTGCTGGATCCCTCGACCACGCTTATGCTTCCCAGCTGGCTGGTCTGACGCCTGTTTTACAGATGAGGAAACTGAGGCTCAGAGGAGGAGACGAGCTACCCAAAATGCACCCACCCAGGAAGCTGGGGAGCAGACGCTGCACCCCAAGCCTGCCTCGCACCAGCAAGGCCCCTAGCCTGGGGTCTACAAGCCTGTCCTCGGGCCCGTGACCCTGGACGGGGAGGTTCTCTCTTAACCCTCCTAATGGCTGACTGGAATGGAGTGTCCCTTCCATCACGAGGCCAGGCGACAAAATGTGGCCTGTCAGCAGAACCCGCAACTTCGTCATCAAAAGCAATCACGCGCGTGCTCACGTCCTGGTCCGTTTTTTGCAGAGACCTTGGAGTGTCCTTCACAGTCATCGGGGCTTTGAAATCACAGCTGGGATCACACTGCCGACCACACCCCCAGATCTTGGAGGGTTCACCTAGAGGCACACTCGCCAGGTCCCGGCTGGACTGTGACACTTGGATGGCCGAACGTCCACACGATCGACCGCCTCTGTGAATCTGTGGTTTCGTGTTTGGGAGCATCACCTGATTCCCAAGGAGCCACAGTGCAGAGGAGAAGCAGAACCCGGCTCTGAGCCCACGCCCTGGCCACCAGCTGCAAGAACTCATGGCTCAGGCTAACGAGGGACCTAAGACGGAGCCCTGGGCAGGATTCCAGCTCTCCTCCCCCCCAGGGTGGGGACCCCGAGGTCCAGCAGTGGGGCTTGACCTGGTCGGACACAGGGCCAGGTAGAACTGGGTCTGAGGAAGAAACCGGCTCCCCACAGGCTGCCTGGCACCTTCAGCTGTACCATGCTGCCACCTAAGGACACAAAGCATTCCTGCCTGTCACTGAGCCACGGACACTGGGGTCTGTTTGTGCAGGGAAGACGGAAGCAGGCCCATCAATCTGGTTCAGGTCATTATGAGTTTATCGGCTGCCAGCAGGGACGCAAATCAGGTCAGTCACCAGGACAGGTGATCGGCAGGGCTGGTAAGCACGGGACCGTGGGCCCTGCATCTGGTAATTCCACCACCAACGCCCCCAGGGTGCACCCCGAACAGTGGTCTCAACCCTGGGTGCACGTCTGACCCCAGAGGGGGCTTCTAAAACTACCCATGCTGAGCCCAGGCCGTTGGGCCCAGAGTTCAGAGTTGAGGAAAGACGGACACGGGCGTGACTGTAAGCGCTCCTGGGGGATTGGACCCACGGCCGAGCTGAGGACAGCGGCCCTCAGGAGACACCCCGCATATTAGAGGGGCCTACACGCACCCTCGCTGTGTGCTGTGTGCAGTAGCGACGTGAGTGCCCAGCAGAGGCAGGCGGGACGGCGGGGCCACAGATGTGCACCCCCACACCAGCCCTTATGAGTGATCTCAGTGCACAGTCTAACCGTGGTTCACTCTTTCATTCGACATCGAGCGAAATGTACAGAGCACCCACCAACTAAGCGTTTGAGGACAGGGTAGTCGTCAAGACTCAATCCCTGCCAGGCGCAGGGACACACGCCTGTCATCCCAGCAGCTCGGGAGGCTGAGGCAGGAGGATCACCAAGTTCAAAGTCAGCCTCAGCAACTGAGCAAGGCCCTCAGCAACTCAGCGAGACCCTGTCTCTAAATAAAATATTAAAAAGGGCTGAGGATGTGGCTGGGCGGTTAGATGGCCCTGAGTTCAATCCTTGGTACAGTAAATAAATAAATACCCAGCAATACAGCAATAACTACAAAAAAAAAAAGAAGACCAATATAATAAGATGCGACACAGAAGTTAAGAGAAGTGAGTTCTATATGCACCAGCAAGAATTGATCTCAGAAACACATTGTTGAATGAAAAAGATCCATTTGAAAAATATACATACAGCAAACTACATCTTCAGGGTCTTAGAACACTACTAAAGATGGGTATAGATGTTCGTGGAAATATTTTAAGGTCTTCAAAGACACACACCACGTTCATAACAATGAGGGGCAGGACTGGAAAATGGTGACTAAAAAGAGTTATGCATTTTCAAAGAAAAAGAATATATTTATGTTTAATATGACCAATTAAAACTTATTCTAAAAGTTAGTGTATTCAACAGTATTCCAGGGCTGGGCTGGGGCTCAGTGGCAGAGCATTTGCCTGGCATGTGTGAGGCACTGGGTTCCATCCTCAGCACCACATGCAAAATAACTAAATAAAATAAAGGTCCATCTACAACTAAAAAAATATTTAAAATATATATATATTCCAGTCTGGTGCAGTGACCCAGGACTGTAATCTCAGCATTCGGGAAACTGAGGCAGGAGGATGGCAAGTTCAAAGTCAGCCTCAGCAATTTAACGAAGTCCTAAGAAACTTAGCTGAGACCCTGTTTCAAAACTAAAAATATGTCTTAAAAAGGGCTGGGGATGTGGCTCAGTGGTTAAGCACTCCTGGGTTCCAATCCGTGGCACCAAAAAAAAGTACTTTTTAAATTAAACAATAATAAACTATAAATAAAAGTTTAAATATTTCAGTGATTTCTAGACATTGTACTAGGCTCCAGAAAAACAAACCAAAATGGGAGCTCTCACAGCAGATAAAGTCCAGAGAAGACAGACAAGGCAACCAGAACGTAGCCTCCCAGCCCTGCCATAGGGGAAGGGCCGTGGAAGGTCTGAGAAGCAGCTGCTGTGTGTGCGAGTCAGCATCGCTGTGTAACAAATCATCCCCACCCTCCACAGCACGGAGCAGCCACTGAGTTAAGCTCCTGGGGTCTTTGGATCAGGAATTCAGACAGGGCACAGGGGTGGCATTCCCTGACGTCGGGACTTCAGCTAAACAGTCAAAAGGGCCAGCGGTGACTAGGCAGTCATCTGGACCCACCTGGAGCTCCCGGCTCACCGCTGGAGGCTGGTGCTGGCCATTCGCGGTTCCTCGCTGGTTGTTCTCCGTAACTCCCACGAGGGCCTGTCCAGGGAGCCTCCCTGTCTGGCTGGCCCGGGCTTCCTCCCCACCGGGTCTGGGTCCCAGGAGCCGGCATCCCAGAGAGAAAAGCAGAGGTGCGTGGTGACTGGGTGCTGCAGGCAGGGGGGACACGTGGCCTCGCTTCTGGGGCACTCTCTGGATGGAAGCTGTCACACAGCTGTGCCCAAACTCAAGGAGCCAGGACACTGGTCTTGCCCTTCAAGAGCGTCTTCAAGGTCACACTGGAAGAAGTGCCCTCAGTGGGAAATATCGTCCCCAGCCTCTTTGCAAAATGCTACCAACAGCACCGGGAAGGGACAAAAAGCCCGTGCAGAGCAGCAGCAAGGCCAAAGTCCTCAGTGAGAGCCAGGGCCAGGGCTGCGAGGCCACTCAGGAAGTCCGCCGTTCTACCGGGCTGGAGGCCCAGAGACCCGGTCCCCGCAGCTGTGGGATCTCTTCAGCCGCTTTAAGGACTGTGGTCTCCATCCCCAAGACAGCGGGAGCCACGGAAGCGTGCTGAGTGAGGACCAAGGGAGAAGAAGCTGAGAAGCCAGCCAGCCATCCACACGGTCACCAGGTGACAGCTGAAGGTGGCGGTGGTGATGGAGAGGAGGGGGCAGAGCTGGGAGAAGCTTAGGAGGCAAAATCGGCAGGCTTGGTGACAGACTCAAAGTGGAGCAAGGAGCCCAAGAAACACCCCTCCCCCTACGCACCTCTAACCCCAGGCGTCCAGCCAGACCCCTGCTGACCTAAGCCCCAGCCTGCACCCTCCAGGTCCCCTCTGACCCAGGACTCTCTGCATCAATAAAACTCTCGCTAAAGAAGGAGCTTTTCTGCAGAGGGCCATCCTGAGATTCAGCACTTCTCAGACCAAAGAACAGAATGATACCCGTGGCCAGGCAGAGTGGCAGACTCCTTGATGCCCACGACTCAGGAGGCTGAGGCAGGAGGAGCTCAAGTTTGAGGCCAGCCTCAGCAACTTAGAGAGGCCCTAGCAACTGAGCGAGACCCTGTCTCTAAATAAAAACTAAAAATGGCTAAGGGCGCAGCTCAATGGTAGAGCAGCCCTGGGTTCCATCCCCGGACCCCAAAACAAATGAGACCCTTGGCTTCCTCTATCCAAGACCCTCCTGCCCTAAGACTCAGGCACCAGGTGACAATCAGTGGGAAACTATCCAGACAGCTCCTGATGGGACCTAATTTCCTGGCCGTGGAGCATCAGCTTCAGTTACTCTGAGTAACTCAGCTTTGACGCCTTGACCCCCCAATCCCTCTGAAGTCACCTCCTCTTTTCCACATGGACTTCCTCCTTCCCAAAGAGTAACTGGCGAGCTGTTGGGTTTACAGGAACCAGTCGGCTTTTGCTGGCAATAGAGGAAGCAGCTCTGCTCACGGGTTCGCAGAGTCACAGCTGATTCCCTGAGTTGGGATTAAGGACCCCGCCCCCCGGGGATTGCTTCCAGACAGTGAGCGGACCCAGGGGACCAGAGCCCTGCAGAACAGAGGTCTCAGGCCTCAAGAGCCCGGGAGCGCCCTCTGGTGGCGGGCGCTGTCCCGAGTCCCGCCCTGGGGCCTGCACTGTCGCGGAGGGAGATGTGCAAGACGAGGAGGTCTGGGGAGAGGTCAGAGAAGCAGCACCTGTCACTAGGGTCTTCAGGGAACCGGACCCAGGGGACCGCCCCGGCCACACCCCTCCCTCCCGTCCCTGCATCCTGCTCAGCTCAGAGTGCCTGCCCTCCTCAAATGAATCCGGACCTTTCCCAGGAACGTGGCATGGATTCGGTGACTTCCAGCCCCACTTCCTGTGCCGCTGCTTCCCTTGCCCGTTCCGCATGTGCCTCTAAGAAGAAAAACCCATCTCCTCCTGGTGTTTCGGTGGGAAGAGGAAATGCTGGTACTTTCCAAGGTCTAACCAAATTCTGGGGCTCCCTGCGCAGCCCACTTATTGGGCACCCCTGACCAGGGTCGCCTCCTCCCCTGAAAGTGCTGGGCCTGCACTTGGCCCCGGCCAACCCCCGACTCCGGGCACCATGAACCCAGCACCAGCTTGCAGTCCTGCCAGCGGTTCCTCCGGGGGACAATGCCGTCACCTCCTTCTCCCCGACCAGGTATGGGGCTGGAAGAGCTGGTGCAGAGAAGAGCTCAGACACAGCGGTCCCCATCTCAGCGGTGACTCCACTGTGTGGCCTCAAGCAAGTCACTTCACCTCTCTGGGCTGCCCTTTCAGATCCTCCTCTGCATTCTCAGCTGGGTCTTATATGTGACAGTCTGATGGAGAACTTAAGACCCCTTATTGGCCAGGAGTGGGGGCACACGCCTGTAATCCCAGGACTCGGGAGGCTGAGGCAGGAGACTTGCAAGTTCAAGACCAGCCTCAGCAATTTAGCAAGGCCCTAAGCAACTTAGGGAGGCTCTGTCTCAAAATAAAAAGTAAAAAGGGCTGGGGATGTGGCTCAGGGGTAAAGTGCCCTGGGTTCAGTCCCCAGGACCAAAATCAAAGGACCCCTGGTTGCCCCGAGTCAGAGCCCGGAATTCCTACCTTTTACAAGGCCTGCGAAGGGACAGCAGCAGTCTGACCTGTTGAAGAGGGACCAGGCTGCCCCCGTCGCTGGGGAAGAGGTGACCTCGGCTGGCTGGCTGAGAAGGCTCTTGCCAGGGCAGGGGCTGTCCTCACGCCACCCTACCTCAGAGACCTCTGAGTCAGGACGCACCTTCGCCTGGACCTGGGAGCTCTTCCTGTGCGTCAGCAGGGCCCCCGACCCAGCCAGGGAGGTGCAGGTGTCCTTCCACGGGAGGCCCAGGAGGAAGGCGTGCTGCGCCCGCGTCCCCTCCCCAGCCTCTCCCTTGAACGCCAGACCCGGGACAGCGGGACAGCCCGTCTGACTCAAAGTCCGTGACTGCTCTTTCTCCCCCAAGCCGGGCTGGTCCTGGGTTCCTTCCCGCTTCCTGGGGACCAACTCCTGACCTCAGAGCCCAGTGTTGAATGGCCCTGTGTGAGTTCCCAGGGGGCTCGCTGGCCCCCCGGCTTCAAAGAACGCCCTGTCCCCCTGGATCAGGGACAGCATAATTAATGGAAGGATAAGGACACAGTGTACCTGGAGCAAACCATCACCAGGGAGGGGGGCGGGGGAGGGAGCCAGTGAGCAAGTGCCGGCAGGGGGACTGGGGCCTAAAGGGAGACCCCTCCCAGACGTCTCCCCAAAGCCTTCTGAGGGTGGGCTCTCCTCACCCAGGCCTGCTACGAATTCTGTGGATAATTTTTTCATGGTTGTTATTGCTGTTAAAAAAATTAATTAACCCCAGCACCACAAAAAATTAATTTAAATTAAAAAAACAAAAAAGAAAGTGATACGCTGCAGGTCAGAAGCAGTCTGCTAGGCAAGAGCCCGAGAGATGGGAAAGCCAGGAGTCAGCGGAAATCCGGGAGAGGACCGGAGCCTCCCTCCTTCTGGAAGTGGGTGAAAGCAGGAGAGGCAGAAGGAACATTCGGGGGACTATTATTAAGATCACAAGGGACAAAGGGGCCCTCGGATGATTACCTGGTTTATGTTTTAAATAATCGGAGAAGCAGGAAATAATAATATTCGAAATGGGAGCTAATAATGGGTACCACAGACAGGTGGATCCAACAGTCTTCAGAGTCAGTTGGAGAGAGCATAGTAACCCTGACACTCCGTGACATAAAATGTGGAAGCAGTTATTGTGTGTGCATGCGTGTGCGTGACACATATAATGTGCGTGTGTCCCCCTATGTACTATTACACCTGTCATCCTAGCAACTCCAGAGGCCGAGGCAGGAGGATCGCAAGTTTGAGGCCAGCCTCAGCAACTTAGCAAGACTCTGTCTCAAAACATAAAAAAGGGCTGGGGTAGAGCAGCCCTGGGTTCAGTCCCCATTACCACAAAACAAATAAACAATCATTTGTGTGCACATGTGTATCAGCACAAGTGTCCAAAATTATCTGTTGGATGAATGGGTGGGTTGGGTGGGGTGGGTGGATGACCGGGTGGATAGTCATATGGACTGGGTCACCTCCTGCCGCCGTCTTCCAGATCTCACGACCAGCCTCCGCCCCACTCTCCTCCTCCTCCCTCCTACTCGCTCCTCCTGCACGTGGCTGGTGAAGGCCACGCCCATCTCAGCAGCCCTCTTCCGGGTTTGGACCGGAGAGCTGGCTGAGACCTGTGCCAGGACATTTGCGGTCCTGTGCTGCCACCTACAGGGAGCTCTCCGGTACTGCACCGAGGAGCCCCTATTTAACTCGCCAGGACCCGGTCACGTAACTTCATCTAATTCAGAAAGAGAAGATGCAGCGCTCGGAAGGCGCCTGGGAAGATCTTGGCAGAGCCTCTGTTAGATTAAGAACTGGTTTGAAATCTTGCAAAAGAGGAAAATGCTGGCAAGTTCAGGTGCACGGAGCCCAGAGACGAGCGTGCACTGGGTGGTAATGCGACTGCCGGGAGGGCGGGAGGAGGCCCCAGGAGCAAGAGCGAGCCTCGGACTGCAGCCTGGCCCCCGCCGCCCTGGCTGTGTGCGACCTGGAGCTGCCTCGTCCCCACTCCCCTCCGGGCCTTCTACGGTGCAGCAGCGACACAGGTCAAAGGGACCCTTTAAACCCTCCGCGCCCTGCCAGGTCTGGATCCAGCTGGGGTTATTGTAGAAACCAGAACAAGAGGTCTGTGGGGTGCTGAAGGAAGCTTCCAGAACACAGGCAAAGCTGGAGAAGCCAGCCCTGGAAAACCCAGGGGCGGGATCCCCAGAAGAACCAGAGAGGAACCCAGGGACTCTCAGGGAGTCCCACCTCCTGCCCTCAAGGCAAAGTCCTGCCCGAGGGTCTGAGGAGCCTCCACCTCGGAGGTGGGGTCTCTGCCCAGCGCCCTGACACTAGGTGTGGCCCAGGCACAGCCAAGCGACGGCCCTGCGGAGTGGCCCCAGGGCTGGGGGCCGGGGGTTCTGGGAGCTCCGTACTGGGAACAGCTCCAGGCTGCCCGGCTCTGGGCAGCAGCGCTGGACTCAGAGGAGCCCTGCCGCCTCCGCCCGTCCAGGTGCCTGCCAGCCGCCTCCGCCAACTAGGCTCCTGCTTCTGGCTCTCCCTCTGTCCCACCCGACTGCGGCCCTCCCTCCACGGGTCGCATCCACCTGCTCCAGAAGGAGGGCTCCCAGTGGTTCCCACATCCCCGGTGGGGTCAGGGGACCAACAGAGGGGACGGCGGGAACACGGGGCTAGGAGAGCAATTCTGCAAAATGGGCCCGGTGCCGACCCCACATGCCCTCTTTTCCAAGAAGCAATTTGCCCGCAGCCCTGCCTGGCCTCGGTGCCCAGGATCTGTCACGTCCTGCAAACCACGGCTCACCCAGGAGAAAGGCAGGCCCCGGATAACGTCAATGGGAGGAGCCCAGGAGACTTTTGTGACCAGATCCTAAAACTCTGGGAGGTAAGTGTAGTTCCTCCCAACCATAAAATCCGTAAGAGTGTACGGCTGAGAATCTAGTTAGAACCGGTCAGCAGGGGCCAAGGTGACCTAGAGTTGCCAGGACAGTGGGGACCTGAAAGTCTGAGGTCACCCTGCTGTCAGTCACAAGTCAAGCGGTGGACCTTGGCGGAACTCTCTGGAAACTCCTCTGGGATCTGGCGTGCAGGAGAGGCACACTGTCCCTCTCCTCTCTCAGAGGACCCACTCTCTCCCCTGCGAGTGTCCCCTTCCCTTTTCCTGACCCTTCAGTAAACCCATTCCTGTTACTCTGAGCGATGCAGCTGAAACCTTTCTGTCTTTATCACAAGAATCAGCGTTTGGGGCTGGGGCTGGGGCTGGGGCTCAGTGGCGAGGAACTGGGTTTGAGCCTCAGCGCCACATATAAATAAATAAAATAAAGGTCCATTGACAACTGAAAAGTATTTTAAAAAAAGAAGACGACGACTCGGGGTTCGCAGAGGGTCTTTGCAGGGCCTCTGTCACAGGTGGATTTCTCACACAGCTGCTTCGCTGTCCCCTGCCCAGCCCAGACGTTGTCTGCCCTTAGACGGGGTGTCCACACCTGTCCAGTCAGCTCTATGCTGGGTCACTCAGGGCAATGGGTCCCTCAAGGGGCCCTGGAATGACAAGGCCACAGATGCCATGACTCCTCTGCCAACAAGCCAGTAAGTGGCAGGCCCAGGGGTCCAGTCCAGGTTCCCTGGCTCCCAGCCCTTCTCACCTAAGCATCCAGGCTGCCCACACCTGTAAAGCAAGCAGCTCTGGAGGCTGAGGCAGGAGGATCACAAGTTCAAGGTCAGCCTCAGCAACTTAGTGAGACCCTCAGCAACTTAGCAAGTATCTGTCTCAAAATAAAAAATAAGAAGACTGGGCAAGGATGTGGGGGAAAGGCACACTCGTACATGGCTGGTGGGACTGCGGATGGTGCAGCCACTCCGGAAAGCAGTGTGGAGAGTCCTCAGAAAACTGGGAATGGAACCGCCATTTGACCCAGCTATCCCACTTCTCAGTTTATACCCAAAGGACTTAAAATCAGCATACTACAGTGACACAGCCACATCAATGTTCATAGCAGCTAAACTCACAATAGCTAAACTATGGAACCAACCTAGGTGTCCTTCAACAGATGAATGGATAAAGAAAATGTGGTATATATATTCGATGGACTATTACTCAGCTTTAAAGAAGAATGAAATTCTGGCATTCATAGGTAAACAGATGGAACTGGAGAATATCATGCTAAGTGAAATAAGCCAAACCCAAAGAACCAAAGGCCAAATGTTTTCTCTGATATGCAGAAGCTAATTCATAATAAGGGGGTGGGGATAGGAAAGATTAGTTACTTTAGATTAAGTCGAGGGGAGTGGAGGGAGGGAAAGGGGGATGGGGTAGGAAGGATAGTAGAGAGAAACAGGCATTATCACCTCATGGGCCTGTGTGACTGCATGACTGATGTGATCCTGCAGTATGTACAAACAGAAAAAGGAGAGATTGTACCCCATTTACGTATGATCTATCAAATGCATAAATGTATTCTGTCATGTATAACTAATTAGAACAAATTTTTAAATTTTTTTAAAAATTTAAACTAGGTGAAAAGGCAAACAAACCAACCTTTTAAAAAAGGCCTAGGGTATAGTAGATCAGGTTCAATCATCAGTTTAGAAAAAAGGACGAGAAGAAAGAAAGAATAACTAACATTATTGAACACTCTGTGTCAAGCGCCATAAAGCTTTTCACAGAATATCTCAATCCTGTCCACAGTCCTGGATGTGGACTCTTTAATTGTGCCCATTTCACAGACATGAAAACTCATTTAGAAATTGTTAATAATATGTTTCTAGAAAGTGGCAGAATGAGGTCTAAATATGGATGCTTCTGGATTTTCAATGGAGTTCCTTCCAAAAACACCAAATACAAATTTAAAATATTGTAAGTCCAAAATGCATTCAAAATACATCAGCTACCAACGCAGCAGCTTAACCTAGCCTACCTCACAAGTCCTCAGACACATTAGCCTACCGTGGGGCAAAACCATCTAACTCGAAGTCTATTCTATGACAAAGCACTGAACACCTTGTTTAACTTATTGACTACTGTACCCCTTGCAAAAAACAGGAAAGTCATATGAGCAAGTTTTGTACCATCATAGAGTCAAATATCATAAGTGGAACCATTCAGAAGCTGGGGGCCATCTATGGCAAGTACTTAGCTATCAATAATTACTTTAAACATAAATGGGTTAAACTCTCCAATCAAAGACAGAGTGGTTCAATGGATCAAAAAAAAAAAAATCCATCTATAGGTTGTCAGCAAGAGACTTCTTCAAAATATTTTTAACTTACGTTTTAAAACGACATCACAATTATATATATTTACAGTATAAATGATGTTTTGATATTATGCATACATTATGGAATGATTAAATCAAACTAACATATACCTTGCTTCTCATACCTTTTTTTTTTTTTTTTTTTTTTTTGGTGGTTGGAACACTTAAAATCTACCTTCAGCAATTATCAAGCAGACAATATGTTGCTATTAATCAGAGTCGCCATGATATACAATAGCTCTCTTGAACTTAATCCTCCTGTCTAGCTGAAACTTTGTGTTCTATGACCAACATTCTCAATCCCCACCCACCCTCAGCCTCTGCTTCTGTGAGTTACACTTTCTAGAATTCTACATATGAGTGAGATCATGTGGCATTTGTCTTTCTGTGTCTGCCGTATTTCATTTAACATAATGTCCTCCAGGTTCAACCATGTTGTCACAAATTGTAGGAATTCCTTTATCAGGGCTGAAGAGTATTCCATCATATATTGATACCACATTTCTTAATCCATTCATCCATTGACAGACACCTAGTCAGATTCCATTTCTTGACTATTGTGATCAGAGCTACAGTGACCATGGGTGTCTCTTTGAGATCCTGATTTCATTTCCTCTAGTTACGTACTCAGTAGTATATGACCTACATACTGGATCCTATGGAAGTTCTACTTGTCATTTTTTTTAAGGAACCTCCGTACTGTTTTCCATGATAGCTGTACTGATTTACATTCCTAGCAACAGTGTGCAAGAGTTCCACATCCTCACCAACACTTGGTATCTTTCGTCTTTGGCTTTTTGTTGTCCCTTATGGTACGGGGGATTGTACCAGGGCCTCATGTGTGCTAGGAAAGTGCCCAACCACTGAGCTACCTCCCCAGCCTTTCTTATTTCTATTTTGAGAAGGGGCTGTCTAAGTTGATGAGTCTGGCCTCAAACTTGGAATCCTCCTGCCTCAGCCTCCTGCGTTGCTGGGATTACAGTCGGCCCGCCATGCCAGGGTGGATCTTGTTTTGCCTTCCATCAGCAGTGGGTGGTGCCTACTGGAACCAGGAATGTCGTTGTGACCGTGTAAAGTAGCAGAACCCTGGTTCTGGACTCAGACAAATTTGGATTCTGAACTTGATTTGGGTCTTCTAATTTTATAGCCTTCTAATTTGGATTGCAAGTTGGAGGCCAGCCTCACAACTAAGAAAGACCCTGTCTTGAAAGTCAATAAATAAATAAATAAATAAATAGGGCTGGGGATGTAGCTCAGTGGCACACCACCCCTGAGCTCAGTTCCAAGTACCAACACAGAGAGAGAGAGAGAGAGAGAGAGAGAGAGAGAGAGAGACAGAGACAGAGAAAGAGAGAGAGAGAGGAAGGGAGGCAGGGAGGGAGGGAGGCAGGGTGGGGGAGAAGCCGCGCACAATGGGAGCAGAGTGGGCCAGGGGACAGGATTTGTGCGTAGGCCAGTTTTCACTGCTGTGAACAAGTCACCCCACATGAACGACGAGGAGGAGGACAGATCACCAGTCTCGGCTCACGACTCCAGAGGTCTCCGTCCATGGTCGGCCCACCTGGAGGCAGAAATGCCACGGGCGCAGGGCGAGGCGAGGAAGGGCTCGGCTCGTGGCAGCCAGGAAACCGGGCTGTGTGAGCAGAAGGCGCCGGGGCCATTCAAACCTTCCACCACATGCCCAGCGGCCGCTTCCTCCACTAGGTCCCAGGTCCGGTGATCCATTCAGATCATTCATGCATCAGGCGAATCCATCGCGGGAGCCAGAGCCCCGCCGCTGGGCCTTGCTGCAAGGGGACCAAGTCTTTAAGGACAGGAGCCTCTGGGGACGTTGAGATCCAAACCTTAAGGGTTCAGGAAAGCGATGCTGGAATCAGGGACGGAAAACACCTGAACTCAACCGCGGAAAGGCAGCCCCGCGGACATCAGCTGAGCACCAGCAGGAGGCTCGGAGGACGACGTCCGCGGCGTTACTTGGGCAACACAGGGGGGACCTTTCGTCCCCGGGGAGCGCTGGGAAACGCCTCTGCTAACGACGGCCGGGGGATCATGGGAACACTGATGCCATTTCACCGAAGTTTTAAATCCAAACTCCGCTCACTGAACCTTTCTCAGGTTGGCTCATCCAAACCCTCCCAGCGCCCCAGAGCGACTCGCCCAGAGTGCCACCAAGGCCACTGCGGAGAGCGGGGGGAGAAAGTGAAATCCTCCCTTCTCTCCCGGATGGATGGGTGGATGGGTGGATGGATGGACAGACGGTCCTGGATGGGTGGATGGGTGGATGGATGGACAGACCGTCCTGGATGGGTGGATGGGTGGATGGATGGATGGATGGATGGGTAAGTGGATGGATGGGTGAGTGGATGGATGAATAGATAGATGAATGGATGGATGGGTTGGTGGGTGGATGGATGGATAGATGAATGGATGAATGGATGGATGGATGGTTAGATGAATAGATGAATGAATGGATGGAGGATGGATGGATGGATCTATTCATAGACAGAATAGATTAATCAAATAGATCAATTAATTGATCAAAGGACAATGCCATACCTAAGGGGTGAAAGGAAGGGAAAGGGTTAAGAACTCACCTGTGAGCCAAACATGGTGGCATCCACCTATAATCCCAATGACTCAGGAGGCTGATGCAGGAGGATCACAAGTTGGAGGTCAGCCTCAGCAATTTTAGACACTCTCTCAAAATAAAAAAGAGTCTGGGGATGGAGTTCAGCAGTAGAGCACCCATGGGTTCAATCCCCACAGGGGACAGGGATCAACTCACCAGTGGCGTGCAAGGTCTAAGTCTCCCAGGCTGCCACTTAGAAACTCTCAGTTCCTAAATGAGGGAGTCGAATGAGCAGAGGATCACTGCTCAGAGAATCCAGACACCCTCCACCAAGGAGAATCCCACTTGTAATGATAAGAGGATTATTTGGCTGTGAAATTTGCTTAATAATTGAATAGGAAACTAATTTTGATTCCCAAGGAAAAAGCCAGACATTAAGTAATGCAAATTCCCATTTAACCAGAAGCCAAATAAGCAGAAAATATGAATCACTAGATTCTTCCCCACACCAGAGCCACATTGTTTCATGGAAAAGAAACAAAGAAAATAAAATTCCCTGACAGCTGGAATTTTCTCAAAACAGCAAACTAACAGAATGGGTCGGGGAGGGAGCCGCTCACGACTTCCCAGCCTCTTCCTGTGCTCCCTGGAAGCCGGGCCCCCTCAGAACCACCCACAGAGAAACCACTTCCACGTTCTCTGTGAACCACTGGATCCTTTGACAGCCACGGGAGAGACCAGGCAAGGACTTGGCCGAGTGAAGAAAAAGGACAGGAGGGGGCTGTTGAATGAGGCAGAACACAGTGAGGTCCCTGCCCAGCAGGCACCGCTGGAGCCCGAGGGACAGCTCGGGAAAGTCTTGCCTTCCCAAAGCATAAAAGTGTTTGATTTGTTCTGATACCCAACAGTTTGACAGCTAGTTGCAAAACCTGATGTTCCCCATGCCGCTTTTCTTAAATTATTATTATTTTTTTTTTTATTTTTGGTACTGGGGATTGAACCCAGGGTGCTTAACCACAGAGCCACATCCACAGCCATTTTTTGTATGTTATTTGGAGAAAGACAGGGTCTCACTGAGTTGCTTAGGGCCTTGCTAAGTTGCTGGGGCCGTTCATTTTTATTTTTTGACTTTTTAATGGTACTGGGGACTGACCTGAGGGGGACTCTACCATGGATTTACATCTCAGTCCTCTTTATGATCTTTATTTTGAGACAGGGCCTCACTAAGTTGCTGAGGTTGACCTGGAGTTTGCCACCCTCCTGCCTCAGCCTCCTCAGTAGTGGGTTACAGGTGAGCACCAACGCAGCACCCTCCCTACTCTTTAAAAGCGACTGATCACAAGCACGTTCCATGTCAGAGAAAGCCCCGCTGTATGTTTGGGTTCTGAGACTGGAAACAGCAGCTGTTACGATTAGATTTTTTAAGCATTATTCCTGTGCCAGACCCTGGAGTAACCTCCCCAGCGGGTTCCCTCATTCGACACTCAGGACAAAACCATGAAGTTGGTACAGTGATGACAACAGAGACCAGGGTTTGATCTCCTCCCTCCAAATGCCAGCGGTGCGGCAGGGTGACTCGGTCTCTGTGACTCGGTTTCCTCGCCCATAAATAGGTACAATGATAATGCCCACCTCGGAAAACTGATACGAAAATCAGAGTTGGAAGTCTACACTGCTGGGATTGTAAATCAGTACAACCACTGTGGAAATCGGTACGGCCGTTCCTCAGACCAGGCCTGGAACCACCACTTGACCCAGCTGTACCATGTCTCGGTGTCTATCCTGGAATTAAAGCCATCACACTGTGACACCTGCACACCCATGTTTACAGCAGCACAATTCACAAGGTCCTAGCCACGGAACCAGCCGGGTGTCCATCAGTGGATGAACAGTAAAGAAAAGGTGCTGTACACGCAGAGTGGAGTTCTACTCAGCCGTAAAGAAGGACATGAAGCCACCTGCAGGGGGGTAGGACTCGAGAGCACTGCGTTCAGTGAAAACGTCCACTCGGAAAGACTGTGTCCTCACGTATGTGGGCGCTAGAGAGGAAAGAGGAAAAGAGGGGGGAGGAATCTCAAGAAAACCCAAGGGAGCTCAGCGGAGATGAAAGGGACAGGAGGTGGGACGAGGGCAGGGAAAGGGAGGCATGCGGAGTGCTATTGGCTGAATTACAGTGTTGCATTGTGTGCAGGTGCAGGTGTGTCACAATAAAACCTGTACCATGGAATATTACTCAGCTTTAAAGAAGAACAGAATTCTGGCATTTGCTGGTAAATGGATGGAGTTGGAGAATCTCATGCTAAGAGAAATAAGCCAAACCCAAAAATCCAAAGGCTGAATGTTTTCTCTGATATGTGGATGCTGATTCACAATAAGGGGAAAGAATAGGGAAGAATAAGGGAAGAATAGAGTTACTTTAGGCAGAGAGGAGTGAAGGGAGGGGAGGGGCAGGGGGGAAGGAAGGATAGCAGAGTGAAACAGACATTATTCCCTCATGTGCATGTATGACTGCATGACCCATGTGAGCCTGCAATATGTCCAATCAGAAAAAGGAGAGATTACACTCCATTTATGCATGATCTGTCAAAATGCATAAATGCATTCTGTCACGTGCCACTAATTAGAGCAAATAAAATTTTTTTAAAAAATAAAATAAAAAACCTACCGTGTGAATTATAATGCACCAATAAAAATACGGAAAAATAAAAAAAGAAACTTGGAGTCCACTTAGATGCGCAGCGTCTGGAACCTGGTGTGCACGGCAATCTGTGACCACCCTCCTTCTCACAGGTGAGTAACAAGCTCCCGGGAAGAAGGCGGGCCGCTTCCCGCAGGCTCCGCCCACGGCCCCGCCCCGCCTCCTCACGTGCCCACTCACCCCCGCCCCCAGCCGCGTCCTTCAAGGCCCTGTCCCTCGCACACCCCGGGACGGGACATGTCGCCTCTTCTCTCCGGGGAGGGGGTGCTGGAGTGGCCGCCGTGTGGGTTTCCTGTCCTGGGCGCCCACCCATCTGCTTTGCCACCCAGGTGCGTTCTAAGAGGAGGCAGGTGAGCGGCCTCACCCCACAGAGGCCGGAGTTGCTTCAACAATGAGCAGGAACTCCCCGCACACCTGAGGGGCCTGGGCCGCACGTGGCCACGCTTATTCCAAACTCGTGCCCATCCTCTCAGCCCCCCGCCCACATAGGACCCTATTTTTGGTGACGAAAGGAACTAATCTGGGTTGCTCTTTCCTTGACGTCCTTCTTCCCACTCTCACCCACAAAGGAGGGGGAAACAGAAATGGAACTGACTGCTCCAAACGCCGAACGGAATCGTCGATGCATGGATTCGTTCAAAAAGCATTCCCGGGGACCTGTGTGCCGGTCACCGTGGCCAGCCCACGACTCCACCCCTGCGGACAGGAATGGAGCTGCCCCCTTTGAAAGAGCCTCGGTGCCCGGAGCTGCAGCGTACGCCTGTAATCCCAGCTGCTTGGGAGGCTGAGGCAGGAGGATCTCGAGTTCGAGGCCAGCCTCAGCAAGTTAGTGAGGTCCTAAAGCAACTCAGTGAAACCCTGTCTCTAAATAAAATATAAAACAGGGCTGGGGATGTGGCTCAGTGGTTAAGCACTCCTGGGTTCAATCCCTGGTAGCACAATAAAAGTAAAATACAGTAAAAAACCTTTGTGGTACTTACAGCAACGCTTCCTTGGAGGGGCTGGGTGTGGTTCCGTGGCGGAGCGCTGGCCTAGTTCCTGGGACCCCTTGACAGCAAAGGCAGCACTTTGCTGGCCCAGTGTCCTTCTGGCTCCAGCAGCCTAGGCTTCGGCCAAGTGCTCGCTGTTTTGTTGCTTACCCACGTGTCCTTTAGCTGGCTGAGCATATTTAAGACAGTTGGTTTAAAGTCCTTGTCTCAGCAGGTGCCATGGTGCAGGCCTATAATCCCAGCTACGTGGGAGGCAGGGGAATCACAAATTTGACGTCAGCCTGGGCAACTTAGCAAGAGACCGTTTCAAAATGTAAAAATAATAATAAAAGGGTTGGGGGCGTGGCTCCGTGCTCAAGGGCCCCAGAGTTCAATCCCCAGTACCAAAAACATAAATAAATAGAATAAAAAATAGACAAAGTTGTTGTCTAATAAGCTCCATACCTGCTGCCTGATGGACAGCTTCTATTCATTTTTTCCCATGATTCAATCACACTTTCCTGTTTCTTTGTGTGCCTGATATATATATATATATATATATATATATATATATATATATATATATATAATTTTATTTATTTATTTATTTTTTGGTACCAGGTATTGAACCTGGGGTTGCTCAACCACCAAGCCACATCCCCAGCCCTTTATTTATTTATTTATTTTTATATCTTTGTTTTATGTATTTATTTTTATGTGGTGCTGAGGATGGAACCCATTTCCTCACACATGCTAGGCAAGCGCTCCTCCACTGAGCCACGACCCCAGCCCCTTTATTTCCTTTTCATTTTGAGACAGAGTCTCGCTAAGTTGCTTACGGCCTTGCTGAGTTGCTGAGGCTGGCTTTGAACTTGTGATCCTCCTGCCCCAGCCTCCCACGTGGCCGGGATTACAGGCGTGCGCCCCATGCTCAGCCTGGACGTTTTAAATATCCGGTGGCACCCTGACGATCAGATTCTCCTCCTGCCCGCGCCTGCTGTGGCTGAGGTCACCGTTATTATCTGCCTGTTTAGTGAATGTCCTTAACGATGGGCGTAAAGTCTGTATTCTTTGTGCCTGACGTCTGTGTTCCTTTTAGCTGATTGGTCAGTGTGTGATCTGACAGAGTCACTTGAGTGACCTTGAATTAACAATTTAAAAAAAGAAGAAAAAAGGAAGCACCCCATCCTGACCTTCGCGAATCTCAGCTGGAGCGCCCCCTGTCGACACCTAGGACGCTTCCCCTCTGCCTAGTCTTCACTGGCGCGCAGTCTGCTGCCGCAGGAGGTGCAGCTCGGGTCTCTCAGGCCTTTGCGGAGCGTGAATCCCCCGGCTGCGCAGGCGCTCTCCTTGCCCTGGTGCATGCAGGAGCTTGGAAGAGCCCTCACACACAGGGCCATTTTCCAGAACCTTTCCTCCCAGGCCTCTTGATCTGCCTGTTCTTGTCCCACGTGGGGTCCCTTGCCCCAGGCTGCCAATACCTATACCTTTAAATGCGTTGGTCAAAAGCCACCCGGGAAGCCACCCAGGCCTAGAAATGTCCTGTGTGAAGAAATAGGAAGCCTTTGAGCTGGTCCCTGACCGTCACCAGACAGTCTGAGCCCCTGACATGAGTCTTTGAGAATCGACTCTGCATTCCTCCCGCTGGACCCAGCCACCAGCTCCGTGAGGGCAGGTCACTCTCCTCATGGCCCCTGGTGCGTGAGCCATCAGATCTCTTTCGCGGGAGGGCGGAGGCCCTTCACCGGTTTCCTCTTGGTGGTGAAGCTCTGGTTCAGTCTCGCTCTTTCCTAGACCCTGGTGCACTTGGAAAGTGGATTCTGGCCTTGGGCACCAGCGATCCGTTGGGGGATGGAGACCTAGACCGCCATTCGGGGCTGCCCAGCACCTTCTCCTTTTTAATTAACGCATATACTAATTTATCCATTTGCTTATTCCTGTGGTGCTGGGGATGAACCCAGGGCTCCCAGAGGCCCTGCCAGGCACCCCGAGCACTGTCTGCCATCCAGAAAATTCCTATGCTGTGAACCCCTAGATTTCCATGGCAGAGCCAGGGTTTGGCCGCCTGCCCCTCTGGTGGCCAGCAGTCCCCTTAGATCCCAGAGAGCCTGGCTCTGCAGCTCACCAATACATCAACACCTAAACGTAGGCGGGCACACCAAGCGCTCCTGTCACCCGGGATCCGACGTGGCTCAGCAAGGTCTGCCACCCTGACGTCTCAGCTACCTCGACTCAGGCCCCAGCACGCTCCCCTGAGCTCCTGTCCTAAAAGCGTTGAAGCAAGGCAGCTGTTCCTGAACGTCGGGGGGATTGTGGGTGGTGTCCGCTCCCAACGTGGGCTCGCGTGCAGGGGCGTCTTCAGTGGCAAACCACCAGGGGCCGGTGGGGCAGCTCCGAGGTAGAGCACCTGCCTCGCAAGCACAAGGGCCTGGTCCCACCCCAGCACCACAGAAACTAACAAGACACACACACACACACACACACACACACACACGAGAAAAAGGACAAATTAACTTCTGAACTATGTGCTCCTAGAGAGGGTGAGTGCAGGGTCCCAGACAAATGTGGTCTCAGCACTGCGGAGTCCATTTCTGTTTCTCTTCCCATTTTACGTGTGGTTCCAGAAGTGCACCTCCGTCCCGTCACCACCGCTGAGGAGAGCGAGCCATCTAGCAATTCATGTTCCCTTCCCAATGTCACTTAGGAATCCTGGACGTGGAGGTGGAAAGCAATCCCAGTTCTTTAAAGCAACTAGACTAACATCGGATACTAGACTTGGAAAAAGTTCTTTAGTATAAATATGTAATAAGATTTAAAATTTTTCAAAACATTAAAAGTTTCAGCTTTAAGGAATTTCTATCTAAAACTTTGATAATACTCACAATGTGTACTTTGCTCTCTGATTTTTCTTGATTGATTGATTGATTGTACCAGGAGCATTGTACCACTAAGCTACATCCTTTTTTTTTTTTATTTTGAGTCCGGGGTCAGGGTCTTGCTAAGTTGTTGAGGGTCTCATTAAATTTCTGAGGCCAGCCTCGAACTTGCAATCCTCCTGCCTCAGTCTCCTGGGTCGCTGGAGCTACAGACATGTGCCATTCACAAACATGTTTGAATATGCTCAAAGGCTTGCTTTTTTTTTTTTTTTTTTTTTTTTTTTTTTCCAGTACTAGGACTCAAACCCAGGGCCTCACTGGTGCTAGACAGGCCCTACTGGACAGTATCCCTAGTCCCTTAAAAGGCAATTTTATTAGGAGGCTTTGAACTTTTGAAAGTTGTTTTCATTCTTACATTTATAGCTACTCTTCAACTCATAGTGAAGTCACATCCTGATAAATCCAACATGGACTGGAAATACTGGAAACCAAAACTGCATTTAATCCACCTAACCTAGCGAACATCCCAGCTTAGTCACACAGCACACCAGAGTGTGACCTCCTTCCCTCAGGGTGACCAGGCTACTCGGAAGCTGTGGCACAGTACCGTGTCTGGCACGTGAGAGAACGTCACAGCACACAGCACTCATCCGGCAAGAGGTCCAAATCCAAAATCCAAGGTCGTTCCTACTGAATGGGAATGGACTTTATGATGGCAATACTCACCATAAAGTCAAAAAATCACAAGTCACACTGTCGTAAGTCGGAAACTGTCTACTTTCATTTACAATTATGAAAATATATTTTAACATTTTAAAATTATTTTTTACCCTCTTGGTCATTACTACTATTAGAATATGAATTATGGCAGATTCTTTTATTATGACAATATACTTAGTGATTTTTACAGAACTGAAAGCAAAATAAATAAATTTTATGGAGTAAATACATAAGTTTGTGAATTATGAACGCCTTTTATTGCTCATCCAAATACTGTTGGCCCAACAACTGGCCTAGACACATGCAATATCTAAATTTAGTTTTCTTTGCTATCTTTGCCAGCTTCTAGTCATGCAAAGCCAGATTTGTTTAGTTTCTTTGTGGTTGCTGTTATGAATGGTGGTTCAGCTGTCAAGATGGAAGGACAGAACATATTTTATTTTATTAAACACCTTGTTAGCTTGATTTATAACTTTTATTTTAGTTTTACTTTTTATTTTTTTGGTATCAGGAATCCAACTCGGGGTGCTTAACCAATGAGTCACATTCCCAGTCCTTTTGATTTTTTATTTAGAGACAGGGTCTCACTAAGTTGCTTAGGGCCTTGCTGAGTTGCTGAGGCTGGCCTTGAACTTGCAATCCTCCTGCCTCAGCCTCCTGAGTTGCTGGGACTTTGGCATACACCAGTATGGATTTATAACTTTTTTTTTTTTTTTTTTTTTTTTTTTTTTGTGGTGCTGGGGATTGAACCCAGGGCCTTGTGCACGTGAGGCAAACACTTTACCAACTGAGCTATCTCCCCAGACTCCGATTTATAACTTTTAAATAGACCAAGTACATGGCCTTCTTCTAACGCTCACCCTGGGAAACGTCGCCCTGCAGTTGGGATGTGAACCTTTGGTTCCGTAGAGCGGTGGTTCTCAGCAAGGAATCATCCCCACCCCACCCCCACCGGGGACACTTGGCACCATCTGGAAATACTTCCATGGTCTTGACTGGCACCTAGCGGGAGCAGGCCAGGAATGCTGCTGTTCAAGACCCCACAGTGCACCTGACCCCTCACACTGTGGAGGTGAGGCAGCCTGTGTCAGAGGAGAGTCAGAGGGTGACGTGGGGAAGGCTCAGGGTGGACCTGATTCTAGTGAGGGCCACAGAGAGGCCTGGCAGGAGCGACCAGCGCCAGGCCCTCGTGAGCACGTCAGGGACACGGCATGGCGGAGGGTCCCAGCTGCAGGGGCGTTCCCCGCTGGATGGCCAAGGGTGTCACGGAGAGGCTACTTCTAGCTGCGAAGCCGCCAAACTAATTCCCTGGCCTTCCGGGGCTTCCATGACGTCACCCCGTGTCCTCGGATCAACGGAACTAGCCGGCGTGGCTTCCACCCTTGCCACTCGGGACCCTTCTTTATCCTGATTTTCAGGAGACGAGGACACTGAGCCCCAGGAGGTCCCAGAGCGGATGAGGGGAGAAGTTGCAAGGAGAACAGTGACAGTTTGCTTGCCAGTCACTAGTGTTTACTTCACACCACTTCAAGTGACAAGAGAATGTGACAAAAATGGGGGGAGTGTCTGCACCTCGGGGACACCTGGGAGCCCAGACCCCGCACGCACGGCCCGCTGCCTCACCTGGGCTGCCCGGGGAAGACCTCTGTTGTCCTCTGTGCAGAATGACTTCCCCACGGTAGAACTCACGACGGTCGGTCAGGCCCAAGGTTTTGTCTTACAATTTCCACCACTTTGAAGAGACGAGCTGGCTTGTCACCAAGGCTCAGGACACCCTCAGCCATCGCCAGCAGTTTGAGTCGGTCCCACTGGGAGACTGAACAGCTGCGCCGGGATGGGGAGAGGGACGGGTGCATAGGGCCCTGTGGACGCAGGAGGTCATGGGAAGAGCGTGCTGGGAACGGGACCCCAGGGGTCTCCGGACCCCCACTCCTGGGGTAGCCCCGTTAGTCCTTTCTCCCATTCTTTTCCTTCCTGTAATTTAACAAGCCCTTACTGCAGTTCGGAGGTTGTCCTAAGCACCAGTATCGATCCGGATTGGCCAGATCAGCAACAACCCAAAACCTCAGCAAGCCCGTGAAGGGCGGCCCTTCCTGCCCACAGCGCACCACGGCCGACGGCGGCGTCTCCACGTCGTCCCGGGCTCCTGCGCCAGGATGCTGGAGCATCCACTCTCAGGCATGATCGCCCGCCACCAAGACAGCAAAGACCAGCACTGAGGTCTCACAGCGGCCACTACGCGTCCCCGCCCGGAAGTAACTCAGCATCCACTGGGCTCACACGCGGCTGGCTGGCAGAACTGGTCACAGGCAAAGCACACTCCTGCCATGTGCCTGCAAAGGGGACCTGGGTACTTGGCAGAGAGCTCTAAGTACCACTCCAGGACTTTACAAACATCGTATTCAATCTCACAGCTTATGGTGAAGATGACTAGCGCGCCTACATTAAGCAGGAGGAATCTGCCAGGCACGGCGGTGCACACCTGCAATCCCAGAAACACAGGAGGCTGAGGCAGGAGGATCGAGTTTGAGGCCAGCCTCAGCATCTTAATGGGCCCTGTCTCAAAATAAAAAGGGCTGGAGATCAGCGGTAGAGCACTCTGGGTTCACCCCCAATATGACAACTGCACCTCCTCAAGAGAGAGGAGGAAACTGACCCACAGAAAGGCAAGGTGGGTGAGGATTAGCATGGGGGAGTGCTTTCCTAGCACGCACAAGGCCCTGGACTCCATCCGCAGCCCATTAAAAAACGGCCACTGGCTCAAGGTCACAAGCGAAGGAACCCATTGGATTCCAGAGCCCCTCTCTGAACCAGGCCTACCGCTCCCTTGGATTATTTTCTGTGATCTCAGCATTTCCCCTTAGATCACTGAAAACAGAAAGGGAGTAAATGGGAGTAACCTGGGTGGAAGACAGCGACCTTGAACTAGAATCCTGCCCACTTCTCATTCTACTGCCTGGGTACTCTGAAACTGATTTCGGGGTCCAGGGATCCTGGGACTCAACACTGTAGAAGAGGCACTAACAAGGACTACACTTTTTTAAAGTACGAGGGATTGAACCCAGAGGCGCTTTATTACTGTGAGCTACTAAACTGTTGAGACTGGCCTCTACCTTGTGATCCTCGTGCCTCAGCCTCAGTTGCTGGGATTACAGGCGTGCAGACTATGCTTTTAAATGCATGCTATCCCGTGACCCCCAGGGTCGGAGATGTATGGGGCTTTTTTGTTGTTGAAACTAGGAGCACTCTAACATGGAGCTACATTTTTATGACACAGGGTTACTAAATTTCCCAGGCCATTCTTGAACTTGCGGTCCTCCCGCCTCAGCCCCGAGTCTCTGGGATTAACAAGCACGCACCACCACAGCCAGCTAAGAGATGAGTCTTCAGAAGGGCGGTGACTCCCCCTTTGATGGGTAGGACGCTGGGAATAGACGAGTACCGGGTTTGCCATGGGAGAGCTCGGTCTGAGATCAACAGGCTCCAAGGCACAGGTTGTGCACCTATGCATGCCACACGCCTGGCCACAGCAGGCATCTTCTCAACGCTGGGAGAGACAAGAACACATGCCGCATCCTGATAAGGAGCAGAAATGGAGCAGGCTGTGGGCGGGAAGCATTTAAATTCTGGTTTCATCACTTCTGAGCATCTTGGACAAGTGGCTTCACAGCTCTGGGCTTCCCTTTTTTTCACTGGAAGTGCTGGAGCAGAAAACGGTACCCATGATGTAAGTGCTGAGGTTAAATGAGATACTACAGGCCATGCCCTTAGGCCGATGTCCACTGCCCAGACCTGATCGTCACTAGAAGGGGTGGGACTGAGCCACAAGAGCCCCCCTACAAAGGCGCCTGATGAACTGTGGACTCGGGCTCCCTCTCGTGGTCCCGGCTCTCCACTCCCCTGCCTTGTGAGGAGCAGATTCCTCTTCTCCAAAGAATGTGGCGTTCAGGCAGGTGGAGCCCAAGTCCCCGCCAGACACCTTGGTCTTAACTTCCCAGGTTCCAGAACCGTGACGAAGAAATGTCTGTCCTGTCATCCTGTCTGTGCGTCACGCTTCTAAGGACAGGGAAGGTGAAGTGTGAAAACACAGCTCCCGAGAGGAAGATGGTGCTGGAAGCAACGGTTGGGGCTCCAGGGGACATCTCGGGGAGGCACAGGGCTGCAGGTGGGTGAGGCCCCGGCTCAGAGGTGGGGCAGACACTGGACGCCAGTGCACGAGCCCGAAAAGCCAGCTCCCAGCTGGGAGCGAAGGAGGGTCCCTTAGAAAGCGCTCGGGGTCTGGCGCTCTTCGCGCTGAGGGGAGGCCCAGGAGCCCGAGCGGACTCCGCAGGCACTGGCGTGCAGGTCCTCGGCAGGGTCCGCGCCTTCTGAATCATGAACTCCTCAGCCTCTGACCCACGGCTCTGGGGATGTCACACGCTGCACCTTGGCACATACCTGACACCTACCTGTGGATCCCAGGCCCAGGGCCAGTGCTGGGCCCCCATTAATACTGACACTAAACTCAAAGTGACGGGGAGGGGCGGCCTGCATGGGTGGGTGGGCAGCACAACTTGACTCTGCGAGTCACCCTGCCAGCAGGAACATAATCTCCAGACCCTCAAACCCTGAGGGCTAGCCCCGGCCAAGCCACCCCAGGTCACGTGTCAGAAATGTCAGCCACAGCCATATGAAGAATGGGTCGTTAAATACATCAGCCCAGCCAGGTGCAATGGCACGTGCCCGAAACCCCAGCTCTTCAGGAGGCTGAGGTAGGAGGAAGGCAAGTTTGAGGCCAGCCTTGGCAATTTAGGAGACCATCTCAAAGGAATGTAGCTCAATGCTAAAGTGCCCCTGGGTCTGATCCCCAGCACCACAATAGACAAAAACATTTATTTAAAATTTAAAAATCCATTAACTGG
The DNA here is from genome assembly GCF_902686445.1 of Sciurus carolinensis. NCBI lineage: Eukaryota > Metazoa > Chordata > Mammalia > Rodentia > Sciuridae > Sciurus > Sciurus carolinensis. The sequence goes on along the minus strand of NC_062230.1, from coordinate 28,268,623 downwards.
TCGGCTACTTTCTTCCTCCTTAGATTTTCCTTCTCACCTTGGCCATTTCAAAGGGCACAGGAGCCACGCAAAATGGTGATGGCAGAGAGCCACTTTCTGGCCCTACTTCAGAATTCCCAGGAAAAGCTGGTGATTCCATCAACACAGGTTTATTAAGGCAGACATATCTCCCTGTCCAAGGTACGGGGTTCCACTCCCCAGCATTGCCAAAATAAAACCAAAACCGAGACAGCGATCCCCGTCACCCTGGAGCTGAGAGCTTACTGTGGCTCGAAGAGGATCAGCTCTCTGGAGACCCTCCTGGACCCCCAACTCACTGACACACAACTGTGATGTGAACCGCTTCTGAAGTGAACTCAACGCAGCAGTTTCCTCTCCCCCCGCAGCTGAGGGAGGTTCCCAGGGCCCTCATGACAGGTGAGGAAACTGAGACTATGAAGAGCATGGCGACCTCAGACTCAGGAAGCACACGTTACTCGTGGGGTTTCTAAACATGAGACCCCCCCAACCCAGACATGCCTTCTCGTTTTCAAAGCAAATGGGGCTGTCTAGGGCCAGTCTCTGGCACTCTCGTCTACCCCCCACCTTTTACAAGGCCCTTCTCTCAGAGTCACTAAGTACCGAGCGAGCGTGTGGCCACACCCCAGGCCTCCCGGACTAGGACAGCATATTCCCACCTCCCCAGTGACCAGCAGCTCTGCACGTCAGCTTATTCAGCTGGCACTTACGGTGGTCCAAGCCCCTAAGATGGTGAACAACAAAAGCAGTAGGATCTAAACTCCAACCACAAAATGATCACAGGCAAAATAAACTAAGTACTGAAGAGCTGGTTTTTGTGGAAAGGGAAATGTTTGTGCGTACTAGAGAATTCTGTCCCTTTCACAGGACAGGTATTTCCCCTGGGGCTCTCTTCTGTAGAGTAGCAATCACGTCACAGACTTCTTTCCAAAGCCTCCTCAAACCCTCAGCGACTGCTTTTTCAGAGCTCCCTGCACAGGTTCAGCTGAGCTGGGAAGCCCACGACACTGTACCCTTCTGAAACACAGAACCATCTGGGCCGAGGACATCCTTGCAACCTCCTCAAATGAGAATGGCATGAGCACTCCTCTCCGGGCCAGATGACTCAAAGCTGCCAGATCTGGGTAAGAGACAGTCCTGCAGTAAAAGCCAGGCTGGGGTCCCACCTTCTCATTAGCAGGGATTCTGAAATGATTCTGTTCACACGGCTGCTCAGGAAAGCACCTCACATTCTACGATTCCAGGTATACCACCTGACACCCAGAAGTCTTGAGAAATAAAGCTTGTAGTGGAGATCCAGGTACCACCAGAACATTCAAGAATAATTTTGCACAAATATGGCCCTAAGCCTGGTTTACAAATCTATTTCTCAGAACTAGAAACTCAGTTCCCCAGAAACCCTTCTCCTTTCCCCTTGTACCCAGCTGAGTCAACACATACCATCCAAAGACATGAGGACAACTTGAGTTCTCTTAACCTCCTTTCAGATGGCAAGGGCACACATCTCTCTCTACTCAGGTGGAGTTAGTAGTGCCTTCTGAGGACCCACTTGACTCACCATCAAAGGCTAGCCCTTAAGGGATAGTCACCAAAGAATCCTTTCATAAGGTAAGTGAAACTCATTCTTCTCTGAAGTTTCAAACTAAGCAACTCAGCATCTAATAAGCACGTCCGCCCGAACCCTGCCATCAGGCCTATGGTCTTAAAGCCCAAAATCCAACCCACCATCTTCCGGCCCATAAAAGACAAAGGAGGAACAGAATGGGTATGTCAACTGCCCATTCTTCCCCCCAGGATTGGCATGTAACTTCTGTCCACATGATGGCTCTCCTTGAACAGACCCACAGAATCAAGTCTAGCTGTACTGTCCAATATTCAAGTAAATTAAGTGCAAATTAGTGTAAAGATACACCATTGCAAGTACTTTCATAAAGAAAGTCCACTTAATGACCAACTACATGCTAGAATTTCGGCATTTCTGACAGTTTGACTGTAGTAAAAACCCGGTAACATTCCTTTCCTTGCCTTATCATGGCCCTTGTCAACATGTGCTGGGCTGCTGGCTGGGCAGAGGGCAAAAGCAGCCCCACTCTCCCTCCACCTGCTGCGCTTGAGCTCTTTTACAAGCACTTCCCTAGCAAAGTGGGCCCAAACCCTCCCCACTTCCAGGAATGTTTTAGGTCTTTCACCCCTGAAATCCTAACAGTTCTCATGCAAAGAATCCTGTGACCCAAGGACATCAGGTTGATGCTATTGCCAATTAATTGCAGACAGAACCAAATGAATCAACAGTCCCCCCTCCTGTGACAGGTCTACAGAAGAGTTCCTAAAGATGTTTAAAAGCGACCATTTAACTAACACATACTGCTAAAATGCTACTGACATCCACCCAAGTTTACTGAGAAGAGTCGGGATCTGTGGATTCCACCTGCCTGTATTATGAGCAGTTACATAGTCAGAAGTGATAACCATTTTTTAAGGAATATTTAAAACAGTACATAAAATGTGTTGTCAAGCTTCACAGGAAAGTCACCAGTCCTTTCAGGGTACAAACTAAAACCCCAGAACCTGAACCTCAGCCCACATTCAACAACCCAGGCCCAGACCTAGCATTCTCTGGTGAACCATGACATGGTATGATTGCAAAACTGCCTCGGTCACTTCAGGGAAACAGCGTTCACCAATCAGCCTGACAGATGTACGCTGCCACAGACGCTCTTGCTACACTCCTACAAAGGCTCAAAACGACCGAGTAGAAGCAGAGTCCATTGAGGCATTTTATTATATGTGTGTTTTACATCCCTAGAAAAAGAATCCCAGGATTTTTCCTCCTGTGTGTTTTCGTCTTGCTTCTTCGTGGTCCATGATGCCCGCTGAGGTTGTCAATACAATGAAACTACAGTGGGGGAAAAAAAAAAAAAAAAAACATGCTGTGAGTTCAATGGTTAACACACGGCTGCTTCCTGCTACAGAAGAAAACACCACACCCCTCAGCAGGTAAGCACACCTCCCCGTGAGCCACACAGCACCCATCTGCCAACACAAGCTGGCGACTATCCGGGGCCAGCAGCACGCAAAGGGCTCCTGGAACCAGAGTTCCAAACCCAGAAACCCCACCCCCACACACTCACAGAGCCCTGACCTCAGCAAACACTGGGAAATAATAAGCTTAACTGAGAACAGAGGCAGGAAACTCTTAACTTACAAGGTCACTTTTTGTATTTTGGTAAGGAGAGACATGGGGTTTAAAGCCCTGAAGTCAGGTTACTTGTGCCTAAATTTTGTTTCTGCCACTTACTGTACGTTTGGTGACAGGTAAGCTATTGTACAGTTAATTGTGTACAATGCCTGCTTATCCCATGGCTTACTATGAGGGTTAGAGCAACAAGTCAGCATCGTTACTGGAAACAGAACGAACTCTCCTAAGGATGCTGCACCTCTAACACAGTGACCACCATGTCAGTCATTATCACAAACACAGCTGGAGCACTCAGTTCTCAACCACAACAGCATTTACTGTTTCAGATCCTAAAGAGTTTTACCAGAATTAGGTCAGCTAGCTTAAGCATCTCTAATCCAAAAAACCAAAACTTTTTTGAGCTTTTCATACTTTTGGCTCAGGGGTGGCAACGTGCACTTCCATTTTTCCAGGTAAGAACTCAAGGCTATCTATCCCCTGCCTAATGTCTCACAGCTTCAGGAGGAAAGCGAGGATTAAGAGGAAGCTTTTCAACCTAGGCTTTCTTTCAAAGCCTGGGGTTCCAAAGTCATTCCAACGATCACAGGGAACATAAAGGTGGACTGCACTACACGCTGCGAGCAGACATCAAGTGGACATTAGGTCTGCTACTGTCAGTCTAGGCTGTCTCAGAACCTAAAGCCTAACACATGCAACGTGGCAAACACCCAAGCCAATTTTTAAGTCAGGCTGGCTGGAAGCAGAGAAAAACCAAAAGAACCAAACTGGACACAGCAATTTACAGCACCAAATGTTCTGACCTGAGGAACGCCCACTTACCCAAACTGACGGGACGGGAGCAGATTATTCTGCCATTTTTCTAGGTCTTTGAGCTGCACATCAAATCTGGGGCTGATCACTCCACACTGGAAAACAAAAACATGTTTAAATTAAATTGTCTACCTTTTACTAGTAAACAGAAAAGCTAAGCAACATAAAACACCTAACTGCTGAAGTCATACAAACAACCCAACATTAAAGGGACCTATACTGTGCAATTTGATTCAAACACCATTAATAAGTATACCAAAATAAGACTATGCCTGCCCACAAGAAAAACCAGTCATGAAAATGAGAAGGAAAAAGATGGAGAATATATAACAAGACAATATATAACAGCATCGATCCTGGTGGGCTGGAGAGCTGAGACCAAGTCAAGACTATGGTCAAACATTTTTCACACTTCATATAAATGAATCTGTAGGGTCAAATAGTAAACTATTAACTATAAATGCAAAATATTTAAACATCTAAGGAACAGGCACTGAACTAAGAACTATTACACTTTTCTGAGTGAGAGTGTCCTATGAACTCTGGCAAATGTTCCCAGCTGAATCTGTCAGAAGACAGAAGGAAGCAGTTCTTTCAATTAATCCCACTTCTTTGCTACTGGACACTGCAACAACCATCCTCAGAGCATCTGACACTTTAATCACTTACCTATGCAAATTCTAAAACAAATGTTCAAACATCTACTAACTTAAGACCCTTGTTCACAAAATCCACTCTCCGAATCACTAGTACACTTAGGCTCCTATTTACATACAAAAAATGACTGTAAAAACGCTGAGGATTAGTACCTTCTAAATAAAATCCCAGAGGGCTAATACAGCATGTAGACAGTTGTGGTACCCATTTACACTCTCAAGAGGCTTTAACACAGTAAACTAAAGGAGTTACCATGAAGTCAGAATTCACGGATGTCCTCTGGAGCAGTTCTGATACACTTCCCTAAAGCACAGATTTGAATCCACTGAACATGAAAAACAGGCCTGTCGGGAAGACCGACAACAGTACCACCACGAGGCTGTTTCTAGGACTATTTTATTTACTGTGCCATCACTGAACAGTCAAGGACAACCCCACACCAACAGAAGGAATAATGGGATGGGAATAAGGGAAAAATCGGTTCTTTCTACAGGCCAGCAATATCTTCCTTCCAAACTCGCTACATGATGTACTCAATTCCAGCAATGAAAACCCCATCATCGAGAGAATTAAACCAGCATACTCCTAACCCAGAGGAAGAGGATGTGATCAAGGCCAGGATTTTAATGAATTTGTCATCTTTCAGCATTACTTTACTCCTGTTACACATTCCCATGGTAGGGCAGGTCCACCTCTTGCTTGACACAATGGCGTTCTCTTTAAAATATCTAGGGATAAACTCAAGTTCACAGAAACTGAAAATGAATTGAAGTTTATCTTGTCTGAAGTCATTTTACTTACTCTTCTACAGGACAGTTGTGCTAAACCACACAATGTACTGGGACCAACTTTCTCATTTCCTAGCTCCTAAAAACGGGGTGAACAAAAACTCAAGACATTCCCTTCCACTTCAAATACACACTGTGAGGGTCAGAATGAGAAACAATGGTGACTCTAAACCCTGCTTTGCAGTTGGGCTCTAATGGCTAGTACTGTAACAAAATGACACTCAAAAATCAGCCTCATAGCAGGGAATGGTGGCACACCTGCAATCCAACCACTCAGGAGGCTGAGGTAGGACTGCCGAATTCAAGGCCTCTGCAACTTTGCAAGACCCTGTCTCGAAAAAATAAATAGGGAGGCAGGCGAGACTGGGGAAGCAGCTTAGCGATACAGTATGTGCGCGGCCCTGGGTTCATCCCAGCAGCATCACCACAAAGCAGTCTTGCAAAGTTCTTCAAATCTTTCATAAAAACTTCAGATTCAGTAGTTTTTACTTAACAAGATACACACTCACCACACAAGGAAGCAACTCTGTAAAACCAGATGGACTTGGAAATAACCCTACCAATCCAGCCACTGCCAGTAATGTGGCTTTAGACAACCCATGTTCTTTTCTTGGTCTGTTCCCCTGACCCATCTGTGTTAAACTACAGGACCTCAAACTCCTTGCAAGTCCGAAAGCTATGAATGAGCCTGAAAAGTGTTCTTACTGACACCGCCTCCAACCTCCAAGTCAACCAGTCATATGGATCGCAATCAAACAGGTCTACCTGAAAAAGAACCAGTGAAGGAAAGGGACCAGGGGAGAAAAGAGCAAAAGTGCTGGGGACTGAAATGGGAATAAATTATGTGCATTTATGAATGTCAAAGTGAACACCACTATTATGTATGACTATAATGCACTTTTAAAAATAGTTTTATCTGGCTATATTGATAAATCAAGTTGAAATACAGACGAGACCTCAAAGACACAAGTGAAGCCTATGACCGTCCTACTAACGTTGCCCTTTAAATCAACTCACTGATCTCCATTTATGAAGTTACAAGATGCATTCAAAAAAATCCATCACCTAAAGAGAAAGGCCAAGTTAAGCACTGAGGTGGACAGTAGATAGAAAAATCAAATACCAGTACCACCAGTGTTCAGTAACCAACCCTCATCTCCCTTCAGGCAGCTCACAGCCCAAATGAAACTAACAAAAGGCCTTCAGCAAACAACACTGGAGAGCAAAGCTGGATGTGATACAAAAGAAACGGATGACTATGGCACCACTCTTTGGTATTTATAAAAACCCTTACAATGTTAAGAGAATTCTTAAGGCTCTGGCAATGTGTAAATCAGTCCTTACCTTGTTTAACCTGCCTGTGAGGTTGACAACAATTTTCCCAGCTCTGTGATCATCAATGATTTCAAATTCGCCAATGTAACCTATAGAACATAACAAACTGTATCAAATAAGACTTCAATTTGAGACCTGAACCTTTATCCCTGCTTTTGCCCACTAGATTATTCTCCCTCACGTGGAAGGAGGTGATCTGCATCAGAATTAAAATTCTTTATCAGAACTAAATTTTCACTATATAAAATTTTAAGGAGCACCCAAAACAAACCAACCTGCAATTCTAAGAGATTACAATTCCTCTGCCCCTTTAGTTTCCCACTTGCAAAGGCTACTTGTGTCAAAGACACAAAGCAACAACCCTTCTTTCCATCCCAAGGAACTTCTGGAAAAGCTCAGGAATCTGTCACTTAGCTCCCAGACACACACTTCCATGATTCTTTAGCAGATTCATTTGTACAAACTACCTTCTCCTCCAAGACCCACAGTTCAACTGTATTTCTGCCCAGGTATGACTGACACACTTTGCTCCCCCATAACTAGTATCTACAGGACTGGTTCCTTAAACAGTCTGACATCAAAACACAGGACAGGGCAACACACTCACCATGCTTCATCATCACAGTTAGAAACCGTACGATGACTTTGGAGCACGGCCTAATAAGGACCTGGCGTTTGCCTCTCTTTTCGGCATTGTTGATGCTCTTGAGAGCATCAGCCAGGACATTCATGCGCACCATTATGGCTGTTCAGGGAAGACAAAGGGGATTTTACTGGCATTGCCAACAGTGTACACCCAATCACTGCAGTAGCATCCTTTTCCTTCTAGTCCCACTGTGAGAAAGCTTGTTTTAGTCTAAGCAATATTCCCAGCACCCAGGAAAACTCCTATGATTTAGTACAGCTGTTGCGAACAGGAAGTCAGGAAGCCTGCACACTTTGCACGCATTCATTAACCACCCTTACACAATTCATGCAGCACACATGGTTGAAGACAATATGATAAAAGACAAAATTAGACATAATAAACTCTCAGAATTGGTGGGAAGTGCCAGCTACCCAAAGGAAAATATCAGGCATACCCAACTCTTGAGAATCTAAGGATCATCAGCAATGTTTCCCCAATTTTTTTTTTGAGTTTGCATCAGTCATCCTATAAACTATCCTTTAAATTCAACCTTCTAATATCTGAAAGATGCTACTTAACGCTCGTTTATTAAATATACTAAAGGTCCTTCCATGTACCATCTCAAAGTATCCAACGCCAAGCGTATCCCGGTAAGCAAACAAACATTTACATTACAAGCCACCACGAGACTGGCTGTCTTTCAATGGACACAAACTGCAAGGCACACTAACGACGTCTTTTTCCATGTAATTTTCTTTGTATTGAATTTGTTAACGTTAGAGTTCCTGCACTGCTAAACCATGCCTGAGATGCCAAAGGAGGAAATGGAAAAACGGACAGCCTCGTCCCCCTATCACAGCATATGAAAACTTGATTCGTAAGTAGTTTAAGAATTTCACGATCTTTTTTAAAAAACTACCAGAGTTGGAAACTAGTAAGTTTCAAAAGCTCCTATAGACGGAAGTCAAAGCAAGTTTTAGGCGCCGAGTGTGAATATCCAAACTACTTTCTAAGGTTCAACAAAAGCCAAGCGTGAGGCGGAAGCCCGAAGCACAGGTTAGTGACCAGCAAAGCGCCAACCCGGGCAGCACGAGATCCCGGCTGAGCGGCCGCAGAAGCCGCACGACCCACCCCGGCCACCGTCCCCGATGCTTCCCGCCGGCCAAAGCCAAGACGCTGCCTCAGTCGCTTAGAGGAGTTCCAGGTGCCGCAGCCCGAGCCGGGTCCCGAGGCTACTGCTTCTCCCGCAGGTCCGGCTCCGGCTCCCGCCAACGCTGCGGCCTGCACCCCTCGTGCCCGGGATCCCCCGGTGCAGAGGGTGGAGCGCCCGGGCAAGGCTCTCCTCTGCTTCTGCCTAAGTCCCCACAAGGCCAGGATCCACGACCCAGGAGGGTCCCAGCGCCCTCGCAGGACACCGAAACCTAGCCTCAGACTCGGGATGGCGCCGATAGCCAACGGATGGAGTTGGAGCCTTCAGAGAGAGTTACTCACCGGCACGAAAAGATGGCGGAAAGAGGACGGGAGGGGCAAGCTCACAGAGTTATGGGAAGCGGGTGAGCTATCGCGAGACTTTCAGAGTAGCGCCAGGGAAGAAAAGGGCTTATTAAAAGGTGGATGTAGGGGCGGAGCCTTTTCAGGGATTCGCAGTTGAGAGTCGAGGGAATCGACCTCCCCAGGTGAGTCCTGGAGGAGAGGCACAGGTAAGGAAAATTGGAGAGTCGACTAATTTTTTAGCACTTAATATGTAAAAATAAGAATACTACCAAAAAAAAAGTCCTGGATACTTGCTAATTTTAATTATAACAACAGTTTACCACTTTTTTGTTTGTTTTAAATTTGGGACTACGTGTTGAACCCAGGAGCTCTTCACCACTGAGCTACGTCCCCAGCCCTTTTTATTTTTTATTTTGAAATAGGGTCTCGCTGCCGGGTGCGGTGTCGCACACCTGTAATCCCGGCGGCTCGGGAGACTGAGGCAGGAGGATCACAAGTTCAAGGCCAGCCTCAGCAATTTAGCGAGACCCTAAGCAACTTAGTAAGACCCTGGCTCAGCATAAAAAACAAAAAGAGCTGGGGATGTGGCTCAGTACCTATGCGCCCTTGGGTTCAATCCCTGGTATAAGAAAACGGAGCTTCAGCTAAATTGCTGAAGCTGTCCTCGAACTTGCGATCCTCAGGCTCCGGAGTCTCTGGGCTGACAGGCGTGTGCCACCGCTCACCATTTAGAATAAAGTTTGATGCTTGCGTCCTGGAAGGATCCAGAGAAGTCATTGCATCTGGGGACGGCATTAGGAACTTCCTTTTCTCCACATACATTTTTGGACTTTTTTAAAAATTTCTTTTAGTTGTTCATGGATCTTTGTTTTTTTACTTATATGTGGTGCTGAGAATCGAACCCAGTGCCTCACACATGCTAGAACTCTTACCACTGAGCTACAACCCCAGCCCTTTTTTTAAAAATTTTTATTTTGAGACTCATGTGTGTATATATTACTTATTCAAAACAATTAAAAATGTTTTGTTGGTCAGTAGTTCCTTTTTGACTCTATATCCTTGAACTTATTTATTGGGAGTCCAGCTGCTTTTTCCCAGTTCCAGAACACACAATTTGGAAGAAAGCCACAAATGTTTTGAAATAAACACCTGGGATTCTGAATCAAAAACTTTTGTCTGCTTTTCTGCACCCAGACCAGAACTGTTTTGGGTTCGTCATTTACCCTCTCTGAACCTTCCCCAGATGTAGACTGGGGGTACTACGACTACTACTAAAACCTGCCCTGTTTTTCTGGATCCACCCCCTAAAATCTGCCTCATCAAGGGTCAGATGACTAGTGGCAGCAAGGGACTTGAACAATGTCTGCCACATGCGTAGGAGAGGCTCACAGTAGTTTGGCTCTGGAAAGAGCATAGAGTTGTGGCTACAGCCTGGGACCCAGGGTCTGATCACCAAAGAGGAAGTGAATTCTGGCTCCATCCTCTCTTAGAACCCACGACCCAAGTTAACTAACCTCTGAAATATTTGCAACAGCCTCCTTACCTCCTGGCTTCCTCCGCAACCTCGCCTTTGCCCACTGTGTCTTTCCCACATAGGGTCAGAATCACCCTTTTAAAACTGAAGTCAGCGCACGCACACTCCAAGGCCTCCCATCACTTTTAGTAAAATCTAGATTCCTTTACAACAGTTTGTGAGGTCCTGCTAGGTGCAAACCTCTCCTCATGCACCCAAACTCATCCCCCTCGCACCCATCTCCCCGGCTCGCTTTTTTTCCACTCCAAGCATGCTCCATCAGAGCCTTTGAGTTGGCTTTTCCCTCTGAGTATTTCTCCCCAAGTCAGCCAGGACGCTTGGTCCCCAGCTTTCCTCTGCTCTCTGTCCAGCCCCCTGCCTGTCCGCGGCCCCCAGCCCTGCCTGATGTTTCTCCACGGCGTTTTTCACCAGAAACACTGGAATTATGTCGGTCTCTCAGCGCTGGACCATGGAGTTCCAAGCAAGCAAGATCTCACCACTGCATTCTCAATTTCTAGATAAGTTTCTGGCACATAGGAAGCCCTCCGTACATATTAGACGAATAAATGAATGAGCAAATACATTTCCCCGAATGTAAAATGGGAAGGATACCAGCGACCACTTGAGGTTTCCGTGAGGACAAACCTCAGAATCCATAGCAGTGAGTGACTGCTCCATGCAGCTATTCTACACTCGGTCCACCACATTCGCCCTCACCATGTCTCCGATTGTAGGCAAACCTTGACGAAAGCAAAGCTTGCAGTTTGGCTCAGGGATGTAGCATTCCCTGCTTATGCTACAAAAGTACCATTTGCCTTTTAAAATTTTATTATTTAGTTATTTATTTAAATTATTTTGATACCAGGGATTGAACCCAGGGGCACTCAACCACTGAGCCACATCTCCAGCCCTATTTTGTATCTTATTTAGAGACAGGGTTTCACTGAGTTGCTTTAGGGCCTCACTAAGTTGCCGAGGCTGGCTTTGAATTCTCCATCCTCCTGCCTCAGCCTCCCGAGCTACTGGGATTACAGGCGTGCGCCATTTGCCCGGGGCAGATCATTTGTTTTTTAAGTAAAAATGCTCTTTACACACTAGCTCATGTACATTGATGACGCGTTTGGTTTACTAAAACTGCACTTCACCATATCTGAGGGCCTTAGCAAGAAGTGAGAGGTTAAGGGAACAAAATCACTTTCCTTCAAGAGCCTTAACACAAGTAGAAAACTAGCACGTCTACTCTCTATGTACTGCTTTCATTTATTCACTCAACAAACATCTCACAGGTGCTTACCATGTGCCAGGTGTTGTACCAGGTGCTTGGGGGACAGAGCTCTCAGTTCCAGGCTTAAGAGATACAGATTGCTTTAGGAGAGATCCTCCTGCCTCAGCTTCCCAAGCCACGGGGATTTCAGGAGTGTACCACTGTGCCTGGCCCCTTCTAGCTCTTGATCAGTGTTAAGAATGAGGCTGTTTAGGGCAACACAGCAAGACCCTGTCTCATTAAAAGGGGGAGGGGGTGTCATAATCCTAAAGTATCTACTGCCCCCCTCACCCTGTTCGTCGTCGTCTTCTTTGTTTTCCTTCCTCCTCCTCCTCCTTATTTTTTTTGGTACTGGGGATTGAATTCAGGGGTGCTTTACCATTGAGCCACATCCCCAGACCTTTCTGCTTTTGAGAGGGCCTTGCTAAATTGCTGAAGCTGGCCTTGTACTTGTGATCCTCTTGCCTCAGCCTCCTGAGTGACTGGATCGCAGGAGTGCACCACCACACCCAGCGCCACACACCAGTGTTCTTGCTGGCAGTGAGAGGTGCTCTGACAGTACGAGGCGACATGGGAAGCGGGCAGAGCTTTCCCAGAGCCGTGCTGCTTCATCTGCTCCCTCTGCGTCAGGAGGGAATTACCAATCTGTGACTGCTACCACGTGCTTCTCTTCAGTGCTTCTCATTGAGGGTTTGTTGTTGTTTTGTGATGCTGGGGATCAAACCCAGGACCTCATGCATGCTAGGCAAGCATGAACCACATCCCCAGACCTTTTTTTTTTTGAGGGGAGGTACTGGGGATTGAACTCAGGCGCACTCAGCCACTGAGCCACAACCCCAGCCCTGTTCTGTATCTTATTTTTTAAATTATTTTTTTAGTTGTAGATGGACACAACATCTTTATTTTTATGTGGTGCTGGGGCTCAAACCCAGTACCTCACACATGCTAGGCAAGCACCCTACCACTAAGCTACAACCTAGCCCTGTATTTTATTTAGAGACAGGGTCTCACTGAGTTGCTTAGCACCTCACCCTTGCTGAGGCTGGCTTTGAACTTGTGATCCTGCCTCAGCCTCCTGAGCCACTGGGATTACAGGTGTGTGCCACTGCACCCAGTTTAAATGGACTCAAGCATAAAATTCGCTTTTGTTTAAAAAGTCAAAGCAAAAAAGAGGTTATTTGTCTCAGATACTAGTGAAATTACTTGGTAGATTTGGCTCTAGGTCTAATTGATATCAAAACATTAAGAAAGGAATGTGGAGCTGGGCATGTGACATATGCCTGTAATCCCCGCAACTCTGGAGGCTGAGGCAGGAGGATCACAAGTTCAAGGCCAGCCTAACCAATTTAGTGTGGCCCTAAGCAACTTAGCAAGACCTGTGTCAAAAATAAAAAATAAAAAGGTCTGGGGATGTGGCTCAGTGGTAAAGCGCCCCTGGATTCAATCCCCAGTACCAGAAAAAAAAAAAAAAGGCTGTGTGTGGCAATAGATACTCTCAGTTTATCACAGCACCCGCCTCCCCTTCACCCTTTTACAGGGTCTTGCTGTGTTGCCCAAAACAGCCCTAATCTAACATTGATCAAGAACTTAAAGGGGCCAGGCACAGTGGTACGCTCCTTAAATCCCTGTGGCTTGGAAAACTGAGACAGAGGATCACAAATTTGAGGCCAGCCTCAGTCATTTAGTGAGACTGTCTCAAAATGATAAAAAGGGCTGAGAATGTAGCTCAGTGGTAGAGTGCCCTGGGTTCAATTCCTAGTACCATCGATAAACAGACTAACGTTTCCGGATGGCTGGGTTGGGATGGGGAAATAGGGTGGTGTAGAAATAGAATGCAGAACACCATACACTAGGTCCCACACTAGGTCCCATGGCGCAGGCCTGTAACCCCAGTGACTCTGGAGGCTGAAGGAGGAGCGCAAGGTCAAGGCCAGCCTCAGTGACTTAGTGAGACCCTGTGTCAAAATAAAAAAAACAAAGGCTTGTGACTCAGTGGCAGAGTGCTTCTGGGTTTGAGCCCCAGTACCAAAAAAATAAAAGAATGCTATGTAAACGTCCCTACAAGTTTGTTGATTGTTTTTTTACAGTCTTGCTATTTGCAGCCTGGAAATTATGATCCTCCTGCCTCAACTTCCCCACTGGCTGGATTACAGGCGTGCGCCACCATGCCCAGCAGGTTCATGGTTTTTGTTGTAAGCAAACTGGGACCTGCTGAGGTCTTCGAACAGGATTGATATGATCAGAGTGAAAATAAATGTTAACATATGGAAGATGAACTGCTGGTATTAAATCATTTTTTAAAAACTGCCAAGCCAGCCCCACAGGGTGGAGGGAAGTTCAGGGGGACTACGAGCTGAGAATAAAATGAGAACAAAACCCTCCCAAACCCTTTGACTCTTCTTGGCATCACTCATTCCGAGTCTCCTCCAGGTAAACTGAAGGATAGGACCACAGGAACATGGCTGGAGGCCTGCGTTTCAAAGCATCAGGCAGCCATGGCAACCCCTGGGGTGACCTTGGGTTGGGGTATCCCTTACTGCATATCACCAAGCCCTTAGGAGGCTACAAAAAAGGACCATACACACACTCAGGGGTGGAGGAGCTCAGAACTCAACTTGCTACCAGACTGGTTCTCAGAACCCACTAAGTATAGCCAGTAAGATCCAAAGATAAAATATTTGATTTGAGCTCTGATTCTAAAGTGATTCAAGGGAAGACAAGAAGTCAGTAGCTGCGATCCCAGCTACTCAGGAGGCTGAGGCAGGAGGATTTCAAGTTCAAGGCCAGCCTTGGCAACTTGGTGACACACTGTCTAAAATAAAAATATTAAAGGACTGGGTATATGGCTCAGTTACAAAGCACTCCTGGGTTCATTCCCCAGTACCAAAAAATGAAGTACAGAAAAAAGTCACCCAACCCTTATTTACTGAGCACCTCTTGGGTTTCAGACCTTGAGCCAGGTCCCAGGCCGGATTCCCTGCCCATTCTTCTGGCTGCCCCTCACACCTTTGCCCCTCTTACTCATTGTATTTCCTCTTCCACCTAGCATAGCATAGTGCCTGAATGGTTGCTGAATGAACAGATGTAAGCCTTTTATTTCATCTCATTCTTAGAGAGTATCTTAGAGCCATGTAATGATACATAGAGTGGATTCAGAAATCCATCCACCTGAACACTAAAGTGACTCAGTTAAAAACAAAGAGCTAGGTGCGGTGGTACACACCTGTAATCCCAGTGGCTTGGGAGGCTGAGGCACGAGGATCAGAAGTTCAAAGTGAGCCTCTGCAACTGGACAAGGCCCTAAGCAATTCAGTGAGACCCTTTCTCTAAAATACAAAATAGGGCTGGAGATGTCGCTCAGTGGTTAAGTACCCTTGGGTTCAATCCATAGCACCAAAAAAAAAAAAAAAAAAAGTTCCAGTTTTTAAATTTTTTTTATTTTTCCCCTTTTACACAAAACAAAGTAGAAGAAATAATACAGGATTAAAATTGCTAAAGTAGTTAATTGGTAGAACATGTATTCACACAAAAAAAAATCCAGATAGGAAAACAGGCTTATTTACAATGAGGAAACACATGTAAAATTAAGGTAGTTGTCATATGAAACATTAAAAAAAGAATCGAACATATACTACTGGGTGCAGGTGTTTACAGCAATTGAAGGGAAAAAACAATTAGGAACAGAGATACCACAAGGTACAGGTTTTACAGTGTCAGTGCAATAAATTCACAAAACTACATTACGGCTAATTAATCAGTTTAAGAATTGTTCCCAACATGTCACATTTTTGGCCCTCAAAGGTTTATTCCTACAGATTTCAACTACTCTAAATTTCTAGCTACTGAGAAGGAAAGACTGACAAGCTTTCCAAAGAGTCACGAATCTATGTAGAACAGAGGCCAGCTATCACACTACATGTCTGCTCTCACCAACAGCCCTGGAATTTTTCAAAGAAATATTGACGGAAAAAAGTCATCAGTGTAGTCACTATCTTCAATGCCAAACCAAAGGGGACCAAGTAATGGCCACAACCAAAGAACAGGAATTTGAGGTTTACGTTTGAAGGTTTTCTCTGGTCTTAAAAATTATTTTCTTTTCTACTGTAATGAATTTTTGACTATACACAGGAAGACTTTTGTCTTTGTTTAGCTAGTCATGGAGTAAAGGTATCGAACACAAGTCTCAATCTACTATGGACTTTAAGTCAGCTGAAAACATAAAATGCTAAGTATGCTAAAAATCCTAAGTACAATTTTTTGAAAGTCTGCTGTTAAAAAGACTTAAGGGTTTACTAACTTAAGTGGTGCAGGGAACAGCAGCTCTAAGCCTGTCAGATTCCCTGTGGAACAAAGAATCAATGTTTCCTAGAAATGGCTTAAGTTTTGCACAAGGAAGAAACCTATACAAACTAGGGCATGGAATTAGCTATATTTTATTCCATGGGGATTCTTCTCCCATGGTGAAAAACAAACAAACAACAAAACAGCACAAAGAACAAATCTTAATTAATTGGTCTCTTCCTCAGAAGTAGTAAACTTGGTCTCTATACTCATGAAGCCAGACAGTTTTTTTAAGCAAACTGTGAAGCAGACAGTAGATCCAGCTTCTCACAGCCACAGATCACTACCTTGCATCTAGCTAAAACAAATGTCAACACTGTTAATTTCACTAAAAAGTAAAATTCACCACTGTTATTTTAAAGGAAGTCGTCAAAAGTAAAAATTCAATTATCCCTGGGTGAGAATAATCAAGACAAGCCATACTCATTAATGAGTTGTCCATTTAAGGCCAACTGATGAAAATGTACCCAGCTACACCTGACTCAAAGACACTGTGCACAAAGCCTTACCTGGCAAGTGGGAATTTCTATGAACTAAGGGCAGAGTGAGGCAGAGCAAGAGCTACTACTTCTGTAACATTTTAGTATCCAAACAGCATAGTAGGAACTGTTCCCAGGGGTGATGCACACTCCATTAACACAGGAATAAAGCAGATGCATTATTCATTTTTCTTTTCTTTTTGTTTGAGAAGTTTGTTTATCTCCCTTTTGGCCATTCCAATGTACTTCGAAATGATTCCATGTTGGTTCAGTCCAGGAAGCAACAGTAAGAAAGTCACTTAAATAAACAAACAAAATTAAGGAGACAGCAATTATTTTCCTCAAGATTATTACATTTTAAAGAAGGTAGATCCCCAGACTGTCAGACACTCTCAACAGGAAGAAGCGATAGAAAATCCATTGCTTCCACTGGGTTTTATCCCCAGAACCTTCTGCCATCACACTCTCCCAGCCTCACATAACAATCAGTTATTTTTACCTCTTATACACTGCATTCTTCTTTTGCTTTTATTTTTATTTTATACACTACTTTCTACCTTAGTAATTACGTTCTTTGTCTTTACTTCCTATGATGATAAAATCCCTGAGAATGAGGACCTGAGTCTTAGTCACTTTTCTGTTGTGTTACTAGAGACTGGACACAGGGGTCCTCGACTACTGAGCTACAGTCCCACTCCTTTTATTTTTTGCTAAGTACCCAGTCTGGCCTTGAACTTGGAATTATTCTGCCTCAGCCTCCCAAGTAGCTAGGATTATAGCTGTGCACCACTGAGCCCAGTTCAGTAACCTTTCTATACACCCAAAGTTCTTTGGTCAGTGCCTTAAGCTTGGTATAAGCATCCATGTGTTTGTTTACTGACTAAGCTACAGGTAGACTTCCCTGGCCAGGATGTGCTGACAAATTTTCTTTGAAGACTTACCTATCAGGTAGGTGAGAAACAGGTTGTGGACTTGCTGTCCAATCCAGGCAACCGCAGCAAGAGAAATGATCATGGTCATGAAGTACTAACAATGAAAACAACAAGAATTGATCAACTCCTAGAAGTAGACCCAAGAAGTCTAACTCAAGAGTTTATTTCAGCTATTCCACAACATGTACATGTATCAAAACATCATGCCGTGCATCATATACACATGCAAGTTTCATCAAGTAAAAAAGTTTCTTTCAAAGGTTAGAAAAAGAATTTTAGCCTTAAGCTGTTAGAGGCAAGCAAACATATTTTCTAGGTGTATGTTTTTTACTTTGGTAAGAGAAAGAAAAAATTTGCCCTATTAGAATAAAAAATTAAATGCAAAATATACTTTTAAACTTTTGTGATTCGGGTTAATACAAGTAAACATTGATGAATGTACTAAGGAATTATGCAAGTGGAGACTAATAAATATCAACTGTTAACTATTAAGACCAAAGATCATCACTATCATTAGATTGCAATGAAATAAATACCATTTTAGGTTTTTCTTCCTTTAATGTAAAGAGGCGTTTCCACCAGCCCACAGCTCTGCGTCGAGTCTTCACTAAATTGCTGCAAATTTCATGGAATCTTTGCTGTTGTTCAGTGGTCCTAGAAAAAGAATTTTCCTTTTTGTTATAAGCAAATCTCTCCAGCAGACAGAAATACACTCTCTTTTTACATGTAAAGAGCTATCTTCTAAAGAAGGCTGAAATTGCTTGGCACAGGGGCAAATGCCTTGTGATCTTGAGAGGCTGAGGAAGGAGGATTGCAAATTTGAGACCAACCTGGGCAACTTAGCAAGCTCCTGTCTCAAAATGAAAAATACATAAAGGGCTGGGGACGTATGTAGTTCCATAATAGAGTGTCTCTGGATTCAGTCCCTGGTACCACCAAAAAACAAAGTCTGAACAAAAAATACTGGTTAACCATTATCTTATGAAGTTTAAAAAGTTATTGCACCTATCTATAAGACAACTTTTATAGTATAGGAATAAATTTTACATAAAGAAGCTTATGTTCGTGTACATATTTTTAATAGATTAGTAGCAATCTACACTTTCTATAGCCACATTTGGTTAATGACATTAACAAAAGACTCATGACTTGTATAGACCATGTTAGACATGAGCAAAAACTTCATTTTTCTATTCCTATATTTTTCAGATCCTAATATGTTCTGCACTGTAGCCCATGGCAGTTCCATCAAATAGCTGAATTTGAGCACTCTGAAAGATGGTAAGTATTCAAAGCATAATAACTCCAACTGGGCTTCATACATTTGATGCCAAGATAGTAATGAACAGTTCAATCCCTTTTTTGGCAGGGGATGAGTTGAACCTAGGGATGCTCTGCCACTAAGCTGCATCTCCAGCCCTTATCATTTAATTTTTGAGACAGGGTCTACAAGTTGCCCACACTGGTCGTGATCTTAGGGATCCTCCTGTCTCAGTATCCCAAGTAGGTGAGATCACAGGCATGTGCTATCATACCTAGCTCAAATCCAAATTCTTTATTATTCAGTCTCAGTAAGGGAAAATACAAGCATCAAACAGCACCAGTAATTATTCAAAAAGACCCTCTGAGACAGTCCCATTTATCTTCTTCTGATAAAAAAAAATAATTAATTTCCTCTGTACTGTCTTTGCTACAGGGACACAATGGCCACTATTACGGCTACACTGAGGAATACAATGCCTTCTCTCCTCTACTCCTCATCCTGGTAAAACTACAGTGACAGATAAAAGTAGGAGGATTTCAATTGAGCCCAGAACTTCTTGTATACAATTAGACCTTGTATGTTGCCCATGGTCAAGGTTAGATAATGGCTGTGCAACACTGTTTTTTTTCCCCCCCATAAGATCATTCTCACAAAATCAAAAAATAAAATTTGCTGTCAATAACTGAGTTCCAGCTGGGTGAGGTGGCACAAGCCTATGATCCTAAGACTTGGTAGGCTGAGGCAGGAGGGCTGCAGGTTCAAGGCCAGCCTCAGCAACTTAACAAGACCCTGTCTCAAAATAAAAAATAAAAAAGGACCAGGGATATAGCTCAGTAGTAGAGAACCCCTGGGGTTCAATCCTTAGTAGTGGGCTGGCATGGGGTGGGAGGGTTCCATACGATTACCATGGGACTATCAGTGTTTATATTTGAAAGCTTTCCTCTAGGAGCTATGAATTTGCAGATTAGAATGCCATTTAGTTAATAAAGTCAAGGTAAAGTCTGTTATACCACATGGTCACCAACTTGTTCCAAAACTGACAGCATATTAATGCAGGTAAAAAAATAATTCAAAGGACAGTTCCAAAACTAATCCACTCTGTAAGGAAAACATCTTTAAAGAAACATGCAACATACTCACTTATCCCAGAATTTAAGCAAACTCTCCCAAATACATGGCTATTAAAAACCCATAAAGCACATACTTAAAATTCTCATTTTTACAAATTTTATAATTTGCTATCATCTACAGACAAAAAATCTAAAGGCCCAAGTAGATTACTAATCACCTTAAAATAAACAACCAAGGAGGAAAGGCAATTAGGTAAAAAAATATCTATTCCAACATCTAATTTGGCTCATTATTTGGATCATTATTTGGATCAAAGGTGAGAAATTCAGCATTCTAAAGGGAAGTTAAAATAGTTTCAATATCAGCCTTAGCTATTTGCTTATGATCTTACCTATCTACAGATACAGCTTGAATCTATTCTGAAGTCCTTGGTGTGCATTTAGCCAATTACCACTGCACTGCCTCAGTGCCCCTCAATGCCCCAACATCTTACCCTTAAGCACAAGATCAAAATATTTCACAGCACTTAAAACAGTGCCTGATGTAGTAGACATTTAATAAAAAGTTGCTCAAGGAATGTGGATAAAAATCTCCCAGTTACTGCTTTTATATTCATTCGAATGTAGTTTGTGAAATTAAATATTAATGCAAATATAAATGTTCAACTTTTACAGAAAGTTTAAGTTCTACAATCCTTTGTTAAAACATTACATGTTTAAAAACAAAAAACCTCACTTCAATAAAGTCTAGAATGGGGAAAAAAATACAGATCAGAACGAATGGTCAACTGTAAAAGAACTACGGAAAAGGCTGGGTGCAGTGGTGCTCACCTGGGATCCCAGCTACTTGGGAGGGTGAAGCAGGAGGATCCCAAGTTTGAGGTCAGCCTGGGCAACTTAGGGAGACCTTGCCTCAAAAATTTAAAAAAGGGCTGGAGATGTGGTTCAATGGTAGAGAACTTGCCTAGCTTGTGCAAGGCCCTGGGTTCAATCCCTAGTACCCACCCCAAAACACATGAACACAAACAAAAACCCCCAAAACCATGGAGAGATAAGTCTTAGGAATTCATGATTTATATCTGAAATTGGCTAAGAAATTCTTCCCATGAAAGCAATAAATCTAACACCTTAGTGTCTGATGGTTAAAGAATTGTCTGCACTTAATTACAGTATACTAATCACTGCCACCAGGTTCAGTAACTCCTCAGAAATGAGACTGCCAAATCATGCCACCTACCATTTATTGGAGCCAAAAATTCTAGGTGCTAGAATGGGAACAAGGTAGTCAGCCAAGCATAAATACATCACAAAACAGGAAACACCAGAGAGAACAGATGGATCCAAATAATAGATAATCCTGTTAAAAAGAAAAAGTTAAGGTTAGAATAACAGTCATTATTATTTCTAGCTGAAGATGTTTAACTATTCATTTAGTCTATAAGTTCTCAAAGATGGTATTTGCTATTTGCTGTTTTCCCACAGGTGGTTTTCCAGAGGCTTCATAGCATATCATAGCAAAAATGGTTAATGTAAATATAAAAAGTCAAAAGCTCTTTGGGGTTCACAATTTTTTTTAAAATTTTTTTTTAGAAGTTGATAGGCCTTTATTTTATTCATTTATTTTTATGTGGTGCTGAGAATCAAACCCTGTGCCTCACGCATGCTAGGCAAGCTCTCTACCACTGAGCCACAACTCCAGCCCCCACAATACTTTTGAGTATAAAGGGTGTTGAGGCCAAAAAGTTCAAGTGTCACTGATTTATTTAACTGTGTTAAGTTACCAGGTTTACGTAAGTACTACAAATCCTGGAATGAAGGTGAACTGCTTATAAAAGGCATTCTTCGCAGATTATATATTACAAAAGCTTCCATAGGTGAAAGCTATGTACTACTTGAGCCTTTATTAATAAAAGCACAACCCTTCGTAATCTAATAGCTCACTTACAGAAACACCAAAGAAACCACACCCATGATGGCAGGTGGAAACCAGGCTCTTTCCCATCGGAGAATTTTATCAGCCATCAGCATCATTTCTCCCCATCCTTGTAGCTGCTCTTCCAGATTCGCAGTCTCTGCAGCCTACACACAATCCACATTTAAAGCAATCATTTTAACTCTGAACACTTTTGTGGTTAACACAGTTAATTTCTTCTAAGGCACGAAATATGTAAAAGACTTCTTAACCAAATTACTATCTTAAACGAGTTAGTTTCTAAAAAACTGTAGTCTTGGTACCAAAGATGGAAACCTATAGGAGGAATAAAAAAACCTATCCTTTAATGATCACTTTCGGTGTCCAAGCGCTTTTCTACCTAGTCTTTACAACCACAATGTGACATGATCCTTACAGTGTGCCACAGAGAGACAATTACTTGTTTTGAATGTGAGCTCCAAATGGGTAACTAATTTCACCAAAATCATAAACAGAATCGTGTGGTAGTGCCTGGTATTAATACTAGATTCTTTAAGTTTGTTCATTTCAGGTGATTAAAATTATCTGTTCTTTTTGTCATTTCATTGATTTAAATTCCTTATTTCTAAATCCATTAGGAAAGTCTTTCCCTGAACAGCATTCAGTCTCTAAAATGCTCTTTGTGTAATGGAATCACTTAGATGTTGGCATTCATTGCACAATTAAGGAAAACTACTTTCACTAAATTACATGTGGCACTTCAAGCTCCTAAGCTCCTCAGTACTGTGTTTCTTATCATTTATGAGGTCATTTTGGTGAGACTTCAGATTCCTCTGCAAATCTGAGAGCCAAAAGAGACCTCTAGGATGAGCTAATGTGGCAAAAGTCCTTACGCTGACATTGGTAAAGGAAGAAAAAAAATGACAAGAAATCCAAGTGCCAGCTGGGGGAGTGGCATCGCCTATGATCCCAGCTACTCACTTGAGGGTGCTGAGGCAGGAGGAGTGAAAGCTGGAGATCAGCCTGGGTAACTTAGACCCTGTCTCAACATAATAAATAAAAAGGGGATGTAGTGGTAGAGTGCCCCTGGATTCGATCCCCAGTAACAAAACAAAACAAAAAAATCACCCCCCAAGCGTCCTTACATATATACCACTGAAAAATACATAAACAGGATAATGTTGGTTAATCTTAATAAAAAACACTATCAGTGCCACAATCGCCAAGGTGACCTCAGCATTTCTGTATACCCCCCACTTAATAATAGTTAAACAGATTACTATATACTGGCAACTAAGCATTTAATAGCTTACACTCCAATTAATATCCCCAAAAACTGTAAAAGGAAGGTGTTGCTAACAATCCCTATTTTATAGATGAGGAAAGCAAGATGCAGAGACATAAGCAGATTTGAATCTAGGAGATCAAGAACCAAGGACTTGTTCTCTTCAAAATTAAACTGCTTTGCTGGAAGGAGGGGTTGAGTTGGGAATCTCATTTCAATAGAACTTGGGCGATTTCTTTGTGCCTCAATTAATCCTCTTAAAAGGAACCATGCTGGTGACTAACCATAAAGAAGGTGTGTGTGTGTAAGGGTGGGGGACGGGATTGGGGGGGAGGTTCGTGTCTTTCAAAATACACCAAATGCAAAATGAAAATCATGCACAACAAACGACCCCCGTTAAGTCACTTAATTGGTCAGCACTGGGTTCTTAAAGTGCCAAAGTCAAACTGGCTCCTCTTCATTTCTGGCGTGTGGCCTGCCTTTCCTTGGGTAAGGGCAATGGAGATAATGCAAGGATGTCTCTTGTTTTTGCCTAGATAGTGCAAATTCATTAAATTCGTAATGCATTAAATTTGTCCACCCATGTTACTACGTCCTGCAGTTTTTGGGGATCCCTGTTTATTATTCCAAAATTGTCTACAGTCGTTCAGAGCTCCCGCACCCAGGCTTCCCACCTCCAGAAAAACGCCAACACCTGCCATTGTCCTTTCGGCTGGACCCCACTTCCAGTTCTCCGCAGCGAGGTCGCAGCCTCTCTGCCGCTTTAAGTTATGCCAGCTCCAACGAATTCTCGGCAGCAGCCCTTTCACCCTCCACCCTTGCCCGAGTTTTTTGGGGGAAGAACGAAGGCACACTCGGTTACGACCAAAGAGGGGGACCCGGGCACAGCGGGGGCCTGGGCCCCGCCGGCGCTCGCCAGGCCCCTCGCGGCCCTCCGCCCCGCCGGCACCCGGGCTTCTTTCCGCCACAGCCCCCTTTCTCCACTTCCTCTTCCAACCCCATTCGCGGTGGCTAATCACGCGCCCTTCGCGCCGGGTCCTGGACCTCCCCAGAGGAGGCTGGGGGGTCGACACGACGACTGACCGCCAACAGGAGAAACCGAGGCAGCGGCTGAATCCGGCGGCGTCGCCTGCGCTGGAAACCGGGGACGAAGGGCCGGGCCCGCCCCGCTGAACCCACCAAAATATGGAAGCCCAGCTCGGTTCCCTCGCGACCGGCCGCCGCGACTCACCAGCAGGTTGGTGCTGCGATTATCTCCCTCCGCCATCGCCCCTGAGATGTAGGCTCAACGAGCGCGAAGCACCCTCAAAGCCTACCTCCCTCCGACACCCGCACCGCCACTGGAGCGCGAGGGAACGCCCCGTAGGCCGCTTATATAGGTCGGCCCCTTTTCCCGACAGCCTTCGCGAAGCTCGCTCCTCATTGGGCGGATCGAGCTCAGGCTTAAAGGAGGCCAGACCAACTGCTGCCCAGCGCATGGCTTGAAATCGGGGTCAAAGGAGAAAGAAGCCGCGCAGGGTTGAGGGGGTGGGGACATGGGCTGGCCAATCAGCGCACAGAGGGCGTGCCCCGCCCAGAGCTGCCGGAAGCCGTTCAACTGCCTCTGCTGTGGTCTGGCCTCTAGCTCTCCAGTGTTGGCAGCTGCGGTAGCTCCCGCACCTCTTTATGTTGGAACCCAGTGCAGCTAAGTTTCCTCTACAGAAAACCGATAAGTCGAAGAAATGTGCTGTTGTGCAGTGTCAGGCGGAAGGGAGATGAACACCTGACAAGTCCCCTGGGCTGGTATCCCCACCAACCGAGTGTCCCTCGCCCTCCCTGCACTGACCGGCTTGGCCAACCCCTTAAGCACTTCAGCCGGTATTTGTGACTCGATATTCTCACGCCTACCTCATTAAGTTTTGAGTACAAGGGAAAAAAGCTGCTTTATGTGAATTTTTCTGCCTTGTCTTCCTCCTACCCAGTAGGAATAAGACTTTCCCTTGGGGGCGGGGCAAAAATAGTTGAACTTGTGAAAAAAGTACCTGGTTCATAAAAGGGCTTTATTTGCATGGGATTTTCAGGGAAATCCGTTATGAAGCATTTCAGTTAAACAAGTTCCTTCTCCAAGAAGGGATTGGCTTTGACTGAACCTTCTTGCATAGAGGTCATACTAAGGAAAAATGTAAACCTCACAGGCAGTGAAAGGTATAAGCAATTTTGGAACTAGATGAACTATGTTGAGAAACTATCCTCTCTATCCAGAATTTCAAAATGCAACTGCGTTTCATTATTCTGTGCAAAGTTTTGTCAACACTGGCCTGGTCAGATGTTTATTTTAGATCAATTAATCATAGTTTTTAACTACCAATCTTTCATTCGTTTATAGACACCTATATTATGCATTGGATTTATTTTTAATGCATTTATCAGATTCTTTTAAAATTCAGGAAGGTCGGAAAGACATAGGTGCAGACCACATACTGCCCCTACATAAACTGACAAGGGCAAGAGTTGTGGATTTCAGGAAACAGTGTGCAATTACCTTGGAGCTATGGACGGTGGAGGTGGAAGCAATCTGGATCAGGTAGAAACACTTTAATAAACAACAAAACATTTTGCAAAGGAAGAATACTCTTCCATGAAGTCACACTTTAGGGAAAGTTGGGGGGAGGGGGAGAACAGAGGATGTGTGTGTGTGTGTCTGTGTGTGTGTGTAATAGGTTATGTAGTTAAGATGCAGTAGACATCCTATTTGGGGAGATTTTAAAGCTGTGGAATTTGAGAAGCAAGCCCTGCTTCACCTCTTTTAAAGGAAATTAAAAGGACAAAATGACTCAAGTAATCATCCCCCACATAACAATGAGCGCTGAGGTGGCAATCTTGCTGGAGGCACAGTAACATCCACTTCCAAAGGAGAGGACAGAGTTCCTAAAAGTCCAGTAAGGTAGTTTAAAAAATAGCCTCAGCGATTTCTCCAGAGTTTATTATTCCCAGAATGTGTTCCCAGATCACTCCCAAATGCATATCCTAGAACTTCCATAGGTCTCTCAATAAATGTCCAAGTAGTTCAACTATTGAAAATAACTACCCTTATTGAAGCTTTCTTCTGAGCAGTTTTTGTAGCACGAAGATAGGAAGTAATCTTTTGAAATGTGCCAGATGATTAAGCAGTTAACATAAATCCTCTTAACAGAAACTAGAGGCAACAAATGTCATCTTCAACATACTAATAGCCAGACAATTTCTATCTTCCTTCAGGGTTTTCATGCCCCAGGGAGCATATACATTTGTCAAAAGTGGTCTGGAGTTTTGTTTGGCAAATCCTGGAAGAAATTAGGTTTAAAAAATGATTAATACCAAGATGTTTCCCACTGAAGTAAAAGTTCCACTGCTGTTCAAAAACTGAACATTGAGTAAAATAATTAACTTTTTTGAGAATTAAGTTTATTTTAAAGGTAATTAGAGGAAAAAACAAAGCTACCCATGTTCCAAAATGAATTTTTCTGGAATCTACTTCAATAAATTCAGAGCTTAAATGCTGTATCTTTTAAGACTGAACTTTTATTTTTTGAAAAACAGGTATCTCATATAATCTTTGCCATGATAATGCAAATATGCAAAGTAGGCATGTATTTTTGTTTTCCAAAAGATGCATTATGAACATTTTCAGGAAGCTGGTGTGATTTATTCAACTTTTAATCTTAAATACAATCACAAAATTATATCCATCAGGAGGCATTACAACCTTCTGTACAGAGAAGCCACTATTTATACAATGTTTCTAGGACAAGGAAGATTCATTCAACTCAACTTGCTCTCATAAGGGCTAAAAATTAAACAAGTGAAATATGATGTTGTTGCCACTGATGTTTCAGGTGGAAATACAAGGACAATTTAAACCAGAAAAATAGGTGATGCAATTAAACAGGAGCGGAAATTTTGTTAAGAAAAACACAAAACTAAAACTATATTTAATCAGCCTGTGTTGAAAGAAAAACATTCTCAAAGTCTGCATTTCAGAACAACATGCGATGTAAGTTTACCTCTTCAAAAATGGAGCTAATTGTATGGCAATTTTTATGTTAGCACAACAAAGGGTTTTGTTTTTCCTAGTAAGCCCGGTCAAATTCCCATGGAAAGCGAGGGACCCTACCTAAGTGGTTGCTTTACAACTAACTCTTGAACTCAAAAGCTTCTCACAATAAGAGTCAGTTCGCCATCTTGTAAATAAGGATAGTGACATAGTTACCCAGGCCAAAAAGCAGGCAAAGTGCAGCAAACCCTTAGGGTTTCATAAGACAATGAATATTCCCCTTAACATTTGAAAAATTCTGTGATGCTTGCTAGTATTTCCCCAAAGGAGGAATCTTTCTAATGCTACCCAAATAATTGAAAGCAAAATCAACCTCCTTTAAGTGACCCTTGCATTAATATTTCTACCTCCTTGATTTAAAGGGGGGAACATCCTAATTCTAAATTATTGGCATTTTTTTTAAACAAGCTCAACAAGATATAAAATTGAACACTGGTTTTCATACTCATCTAAATTTTTGTAAAACAAAGATGCTTAAATGTGCTAATAGTAACGCATTCACTGATATCTGATGTATATGAAGAGGAGTAACAGGCTAAGAGTAATAGGCTAGTTGTAGGCATTTTCATTAATATGAAAAGAATTGGGAGAAAAGAAGAACCAGCTCCTTTGATTTTAGTACTGCCAAACAAGTAAGCCCCCAGAGTAATTATAAAAAGGTGGAGGAAAATAGGCCAGGAAGACTTTGATTTAAAGTACTGCCTATAATACCCCAGATTAAAAAGGACCTAAGATTGCACATCAACTCTAATATTTGGCTGTACTTGCATTGCCCTGCGCGGCATTTTTTAAATGGCTCTTTCCTTAAATTTCACACATCAGAACAACCACAATTAAAAAACAAAACAAAAACAATGCAGGTAACACCAAACACTGGATAATATTTAAAACTACTTACTAAGCTTAGGTAATAGAAGCAAGTGTTAAGGGCAGAAGTGATGGGAGTTTTCCTTTTATTATAAATCCTCACCCTGAACCTGGGGTTTGAGCTCTAAAAGAGCAATTCAGGGAAGCAGATCAAGAGCCTAATTATCAGTTCTCACAGAAATCTCACATATCTCAAAAAACAAAAAGCAAACAAAAAAACTCAGCACAAGCATCAGACACAAAAGAATCTTAATAATCATCCAGTAAACTACGTGATGAACTCATAACCAGAAATGGAGAAATTACAAGACACACCAAAGAAACAGTAAAAGAGAAATAGCTTCATAAACTACTAAGCCTCCACAGCTTTGTAGAGAAATAAACTAAAAAATAGGTAATTCCAGCAAATTAAAGACAAAACACTTAAACTTCCGATTTCCAAGGGTACTTTGAATAGAAGAGGTTGTTTGTAGATTATTCTGTACCCTCTGACTCAGAGAGGGGAAGACGGACGGGGAGGAATGGAAGGAAGAGACAGAACGATGGACAAAGATCCCTGGTTTTCCACAGGTAATTCGTCATCAAAAATGAGTGACTTCAAAATCACAGCACTCTAACTTTACAGTATTTTCCAAGATAATCCTCAAAATATAGCCCTGTTTTCTCAATCTGATGAGGACTTTTTCAAAAATTTAAAGCGGCAGGGCTATTTACAGAATGACTTCTCAGAGGAAGCCAAGCCTTACAGACTAGGGTCTTGTCCAGAGTGCAGTGAAAAGTAAGCTTGGAAGTCACTGGCTACTCCTATCTGCCCTACAACCAGACACGCATTGTGTACGCAATGACACTATTCTCTGAGGGACCTTTTTTAAATAAAAGTGATGGAAACTTACCAGAGGCACGTTTTTTTTTTTTTTCTTTTCTTTTTATTTTTTTTTTAAAGAAATAAAGCTGTCTTGTTTTTCTTGGATAAGGTGCCAGGTAGTACCTCTGAAGCCTGAAACTCACAGGCAATAAAATTTACCTATTTCATTCATCTTAGTTACCAAAGTGGAAGCAATTTCTGAATACTATCTATCAGGACACTCAAGTGTGAACTGCTTTATCATCACGATAAAAGTTTTTTCTGGTGGCAATAAAAAATGTTGCTGAAAAGACTAATGTATAATCTTGAGAGAGCAGAGGTAATCAAGTGTTGAATGCAGTTGCTCCCAAAGCTTCCAGGAAATAAAGCAGTGTGCAAAATACAATATGGCATTATTATTCCAGCTAGGCTGTTTTGAGTGTGAAAGTAAGGTTCAAAAATCAATGAGGAAAAGAAAATTTGATGCGCTAGTTTCCTAAACTTGCTATTGGACACGTGGGTATTCAAAAATACTACCTTTCTTGCAATACTTGTTCAAGTATAAAGAAAGTACTGATACTGAAATGCATTCTCTCACAGGTATTTAAGGATTATATGTGGTGGTCAGAACATGGAAAAGGCCCAAAGCTATGTGAAATTTTTCCTTACTACCTTTCAAGTTTGTCTATGAAGACTGGCAAGTAGAAAGTGACTGTCCATCCTAATCTCCAAAATGCAAGAAAAATATACTCAATAAAGATTTAAATTGTGTTCTATTTTGTTGATACGTGATTTTAAGAATCCTAGACTGGATTTTTATTTTGGATCAATGATTTAGCTCACACAGTCAGTCAGTACTGAAATGCAATGCTAAATTTAAGGAAACCTTAATCATGAATTCATTATATCACTGAACAACAAGCTATTAAAATTATGCAAAAAATAAAGCACTTCACAGACTACTTTAATAACTGAACTTAATAAAAGATGTTGGTGGTTCTCACATTGTCTGATGTTTCATGTACATGTCCTAAAATGCCAGGTAAACTAAAGCACTTTTAATTTACAAGATGTAAATTAAAAGTATCAAATAAGAAAACTGAATTAAACATTTCACTCTACCTCCACCAGAACATCACTTTATTGTTAATCTGTCATCAACAATGTAAAACTCTAATAGATACTCTATCCTGGTTTTTAAAAAGGTAAAAGATTACATTGGATTAGCTACTTTCTATGAAAGAAACTACAGCAATCACAGAAGAGGGAAAATCTGAATGACCTCCAAAAATGTACACTATAAGCAAAGGGGAGTGTACATGAAATCAAATGTCTGTTAGATTCATTACTTTTGAATGCACAGTGACAATTCTGGAAACTGTACATGATAGAATCACAGAAAAGACTTAAATAACCAGAATGACATTTTGTATGTGATCATCAGACCTTTAAACAATCCTTGAATTTTCCATGTTATCAGTGGTTTTGGAGAAATTCCTGTTTCTCTCTCCAAATATAAGTTAACAGCATGGAGATGGAAGAATATGAAACATGAGGATTGAAATAAAAGTGAGTCTGAAAGATGGCTAATCTACTAGATTAGGCAAAAAGGGAATAGGTAAGTGGTGGGAGGAGTGGGGATCAGTGGGGTGGTTTTTCCCTTCATTTCAGAAGTAAGTTCTTCCAATGTAGTGTATCTGTTACAGAGCTCTCCATTTTCAGTCCATTTCTGAAATTCATATCGCATAGCCTTTTTGTACTTACTGGTCAACCCAACCAGTACTGTTGCCAAGCAACACATTCCACGAGAATCTGAATGCATCAAATCTTCCTTGGCTATGATTTCTTCGCGGCCCCAGTTTTCTCTGTTTCTGAGCGGGGTTTGTTTTTCCTGGATTGTACACACAGGGTCAGGTGGAATGGAGTTCCAAATCACTCTGTGCTCCGCGGCATCCCGATTTCTTTCTCAGCTAACCTCCTGACACGTTTGCAGCTGTTCTGTGGCAGAAAGACAATCTCCGTGTTCAGGCGGTGAGCTTGCTTTCTTCACCCTTGACCCTGGGGTTGCAGGCCATGGTGTTGGGCGTATCCCTGAGTGCAGCTGTCCTGCAGGATTCACTTCCTAGTGCACCGAGATTTCCTAGGTTTCCTCAGAGTAAGCCCCCAGTTGCATCACCACCGACTGTGGTGTGGCTTTGGATGCCTGAGGCTGAGTTGATTCTGGTGGATGTCTGACCTCACTTAACCAGACTCATCTACTGGCTTGCCACTCACACCCAGGCTGTCCAACCTTCATACAGCTGAGCCAAGTTATCTAGATTAGTTGCTTCCTTAATGACATAGTCAACCTGTAAAAATAGGCAGGATGGTATTTAAAACCACTGAGAACTTGAGTGGACATGATTCACATACCAGTTATATGAATTCAGAGTAAGTCTCTAATCACAAAGGACATGTAGTTGTGATGCTACAAAAAGAGATTAAGTTCTCCCATGACTCGAGAGATTACAAGATGTGTCTTGGGAAAGTCAGAATCCCTTTGAGCATATGGATCCTGAGATGAAGAGAGCCCTACCGACCCAACTCATGTTCTTGAAATCATATATGTGAAATACACAATATGTATGTATATGTATGTGTGTGTATATATATATATACACACACACACACACACACAAAGACCAATGAAGAAAATGTGAAAAAAAAAAAAAATGTTAAGAACTGGTGAGTCTAGACAAAAAAGTATATGGGCATTCCTAATACTTTACTGTAGGCTTAAATTTTTTTTTTTTTTAAACAGCAGGGTTTAAAGAAATTATCCTCAGATTTATATACACAATAACACCAATGAATAAATTTCAGAGTAATGACTTCAGGCAAGCACCCACTACCTCAAGTTTTTATGGATATTCATATGCCTGAAATGACATCAAGTTTTTCATCTGAAACCTTCAGATGGTCTTCAAAATGAGGCTGAATGCCCTGACAGAGGTACGTACCTATGATCCCAGTGCTTAGGTAGGCTAAGGCAGAAGGCTCACAATTCAAGGCTAGCCTCAGGACCCTGTCTCAATAAAAAGGCCTGGGGATGTAGCTTAGTGGTAGAGAGACCCTGGGTTCAATAAATAAATAAATCTAATAAATAGATAAATTAGAAATGAACTGGAGTTTGAAGGATGTCAAGGTTGAGTCACACCGTAAGAAAAATGCTAAGAGGGAAGTGTCAAAGTAATATGGTGAGTATCTGACAACTCCAGAACTATTACCCCAGATCTCTGGAAACCAGTTAAGTTCTTTATTTCCTGGTGAAACACCAAAGAAATGGGTAAGAGGAACAATTAAACTCACACTTTTCCAGCAGCATTAAAGTGTGCAGCCCAAGTTTAAAAACTAGTCACCTGTTCAGCAACTGACATCCTCCGGTTCGGATCAACATCTCGGCCCTCTAACTTGGCTTTCACTCTCTTCCACACACTCACTGCATATGAGTTTCTCTCTTGCACAGCTACAGAGCAATGAACACATATGTAAGTCAAACCACAATTCCACTTAAAATTTTAAGGCAGCCTTATTTCAACTAATTACCTTTCCCAGTTTTAGGGTCTCTCACGGCCTTTTTAGGACTACAAGCCACACTCTTGCCAGTTCCTGGGACAGTGCTTGGTGGAGTATCTGCTGATGTGGCAAGATTTTTCTGAATCAGCTTTTTAGCATTCTGTGACATGACATCTGGCTGAGTCTTCTGGCCAGTGTTGCTCCGGACTGCTGTAGAGGAAGAATTGGTAGCTCAATTTATATGCAAATGGAAAATAAAGGGGAGATAAAGAAGAAAGCAGAAAATAGGTAGCGGTAAATACCCCATGTTAAATACTTAACTACAGTCTTGA